>NC_092340.1:150262500-151465000 GCF_046630445.1 Rutidosis leptorrhynchoides | reverse complement strand
TTCAAGATTTTTCCCGAATAGCTAAACCATTAACAGCGTTAACGCAAAAAGGGAAGAAGTACGAATGGACTTCTGAGCAGGAAAGTGCATTTCAATTACTGAAGAAGAAGTTGACTACAGCACCTATTTTATCGTTACCTGAAGGGAACGATGATTTTGAGATATATTGTGACGCTTCGCGACAAGGTTTTGGTTGCGTCCTTATGCAACGGAAGAAAGTTATAGCATACGCATCTCGACAATTGAAGATTCACGAGCGGAATTATACGACGCATGATTTAGAATTGGGAGCAGTAGTGTTTGCATTGAAGATATGGAGACACTATTTATATGGGGTTAAATGCACTGTGTTTACTGATCATAAAAGCCTTCAACATATTTTTGATCAGAAACAGCTGAACATGAGGCAACGTAGGTGGGTCGAGCTGATAAACGACTATGATTGTGAGATTCGCTATCATCCCGGGAAAGTGAATGTAGTGGCCGATGCTCTAAGCAGAAAGGAACGGGAACCAATTCGAGTACGAGCGATGAACATAAAAATTCGCATGAATCTCAACTCACAAATCAAAGAGGCTCAACGAGAAGCTCTTACTAAAGAAAACATAGGAAATGAAATAATGAAGAAGTATGGGAAACAACTCGTTATACGGGAAGACGGAATTCGATATTTTGCAAACCGTATTTGGGTACCAAAGTTGGGTGGATTAAGGAAGTTGATATTGAACGAGGCACATAAGACAAGATACTCGATACATCCTGGAGTTGGAAAGATGTATCAAGATCTTAAGACGCATTATTGGTGGCCTAATTTAAAGACAGATGTTGCAACATATGTTGGGGAATGTTTAACTTGTTCCAAAGTCAAAGCAGAACACCAGAAGCCGTCAGGGTTACTTCAACAACCAGAAATCCCAAAATGGAAATGGGATGGTATTACCATGGATTTCATCACAAAGTTACCTAAGACTGCCTGGGGTTATGACACCATTTGGGTAATAGTTGATCGTCTCACCAAATCTGCACATTTCTTGCCTATAAAGGAAACAGATAGAATGGAGAAACTATTACGATTATACATAAAGGAAATTGTTTCAAGGCATGGAATACCTATTTCCATTATATCCGATCGTGATAGTAGATTTACATCAAAGTTTTGGCAATCACTACAGGAGGCCCTGGGAACTCGTTTGGATATGAGCACCGCATATCATCCACAAACTAACGGGCAGAGTGAAAGAACAATTCAGACTCTTGAAGACATGCTCAGGGCATGTGTGATTGATTTTGGAAACGGATGGGATAAGTATCTACCATTAGCAGAATATTCGTATAATAACAGTTATCATGCAAGCATTAAAGCTGCACCATTTGAAGCACTGTATGGAAGGAAGTGTAGATCCCCTATCTATTGGAATGAAGTAGGAGATCAACAATTAACTAGTCCCGAGATCATACACGAAATGACTGAGAAGATAGTACAAATCAAGGAGAGATTGAAAACAGCCCGTAGTCGCCAAAAGAGCTACGCGGATGTCCGAAGGAAACCATTAGAGTTTCAGATCGGTGACATGGTTATGCTAAAGGTGTCACCTTGGAAAGGTGTAATACGTTTTGGAAAAAGGGGTAAACTGAACCCAAGGTATGTAGGCCCGTTCAAGATCATCGAACGCATCGGACCGGTAGCCTATCGACTCGAGTTACCACAACAACTCGCCAGAGTACATAATTCATTTCACATCTCAAACCTCAAGAAATGTCTTGCAAAGGAAGATCTCACCATTCCTCTTGAAGAAATCCAAGTCGATGAGAAACTACAATTCATAGAAGAACCAGTCGAAATCATGGACCGGGAAGTTAAACCGCTCAAGCAGAGCAACATACCAATCGTTAAGGTTCGTTGGAATGCTCGAAGAGGTCCCGAGTTTACTTGGGAATGAGAGGATCAGATGAAACAAAAGTACCCACATTTGTTTCCCGAGAACGCAAAATAGGTACAACTTTAAAATTTCGGGACGAAATTTATTTAACGGGTAGGTACTGTAACGACCCGGATTTTTTCGATCATTTTACACTTATAAGATTAATATTTACATAAATTAAACCTTACCAACATGATAAGCAATCTAAATTGTTGAGACTTATGTTTTTGAAAAGAGTTTTACACAACGTTTGACCGTCCAATTTGACCGATGATATCACGAACTATATAACATACGATAATTATACGTTTGTGTATATATATGTATTTTTATATATTTAACATGATCTAAGAATGTTTTAACATCTCATTGTGTACTAATAACAATGAGTTATAAGTATATTTTGAGACTACTAACTTAAGTTTTCAAAACGATAACTATATGTGACGTTCTTCGACTTAAATACTTAAAACTTATAATGCTTATACATGTATCGTATAGATATGTATTTTATCACTTTTAAAGGATTTATATACATAAAACAATATAAGTATATTTACAAAAGATAGCTATATTTGAATCCTCGTTCCGTTTTCTCAAGATTTTTATACGTATATCTAGGGTATATGTACCCATATCATACCCATCACAATCACTTTATTAGCAGCCATGAGTCAGCTAATTTTGGATCTTAGCATGCATGATTAATCAATTTGGCATATTATAAGACTTTTGCACAATATTACAAATTTATACATCTTTTCACCACCATTTATACTCCATTCCATTTTCATTTTTACTACACATTTTCTCTAACCAAAAACACACTCTTAGGAACCTTAAGTGTTCTTCACAATCTCAGTAAATAACCATGAAGATCTAGCTTCAAAAACAACCCTTAATCATCATAAGAAAACCCATTCAAGAACACTTCAAAAATCCTTCCAAGTAAACAAGTTTACTTCCAACCTTTCAATCTAACTCCACCACTCTTTTGATTCTAGGATTTTTCTCATCTCTTACAGTAACTTTGTCCAAGTTACTTGATGTAGTAACCTTATTCATAATCTTATTCAATTCATATTCATATAGCTATCTTATTTGGTGGTATAAAATTTTAACAACAAGAACATAGTTTGAATGATTTCAAACTTGTTCGCAAACTAAATAGATCCTTCTAACTTGACTTTTAAAACACTTCAAGACCTGTAATATATCATAATGATATGCTAACTTAACAAGATATAACTTGGTTTTACAAAGAACACCTTAAAAACTAAATCTACATCTTCGGAGTGCAACTGGGGGCTGTTTTGGGTTGGATAACTAAAAACCATCTTAAGCTTTGAATTGGAAGTTCATATTCTGGAAAAATGATATTTCTTATGAATATGTTAACACATAAAAATTTCATGGTTTAACTCAAAGTGTAAGTATTTTTAGAAAAATGATCATTAAATGTTGTTTTTATGATGGAAAATGATCACTTTCATAAGTTTCACCAAAGTTTGACCTATAACCTGTGATTTCGAATACAACCTAAGGTATTTTAAGTTCATATTCTTAAATTTTGACTCGATCCAAGGAAGTGTCAAGTTGAACCAACAAAAACGGAGTTGTAATGAAGAAACTACGACTAAAACAAGATCGGGTATGCGAAGCTAGTTTAGCTACGAAAATATTTGGAGAAAAATTAAATTAATCATATATTTCTAATTAATATGATATTTCATATATATTTACTTATGATTTGATTTTATATATTTCAGGATCACCCGTAAACAACACGAGAAGATTAATCATAAGACCTCATGATTGTACGCAACACGTCATTTGACAACACGGTACTTTATGTACGCAACACGTCATTTGACAACATGGTACCATGGGTCAAGATTAATTCTGATCAGTACGAATACGATGGGGTCTTTATTTATATTATTGAGCAACTAATTGTGGGCCACTAACATCGGACTAAGAGAATATTAAAAGTATATATATATATATATATATATATATATATATATATATATATATATATATATATATATATATATATATATATATATATATATATATATATATATATATATATATATGTAACGATTACTTAAAAAGAAAATATTTTGATATATTATATATATGGTTAGGTTCGTGATATCTATCGGAGACCAAGTCGTGATAAATACCTTCAAGGCAAAAGTGAGTATATAGTCCCACTTTTAAACTCTAAATATTTCGGGATGAGAATACATGCATTTTATGATTTACGTTATGGACACAAGTGATTAAAAATATATATTCTACGTTGAGTTGTACCACTGGCATACTTCCCTGTAACTTGGTAACTATTATTTACATGAGGTATTGTAAACGCGAATCCTGTTGATAGATCTATCGGGCCTGACAACCCCAACCGGACTAGACGACCAGTATTCAACGGTTGCACAGTACTTCGTTTCGGTGACTACACTTGGTACGGTGTAGTAAGATTTCATAATAAAGGGAATATGCGACGTTGATTAAATGTTAAGTATGGTTATCAAGTGCTCAACAACTTAGAATATTTTTATTAAAACGTTTATATATGAAATCTTGTGGTCTATATTTATAACGCTGCCGGCATTAAACCTATATCTCACCAACTTTATGTTGACGTTTTAAGCATGTTTATTCTCAGGTGATAACTAAAAGCTTCCGCTGCAACATGTTGAATTTAAGCAAGATCTTGAGTATGCATATTTGTGCCAAAAATAAAACTGCATATCGGAGGATTTGTAATGTAAAATATGTTGGAGGTCGTATTGTTATTATCACATGTAAAGTTTGTAAGTCTAAGATTATCGCTAAACGATAATAATTATTAAGTTGTTTAAACCTTGTATTTGTAATAAAAGCTATGGTTTGTATTATAAAAACGAATGCAGTTTTTGAAAAATGTCGCATATAGAGGTTAATACCTCGCAATGAAATCATATGTTATTGCATTCGTCCTTATGGTTAAGGTCGGGTTATGACAGTAAGTATCTCACTAAATATATTAACAATGTGTGATATACATAAGAAATGAGATTACTAAGTTAAGAAACTCAAAATGATAGACATATATATGGTTGACATAAGATTATGATGATTAAGTATCTCACTAAATATATTAACAATGTGTGATATACATAAGAAATGAGATTACTAAGTTAAGAAACTCGAAATGATATATATAACGATTATCGTTATGATAACGTCTACTAAATACATATGTATCATATTAAGATATTGATACACTATATTTAACATGATAAAATGATATTTAAATATATCATTAAGTGTGTTAACAATGAACTACATATGTAAAAACAAGACTACTAACTCAAGAATTACGAAACGAGACTTATATGTAACGATTATCGTTGTAACGATATTTTAATGTATATATCATATTAAAAGATATTCATACATCATAATATCATGATAATATAATAATTTAACATCTCACTTGATATAATAAACATTGGGTTAACAACATTAATTGAGATCGTTAACTTAAAGGTTTCAAAACAACACTTACATGTAACGACTAACGAAGACTTAACTACTCCATTAGAATGTATATACATGTTGTGTTTTGATATGTATTCTTACACTTTTGAAAGACTTCAAGACACATATTAAAGTACTTCTACTTAACAAAAATGCTTACAATTACATCCTCGTTCAGTTTCATAAACAATTCTACTCGTATGCACCCGTATTCGTACTCGTACAATACACAGCTTTTAGATGTATGTACTATTGGTATATATACTCCAATGATCAGCACTTAGCAGCCCATGTGAGTCACATAACACATGTGGGAACCATCATTTGGCAACTAGCATGAAATATCTCATAAAATTACAAAAATATTAGTAATCATTCATGACTTATTTACATGAAAACAAAATTACATATCCTTTATATCTAATCCATATACCAACGACCAAAAACACCTACAAACACTTTCATTCTTCAATTTTCTTCATCTAATTGATCTCTCTCAAGTTCCATCTTCAAGTTCTAAGTGTTCTTCATAAATTCCATAAGTATAGTTTCATAAAAATCAAGAATACTTCCAAGTTTGCAAGTTTACTTCCAAGCTTTCTAATCCATTCCAAATAATCATCTAAGATCAAGGAACCTTTGTTATTTACAGTAGATTATCTTTCTAATTCAAGGTAATATTCATATTCAAACTTTGATTCAATTTCTACAACTATAACAATCTTATTTCGAGTGAAAATCTTACTTGAACTGTTTTCGTGTCATGATTCTGCTTCAAGAACTTTCAAGCCATCCAAGGATCCTTTGAAGCTAGATAAATTTTTCTCATTTCCAATAGTTTTATCCAAAAAACTTGAGGTATTAATGATGTTCATAACATCATTCGATTCATACATATAAAGCTATCTTATTCGAAGGTTTAAACTTGTAATCACTAGAACATAGTTTAGTTAATTCTAAACTTGTTCGCAAACAAAAGTTAATCCTTCTAACTTGACTTTTAAAATCAACTAAACACATATTCTATATCTATATGATATCCTAACTTAATGATTTAAAACCTGGAAACACGATGAACACCATAAAATCGGATATACGCCGTCGTAGTGAAACCGGGGGCTGTTTTGGTTTGGATAATTAAAAACTATGATAAACTTTGATTTAAAAGTTGTTCTTCTGGGAAAATTATTTTTCATATGAACATGAAACTATATCCAAAAATCTTGGTTAAACTCAAAGTGAAAGTATGTTTTTCAAAATGGTCATCAAGATGTCGTTCTTTCGACAGAAATGACTACCTCTTTAGTAATTGACATGTAACTTAAATTTTACTATAAACCTATAATTTTTCTATTTGGATTCTTAAATTAGAGTTCAATATGAAACCATAGCAATTTGATTCACTCAAAACGGATTTAAAATGAACAAGTTATGGGTAAAACAAGATTGGATATTTTTGATCTTTTTAGCTAAGAGAAATGTTTAACAAATCTATACAAATCATATCCTAGCTAACTTATATTGTAATATACATGTATTCTAATATATTATGTAATCTTGGGATACCATAGACACGTATGCAAATGTTTTGACATATCATATCGACCCATGTATATATATTATTTAGAACAACCATAGACACTCTATATGCAGTAATGTTGGAGTTAGCTATACAGGGTTGAGGTTGAAAATCCAAATATATATATACTTTGAGTTGTGATCTAGCATGAGACGTGTATACACTGGGTCGTGGATTGATTCAAGATAATATATATCGATTTATTTCTATATATCTAACTGTGGACAACTAGTTGTAGGTTACTAACGAGGACTGCTGACTTAATACACTCAAATCTTTAAAACATAATAAAAATGGTTGTAATTATATTTTGATCATACTTTGATATATATGTACATATTTGTATAGGTTCGTGAATCGATCCGTGGCCAAGTCTTATTTCCGAGGAAGGAAATATCTGTGAAAGTGAGTTATTGTCCCACTTTTAAAATCTAATATTTTTGGGATGAGAATACATGCAGGTTTTATAAATGATTTACAAAATAAACACAAGTACGTGAAACTACATTCTATGGTTGAGTTATCGAAATTGAATATGCCCCTTTTTATTAAGTCTGGTAATCTAAGAATTAGGGAACAGACACCCTAATTGACGCAAATCCTAAAGATAGATCTATTGGGCCTAACAAACCCCATCCAATGTACCGGATGCTTTAGTACTTCGAAATTTATATCATATCCGAAGGGTGTCCCGGAATGATGGGGATATTCTTATATATGCATCTTGTTAATGTCGGTTACCAGGTGTTCACCATATAAATGATTTTTATCTCTATGTATGGGATGTGTATTAAAATATGAAATCTTGTGGTCTATTGTTATGATTTGATATATATAGGTTAAACCTATAACTCACCAACATTTTTGTTGACGTTTAAAGCATGTTTATTCTCAGGTGAATATTAAGAGCTTCCGCTGTTGCATACTAAAATAAGGACAAGATTTGGAGTCCATGTTTGTATGATATTGTGTAAAAACTGCATTCAAGAAACATATGTCGATGTAATATATTTCTATTGTAAACCATTATGTAATGGTCGTGTGTAAACAATATATTTTAGATTATCATTATTTGATAATCTACGTATTTATTGATAAAATAAAGGTTATGGTTGTTTTTAAAATGAATGCAGTCTTTGAAAAATGTCTCATATAGAGGTCAAAACCTCGCAACGAAATCAATTAATATGGAACGTTTATAATCAATATGAACGGGACATTTCAAGAACCACTTCACCCGACCCGCACCCATCCTACACATACATATGCACATAGGATATTAACACTCACCTTGTCGTCTTGAAGAATGCTATCGAAATAATCCGCAACTCGCCGATGGAATGTACCTATTCCAATATCACAATACAAGTAACACACTTAGAGTGGATTTACAACCCAAGTTAAAACAACACTTAGTGCAATTTTGACCAATTGCACTTCCAAGCACAAAACTCCGCCAAACTAACCAATAATCACTAACACTGGTGACAATGGTCCTAATACGCCAATTAAACCCAAACACGAGTGTAAAACACTTACCATTCTCAAAATCACCCATAACCCTAATTTCGACTCATTTCAAAATTAGTCAACCAAAACCCCCAAATGGGTTCCAACACTTCCGTAATCACTAAACCTGGTGATTAAACCTATTATCAAAACCTAATCAAGGTCAAATCGTCAACCAACCCAAAACCTGACAAGTGACAAGAATAACTAGTCACCATAAACCCACTTCATCATCAAAAGGGGTTTCACAACAAATCAAGCTCAATCCCTAACTTGAATATCAAATCTAACAAATGAAATTCGGAGTTTGAACTTACCAATACTACCACAACGTTTCCGTGAATGAGATGAACAACTTTAAACTCGAGCTTTGGTGAGAATCCAACCCCTTCTTCTCCAAATGGTGCTTCCTCTCTCTAGGGTTTGAAGATGAGAGTGTTTGTGGTGTAGAAATGAGGATAAGATGATCAATGGATCAGCTTTGAGGGCTCCAAACCGACCCCAAGTGAAATGACCAAAATGCCCTTCATTTAACCTAAAATAAAAAAAGACAGAATTTCTGTCGCAGGCCACGTGCGCGGCGCGATCCTTTAAGTGTGCGCGGCACGCACACACGTCTGAACAGATCTGGACAAATTATGAGCTTTTAACTTTTACCCACGCTTCTCACACTATACGTACGTCATTCTTACGCTCTGTACCATAAATATTAGGGTCTTACAACTCTCCCCCACTTAGAATCGATCACGTCCTCGTGATCCTTGTAACTTAACCAAAAGGACCCACACACTATGGTCCTCAAACATACGTTCTAAATCCAACTTCTACCGCATAGATCAAAATTCGAAGATTATTCCATTTACCCATTACATACATGCACGCATTCTGGGACATGCAATGCACACGACATTCAAAGACTAACACAATCGCCTAACATACATGGAAATCATCACGCGTTCTTCCAACTCCTCTAAGCAATTCTTCCCAACAAATCACCTTTAGTACAAAATCGTCATCCGCGATTTATCGAATCCCAAATCCGAGCACTAAAACTTGCTCAATCCCTCACATCGGGAAAAACTCATCCAATCTCTTACCGAGATATCAATCGCTTAGCGTACCCTTACCAAGTACAATGCTAAAAACAACCAAGTCTCAACCTAAGGTCAACAACCAAACCGATGAAGACCGAATCAAGGCGAATCCTTACGGATAACACTTACCACTTAACATCTCTTGTATTGTGCAATACGACCAGTACGCAACTATCAAAACATCATAAGCAAACGGCTAAAACCGATATCGCCTAAAACGACTATGGCAACGCAAATCCCAAGGTGTACAATGAAATGTCCCGTTCATATTGATTATAAACGTTCCATAATAATTGATTTTGTTGCGAGGTTTTGACCTCTATATGAGACGTTTTTCAAAGACTGCATTGATTTTTAAAACAACCATAACCTTTATTTTATCAATAAAGGTTTTAAAAACATTACATATATTATCAAATAATGATAATCTAAAATATACTGTTTACACACGACCATTACATAATGGTTTACAATAGAGATATATTACATCGACATATGTTTCTTGAATGCAGTTTTTACACAATATCATACAATCATGGACTTCAAATCTTGTCCTTATTTTAGTATGCAATAGCGGAAGCTCTTAGTATTCACCTGAGAATAAACATGCTTTAAACGTCAACAAAAATGTTATAGGTTTAACCTATATATATCAAATCGTAATAATAGACCACAAGATTTCATATTTCAATACACATCCAATACATAGAGATAAAAATCATTCATATGGTGAACACCTGGTAACCGACATTAACAAGATGCATATATAAGAATATCCCCATCATTCCGGGACACCCTTCGGATATGATATAAATTTCGAAGTACTAAAGCATCCGGTACTTTGGATGGGGTTTGTTAGGCCCAATAGATCTATCTTTAGGATTCGCGTCAATTAGGGTGTCTGTTCCCTAATTCTTAGATTACCAAACTTAATAAAAAGGGGCATATTCGATTTCAATAATTCAACCATAGAATGTAGTTTTACGTACTTGTGTCTATTTTGTAAATCATTTATAAAACCTGCATGTATTCTCATCCCAAAAATATTAGATTTTAAAAGTGGGACTATAACTCACTTTCACAGATATTTCCTTCCTCGGAAATAAGACTTGGCCACGGATCGATTCACGAACCTATACAAATATGTACATATATATCAAAGTATGATCAAAATATAATTACAACCATTTTTTATTATGTTTTAAAGATTTGAGTGTATTAAGTCAGCTGTCCTCGTTAATAACCTACAACTAGTTGTCCACAGTTAGATGTACAGAAATAAATCGATATATATTATCTTGAATCAATCTACCACCCAGTGTATACACGTCTTAGGCTAGATCACAACTCAAAGTATATATATTTTTGGAATCAACCTCAACCCTGTATAGCTAACTCCAACATTACTGCATATAGAGTTTCTATGGTTGTTCCAAATAATATATATACATGGGTCGATATGATATGTCAAAACATTTGCATACATGTCTATGGTATCCCAAGATTACATAATATATTAGAATACATGTATAATACAATATAAGTTAGCTAGGATATGATTTGTGTAGATTTGTTAAACATTTCCCTTAGCTAAAAAGATCAAAAATATCAAATCTTGTTTTACCCATAACTTCTTCATTTTAAATCCGTTTTGAGTGAATCAAATTGCTATGGTTTCATATTGAACTCTAATTTAAGAGTCTAAACAGAAAAAGTATAGGTTTATAGTCGAAAATTTAAGTTACATGTCAATTACTAAAGAGGTAGTCATTTCCGTCAAAATAACGACATCTTGATGACCATTTTGAAAAACATACTTTCACTTTGAGTTTAACCAAGATTTTTGGATATAGTTTCATGTTCATATGAAAAATCATTTTCCCAGAAGAACCACTTTTAAATCAAAGTTTATCATAGTTTTTAATTATCCAAACCAAAACAGCCCCCGGTTTCACTAGGACGGCGTATATCCGATTTTATGGTGTTCATCGTGTTTCCAGGTTTTAAATCATTAAGTTAGCATATCATATAGATATAGAACATGTGTTTAGTTGATTTTAAAAGTCAAGTTAGAAGGATTAACTTTTGTTTGTGAACAAGTTTAGAATTAACTAAACTATGTTCTAGTGATTACAAGTTTAAACCTTCGAATAAGATAGCTTTATATGTATGAATCGAATGATGTTATGAACATCATTACTACCTCAAGTTTTCTGGATAAAACTACTGGAAATGATAAAAATGGATCTAGCTTCAAAGGATCCTTGGATGGCTTGAAAGTTCTTGAAGCAGAATTATGACACGAAAACAGTTCAAGTAAGATTTTCACTCGAAATAAGATTGTTATAGTTGTAGAAATTGAATCAAAGTTTGAATATGAATATTACCTTGAATTAGAAAGATAACCTACTATAAATAACAAAGGTTCCTTGATCTTAGATGATTACTTGGAATGGATTTGATGTGAAGACCCGTCCTAATCCATCCGGACGAAGTCCATATCGATTATAAACGATTCACAACAGTTGATTACATTGCGAGGTACTTGACCTCTATATGATACATTTTACAAATATTGCATTCATTTTTGAAAAGACAATCTTTCATTACATCGAAAGTTAACGGCATGCATACCATTTCATAATACATCTAACTATAATTGTCTTAATAATAATCTTGATGAACTCAACGACTCGAATGCAACGTCTTTTAAAATATGCCATGAATGACTCCAAGTAATGTCTCTAATATGAGCTAATGCACAGCGGAAGATTTCTTTCATATCTGAGAATAAACATGCTTTCAAGTGTCAACCAAAAGGTTGGTGAGTTCATTAGTTTAACATAAATAATCATTTCATAATTTTAATAGACCACAAGATTTCATATTTCCATTTCTCATAAACATACGTCCCATGCATAGAGACAAAAATATCATTCATACGGATTGAACACCTGGTAATCGACATTCACAATATGCATATAAGAATATCCCCATCTGTAACGACCCAGATTTTTCCGATCATTTTATACCTATGAGATTAATATTTACATAAATTAAACCTTACCAACATGATAAGCAATCCAAATTGTTGAGACTTGTGTTTTTGAAAAGAGTTTTACACAACGTTTGACCGTCCAATTTGACCGATGATATCACGAACTATATAACATACGATAATTATACATTTGTGTATATATATATATATATATATGTATTTATATATATTTAACATGATTTAAGGATGGTTTAACATCTCATTGTGTACTAATGACAATGAGTTACAAGTATATTTTGAAACTACTAACTTAAGTTTTCAAAACGATAACTATACGTAACGTTCTTTGACTTAAAACTTATAATGTTTATAAATGTATCGTATATATATGTATTTAATCACTTTTAAAGGGCTTTTATACATAAAATAATATAAGTATATTTACAAAAGATAGCTATATTTGAATCCTCGTTCCGTTTCCTCAAGATTTCTATACGTATATCTAGGGTATATGTACCCGTATCATACCCAGCTTCTATACGTATTTACTATTGGTATATACACAACAAATCTACATCCTAATCAACATTATTACTGCCATAGATATGAGGTAACTAGGATTTGTCAAGTAGCATGAATTATTAGTAAGAAATCAAAATTAGGAATCCTTTTCTTTCTTTATAAACTAAAAACATTTTTATGAATGAACACCATTTCTTCATTCCATTTTCTCATACCTACACCCTCATTTCTCTCTCAAAATACTCCTAACTTCATACTTGATCATCTTCAAGCATTTTCCCCATCATTTAGCTTCAATTACAAGCCTTAAACACCATAAGAAAACTCTTTCAAGAACATATCAAAATAACCACCCATTTGAAGAAGTATAATTCCAACCTTTTGATCTAACTCCACCACTCTTTGATTCTAAGATTTTTTCTTATCTCTTACAGTAACTTTGTCCAAGTAACTTGAGGTAGTAACCTTGTTCATAATTTTATTTGATTCATATTTATATAGCTATCTTATTTTATGTTGTAAAATTTTAACAACAAGAACATAGTTTGAATGATTTCAAACTTATTTGCAAACTAAATAGATCCTTCTAACTTAACTTTTAAAACACTTCAAGACCTGTAATATATCATAATGATATGCTAACTTAACAAGATATAACTTGGTTTTACAAAGAACATCTTTAAAACTGAATCTACATCGTCGGAGTGCAACCGGGGGCTGTTTTGGTTGGATAATTAAAAACCATCTTGAACTTTGAATTGGAAGTTCATGTTCTGGAAAAATGATATCTCTTATGAATATGTTAACACATAAAAATTTCATGGTTTAACTCAAAGTGTAAGTATTTTTAGAAAAATGATCATTAAATGTTGTTTTTATGATGGAAAATGATTACTTTCATAAGTTTCATCAAAGTTTGACCTATAACCTGTGATTTTGAACACAAACTAAGGTATTTTTAGTTCATATTCTGAAAATTTGACTCGATCCAAGGAAGTGGCAAGTTGAACCAACAAAAACGGAGTTGTAATGAAGAAACTACGACTAAAACAAGATTGAGTATCTGAAGCTAGTTTAGCTACGAAAATATTTGGAGAAAAAGTAAATTAATCATATCTTTTCTAATTAATATAATATTTTATATATATAATTACTTATGATTTGATTTTATATATTTCAGGTCCACCCGTAAACAACACGAGAAAATTAATCATAAGACCTCATGATTGTACGCAACACGTCATTTGACAACACGGTACTTTATGTACGCAACACGTCATTTGACAACATGGTACCATGGGTCGAGATTAATTCTGATCAATACGAATACGATGGGGTCTTTATTTATTTTATTGAGCAACTAATTGTGGACCACTAACATCGGACTGCTAACTACGGATTAAGAAAACATTAAAAGTATATTATATATGTTGATATATTATATATATGGTTAGGTTCGTGATATCTATCGAAGGCCAAGTCTTGTTAAATACCTTCAAGGCAAAAGTGAGTTTCATTACTCCCTTTTTATATATTTTTGGGCTGAGAATACATGCGCTGTTTTATAAATGTTTTACGAAATAAGCACAAGTACTAAAACTAATTCTATGTAGGTTTAAACCAGAAATATACCCTTAGCTTGGTAACATTAAACTACTTGTCTATGTACGGTAGGCGCGAATCCTAAAGATAGATCTATTGGGCCTGACAAACCCCATCCTGACTATGGGATGCTTTAGTACTTCGAGGTTATTTTAAACACACCTGATCTGGTGTACTTTAGAGGGTAAAACATGAACGTTAAGGCTTGTTACCGGGTGCCTACAACTTATATAATACTTTTATACACTTGCGAGTGTACATATATTCATAAACGGAAATCTTGTGGTCTATTAATATATTGAAACGATTGTTATTATAAACCTATGAACTCACCAACCTTTTGGTTGACACTTTTAAGCATGTTTATTCTCGGATATGAAAGAAACCTTCCGCTGTGCATTTGCTCATTTTAAGGACAATACTTGGAGTCGATCATTGCTCTGGGATCAAAGGTTGATGACTTCGTCCGGATGGATTAGGACGGGTCTTCACAGTTGGTATCAGAGCGGTGATCTTAGTGAACCAGGTCTTGCATTAGTGTATCTAACCGATAGTTGTTTAGATGCATTAGTGGGTCTGGACTTCGATCGTGTCTGCATGTCAAAAGTTTTGCTTATCGTTTAGTGTCGAAAATTAATTACTTATCATCCTTAAAGTCTAGACACATCTTACTGCCTCTATTGCCTAGATAGTGTATAGACAGAACTCATATCTTAGCATATCTGCTAATTCATATCTTAGTGTATCTGTTACTGTTACCTTTACCTGACAGCTTCCGTAGATTCTCCTTAACTTATGGGATTTTAGTATTATATATGCATATGTAAATTATGTATTGCATGGTACTAATCTACACCCTATAATCTATTTCTTATCTAAAATCCTTCATCTGATCATACGAGATGAATCCCTCAACCAGTTCGAATTCCTCAAATTTCGACAGCTATTCCGATATGGAGTTTCGCCTAAGCTCCGAAAGCAGTGTCACCAGAATCAATCAATCAAGCAGCTGTTCCCAATTCATCTGATGGGTTCGTAGTCGACTTAATCAATGGAGACGCGAAGGAGGTGATCTTTTCCACCAACCAAATTGCCTCTTGGCGAAGAACCTGAAGTACTTATCGGCAAATCTATCCGAAACACCATTTTCAGCCTCAGTTCCAGAGTAGTTTGACACGATTACATTCTATTCACAATTCTTAACCTTATTCATCCGCTCGTTCTGACCGATAATCATCCCGGAATAATAGAAGGAGCCAATGAACTTCGCGCTCGAGTAATCAATTGGGAGAATATGATGCAAAATTTACCAGCTTCAACAACATCACTAGTACCAACAGTACCATCAGTAACAGCACTAGTACCATCAACAATCCATGCCTCAACATCTCATTCTGTACCTCGAGCATAATCTTCATTTTACACCTTGTTCTACATCGATTAATTTTCGTTCTACGAATCGTTCTATATCATTTATCTTCACGGAACATGGCGATTATGTAATCACTAATGTTTCAGAGATTATATATTCTTGTTCTAACGGTAAATCAAATGAGATTAATATCACATTAACTCATTAAATCCATGATTATATCTGAAGAAAATATATATTATATCTGAAGAAAATATATATGTATATATATTTTCATAAAGATTGTAATTAAAAATTCTTTCGTACAAATTGTTAATGATCAAAATATTTTAACGGGTAGGTAATACCAGAATATTTAGATTTCACATTAATAAGTTACCTTGTGCATTCTTCGAATCTGATTCAACAATCATATACTATCTTACTTACAACCACCGATATACGTATCCGTACACCGCAGAATAATCATTTTCATTCAATTTCATATTTGGATTTTGACCTATCAGAATCCAACAAGTGGCATAATGAAGAAAACACTGGACAAAATAAAACTTGTTAGAAACAAACAAATTAACTACGAGAAAAATGTTGTTAAGAATCCACGCTAACTGTTCCTAGCTAATTGTTCCTAGCTAACTGATTACATTTTATTTATCGCAATTTACATTCTCGCAATTTTACTTATCGTCATTTAATTTCTGTTATTTATTTTTACGCACTTTAAATATCGGGACACGTATACAAGGTTTTGACATATCATATCGACGCATCTATATATATTATTTGGAATAACCATAGACACTCTATATGCAGTAATGCGGGAGTTAGCTGTAGTGACCCGAACTTTTCCATGTTTATATATATTAATTGAGATTGATATTTACATAATTAAATGTTTCCAACATGTTAAGCAATCAAACTTGTTAAGACTTGATTAATTGAAATATGTTTCATATAGACAATTGACCATCAAAGTTGACCGGTGATTCACGAACGTTAAAACTTGTAAAAACTATATGATGACATATATATGGATATATATATATATATAGTTAACATGATACTATGATAAGTAAACATATCATTAAGTATATTAACAATGAACTACATATGTAAAAACAAGACTACTAACTTAATGATTTTTAAACGAGACATATATGTAACGATTATCATTGTAAAGACATTTAATGTATATATATCATATTAAGAGATATTCATACATGATAATATCATGATAATATAATAATTTAAAATCTCATTTGATATTATAAACATTGGGTTAACAACATTTAACAAGATCGTTAACCTAAAGGTTTCAAAACAACACTTACATGTAACGACTAACGATGACTTAAAGACTCAGTTAAAATGTATATACATGTAGTGTTTTAATATGTATTTATACACTTTTGAAAGACTTCAATACACGTATCAAAATACTTCTACTTAACAAAAATGCTTACAATTACATCCTCGTTCAGTTTCATCAACAATTCTACTCGTATGCACCCGTATTCGTACTCGTACAATACACAGCTTTTAGATGTATGTACTATTGGTATATACACTCCAATTATCAGCTCTTAGCAGCCTATGTGAGTCACCTAACACATGTGGGAACCATCATTTGGCAACTAGCATGAGATATCTCATAAAATTACAAAAATATGAGTAATCATTCATGACTTATTTACATGAAAACAAAATTACATATCCTTTATATCTAATCCATACACCAACGACCAAAAACACCTACAAACACTTTCATTCTTCAATTTTCTTCATCTAATTGATCTCTCTCAAGTTCTATCTTCAAGTTCTAAGTGTTCTTCATATATTCTACAAGTTCTAGTTACATAAAATCAAGAATACTTTCAAGTTTGCTAGCTCACTTCCAATCTTGTAAGGTGATCATCCAACCTCAAGAAATCTTTGTTTCTTACAGTAGGTTATCATTCTAATACAAGGTAATAATCATATTCAAACTTTGGTTCAATTTCTATAACTATAACAATCTTATTTCAAGTGATGATCTTACTTGAACTTGTTTTCGTGTCATGATTCTGCTTCAAGAACTTCGAGCCATCCAAGGATCCGTTGAAGCTAGATCCATTTTTCTCTTTTCCAGTAGGTTTATCCAAGGAACTTAAGGTAGTAATGATGTTCATAACATCATTCGATTCACACATATAAAGCTATCTTATTCAAAGGTTTAAACTTGTAATCACTAGAACATAGTTTAGTTAATTCTAAACTTGTTCGCAAACAAAAGTTAATCCTTCTAACTTGACTTTTAAAATCAACTAAACACATGTTATATATCTATATGATATGCTAACTTAATGATTTAAAACCTGGAAACACGAAAAACACCGTAAAACCGGATTTACGCCGTCGTAGTAACACCGCGGGCTGTTTTGGGTTAGTTAATTAAAAACTATGATAAACTTTGATTTAAAAGTTGTTATTCTGAGAAAATGATTTTTATTATGTAATCTTGAGATACCATAGACACGTATACAATGTTTCGACCTATCATGTCGACACATCTATATATATTTCGGAACAACCATAGACACTCTATATGTGAATGTTGGAGTTAGCTATACAGGGTTGAGGTTGATTCCAAAATATATATAGTTTGAGTTGTGATCAATACTGAGATACATATACACTGGGTCGTGGATTGATTCAAGATAATATTTATCGATTTATTTCTGTACATCTAACTGTGGACAACTAGTTGTAGGTTACTAACGAGGACAGCTGACTTAATAAACTTAAAACATCAAAATATATTAAAAGTGTTGTAAATAGATTTTGAACATACTTTGATATATATGTATATATTGTTATAGGTTCGTGAATCAACCAGTGGCCAAGTCTTACTTCCCGACGAAGAAAAAATCTGTGAAAGTGAGTTATAGTCCCACTTTTAAAATCTAATATTTTTGGGATGAGAATACATGCAGGTTTTATAAATGATTTACAAAATAGACACAAGTACGTGAAACTACATTCTATGGTTGAATTATTGAAATCGAATATGCCCCTTTTTATTAAGTCTGGTAATCTAAGAATTAGGGAACAGACACCCTAATTGACGCGAATCCTAAAGATAGATCTATTGGGCCTAACAAACCCCATCCAAAGTACCGGATGCTTTAGTACTTCGAAATTTATATCATATCCGAAGGGTGTCCCGGAATGATGGGGATATTCTTATATATGCATCTTGTTAATGTCGGTTACCAGGTGTTCACCATATGAATGATTTTTATCTCTATGTATGGGATGTGTATTGAAATATGAAATCTTGTGGTCTATTATTATTATTTGATATATATAGGTTAAACCTATAACTCACCAACATTTTTGTTGACGTTTTAAGCATGTTTATTCTCAGGTGATTATTAAGAGCTTCCGCTGTCACATACTTAAATAAGGATGAGATTTGGAGTCCATGCTTGTATGATATTGTGTAAAAACTGCATTCAAGAAACTTATTTTGTTGTAACATATTTGTATTGTAAACCATTATGTAATGGTCGTGCGTAAACAGGATATTTTAGATTATCATTATTTGATAATCTACGTAAAGCTTTTTAAACCTTTATTGATGAAATAAAGGTTATGGTTTGTTTTAAAATGAATGCAGTCTTTGAAAAACGTCTCATATAGAGGTCAAAACCTCGCAACGAAATCAATTAATATGGAACGTTTTTAATCAATAAGAACGGGACATTTCATTAGCTATACAGGGTTGAGGTTGATTCTACAATAATATATATAGTTTGAGTTGTGATCGAGTCTGAGACGTATACGGGTCACGAAACGTATTAATTAATTCAAATATTATATATTAAACTATATATGAATTATTGGACTGTAACTGTGGACTATCGAATGTGGACTAATAATATTGGACAATTAAAATGAATTAAAATATTGATTATAACATATGAAATTAAATATTTCTTCAAGTTTGCCACTTGATTTCATTTTAAACTTCATTTGCATCTTGGCGATTTCAATCTGCGTTCAAACCTTTCATGATTCTTGAAAACACCTTAAACGAGAGGATAAACCAATCACACCTCATCCACGAAAGGAAAGAATGATGCCTATAGTTATGCATCTGAAAAACTCTCGGAAACTGAGTAAACATTTAACAAGTACCTGTGCTAATTCCTTTAGTGTTATTATTACCCAAAATAACTTTGCGATCTCTTTTCAAAGTAGTCAATTTTATCACAGCTCCAACAAATCAACTTCGACTTTTCAGTCGGACTAGCCTTACTATAACCTTGATATATTTGCGTGCTCTTTTATTATTACCGGGAAACCTTTTATATTCCACCATATTACCAGCAGATATACCATCAACCTCGTCGCTCTTCAGTTTAAATCTCTCCGATAAATCACTATATTTATCTATTGAAGTCTCATCATCTACTCATCTGCATCTGATAAAAGAATTTTCATACCAAATACCGAGAATCAGCAATCAGTATTTTGAAATCTCGCAGCATGTCTACATCAACAGTTATATGTAAACATATAACATTTATCTCTTAGAATTATGATCTTCCATACTGAAATTCTGAAAAGCACCCAGTCTACAAATCAATACTCTGAATGTTGAAAAAGCTGAATGAAGCAGCAGAAACTGTAGACAACCGTAAATGACCTTAACCGTCAGAAGTTTGATTATAAAGAATGGAGTGTTAGGAACGCTCGATAGAAAATCTAGTACCGAAAAGCAGATTATGCGAAACTATGAAAGAAGCCGTGGACAAATCATAAAGAATAAGTTTGACTTCAAAGAATCTAAATGATTCAATGTCTGCTGAGGTCTTTAGCGAATATCTTGCTCCTTACTCTAAACTCTTGCGGACAGATTTTCTTCACCATCCTTCGAAATTAGAAATTCCAAGATATCATCATATCTTTTATTATAAATATCCTCCATATTTCTGAAGATATTTTCATAACTATTCTTATCTGAAATCATTAATCTCCTCATGATACCAGTGTTACATCATATGGAAACTTTTAGTTTCTACATTCTGTAAACTTTCGAGCTTAAAATATGAATGTTATTGAAGTAATGTTGGGAACTGATGCATGAGTTAGTATAATATAATGACACTTGATCAACGTGATTATATTACAGTAAGTCATGCTGAGTTTCTAATGGAACGTGATGATTCACAGATTATAACGTCATCATGTGCCATGTTACACGACTCTTACATTCTACCTAATCTCCAAACATATCGAGAACATATTCTTTCTGATAATTCTATCTTTTCTCTTGAATTTTGGTAATTTGAAAAAATCAAGATCGTGCCATTTCAATTTTACTCTTAGAACATTAACTATGTTCATTCCAAAATTCATATCTACGAAATCTGGACCATTATATACGGTGCTTAATCACAAGAAGAGGAAATGAAAGAATGAAGCTCTGAAATAGAAATTGGAGTATAAATCGCAGCAAATAGAATGGAGCATTAACTGTAGATGACAATGATTATAGAAGACAGAAGCAGGGACTTGGAAATATAAGGGAAGATATAAAGCCCAATGACAACCCGAAAATTATAAACCATATATCGATGCATATAGCAATATAAAGACATGGGAGAACTAAAAACACTATAAAACCAAGAGTATAGTAGAAGTAAATAGATTCTTCCGGCGGCAGATGAAAAAGTAGAACGACAGATATGAAAGTGAGGAGTATATCAAGAATCAGCACTGGATGGAGCATATTGACAAATACTTTAAAATATGAGTTGAGGGAGAAAGAATAGAAGGTATGAGTTGTAAGGAAACGAAGATGGTGGATTTATAGTGAAGTACCAGACAGAACAATCAGGACAGATCATCACATTTAACCAAAGAGGATTCTAATTTCCTTAATTATCGAAGAACCCAAATCTTATGACGAAGATTTCCTCTAAATCTGAAAATCAACCGTGACTACGTCACTGGTTAAAACGAATCTGCATTTATTCATTTCACTCTTTTGTGATAGCTTCACTTATACTCTTCGCGTAATCAAATTGTTTTATCTATATTACTCAATGATTATAAAACTCTATTTATCAACTCATATTCATCATGAAAACATTTTTATGGTTAGCCATGACGATCTCGATCAAATTTCGGGACGAAATTTACTTAACAGGTAGGTACTGTAACGACCCGGATTTTTCCGATCATTTTATACCTATGAGATTAATATTTACATAAATTAAACCTTACCAACATGATAAGCAATCCAAATTTTTGAGACTTGTGTTTTTGAAAAGAGTTTTACACAACGTTTGACCGTCCAATTTGACCGATGATATCACGAACTATATAACATACGATAATTATACGTTTGTGTATATATATGTATTTATATATATTTAACATGATTTAAGGATGGTTTAACATCTCATTGTGTACTAATGACAATGAGTTACAAGTATATTTTGAAACTACTAACTTAAGTTTTCAAAACGATAACTATACGTAACGTTCTTTGACTTAAAACTTATAATGTTTATACATGTATCGTATAGATATGTATTTAATCACTTTTAAAGGGATTTTATACATAAAATAATATAAGTATATTTACAAAAGATAGCTATATTTGAATCCTCGTTCCGTTTCCTCAAGATTTCTATACGTATATCTAGGGTATATGTACCCGTATCATACCCAGCTTCTATACATATTTACTATTGGTATATACACATCAAATCAACATCCTAATCAACATTATTACTGCCCTAGATATGAAGTAACTAGGATTTGTCAAGTAGCATGAATTATTAGTAAGAAATCAAAATTAGGAATCCTTTTCTTTCTTTATAAACTAAAAACGTTTTTATGAATGAACACCATTTCTTCATTCCATTTTCTCATACCTACACCCTCATTTCTCTCTCAAAATACTCCTAACTTCATACTTGATCATCTCCAAGCATTTTCCCCATCATTTAGCTTCAATTACAAGCCTTAAACACCATAAGAAAACTCTTTCAAGAACATATCAAAATAACCACCCATTTGAAGAAGTATACTTCCAACCTTTTGATCTAACTCCACCACTCTTTGATTCTAAGATTTTTTCTTATCTCTTACAGTAACTTTGTCCAAGTAACTTGAGGTAGTAACCTTGTTCATAATTTTATTCGATTCATATTTATATAGCTATCTTATTTTATGTTGTAAAATTTTAACAACAAAAACATAGTTTGAATGATTTCAAACTTGTTTGCAAACTAAATAGATCCTTCTAATTTAACTTTTAAAACACTTCAAGACCTGTAATATATCATAATGATATGCTAACTTAACAAGATATAACTTGGTTTTACAAAGAACATCTTAAAAACTGAATCTACATCGTCGGAGTGCAACCGGGGGCTGTTTTGGGTTGGATAATTAAAAACCATCTTGAACTTTGAATTGAAAGTTCATGTTCTGGAAAAATGATATCTCTTATGAATATGTTAACACATAAAAATTTCATGGTTTAACTCAAAGTGTAAGTATTTTTAGAAAAATGATCATTTAATGTTGTTTTTATGATGGAAAATGATTACTTTCATAAGTTTCATCAAAGTTTGGCCTATAACCTGTGATTTCGAATACAAACTAAGGTATTTTCAGTTCATATTCTTAAAATTTGACTTGATCCAAGGAAGTGGCAAGTTGAACCAACACAAACGGAGTTGTAATGAAGAAACTACGACTAAAACAAGATTGGGTATCTGAAGCTAGTTTAGCTACGAAAATATTTGGAGAAAAAGTAAATTAATCATATCTTTTCTAATTAATATAATATTATATATATATATATATATATATATATATATATATATATATATATATATATATATATATATATATATATATATAATTACTTATGATTTGATTTTATATATTTCAGGACCACCCGTAAACAACACGAGAAGATTAATCATAAGACCTCATGATTGTACGCAACACGTCATTTGACAATACGGTACTTTATGTACGCAACACGTCATTTGACAACATGGTACCATGGGTCGAGATTAATTCTGATCAATACGAATACGATGGGGTCTTTATTTATTTTATTGAGCAACTAATTGTGGACCACTAACATCGGACTGCTAACTACGGACTAAGAAAACATTAAAAGTATTATAAGTACATATATATATATATATATATATATATATATATATATATATATATATATATATATATATATATATATATATATATATATATATATATATATATATAACGATTATTTGAAAAGAAAATATGTTGATATATTATATATATGGTTAGGTTCGTGATATCTATTGAAGACCAAGTCGTGTTAAATACCTTCAAGGCAAAAGTGAGTTTCATTACTCCCTTTTTATATATTTTTGGGCTGAGAATACATGCACTGTTTTATAAATGTTTTACGAAATAGGCACAAGTACTAAAACTAATTCTATGTGGGTTTAAACCAGAAATATACCCTTAGCTTGGTAACATTAAACTACTTGTCTATGTACGGTAGGCGCGAATCCTAAAGATAGATCTATTGGGCCTGACAAACCCCATCCTGACTATGGGATGCTTTAGTACTTCGAGGTTATTTTAAACACACTTGATCTGGTGTACTTCAGAGGGTAAAACATGAACGTTAAGGCTTGTTACCGGGTGCCTACAACTTATAGAATACTTTTATACACATGCGAGTGTACATATATTCATAAACGGAAATCTTGTGGTCTATTAATATATTGAAACGATTGTTATGATAAACCTATGAACTCACCAACCTTTTGGTTGACACTTTTAAGCATGTTTATTCTCAGATATGAAGAAACCTTCCGCTGTGCATTTGCTCATTTTAAGGACAATACTTGGAGTCGATCATTTCTCTGGGATCAAAGGTTGATGACTTCGTCCGGATGGATTAGGACGGGTCTTCACACCATCATTCCGGGATCCTCCTTCGGACATGATATAAATTTCGAAGTACTAAAGCATCCAGTACTTTGGATGGGGCTTGTTAGGCCCGATAGATCTATCTTTAGGATTCGCGTCAATTAGGGTGTCTGTTCCCTAATTCTTAGATTACCAGACTAAAAAGGGGCATATTCGGTTTAATAATCCAGCCATAGAATGTAGTTTTAAGTAATTGTGTCTATTTTGTCAAACATTTATAAAGCAGCGCATGTATTCTCAGTCCCAAAAATATATATTGCAAAAGTATTTAAAAAGGGAGCAAATGAAAAACTCACGCATATAAATATTGCAAAAACAGTTATTTAAACATTGCATATATTCTCAGCACAAAAATGTAATGAGTAAAGAGGGATCAAATGAAACTCACCTAATGTATTTTGTAGTAAAAATACATATGACTATATTGAACAACTGAACAATGCAGGGTTGGCCTTGAATTCACGAACCTATATTATCAATATATATATTAAAACATATTCTTGTAATCGAACAAGTATATATATATATATATATATATATATATATATATATATATATATATATATATATATATATATATATATATATATATATATATATATATATATATATATATATATATTTTATAATGATATAATTTTTATATTAATAACTTATGGATTTCATTATTTAATTAAATGTATTCATTTTGTAAGAAAAATTAAGATAGTTAAGTTATGTGTACTAAGTATATTTATATATATATAATCGTTTTTTTACACTTATGATTTTAACAACGTCATTAAAACTTTTTATTTTAGTAGTCATAATTATTTTAATAATAATGATATAGATAATACTGATACTAATAATAATGATAGTAAAATAATAATTTTAGTAATATTGATGGATTTAAAAGAAATGATACTTTTAGTAATAATAACAATAATACTACTTATATTAATAATAATAATAATAATAATAATAACTAGTAGTTCATGATTAATATCACTAATAATAACAATAATAATAATAGTAATAATTATTATAATATTTGTAATAACACTAACTAATAATAATCTTCATGGTAGTAATATTCATATTATTAGTATTATTTTATAATAACAACAATAATAAATGTAACAATAATAATAATAATAACAATAATAATAATAATAATAATAATAATAATAATAATAATAATAATAATAATAATAATAATAATAATAATAATAATAATAATAATAATAATAATAATAATAATAATAAAAATAAAAATAATAAAAGTAAAAAGAAATTGAAGCACAACCTTTGAAGAACATGGTTTTAAAAAAATAGACTCCAATGCCGGGACTCGAACCCTCGACCTCTTGCATTCCCAAATCACTCCTTAACCAATACTCCGTCGACTGTCTTTCTGATTAAATTTGGTATTTATTTTCATTTAACCTATTTTCTGTTTTCATCTTCTTTTCCATGAATCAATTCGACCAGAGGCCATTTAATAATTAAAATAGTGATTATAAAACCTGATTTACGTTGTGTGATTGAAACAAAAATGATTCATTGTTTTTATTTGCATTAACAGAAACAAATTTAAAAAGAAATTGGAGCTGTAACAGTAAAAGTAAATGAAGAACAACTTGAATTCGAATTTTGGAATATAGATCGTTTTAGTTCTCGATTTCTAAATGAAAAGGACTTGAAATCCTTTCTATAATCTTTCTGCATAATCAATTCCATCATAAACTTAAAAACGGATGCGAATTTCCTCAAGAACAAACTGGTTGACTTTTTGAAAATAAAGTTTGACTTCAAAATTCATGCTTGAAATAGAAAATTGGAATCTGAGATCTTGCTGAAAGATTAAATGAAGAATTTATAACACAATGGCATTATTACATTTTGAATTTATTTTCGAATTCGAAGCTTTTAGAAAAATGGAAGAAACAGAGATATCGACACATTTATTTTATAAATTGTTTGATTTTCTTTCTCCCCTCTTCTTGGCTTGTATTCAGTGTAACATAAAATGTAATCCAATTATTAACACAGTATTAGATTCATTTGTAGTTGTTTTGTAGCAAAGTAAAATCGACGAGGATCACAATTCGTACAGAAAAATAATAAAATAGCATAAAGTGTGATATGGATTGTTAACAGATTATATAATTGAAGGAATCTGATAATAGGTCGACTAAACAAGAGTATAATTCCATAAAACTTGATTGTGAAAGGAAACAGATTACACAGTTATATATTTATTTATGTATACGTATCTGTATAGTAATACTGTATATGTATAACAGTATATCTATTTATGTATTTATATATAACTGTATACGTAATTATATAAATATATCTGTATTTTATGCAGGTATATAATATATCTGTATTCCTATATCGTGTATGTATATATATATATATATATATATATATATATATATATATATATATATATATATATATATATATTTTATATATATATATCCTATTTTTATATATATATATATATATATGTTTATATAATTTAAATCTAATTAAAATTAATAATTATCAATGTGATAATAATAATATTAATATTTGTAATAATAAATGTTAATAAAATAATAATGATAATAATAATATGCTAATAGTTATAATATCAATAATGATAATTTTAATTACTACTAATGATGATAATATTATAAATAATAATAATAATAATCCTATTAATAATAATAATAATAATAATACTAGTTATCTTTATATTATTAATGTTAATAATAACATTAATAATAATAATAATTTAAACATATCAAATTTTATATATATAAAAAGTAATAATATTACTAATACAAATATTAACAACAATAATAATAATAAAAGTAATGAAAAATAATATTAATATAACAGTTAAATTCAAATTTGTAATTTAATATAACATCATTCATTTATGTAATGTTATGATGATATTCACTGAATAGTTAATATTTATATATGTATATAATAGAGATCATATATATATATTCATATATCACTATACCTAAACTTTGCAATTTCTATTTAATTTATAATATTACATGTCATTTAATGTTTATACATTTTTTTATAATATATATATATACAAATCTTAGTTTGTATAGAATCACATATATATTTATATATATATATATATATATATATATATATATATATATATATATATATATATATATATATATATATATATATATATATATATAGGTATTTATTTTATTTTATATATTTAATTTTTAATGTTTTACATTATATAATTTCAAATTATTATATATACTTACATTTATATATATATATATATATATATATATATATATATATATATATATATATATATATATATATACATATATTTATTTATAAACAATTGTTCGTGAATCGTCGGGAATGGTCGAAGGTCATATTCAATTATGGAAACAGTTCAAAATTTTTGAGACTTCAACATTACAAACTTTGCTTATCGTGTCGGAATTATATAAAGATTAAGTTTAAATTTGGTCGGAAATTCCCGGGTCATCACAGTACCTACCCGTTAAAGAAATTTCGTCCCGAAATTTGAGTGAGGTGGTCATGGTTAACAATAAATAAGATTTCATGACGCATATGAGTTGATCAATTGAGTTTTATCAGTATTGAGTAATATTGATAAAACCATTCGATTATTCGAGGAGTACGAATGAAGCTGTCAAAACAGATTGAGATAGAGATTTAACTTTTGACGTAGTCACGGTGGAATTTAGAAAATAAGGTGCGTCTTAACTTTTGACGTAGAGGGTTGAATTCCGGAATTTAAGGGATTTGAAGAAAATCTTCGAAATCTAAAAGATTTGATTCTCCTGCGAATAAGGAAATTTAGATTTCTATAATTAAATGCGGTGATCTGCCTCGATTCCTCTGTCTGATATTTTCACTATAAATTATACCTTTTCCGTTCCATTAATTTTCACCACTTCAATACTCAATTCCCAAATTCAAAAGATCGTGAAAATGCTTAATCCTGTTCGGATCCTTGTCCTTATCCTGATTATCACAATAATCATTCTCCTTTTCCAACTTCCACCAGAGGAATCCATTTATTTCTACTATGCTTTAGGGATTATTGTATTTATAATCCTCCCGTATCTTTATATTCCTATACGCACTGATATCCACGGTTTGTAATTTCGGTGTTGTTGTTGGGCTTTATATTTTCTCTTATATTTTGGAGCTCTTTGTCTTTTTATTATCCTCCCAACCTCTAGTAAAGCGAGTAACGATCCAGAATTCGTAAGTATGGAATTTCGAATAAACATCGTGTTCTAAATAAGAACTAATGTATTAGCACGATTTGATTTATCAAATTACCAGAATCACTGAGAATAGAATTATCAAGAATATAATTTCTTGATATGTTCAGAAGTTAAGCATAATGAAAGAGTTATGTAACATGGCACGTGATGACGTTAGGATCTGTGAATCATCACGTCCCATTTGAAACTCAGCATGACTTACTGTAATATAATCACGTTGATCAAGTGTCATTATATTATACTAACCCATGCATCAGTTCCTAACATTACTTCAATAACATTCATATTTTTAGCTCAAAATTTTACAGAATATAGAAACTAACAGTTTCTATATGATGTAATACTGATAGCACGAAGAGATTAATGATTTCAGATAAGAATAGTTATAAAAATATCTCCAGAAATATGGAGGATATTTATAATGAAAGATATGATAATATCTTAGAATATCTAAGATCAGCGGATGATAGAAACTATTGTCTGCAAGGGCTTAGAGTAAGGAGCAAGATATTCACTAAAGACTTTAGCAGACTTTGAATCATTTGGATTCTTTGAAGTCAAACTTATTCTTTGTGATTTGTCCATGACTTTCTTCATAGTTTCGCATAATCTGCTTTTCGGTACTAAATTTTCTCTTGAATGTTTCCAATATAATGATACACAGGAAGCATGAAGAGGTATATAATTTCGGACGAGAATATTTATGAAAATATCCTCAGAAATATCGAAGATATTGATGATGATATTTTGGAATTTCTAAGTTCGATGGTTGATGGAGAAAGATTTTACGCAAGATTTTAACATGAGTACAGAGCAAGATATTCGTTGAAGGTTTCATCGGATCCAGAATTACCTGCATTCTTTGAATATATGGTATGGTCCTTGTATTTGTCCTTGGTCTCCTTCGTGGTTAGCTCAATCCATTTTCCAGTTCCAACTTTTCTGAGCTTTTCCAACATACTATTCTTTATCATTAAACTTCCGAAGATTAAGGTCGTTTACGGTTGTCTACAGTTTCTGCTGCTTCATTCAGCTTTCTCAACATTCAGAGTATTGGTTTGTAGACTGACTGCTGTTCAGAATTTCAGAATGAAAGACCATAATTCTATAAGATAAATGTTATACATATAACTGTTGATGTAGATATGCTGTGCATTTTCGAAGTACTTATTGCCGACTCCCGATAATTGGTATGGCAGTTCTCGTTACAAGATGCGGATGAGTATATGATAAGGTTTCAATGAATAAATATAATGATTTATCGGAGAGATTTAAACCAAGAAGCAACGAGGTTGTTGGTACGTCTGCTGGTAATATGATAGAATATGAAAAGTTCTCCGATAATAATAAAAGAGCACGCATATATATCAAGGTTATAATAAGGTTGTTTCGAACGAAAAGTCGAAGTTGTCCCTCTGGAGCTGTGACAAGATTCGCTACTTTGAAAAGGGATTATCAAGTTATTTTGGGTAATAATAACACTGAGGAATTAGCATAACTACGTGTTAAACGTTTACTCAGGTTCCGAGATTTTTCAAGTGCATAACTATATGCATCAATCTTTTCTTCCGTAGATGTAGTGCGGTTGGTTCATCCTATCGATTGAAGTGTTTTTAAGAATCATGAAAGGTTTGAACGCAGATTGGAATCATCAAGATACAAATGAGGTTTAAGATGAAATCAAGTGGTAAACTTGAAGAATTGTTTAGTTTCATATGTTATAGTCAATATTTTAATTCATTTTAATTGTCCAATGTTGATAGTCCTCAGTTGATAGTCCACAGTTAGCAATGTACAAATAATAATTCATATATAGTTTACTATATAGTATTCGAATTAATTAATACGTATCGTGACCCGTGTACATGTCTCAGACTCGATCACAACTCAAACTATATATATTATTATAGAATCAACCTCAACCCTGTATAGCTAACTCCCGCATTACTGCATATAGAGTGTCTATGGTTATTCCAAATAATATATATAGATGGGTCGATATGATATGTCAAAACCTTGTATACGTGTCCCGACATTTAAAGTGCGTAAAATAAATAACAGAATTTAAATGACGATAAATAAAATTGCGATAATTAAATTGCGATAAATAAACTGCGATAAATAAAATGTAATCAGTTAGCTAGGAACAGTTAGCTGGAAACAGTTAGCGTGGATTCTTAACAAAATTTCTCATAGTTAATTTGTTTGTTTCTAACAAATTTTATTTTGTCCAATGTTTTCTTCATTATGCCACTTGTTGGATTATGATAAATCAAAATCCAAATATGAATTTGAATAAAAATGGTTATTCTACGGTGAACGGATACACATATTGGTAGATGTAAGTAGGATAGTAAACGACTGTTGAATCAGCTTCGAAGAATGTACAGTGTAATTTATTAATGTGAAATCTGAATATTCCTCGAGTACTACCTACCCGTTAAAATATTTTCACGTTTAACACTTTGTACGAAAGAATTTTTAATTACAATCTTTATGAAAACATATATACGTATATATTTTCTTCGGATGTAATCATGGATTCATTTAGTTAATATGATATTAAACTCATTTGGTTTACCGTTAGAACTAGAATATATAATCTCTAAAACATTAGAGATTTCATAATCGCCATGTCGAATGAAGATAAATGATGTAAAATGATACGTAGAATGATGATTATGCTCGGGGTACATAATGAGATGTTGAGGCGTGTGATGTTGAAACTTGGGTTGTTGGTGGTACTGGTATTGATGTTGGTGGCACTGTTGGTGCCAGTGATGTTGCTGAAGCTGGTAAATTTTGCACCATATTTTTCCAAGACTATAACTCGGGCGCGAAGTTCGCTGACTTCTTGTATTACTCCAGGATGATTGTCAGTCAGAACGAATGGATGAATAAGGTTTAGAATTTTAGATAGAATATAATCGTGGTGAGACATTCGGGAAATGAGGGTGAAAATGGTGTTTCGGTGTGGTTCGTCGGTAAGTGCTTCAGGTTCTTCACTAAGAGATGAATTTGGTTGATGGAAAGGATTTCCTTCTTCTCGTCTCCATTAATTAAGTCGACTACGAACTCATCATATGAATTGGGGATGGTTGGTTGTTTGATTCATTCTGGTGACGCTGCTTTCGGAGCTTAGGTGAACGTCCACGTCGGAATAGCTGTCGGAATAACTATCGGATTAGCTATCGGAATTCGAGGGACTCGAACTGGTTGAAGGATTCATCCCGTACAATCAGATGAAGAATTTTTTTTTTTTTTTTTTTTGATAAGAAATAGATTATAAGATGTAGATTAGTACCTTGCAATACATAATTTACATATGCATATATGATACTAAAATCTCATAAGTTACGGAAGAATCTACGGAAGCTGTCAGGCAAAGTAACAACAACAGATATGTTAAGATATGAATTTATCTATACACTGTCTATGCAATAGCGGCAGTAAGACGTGTCTAGACTTTAAGGATGATAAACAAGTAATTTTTGACACGAAATGATAAGCGAAACTTTTGACATGCAGTCACGGTCGAAGTCCAGACTCACTAATGCATCCTAACGACTTATCAGTTATACACACTAATGCAGACCTGGTTTGCTAAGACCACCGCTCTGATACCAACTGTGAAGACCCGTCCTAATCCATCCGGACGAAGTCCATATCGATTATAAACGATTCACAACAGTTGATTACATCGCGAGGTACTTGACCTCTATATGATACATTTTACAAACATTTTATTCGTTTTTGAAAAGACAATCTTTCATTACATCGAAAGTTAACGGCATGCATACCATTTCATAATACATCTAACTATAATTGTCTTAATAATAATCTTGATGAACTCAACGACTCGAATGCAACGTCTTTTGAAATATACCATGAATGACTCCAAGTAATGTCTCTAATATGAGCTAATGCACAGCAGGAGATTTCTTTCATACCTGAGAATAAACATGATTTCAAGTGTCAACCAAAAGGTTGGTGAGTTCATTAGTTTAACATAAATAATCATTTCATAATTTTAATAGACCACAAGATTTCATATTTCCATTTCTCATAAACATACGTCCCGTGCATAGAGACAAAAATATCATTCATATGGATTGACCACCTGGTAATCGACATTCACAATATGCATATAAGAATATCCCCATCATTCCGGGATCCTCCTTCGAACATGATATAAATTTCGAAGTACTAAAGCATCCGGTACTTTGGATGGGGCTTGTTGGGCCTGATAGATCTATCTTTAGGATTCGCGTCAATTTGGGTGTCTGTTCCCTAATTCTTAGATTACCAGACTAAAAAGGGGCATATTCGGTTTAATAATCCAGCCATAGAATGTAGTTTTAAGTACTTGTGTCTATTTCGTCAAACATTTATAAAGCAGCGCATGTATTCTCAGTTCCAAAAATATATATTGCAAAAGTATTTAAAAAGGGAGCAAATGAAAAACTCACGCATATAAATATTGCAAAAACAGTTATTTAAACATTGCATATATTCTCAGCCCAAAAATGTAATGAGTAAAGAGGGATCAAATGAAACTCACCTAATGTATTTTGTAGTAAAAATACATATGACTATATTGAACAACTGAACAATGCAGGGTTGGCCTTGGATTCACGAACCTATATTATCAATATATATATTAAAACATATTCTTGTAATCGAACAAGTATATATATATATATATATATATATATATATATATATATATATATATAATTATTATTTATAATGATATAATTTTTATATTAATAACTTATGTATTTCATTGTTTAATTAAATGTATTCATTTTGTAAGAAAAATTAAGATAGTTAAGTTATGTGTACTAAGTATATTTATATATATATATAATTGTTATTTTTACACTTATGATTTTAACAACGTCATTAGAACTTTTTATTTTAGTAGTCATAATTATTTTAATAATAATGATATAGATAATACTAATACTAATACTAATAATAATGATAGTAAAATAATAATTTTAGTAATATTGATGGATTTAAAAGAAATGATACTTTTAGTAATAATAACAATAATACTACTTATATTAATAATAATAATAATAATAATAACTAGTAGTTCATGATTAATATCACTAATAATAACTATAATAATAATAGTAATAATTATTATAATACTTGTAATTACACTAACTAATAATAATCTTCATGGTAGTAATATTCATATTATTAGTATTATTTTATAATAACAACAATAATAAATGTAACAATAATAATAATAATAATAATAATAATAATAATAATAATAATAATAATAATAATAATAATAATAATAATAATAATAATAATAATAATAATAATAATAATAATAATAATAATAAAAGTAAAAAGAAATTGAAGCACAACCTTTGAAGAACATGGTTTTAAAAAAATAAACTCTACTGCCGGGACTCGAACCCTCGACCTCTTGCATCCCCGAATCTCCTTAACCAATACTCTGTCGACTGTCTTTCTGATTAAATTTGGTATTTATTTTCATTTAACCTATTTTCTGTTTTCATCTTCTTTTCCATGAATCAATTCGACCAGAGGCCATTTAATAATTAAAATAGTGATTATAAAACCTGATTTACGTTGTGTGATTGAAACAAAAATGATTCATTGTTTTTATTTGCATTAACAGAAACAAATTTAAAAAGAAATTGGAGCTGTAACAGTAAAAGTAAATGAAGAACAACTTGAATTCGAATTTTGAAATATAGATCGTTTTAGTTCTCGATTTCTAAATGAAAAGGACTTGAAATCCTTTCTATAATCTTTCTGCATAATCAATTCCATCAGAAACTTAAAAACGGATGCGAATTTCCTCAAGAACAAACTAGTTGACTTTTTGAAAATAAAGTTTGACTTCAAAATTCATGCTTGAAATAGAAAATTGGAATCTGAGATCTTGTAGAAAGATTAAATGAAGAATTTATAACATAATGGCATTATTACATTTTGAATTTATTTTCGAATTCGAAGCTTTTAGAAAAATGGAAGAAACAGAGATATCGACACATTTATTTTATAAATTGTTTGATTTTCTTTCTCCCCTCTTCTTGACTTGTATTCAGTGTTACATAAAACGTAATCCAATTATTAACACAGTATTAGATTCGTTTGTAGTTTTTTTGTAGCAAAGTAAAATCGACGAGGATCACAATTTGTACAGAAAAATAATAAAATAGCATAAAGTGTGATATGGATTGTTAACAGATTATATAATTGAAGGAATCTGATAATATGTCGACTAGACAAGAGTATAATTCCATAAAACTTGATTGTGAAAGGAAACAGATTACACAGTCATATATTTATTTATGTATACGTATCTGTATAGTAATACTGTATATGTATAACAGTATATCTATTTATGTATTTATATATAACTGTATACGTAATTATATAAATATATCTGTATTTTATGCAGGTATATAATATATCTGTATTCCTATATCGTGTATATATATATATATATATATATATATATATATATATATATATATATATATGTTTATATAATTTAAATCTAATTAAAATTAATAATTATCAATGTGATAATAATAATATTAATATTTGTAATAATAAATGTTAATAAAATAATAATGATAATAATAATATGATAATAGTTATAATATCAATAATGATAATTTTAATTACTACTAATGATGATAATATTATAAATAATAATAATAATCCTATTAATAATACTAATAATAATAATAATAATAGTTATCTTTATATTATTAATGTTAATAATAACATTAATAATAATAATAATTTAAACATATCAAATTTTATATATATAAAAAGTAATAATATTACTAATACAAATATTAACAACAATAATAATAATAAAAGTAATGAAAAATAATATTAATATAACAGTTAAATTCAAATTTGTAATTTAATATAACATCATTCATTTATGTAATGTTATGATGATATTCACTGAATAGTTAATATTTATATATGTATATAATAGAGATCATATATATATATATATATATATATATATATATATATATATATATATATATATATATATATATATATATATTCATATATCACTATACCTAAACTTTGCAATTTCTATTTAATTTATTAATATTACATGTCATTTAATGTTTATACATTTTTTTATAATATATATATACAAATCTTAGTTTGTATAGAATCACATATATATATATATATATATATATATATATATATATATATAGGTATTTATTTTATTTTATATATTTAATTTTTAATGTTTTATATTATATAATTTCAAATTATTATATATACTTACATTTATATATATATATATATATATATATATATATACATATATATATACATATTTATTTATAAACAATTATTCGTGAATCGTCGGGAATGGTCGAAGGTCATATTCAATTATGGAAACAGTTCAAAATTTTTGAGACTTCAACATTACAAACTTTTCTTATCGTGTCGGAATTATATAAAGATTAAGTTTAAATTTGGTTGGAAATTCCCGGGTCATCACATTAGAAAGCTTAGAAGTAGACTTGCAAACTTGAAAGTATTCTTGATTTTTATGAAACTATACTTATGGAATTTATGAAGAACACTTAGAACTTGAAGATGGAAATTGAGAGAGATCAATTAGAGGAAAAAAATTGAAGAATGAAAGTGTTTGTAGGTATTTTTGGTCATTGGTATATGGATTAGATATAAAGGATATGTAATTTTGTTTTCATGTAAATAAGTCATGATTGATTACTAATATTTTTGTAATTTTATGAGATATTTCATGCTAGTTGCCAAATGATGGTTCCCACATGTGTTAGGTGACTCAAATGGGCTGCTAAGAGCTGATCATTGGAGTGTATATACCAATAGTACATACATCTAAAAGCTGTGTATTGTACGAGTACGAATACGGGTGCATACGAGTAGAATTTTTGATGAAACTGAACGAGGATGTAATTGTAAGCATTTTTGTTAAGTAGAAGTACTTTGATATGTGTCTTGAAGTCTTTCAAAAGTGTAAGAATACATATCAAAACACAACATGTATATACATTCTAATGGAGTCGTTAAGTCTTCGTTAGTCGTTACATGTAAGTGTTGTTTTGAAACCTTTAAGTTAACAATCTCAATTAATGTTGTTAACCCAATGTTTATTATATCAAATGAGATGTTAAATTATTATGTTATCATGATATTATGATGTATGAATATCTCTTAATATGATATATACATTAAAATATCGTTACAACGATAATCGTTACATATAAGTCTCGTTTCGTAATTCTTGAGTTAGTAGTCTTGTTTTTACATATGTAGTTCATTGTTAACACCCTTAATGATATATTTAAATATCATTTTATCATGTTAAATATAGTGTATCAATATCTTAATATGATACATATGTATTTAGTAGACGTTATCATAACGAAAATCGTTATATATATTATTTCGAGTTTCTTAACTTAGTAATATCATTTCTTATGTATATCACACATTTTAATATACTTAGTGAGATACTTACTCATCATAATCTCATGTCAACCATATATATATGTCTATATATACCACAACATGTAGTTTTTACAAATTTGTAACGTTCGTGAATCGCCGGTCAACTTGGGTGATCAATTGTCTATATGAAACTTATTTCATTTAATCAATTCTTAACAAGTTTGATTGCTTAACACGTTGGAAAAATTTAGTCATGTAAATATCAATCTCAATTAATATATATAAACATGGAAAAGTTCTGGTCACTACAGTACCTACCCGTTAAATAAATTTCGTCCCGAAATTTTAAGCTGTTGAAGATGTTGATGAATCTTCTGGAAATAGATGCGGGTATTTCTTCTTCATCTGATCTTCATGCTCCCAGGTGAACTCGGGTCCTCTACGAGCATTCCATCGAACCTTAACAATCAGTATCTTGTTTTGCTTAAGTCTCTTAACCTCACGATCCATTATTTCGACGGGTTCTTCAATGAATTGAAGTTTTTCATTGATTTGGATTTCGTCCAACGAAATAGTGAGATCTTCTTTAGCAAAATATTTCTTCAAATTCGAGACATGGAAAGTGTTATGTACAGCCGTGAGTTGTTGAGGTAGCTCCAGTTGGTAAGCTACTGGTCTGACACGATCTATAATCTTGAATGGTCCAATGTACCTTGGATTTAGTTTCTCCCTTTTACCAAATCGAACAACGCCTTTCCAAGGTGAAACCTTAAGCATGACCATTTCTCCAATTTCAAACTCTATATCTTTTCTTTTACTGTCCGCGTAGCTCTTTTGTCGACTCTGGGCGGTTTTCAATCGTTGTTGAATTTGGATGATTTTCTCGGTAGTTTCTTGTATTATCTCTGGACCCGTAATCTGTCTATCCCCCACTTCATTCCAACAAATCGGAGACCTACACTTTCTACCATAAAGTGCCTCAAACGGCGCCATCTCAATACTAGAATGATAACTGTTTTTGTAGGAAAATTCTGCTAACGGTAGGTGTCGATCCCAACTGTTTCCGAAATCTATAACACATGCTCGTAGCATGTCTTCAAGCGTTTGTATCATCCTTTCGCTCTGCCCATCAGTTTGTGGATGATAGGCAGTACTCATGTCTAGACGAGTCCCCAATGCTTGTTACAACGTCTGACAGAACCTTGAAACAAATCTACCATCCCTATCAGAGATAATAGAGTCGGGTATTCCATGTCTGGAGACAACCTCCTTCAAATACAATCGCGCCAACTTCTCCATTTTGGAATCTTCTCTCATTGGCAGGAAGTGTGCTGACTTGGTGAGACGATCAACTATTACCCAAATAGTATCATAACCACTTGCAGTCCTTGGCAATTTAGTAATGAAATCCATGGTAATGTTTTCCCATTTCCATTCCGGGATTTCAGGTTGTTGTAGTAGACCTGATAGTTTCTGATGTTCAGCTTTGACCTTAGAACACGTCAAATATTCTCTTACATATTTAGCAATATTGGCTTTCATACCCGGCCACCAAAAGTGTTTCTTGAGATCTGTATACATCTTCCCCGCTCCGAGATGTATTGAATATCTGGTTTTATATGCTTCTTTAAGTACCATTTCTCTCACATCTCCAAACCTTGGTACCCAAATTCTATCAGCCCTATATCGGGTTTCGTCTTCCCGAATATTAAGATATTTCTCTGATCCTTTGGGTATCTCATTCTTCAATTTTCCTTCTTTTACAACCCCCTGTTGCGCCTCCTTTATTTGAGTAGTAAGGTTAATACGAATAATTAAATTCATAGCTTTTACCCGTATAGGTTCTCTGTCCTTTCTACTCAAAGCGTTGGCTACCACATTAGCCTTCCCTGGGTGGTATCGAATCTCAAAATCATAATCATTCAACAGTTCAATCCACCTGCGTTGTCTCATATTCAGTTGCTTCTGATTAAATATATGTTGGAGACTTTTGTGGTCGGTATATATAATACTTTTGATCCCATATAAATAATGCCTCCAAGTCTTTAATGCAAAAACAACAGCACCCAATTCCAAATCGTGAGTCGTATAATTTTGCTCGTGAATCTTCAATTTTCTAGACGCATAAGCAATCACCTTCGTTCGTTGCATTAACACACAACCGAGACCTTGCTTTGATGCATCACAATAAATCACAAAATCATCATTCCCTTCAGGCAATGACAATATAGGTGCTGTAGTTAGCTTTTTCTTCAATAACTGAAACGCCTTCTCTTGTTCATCCTTCCATTCAAATTTCTTCCCTTTATGCGTTAATGCAGTCAAGGGTTTTGCTATTTTGGAGAAATCTTGGATGAATCTTCTGTAGTAACCAGCCAATCCTAAAAATTGACGTATATGCTTCTGAGTTTTTTGGGTTTCCCACTTTTCAACGATTTCGATCTTTGCCGGGTCCACCTGGATACCTTCTTTGTTCACTATGTGACCGAGGAATTGAACATCTTCCAACCAAAATGCACACTTTGAAAACTTAGCGTACAGTTTTTCTTTCCTCGATACTTCTAGCACTTTTCTCAAATGTTCTTCGTGCTCTTGATCATTCTTTGAGTAAATAAGTATGTCATCGATGAAAACAATGACAAACTTGTCAAGATATGGCCCACACACACGGTTCATAAGGTCCATGAACACAGCTGGTGCGTTAGTCAATCCAAACGGCATAACCATAAACTCGTAATGACCATAACGCGTCCTAAAAGCAGTTTTTGGAATATCATCCTCCTTTACTCGCATTTGATGATATCCAGAACGTAAATCGATTTTCGAATAAACCGACGATCCTTGTAGTTGATCAAATAAGTCGTCAATTCTCGGTAGTGGATAACGGTTTTTGATGGTAAGTTTATTCAACTCTCTGTAGTCAATACACAACCTAAATGTACCATCCTTCTTCTTGACAAACAAAACAGGAGCTCCCCATGGTGATGTGCTTGGTCGAATGAAATCACGTTCTAATAGTTCTTGTAGTTGGCTTTGCAGTTCTTTCATCTCGCTGGGTGCGAGTCTGTAAGGAGCACGAGCTATTGGTGCAGCTCCTGGTACAAGATCTATTTGAAATTCAACAGATCGATGTGGAGGTAGTCCCGGTAATTCTTTCGGAAATACATCGGGAAATTCTTTTGCGACAGGAACATCATTGATGCTCTTTTCTTCAGTTTTTACTTTCTCGACGTGTGCTAGAACAGCATAGCAACCTTTTCTTATTAGTTTTTGTGCCTTCAAATTACTAATAAGATGTAGCTTCGTGTTGCCCTTTTCTCCGTACACCATTAAGGGTTCTCCTTCTTCTCGTACAATGCGAATTGTATTTTTGTAACATACGATCTCTGCTTTCATCTCCTTCAGCCAGTCCATGCCAACTATTACATCAAAACTCCTTAACTCTACTGGTATCAAATCAATCTTAAATATTTCGCTACCCAGTTTAATTTCTCAATTCCGGCATATATAATCTGCTGAAATTAATTTACTGTTTGCTAATTCGAGTAAAAATTTACTATCCAACGGCGTCAATGGATAACTTAATTTAGCACAAAAATCTCTACTCATATAGCTTCTATCCGCACCCGAATCAAATAAAACGTAAGCAGATTTATTGTCAATAAGAAACGTACCCGTAACAAGCTCCGGGTCTTCCTGTGCCTCTGCCGCATTAATATCGAAAACTCTTCCGCGGCCTTGTCCATTCGCGTTCTCCTGGTTCGTGCAATTTCTAATAATGTGGCCCGGTTTTTCACATTTATAACAAACTACATTGGCATAACTTGCTCCGACACTACTTGCTCCGCCATTACTCGTTCCGACACCATTTGTTCCTTTCGTTCTGTTAACCCCTAGTCCGTAGACCTCACACTTCGCCGCGCTATGACCATTTCTTTTACACTTGTTTCAAAATTTGGTGCAGAACCCCGAATGATACTTTTCACACCTTTGGCATAGCTGCTTCTGATTGTTGTTGTTGTTGCAGTTGTTATTGTTGTTGGGATGATTGTTGTAGTTGTTGTTGTGCTGTTTGTTGTAGTTGCGATTGATGTTGCGATTGTTGGGATAGTTGTTGTTGTATTGGTGACTCTTATCACCGTTTTCCTCCCACTTTCTTTTGACTAGCTTCACGTTGGCCTCTTCGACCGCCTGTTCTTTAATTCTCCCCTCAATCTGGTTCACTAGTTTGTGAGCCATTCTACATGCCTTTTGTATGGAGGCAGGTTCGTGTGAACTTATATCTTCTTGGATTCTCTCCGGTAACCCTTTTACAAACGCGTCGATCTTCTCTTCCTCATCTTCGAATGCTCTTGGACACAATAGGTACAATTCTGTGAATCGTCTTTTATACGAAGTAATATCGAATCCCTATGTTCGTAACCCTCTAAGTTCTGACTTGAGCTTATTGACCTCGGTTCTGGGACGGTACTTCTCGTTCATCAAGTGCTTGAATGCTGACCACGGTAGCGCGTAAGCAGCATCTTGTCCCACTTGCTCTAGATAGGTATTCCACCATGTTAACGCAATACCTGTGAAGATATGCGTAGTGTACTTCACTTTGTCTCCTTCAGCACACTTACTTATGGCAAACACCAATTCAACTTTCTCAGTCCACCATTTTAATCTGATTGGTCCTTCGGTCCCATCAAATTCTGAAGGTTTGCAGGCAGTGAATTCCTTGTAGGAGCATCCTACACGATTTCTTGAGCCGTTAGCTGTATTGCTAGATTTAGATTTATTGTTGGTATGTAGCGCGGCCTGTACTGCGGCTATGTTTGAAGCAAGAAAGGCACAAAATTCCCCTTCGCTCATATTCAAGGTGTGTCGAGTAGTCGGTGCCATTTCCTTCAAAATAGTCAAATGAAAGAAGTTAATCATACAGAATATTAAGAGTAGTCAATAGTATCTAATAGCATAATATGAACTCATTTATAAAAGCTTTTTCTTAATATTAGCATTTTATAAGTTTAAATTCGGGTACTACTTACCCGTTAAGTTCATACTTAGTAGCTAATATACAATTCAACTACTACAATTCCATATGAAAAACTGATTATAATAATATATCACATACAAATATTCTTCAAACTTACAACTTCGCTATATTACATATAACATGAAATATAGTACACTATGATACAGGACAGTTTTGAAGATAAATCTAGTTAACACGCAAGTTGTTCATCAAAGGAAATAAAGACACGTAATTCATAAGTTCAAAAACAAGTCATGCATTTTGGTTTTACTAAGACGACTTCCCATCCTTGGTCTTGTGGAAAAAAACCGTTATGACCATTGGCTAGGCAGCATGTTGTAATGTCGTCAAAAGGACGAGGGTTTCGTAATGTCCAACAGCCCCGTAATAATCTAAAACCTTGTTTCTCACCCCAACTACTGAATCCGTCACTTGTGGGAAAGTTTTATTTAAAAGCTGCAATCCGATGTTCTTTTTCTCACTTTGGTAAGAAGCGAACATCACTAACCCGTAAGCATAACATGCTTCTTTATGTTGCATGTTAGAAGCTCTTTCTAATTCATTAAATCCTATGTTGGGATATGTTGAGTCAAAATATGTTCTTAACCCGTAGCGTAAAATTGCATTTGGGTTCCCCGCATTTAACGCTTTAAAGAAAACACGGCGTAATTTAAAGTCTCCCCAATGTGATATACCCCACCTATCAAAGGAAAGCCTTTTTATAAACTAAGGCATTTCTGGAAAGTCTTTCAAATGTTTGACAAGTTAATTTCACCATAACTAAATGTGCTGATGAATTCTGACCGACTCTAGACAAGATTTCCTCAATCATATCCTCTGGTAGGTCTTCTAAAATATTCGGTTGTCTACCCTTAACGTCCATTTTGTTTTTATACTGTAAAATAGACATGGATTAGATTCGTAATAACAAACAATACAAGCAATTTTTACATAGAACATAAAAGTACAAGCACACTACAATACATTTATTACACAACATGCTCACACCTCTCTAATCTGAATCACTGGTTTCTTCTTCTTCGGACTTGGTTCTTTTTCCTAATTTTCTAGGGATATATGATGTTCCTCTAATACGAGCCGTCATTTTCCACATTGGTTTAGAGAAACCTGGTGGTTTAGAGGTTCCCGGGTTATTGTCACGATATTGAAAATACGGGTGTTGACGGTACATATAAAGTTCATCGGGGTCGAAATCAGATTTCTCTATTTTGATGCCTTTTCCCTTATTATTTTCTTTTGCCTCATTAAATTGGGTCGGGGTAATTTCTATAACATCATCGGAATCCTCATCAGGATCTGATTCATTAGAAAATTGGTAATTTTCCCAATATTTTGCTTCCTGAGCGGAAACACCATTGACCATTATTAACTTTGGTCCATTGGTTGAGGATTTTCTTTTATTTGACCGGTTTTCTGTGGTTCCTACTATTCCCCCCTCCGGAACCTCTTCTTCTTCTGGTTCCTCTTCTTCTGGTTCCTCTTCTTCCGGTTCCTCTTCTTCCGGTTCCGTTTCCTCTTCTTCCGGTTCTTCAGGAACTTGTGAATCTTGCCAATATATATTCGACTCTTCGTTATTATTAGGTGAGTCAATGGGATTTGTGCAAGAGGTAGACATCTATCACACAATATCAAACATGTTAAGAGATTAATATATCACATAATATTTACATGTTAATAATATATAGTTTCCAACAAAAATGTTAAGCAATCATTTTTTAAAGAAAACACGGTCGAAGTCCAGACTCACTAATGCATCCTAACAAACTCGATAAGACACACTAATGCAAATTTTCTGGTTCTCTAAGACCAACGCTCTAATACCAACTGAAATGTCCCGTTCATATTGATTATAAACGTTCCATATTAATTGATTTCGTTGCGATGTTTTGACCTCTATATGAGACGTTTTTCAAAGACTGCATTCATTTTTAAAACAACCATAACCTTTATTTTATCAATAAAGGTTTTAAAAACATTACGTAGATTATCAAATAATGATAATCTAAAATATACTGTTTACACACGACCATTACATAATGGTTTACAATAGAAATATATTACATCGATATATGTTTTTTGAATGCAGTTTTTACACAATATCATACAATCATGGACTCCAAATCTTGTCCTTATTTTAGTATGCAACAGTGGAAGATCTTAGTATTCACTTGAGAATAAACATGCTTTAAATGTCAACAAAAATGTTGGTGAGTTATAGGTTTAACCTATATATATCAAATCGTAATAATAGACCACAAGATTTCATATTTCAATACACATCCCATACATAGAGATAAAAATCATTCATATGGTGAACACCTGGTAACCGACATTAACAAGATGCATATATAAGAATATCCCCATCATTCTGGGACACCCTTCGGTTATGATATAAATTTCGAAGTACTAAAGCATCCGGTACTTTGGATGGGGCTTATTAGGCCCAATAGATCTATCTTTAGGATTCGAATCAATTAGGGTGTCTGTTCCCTAATTCTTAGATTACCAGACTTAATAAAAAGGGGCATATTCGATTTCGATAATTCAACCATAGAATATAGTTTCACGTAGTTGTGTCTATTTTGTAAATCATTTATAAAACCTGCGTGTATTCTCATCCTAAAAATATTAGATTTTAAAAGTGGGACTATAACTCACTTTCACAGATATTTCCTTCCTCGGAAATAAGACTTGGCCACTGATCGATTCACGAACATATACAAATATGTACATATATATCAAAGTATGATCTAAATATAATTACAACCATTTTTTATTATGTTTTAAAGATTTGTGTGCATTAACTCAGCTGTCCTCGTTAATAACCTACAACTAGTTGTCCATAGTTAGATGTACAGAAATAAATCGATATATATTATCTTGAATCAATCCACGACCCAGTGTATACACGTCTTAGGCTAGATCACAACTCAAAGTATATATATTTTTGGAATCAACCTCAACCCTGTATAGCTAACTCCAACATTACTGCATATAGAGTGTCTATGGTTGTTCCAAATAATATATATACATGGGTCGATATGATATGTCAAAACATTTGCATACGTGTCTATGGTATCCCAAGATTACATAATATATTAGAATACATGTATAATACAATATAAGTTAGCTAGGATATGATTTGTATAGATTTGTTAAACATTTCCCGTAGCTAAAAAGATCAAAAATATCCAATCTTGTTTTACCCATAACTTCTTCATTTTAAATCCGTTTTGAGTGAATCAAATTGCTATAGTTTCATATTTAACTCTAATTTAAGAATCCAAACAGAAAAAGTATAGGTTTATTGTCAGAAATTTAAGTTACATGTAAATTACTAAAGAGGTAGTCATTTCCGTCGAAAGAACGACATCTTGATGACCATTTTGAAAAACACACTTTCACTTTGAGTTTAACCAAGAATTTTGGATATAGTTTCATGTTCATATGAAAAATCATTTTCCCAGAAGAACAACTTTTAAATCAAAGTTTATCATAGTTTTTAATTATCCAAACCAAAACAGCCCTCTGTTTCACTACGACGGCGTATATCCGATTTTATGGTGTTCATCGTGTTTCCAGGTTTTAAATCATTAAGTTAGCATATGATATAGATATAGAATATGTGTTTAGTTGATTTTAAAAGTCACGTTAGAAGGATTAACTTTTGTTTGCGAACAAGTTTAGAATTAACTAAACTATGTTCTAGTGATTACAAGTTTAAACCTTCGAATAAGATAGCTTTATATGTATGAATCGAATGATGTTATGAACATCATTACTACCTCAAGTTTTCTGGATAAAACTACTGGAAATGAGAAAAATGGATCTAGCTTCAAAGGATCCTTGGATGGCTTGAAAGTTCTTGAAGCAGAATCATGACACGAAAACAGTTCAAGTAAGATTTTCACTCGAAATAAGATTGTTATAGTTGTAGAAATTGAATCAAAGTTTGAATATGAATATTACCTTGAATTAGAAAGATAACCTACTGTAAATAACAAATGTTCCTTGATCTTATATGATTACTTGGAATGGATTAGGAAGCTTGGAAGTAAACTTGCAAACTTAGAAGTATTCTTGATTTTTATGAAACTATACTTATGGATTTTATGAAGAACACTTAGAACTTGAAGATGGAACTTGAGAGAGATCAATTAGATGAAGAAAATTGAAGAATGAAAGTGTTTGTAGGTGTTTTTGGTCGTTGGTATATGGATTAGATATAAAGGATATGTAATTTTATTTTCATGTAAATAAGTCAAGAATGATTACTAATATTTTTGCAATTTTATGAGATATTTCATGCTAGTTGCCAAATGATGGTTCCCACATGTGTTAGGTGACTCACATGGGCTTCTAAGAGCTGATAAGTGGACTGTATATACCAATAGTACATACATCTAAAAGCTATGTATTGTACGAGTACGAATACGGGTGCATACGAGTAGAATTGTTGATGAAACTGAACGAGGATGTAATTGTAAGCATTTTTGTTAAGTAGAAGTACTTTGATTTGTGTCTTGAAGTCTTTCAAAAGTGTAAGAATACATATCAAAACACAACATGTATATACATTCTAATGGAGTCGTTAAGTCTTCGTTAGTCGTTACATGTAAGTGTTGTTTTGAAACCTTTAAGTTAACGATCTCAATTAATGTTGTTAACCCAATGTTTATTATATCAAATGAGATGTTAAATTATTATGTTATCATGATATTATGATGTATGAATATCTCTTAATATGATATATACATTAAAATATCGTTACAACGATAATCGTTACATATAAGTCTCGTTTCGTAATTCTTGAGTTAGTAGTCTTGTTTTTACATATGTAGTTCATTGTTAACACACTTAATGATATATTTAAATATCATTTTATCATGTTAAATATAGTGTATCAATATCTTAATATGATACATATGTATTTAGTAGACGTTATCATAATGATAATCGGTATATATCATTTCGAGTTTCTTAACTTAGTAATCTCATTTCTTATGTATATCACACATTGTTAATATACTTAGTGACATACTTACTCATCATAATCTCATGTCAACCATATATATATGTCTATATATACCACAACATGTAGTTTTTACAAATTTGTAACGTTCGTGAATCGCCGGTCAACTTGGGTGATCAATTGTCTATATGAAACTTATTTCATTTAATCAAGTCTTAACAAGTTTGATTGCTTAACACCTTGGAAACATTTAGTCATGTAAATATCAATCTCAATTAATATATATAAACATGAAAAAGTTCGGGTCACTACATACAAAGTCGACTATGGTCACACCCGTAACAACATGTGAGCGAAACACGGCTATCGTATCACTAACCACACAACATGGTCCTTACGACCCCACCATCGGTGTATAAAACAACCAATAGTTCACACAACATGGTCCTTAAGATCCCACCATCGGTGTATAAAACAACCAATAGTTCACACAACATGGTCCTTATGACCTCACCATTGGTGTATAAAACAACCAATAGTTCACAATACTAACCACACCAACATGGCTGAAACAACCTGAGCCTAAACACATATGGAGGATGGTCAAAACAACACGAACCTTAGTGAATTCGCAACAATCCAAAATTCACCAACCCAATCCATATTTCCCACAACAAAATGACCGCACAACTCGAGTCATCGTGAATACACGCAAACAGATATTCACTACCTCCACCCCATAGTATAACCGAGGATGGTCATACAACCCGAGCCTTAGTGAATCCGAACTACCCGACATTCACTACCTCAAACTATGAGTCCAACTAACAGGGACAATCGTACTACCCGAAATATTGTGAATACGTACAACTCGATATTCACGTCCCACAACACAACACATGAATGGTACTCCCATTCCCCATCGGTACTCAAATTTCCTGATAATGTCATACCATACCGATATAACACTACACCCATGATGAAGTTAGCGGACCGAATCAACGGCCATAACCCACCAATCACATACGCCCGTTTGGCCTCAAACAATGAGTAGTGCAACATCGCGCACTGCTACACTATAGTGAATCCTAACGGATTACACTAATCATTCACCACAAATGAAGTATATACCCATACTTAAAACCATTCCACACCGCCTGCAATTTCCGCACACAAATCATACACACACGCGAACATCGCTATCACAATCGAGCAAGAACCACCAATATCGCACATAGGCACAAAACAATAATTCTCTAGAAGAGAATCCGACACACACATCCCTTAACCGAGGGATTTCACCTTGCTCGCCAAATACGCCCATTATCTCCCAACGAGATTTACTACATTACCACCTCGGTAATAATTCAAATCCGAAACCATAAGTACAATTTAACCGAAATCGTACTCTACCACAAATCGACCAAATCTAGGTCCCGTCACAAATTCCGGACCTACTAAGAGCATCACCCGAAACCTTACACTAAAACCTCCTCATGTTAGAGTGTAACTCCCCCACTTGGAACTACCATCATCATCCAAGAAACAAAGCTCTCACTCACAATCAGACAACAAGACTAGTAACACAACCAGTAAACAAGAAAAGTTCCTAGGCATTCGAAGGAGGCCATGGGGAAGATACGCAGCCGAAATACGAGACCCAACAACTAAAGAAAGACATTGGCTTGGTACCTTTGATACTGCTGAAGAAGCAGCCTTAGCCTATGATCGATCCGCTTGCTCCATGCGTGGCTCACGTGCTTGAACCAATTTCGTATATTCTGACATGCCAGCTGGCTCCTCTGTCACCTCTATTCACTCCCCTGATGACCCTGGTGCAACTTTAACTCTACCACCACCACAACCACAACCACCTACTAACAACCAAAATAATAGTCAAGTATTTAATTTAAATCAATATTCTAATGATAATTCCAACTACAATATTCCTGCTGCTGACCAATTTTATACCCAATACTACCATGATTCAAATTCTCAATCAGCTGCTGGTGGATTCGGTTTGGTAGAACAGAGTAATAATCCTAATATAAATACAGTCAGCACCATGGAATATCAAACCGAATATTATGCTACCAAAGGTAGACTTTACTAACAATTTGGTTCACACGACCCATCACCACATCTTGCTCCAACCTTGAGCATGCAAAGAATTTTAACCAATCCTTAAACACTTCGAACAGAAGTCACCACAATTTGCACAACTTTACTCTCGCAATCATCCAATTGCTATAGCTTGTCAAATTTCCACCTAGTCACTCATGTACCTAAGGGTTTCTTACAGGTACCCTAAGCACTAAGTAACTGCACTACCATCAGAGTCGAATACCATGCTAGTAGGTATGAAAGAGGCACCTAACACCGCGTCACGTAGACTCCATTACCAACATACATCGAGATCAAACACCCGATTTCTAAGGTTCCATCCGCCCAATGAACCTCATGGTTCACCATCCCCAACACAAAAGCGAACGCGTGTTTAACAACCGGACACCAAAGCCCATACCCATGGCTTGGTAGAAACTTTTCCCAACGCTAAGGAATGCTTGGTTGCACCAAGTCTTACGCCCTTTGCCCATTAATCAAAACATCACCATAGGGTAATTCCATTAGGAATGTCACCCATAACAGAATATGCACAACATAAATGCTTTCAACAAACTCGTACACAATGACACATAATAAATATCCAAGGACATATTTATTAAAATGAAACGTACCTTAACGTCTCCTTGCGACATTTGCCGTCGCCAACTCAGGACAATTCGGCTTACGATGTCCCTCTTTATGACAATAGTAGCACATTCCGTCATCACTTCTCGGCATTGTGCACTCCCATAACTTGTGGCCCCTAACACCACAATTGAAACATCTAGGCACACGAGAACTAGTCGTGCCTTTCTCCACATTACCCATACTCGCACTTACACCCTTAGTTTTCTTACTTGGAGCACCATACTAATCAGCCCATCTCTTACTTGAAGGTTTACCAATCTTTGATCTTGAATACGACTCGAAACCCCTAGCCATGTTGAATAACTCCGCAAATGAGTTCACTTGACCAACGCTAAATTTTCCCTGCAAATCATCATTCAAAGTTCGATAGAAATCTTCCATCAACATCCGATCATTCCCAATATACTCCGGGAAAAAACGAGCCTTCTCCATAAAGGTCGTCTTGAGAGTATTCAAGTCCATCGATCCTTGTTGCAAATTTCGCAACTCATTACGCATTTCCGACAAATCGGCTGAAGTCCGGAACTCCTCAAAGAATTCCTTCTTAAAATTGTCTCACGATAATGCCATAAATGCTTCTCCACCGACAAGATCAATTTTACCATCCAACCAATCCTTCACCCTACCCCGCAACAAGCTAGTAGCGAGTCTTGTCATCTTCTCAGGAGGGCATTCAATAGTGCGAAAACACCCTTCGACATCCGAGATCCATGTTGTACTTACTAAAGGATCCGGTTTTCCGTCATATATCGGGGGTTTAGTCCTCATGAAGCTCTTATAACAGTGCTCCATTTCACTACTACTTTGAAATTCGGAATACTTCCTATCCATTTCTTCGCGAAACGCACCCATTTGCTCCGCAACGTCGGCCGCAACTCTAGTGTTAAACTCATCGTCATTCGTCTCGATCTCGTTTCGCGTCGTCATTCTAAAGATTGCAAAACGATTAGTCCACGAACATATAAAACCACACACACAACACCGCCCCATCTTGCTCAACACTCGTCGTACATCACTTGTTAGATACTGATGTGTGCAGCGGAGTATACGAAATACTACTATTTTTATTACGAAATACGATACAATTTACACAAGTTTCATTTATTTATATAGATGTGATATACTTAAATCTTGCTACAACACTATAGGCAGTGTACCTAATCATAGAGTAGTGTAGTTTTTAGTAAGTCCGGTTCGTTCCACAGGGAGACGGCTTATTGCGTACACTATATTTTGAAACAATTATATTTGTATATATATATATATATATATATATATATATATATATATATATATATATATATATATATATATATATATATATATTAGTAATATAGTAGTATTATTATTATTATAAAAGGGGGGTTTTACCGTTTAATGACCGGTTTGTCGATTTTAAATAAAGCGTAAAGATAAATGACGATAATATAAATGACAGAATTTAAATTGCAATAAAGTAAATTGCAGTAATTAAAATGACAGTAAATAAAGGTACGATGAAATATGAAATAAAAGTATTATGCTTATTTAAACTTCCGTAATCATGATGTTTGACGTTTTGATTTTAATTAATTGTTACCCGGATTAATTGTCCTTTGTCCTGGTTTATTTGATACCTATCTGGGTTTTGTCCATAATAGTCCATCGGTCATAATTATAAAATGCTCGTCAAATTAACCTTATTCTCGAAGTCAAATATTCCAACTAATTAGGGATTCAAACTGTAACAAGGTTTTAATACTTTGTTAATAATTACACCAGGTTATCGACTGCGTATAATCCAAGGTTTTAATACTTTGTTAACAATTACACCAATTATCCTTGTATGTAATCCACCCCTGTTTTAATGAGATATGAATATTAATTTACCCACTTGATCAGAATGAATAATCAATTACTCAACCCGAATAATTAATTAAATGATCGTAAAAGATGTCATATAAACGTCACGAAATAGGACATACATAATCATTTTAATAATTATTAGATTAACTAATTTGAAGAAAGGTTCGACAGGTTCCAATGAGTTGTCATTCAATTAGACAATACCCCCTACCTATTAATAGTCAATAATTCAATGTTCACAAGTGTCGGTCTTTTGTCTAAACCCTAATTATGGTACAAAATCCAATAACCCCATCTTAATATTTAGTCTAACATCACGATTACTTCGGCTCAAATAAGCATAATAATAACTTAGTTACGATACATTAATTTAAAAAGGAAGAACATAGCTTACAGTGATTATTTATCTCGTAGCGTTACACAGACAGGATTCCGACTTTAAAACCCGTAAAACATTGCTTACAATAACCCAACTAAACCATAATTTATTATTAATCTTACTTAAACTTAATTATAATTATAAATATAATTATAAATATTACAGAGGAAAGAAAGAAAATAAGTGTGAAGTGTGAAGTGTGTGTGTTTCGGCCAGAAAACGTTCAAATTTATAGATGTGGCCAGCCTCTAAGGCTCATGCGATCGCATGCTTTTCCTTCTTCCTGGCCATGCGATCGCATGGCTAGCTATGACAGCTCACTTTGAGTTTAAAACGTGGGCGGCTTTGATTAAATTAATATATAATTATATATATATATATATATGATTATATATAATTATATATATTATATTATATTCTTGTGCAATGTTGACTTGTGGCACTTTTGAGTGCACTATGGCTTTAGTGGCACTTTTTAGGCTTTAGTGGCACTTTTTCTTCAATTCTTTAATCTTCGTGCTTCGTCTTCACATTTATTTATTTAAATGATTACAACTTAAAAATAGAATAATTACAACTAAAAACTTTACATATTAGGATGATATTGTGACTAAATATATGTTCATTTAGAGCACTATCAAATATCCCCACACTTGAACGTTGCTTGTCCTCAAGCAATACAGAACTTTAAATAAAATCACACTTCACTCGAATCACTTTTTTATTCTCACACTTTATACATCGGTGATTTTAATACAGTGGTATAAACAATGATAGTAACGATGTGGTTTACAGTCCCACATGACTATGAAAATTTAGATCCTTTAAGGAAATTGGATCTTTATGAAAACATTTGATCTTTTGAAAATTCTAGCTTTTACCCTAGATAAGTTTTCCGGAATAACCCTTCACCGGTGTTTGCAAAATATTTTTGTGGGTTTTGTTGGTTTCAGATTTCAAAATTTTAGCTCAAAAACTTGTGGTTTTATGTCACCCACTTGCTAACCTTGTATTAGGAAATCACACGTCCAGTTTACTTGTCCCGTATATTACCTTTCGGTAAGCGACCGTCCGGTTGTAAAGGAAAGCAATGAACAAGAAACTGTTAAGGCAATGTCTAATGACATGTAGATGTTCATGGTCCACAACGTGTTGGATGCAATTACTATACTTTGTAGGAGAAATAGTAAAGATCACCCTATAATTTTTCGGTCTGGCACAAGGTCCTGTCTTCGACCATGCTATGCAACCACCGTTCTTACGGTTGACACCCGATTTGGTTCAGGTGACCTAATGAATTCTGATGAATTCTTAGGATTTTACGTTTAATCGTAATGAACGCATTGAAAATGGGTTTTCAGAAAACAAATCGGTTTTAATTTGATCAAAATATTTTCTCGTTCAAGCTCGAGTTTAGATATCATTGAATTCCATGAGTTTATAATTCTCAATCTTTAAAGTCAATCTCAAGGATTGAGTAATATCAGGCTTAAATGCTGATTTTTGATCTTTTAGGAGATTACCCTTTCTGGGGGTCTGATTCATTAGTCTTATCAAGCTAATTTGCACGGCACCCTCCCCATCTTATGAGACAGATCCTCTCATAGTTAGGATAAGTCTGACCACTTGGCGACCGTGTTTGATGCTGAGGTCCGTGGATTTCCAGCTGATTTTCGAGAAAACTTTTCAAGGTTTTTCGTAGACTCTACAACTGGTCTGGACGACAAATTCTTAATCTAAATCAAGAAGCGTGTCTTTTTTGGAAGACTTTACTTCCTTTTGATGATGGAACTGATTCATCGTGTAGATCCATCTTTCTTTCAAATATATTACAGTAAATCGGGTAAAACTGATTAGTTTAGTTCAAAGCAAAAGTACCTGCAATAATCTGTACCAAATATGTGATATGTGTTTTAAAGAACTTGGTAAATTCTTCCCATACTTAGCTTTTATTTATTCTTTTCTTTGCCTTTTTATTCTCTTCTATTCCATTTTAAATGAATTCAAGCGTTTTGGGTTGTTTCTCCATTTATGTTCTCTCCGAGGTAACAATAATTTCGGCATTAACACCTAGTTTTATCGTTCATAAATATGTATAAACATGATTTTGAATTCATTTAGTTTAAAATTTTTCAAATTTTCACAAAATTTGGCAATTAAACTAAGTGTAAACCCGAGAGAATTTATAACCCTTCCCCACACTTGAGATCATGCAATGCCCTCATTTGCATGAAATCAGACTATAATTATAAATTCATGAGGGTGATTAGTGTAGAAAAGTGATTAAAAATACCGAGTTTGCAAACATATTATTTTATATCAGATTTGATATTTTGCGTTTTGTCGTCAAAATTAGTAGCTTTTGCTGAACTTAATGTCAGTCTTTGAAAGTACGCTATTTTACCCTGTTTTGTACATAAGATAAACTACAAACATACATAATATTTTTATTGTATTTTTTTATAAAACCTTTATTTATTAAAATAATATAAATGAATAATTTTTTAAAAAAAAATTTTGTTTCCTTTTACTTTAGGTAGTTTCGGTATGTTTACCTAGTCCGTCCCTCGACAAAATTTAAAATTTGTCGTTTTTAAATCGATTGTTTTAAAATCAAAGATATTTGGGTTTTTTAATTTTTTTTTGGTATACTTTAGATCAATAAAATTAAAAATAATGATAACAAAATTTTTCGCCCCGCCCTCGGGTAAAGTAATTTCGGTTCCATGACCTAGTCTTCAACTTACGATGAATTTTAGAAATCATTTTTTTAAACTTAATGAATAAAGTAATTTTTGTTTTTAAATTCACACAAAACTTAAATTTAAAAATGAATATTAATTTCATACAAAACCTACAAAACAAAAATTCAGAATGGGGGGAGAAAACTAGTTCTTTAGTGTCTGCTAGTGGAAAAGACTAATCGGATTCCATTCTCGGAACTACACGAGAACAGAACAACTAACTCTAGACAGCGTTTTCTTTTTAGAACATTTAAATCTCTCCACACTTAGGTAGATGTGGTGTCGAAATTGTGATTAACTTCATTGTCAATTTCTTTTGGACCATAATCAACTTGCCATTGGTCGGATTCCTGTGTAACATCCACAAATTCAACTAGTTTCGCCTTTTCTTTAGGCGAAAGATTGGATACTAACCGGTTACATAACTTAAAGTTCCGCTTGGTTCTAGCATCGCTAATCCGTTTAATAAGTTTCTTCATTGAACTGTTAATAACGGGGTCATTTAATTTCGCATCAACAACGGGGTTCTTTGTTATCAGGTCATCATTAGATTTTACTTCATCTTCCCCACACTTAGGCATTTTATTATTGTTAAGCACTACCGTTGAAGTTGATAAAATAATATGGTTCTTACCAATCGTTTTTGTTGGTTCAACGGTTTTGGTTTTGGAGATTTAGTCTTTCGACAAACAAAGGTGACCGATTTTTCACCATCACTAAGTGTCATTCTACCCTCTCTTACATCAAATAACACCCTGGTGGATGCTAAGAATGGTCGATCTAAAATTAGAGGAATGTTTGAGTCCTCTTCTATGTCAATGACAATAAATTCGACTAAAAAGGTTAAATTACCCACTTGAACAGGTAGGTTGTCAGCGATTCCAACTGGGTGCCTAATGATTTGATCAAAGAGTCGAACACTAATTTTTGTTGGACTTAACTCACCTACTCCTAATCTCTTATATAATGAAAGGGGCATAACACTCACACTCGCACCTAAATCTGCTAGTGCATCATACATGACACAATCACTAAGTAGACAAGGAACAATAAATTCACCCGGATCACCCAAGCTTGGTGGAAGTTTTGATGGAACTGTCTTTACCGGGTTTACTTCTACGGTTTTTGTTTCTTGCACTTTCTTATTCTTCTTCTTCTTTCCAGAGGTATCACAAACTTTATTACCTATTACTTTCTCATACTCAACTCCTTTTTTTGTAAATGGGATGGGTGGTCTATAGGGTGCCACCACTGGCTTTACATACTTGGGTGGTGGTGGTGGTGCAACTTCTTCATTGTTACTCACATCTAAAACTTTCCCATCTTCTGGTGCTGGTTTTTCAGAATTTGTTGACACCATATTTGAAATGTCCCGTTCTTATTGATTAAAAACGTTCCATATTAATGGATTTCGTTGCGAGGTTTTGACCTCTATATGAGACGTTTTTCAAAGACTGCATTCATTTTTAAAACAAACCATAACCTTTATTTCATAAATAAAGGTTTAAAAAGCTTTACATAGATTATCAAATAATGATAATCTAAAATATCCTGTTTACACACGACCATTACATAATGGTTTACAATACAAATATGTTACATCGAAATCAGTTTCTTGAATGCAGTTTTTACACAATATCATACAAACATGGACTCCAAATCTTGTCCTTATTTTAGTATGCAACAGCGGAAGCTCTTAGTATTCACCTGAGAATAAACATGCTTTAAACGTCAACAAAAATGTTGGTGAGTTATAGGTTTAACCTATATATATCAAATCGTAACAATAGACCACAAGATTTCATATTTCAATACACATCCCATACATAGAGATATAAATCATTCATATGGTGAACACCTGGTAACCGACATTAACAAGATGCATATATAAGAATATCCCCATCATTCCGGGACACCCTTCGGATATGATATAAATTTTGAAGTACTAAAGCATCCGGTACTTTGGATGGGGTTTGTTAGGCCCAATAGATCTATCTTTAGGATTCGCGTCAATTAGGGTGTCTGTTCCCTAATTCTTAGATTACCAGACTTAATAAAAAGGGGCATATTCGATTTCGATAATTCAACCATAGAATGTAGTTTCACGTACTTGTGTCTATTTTGTAAATCATTTATAAAACCTGCATGTATTCTCATCCCAAAAATATTAGATTTTAAAAGTGGGACTATAACTCACTTTCACAGATTTTTACATCGTCGAGAAGTAAGACTTGGCCACTGGTTGATTCACGAACCTATAACAATATATACATATATATCAAAGTATGTTTAAAATATATTTACAACACTTTTAATATATTTTGATGTTTTAAGTTTATTAAGTCAGCTGTCCTCGTTAGTAACCTACAACTAGTTGTCCACAGTTAGATGTACAGAAATAAATCGATAAATATTATCTTGAATCAATCCACGACCCAGTGTATACGTATCTCAGTATTGATCACAACTCAAACTATATATATTTTGGAATCAACCTCAACCCTGTATAGCTAACTCCAACATTCACATATAGAGTGTTTATGGTTGTTCCGAAATATATATAGATGTGTCGACATGATAGGTCGAAATATTGTATACGTGTCTATGGTATCTCAAGATTACATAATATACAATACAAGTTGATTAAGTTATGGTTGGAATAGATTTGTTACCAATTTTCACGTAGCTAAAATGAGAAAAATTATCCAATCTTGTTTTACCCATAACTTCTTCATTTTAAATCCGTTTTGAGTGAATCAAATTGCTATGGTTTCATATTGAACTCTATTTTATGAATCTAAACAGAAAAAGTATAGGTTTATAGTCGGAAAAATAAGTTACAAGTCGTTTTTGTAAAGGTTGTCATTTCAGTCGAAAGAACGACGTCTAGATGACCATTTTAGAAAACATACTTCCACTTTGAGTTTAACCATAATTTTTGGATATAGTTTCATGTTCATAATAAAAATCATTTTCTCAGAATAACAACTTTTAAATCAAAGTTTATCATAGTTTTTAATTAACTAACCCAAAACAGCCCGCGGTGTTACTACGACGGCGTAAATCCGGTTTTACGGTGTTTTTCGTGTTTCCAGGTTTTAAATCATTAAGTTAGCATATCATATAGATATAGAACATGTGTGTAGTTAATTTTAAAAGTCAAGTTAGAAGGATTAACTTTTGTTTGCGAACAAGTTTAGAATTAACTAAACTATGTTCTAGTGATTACGAGTTTAAACCTTCGAATAAGATAGTTTTATATATATGAATCGAATGATGTTATGAACATCATTACTATCTCAAGTTTAGTAGGTAAACCTACTGGAAGTGACAAGAAATGATCTAGCTTCAAAGGATCTTGGATGGCTTGAAAGTTCTTGAAGTAGGATCATGACACAAAAACAAGTTCAAGTAAGATTTTTACTCGAATTAAGATAGTTTATAGTTATAGAAATTGAATCAAAGTTTGAATATGAATATTACCTTGAATAAGAAAGATAACCTACTGTATATAACAAAGGTTTCTTGATCTTAGATGATTACTTGGAATGGATTAGAAAGCTTGGAAGTAAATTAGTAAACTTGAAGGGATTTTTGGAGTGTTCTTGAAGTGTTCTTCCTATGATGATTATAGCTTGATTCTTGAAGTGATTTTTGATGAATATGATGATTAACTACTGGAAAAATACGTTCATAATAGTGTGTGTATGTGTGTGTTGAGAGAGAATTAAAAAGAGAATTGGAAGTGAAATGGAGTGAATGATGAGTGGTAATTGGTGAGTGGTGAGTGGGGTTAAAAGGAGTTCTAGTTAGTTGACTAGCTCATGGTAGAAGTTAAAATTGATTAGTCATACATGACATAATCAAGAGTGAAATCCCATGCTAGTTCCTATTGGTATATACCCATAGTAAGTACGTTTTGAAGCTGTGTATAATACGGGTAAGAATACGACTAGAATTCTTGATGAAAGAAAAGAATGGGAAAGTAACTGTAACCATTTTCGTTAAGTATGAGTGTTTTGATATATGTCTTGAAGTCTTCCAAAAGTATTTTAATACATCTAAATACACTACATGTATATGCATTTTAACTGAGTCGTTAAGTCATCGTTAGTCGTTACATGTAAGTGTTGTTTTGAAACCTTTAAGTTAACGATCTCAATTAATGTTGTTAACCCATTGTTTATTATATCTAATGAGATGTTAAATTATTATATTATCATGATATTATGATATAGTTATATATCTTAATATGATATATATACATTTAAATGTCGTTACAACGATAATCGTTACATATATGTCTCGTTTCGAAATCCTTAAGTTAGTAGTCTTGTTTATATGTATATAACTCATTGTTAATATACTTATGGAGATACTTACTTATCATAATCTCATGTTAACCATATGTATATCCATATATATATCGTCATGTTGTTTTTACAAGTTTTAACGTTCGTGAATCGCCGGTCAACTTGGGTGGTCAATTGTCTATATGAAACATATTTCAATTAATCAAGTCTTAACAAGTTTGATTGCTTAACATGTTGGAAACATTTAATCATGTAAATATCAATCTCAATTAATATATATAAACATGGAAAAGTTCGGGTCACTACAATTTTAACATTCTCATTCTGAGGATTTACTTCAGTATTACTCGGTAGCTTTCCTTGTTCCCTCTCACTCATCATGCTAGCAAGAGTACCTACGTGTTTTTCTAGATTCAAAATGGAAGCTTGTTGAGTTCTTAATGACTTATCAAACCTCTTACTTATTTGGGTTTGAGATGTAATAAATTGTGTTTGAGATTCCATTAGCTTTGCCATCATTTCTTTCAGATTTTGCTTTTTCTCTTCGGTTTGTTGTGGTGGTTTATACAAGCCGGGTCTTTGTTGATTGAAAGTGTTGTTTTGAGTTGGTTGGTTATTCAGACCTTGTTGGTTGTACGAGTTATTGTTGGGTACATTTGGATTGTAAAGAATGTTTTGATTTCGATTGAAGTTTGGCCTTGGTGGTTGATAATTATTTTGATAATTATTTCCCGGCCTTTGGTTCATGTAGGAAACATTCTCACATTGTTCCATCGTTTGCTCGATGTGACAATCTTTCGTGGTCCACCGCATTGCTCACAACTGATTCGTATTGCGTGAATATCTTTATTCATCTTTTCCATTTGTCTCTCGAAAGCATCTATTTTTGTGGAAACGGAATCAATGTCATGGCTAGAATCGGCTCTAGCCGCTTTAGATGAACGAAAGATATCTTTTTCATGATGCCACTCATGTAAGTGGGAGGCTGTGTTATCAATGATTTTGTAAGCTTCGGTAGCAGTTTTCTTCATAATGGAACCACCAGCTACTGTGTCGATGTCTTTTCGTGTAGCAACGTCGACACCTTGGTAGAATATTTGTACTATTTGATAAGTGTCTAAACCGTGCTGAGGACATCCTCTCAACAACTTTTCAAATCTTGTCCACGCCTCCTATAATGTTTCATTTGGCTTTTGCACGAACGTAACAATTTCTCCTTGAAGTCTTACAGATTTAGATGCCGGAAAGAATCTTTTAAGAAATTTCTCAACTAAAATATCCCATGTGTCAATCGCTCTTTTGGGTAACGATTCTAACCAATCTTTGGCTTCTCCCTTTAAAGTTCAGGGAAACAACATGAGATAGATCTGTTCATCCTCAACTTCTCTGATTTTGAATAGAGTACAGATCCTATTAAAGGTTCGAAGATGTTCGTTTGGATCTTCTTTTGGCGTACCACTATATTGGCATTGATTAGTTACCATGTGTAAGATTTGTCCTTTGATTTCATAATCTGGCGCATTAACATCTGGCTTAATAATGGCGTGACCTTGGCCAGTGCGTGTGGCTCTCATTCGGTCTTCCATACTTTGAGGTTTCATTTCTGTCATATCTGAATTTGTTGAATCCGAATCACTAGAGGATTCTGATTTAATGGTTTCTTCCTCGACAACCTCTGGTTGAATGATTTGTGGTTCAGGAGGAATGATTAGTGGTTCAGGATCTCTAAATTGTCCTTGAATATCCTCCGGGTTCTCAATTGTGAGGTCGGGTTCAAAGAATGGATTATCGGAAATTTGAATTGGAGTACTCATTCGACTATATGATGATTCTAAAGAAAAATCAACGGCGATGATATTGGCTAGATGTCTTGATCGAGTTACAGGTGGTGAACGTATGAAAAGTGGTGAACGTTTTGCTCGGTGCATTCACTGAATATCCTATTAGAAATTATATAAGTTATCAAATTAATAGACTTTTCTGCTTTTACCCACGTTTTGAATAGCCAAAAAATGCAGCAGGGAGCCAGGATCCTTTAAGTCGGAAAATCCACAACTCAGCCATTAACAAATCCAACTATTACTACGAAGCAGAAAATTTTGGATGTCTATCAATTTAACCGTTTAAAATAATTTTTCCGTCGAAGTTTAAAGAAAATAAAGAAAATTCTATGTCCTAAAAACTAGAGCGTAGAAATGAGAAAGAAAAAAACGCGTCGAAAAACAAAAGGTCAAAAAACAAGCGTCGAAAAACAAAAAGTCAAAAAATAATAATAAGAAAGTAAAGCGTCGAAATTTAAAAGTCTAAAAACTAAATATTAAAACTTGCGTCTAAAGGTATTAAAGCTTAAAGGAATTCTATATCCAAAACGGCAATAACTTAAAAAGGCACTAAAACCTATTAAATATTAAAGCGATAAGTGACGTCGTAAAATTCTAAAACACCTAAATCTTAATCTAAAGAAAAAGCACTTAAGGAATTTTACGGCAAAGCCTAAAAATTTAGAAATATAAAAGTAACTACGTCAAAATACTAAACTTAAAACTATATACGAACGATAAATATACAAATTATGAATTAAACGAATAAAGATACAAAAGTTAAAAATAAAACTAAAGTTATAAAAATACAATTTTTATAAAAATATTATTTTTATATTATTTATATAAAGGATTAATTTTATAATTTAATAAAACTAATTAAAACTTGAAATACAAATTAAAACTAAAATTAAAACTAAATAATAAAATATAAAACCCTAATTTAATTTATTAATTATAATTATAATTATTAAATCGTAACCCTAATCCGTACTGCAAGGTTTCAGGTGTGTCAGAAGCCCTCATGCGGTCGCATGAGTTTTATGCACCTGGACCATGCGATCGCATGGATATGGATACCAGGCCGGTTTGTTTGGGCTGCTACAGTACTTGGCCCGATTCAATTTTAATTATTTTTTTTATGTTTTTATATTTTTTGTATTTTTAACACTTATTAGTTATTACTAAAACAAAATATTTTTACAAAATAAGAAATATTATATTTTTACAAAAATATCTTAAATTTTTTTTATATAGCGTTTCGCTTTCGTGATTCCCGGCAGCGGCGCCAAAAACTTGATGTGTGCAGCGGAGTATAGGAAATACTATTATTTTTATTACGAAATACGATACAATTTACACAAGTTTTATTTATTTATATAGATGGGATATACTTAAATCTTGCTACAACACTATAGGTAGTGTACCTAATCGTAGAGTGGTGTAGTTTTTAGTAAAGTCTGGTTCGTTCCACAGGGAGACGGCTTATTGCGTACACTATATTTTTAAACAATTATATATATATATATATATATATATATATATATATATATATATATATATATATATATATATATATATATATATATATATATATATATATATATATATATATATGTGTGTGTGTGTGTGTGTGTGTGTGTGTGTGTGTGTGTGTGTGTGTGTGTGTGTGTGTATTAGTAATATAGTAGTATTATTATTATTATAAAAGGGAGGTTTTACCGTTTAATGACCGGTTGTCGATTTTAAATAAAGCGTAAAGATAAATGACGATAATATAAATGACAGAATTTAAATTGCAATAAAGTAAATTTCAATAATTAAAATGACAGTAAATAAAGGTACGATGAGATATGAAATAAAAGTATTATGCTTATTTAAACTTTCGTAATCATGATGTTTGACGTTTTGATTTTAATTAATTCTTACCCGGGTTAATTGTCCTTTGTCCTGGTTTATTTGATACCTATCTGGTTTTTGTCCATAATAGTCCATCGGTCATAATTATAAAATGCTCGTCAAATTAACCTTATTTTCGAAGTTAAATATTCCAACTGATTAGGGATTCAAACTGTAAAAAGGTTTTAATACTTTGTTAATAATAACATCAGGTTAGAGACTGCGTGTAATCCAAGGTTTTAATACTTTGTTAACAATTACACCAATTATCCTTGTATATAATCCACCCCTGTTTTAATGAGATATGAATATTAATTTACCCACTTGATCAGAATGAATAATCAATTACTCAACCCGAATAATTAATTAAATGATCGTATAAGATGTCGTATAAACGTTACTAAATAGGACATACATAATCATTTTAATAATTATTAGATTAACTAATTTGAAGATAGGTTCGACATGTTCAAATGAGTTGTCATTCAATTAGACAATACCCCCTACCTATTAATAGTCAATAATTCAATGTTCACAAGTGTCGGTCTTTTGTCCAAACCCTAATTATGGTACAAAATCTAATAACCCCATCTTAATATTTAGTCTAACATCACGACTACTTCGGCTTAAATAAGCATAATAATAACTTAGTTACGATACATTAATTTAAAAAGGAAGAACATAGCTTACAGTGATTATTTATTGTGTAGCGTTACACGGACCGGATTCCGACTTTAAAACCCGTAAAACATTGCTTACAATAACCCAACTAAACCATAATTTATTATTAATCTTACTTAAACTTAATTATAATTATAAATAAAATTATAAATATTACAGAGGAAAGAAAGAAAATAAGTGTGAAGTGTGTGTGTGTTTCGGCCAGAAAACGTTCCAATTTATAGATGTGGCCAGCCTCTAAGGCTCATACGATCGCATGCTTTTCCTTCTTCCTGGCCATACGATCGCATGGCCAACTATGACAGCTCACTTTGAGTTTAAAACGTGGGCGGCTTTGATTAAATTAATATATAATATAATATATAAAATTTTATATATATTATATTATATGCTTGTGCAATGTTGACTTGTAATTTTAGGTCCGTTGTCTCGCGCGTTGATGCTCGATTTATGTCTCGGTTCTGGATTTTCGAACGTCTTTTTGTACGCGTAGATATCTTGTACTTTATGTTTCGCAATTTGTAATTTGCACAAAAAATTATTTTTCTTAACTCCCAAAATCCGCGCGAGACTTTAACTCACTTTTAGTGGCACTTTTGAGTGCACTATGGCTTTAGTGGCACTTTTCAGGCTTTAGTGGCACTTTTTCTCCAATTCTTTAATCTTCGTGCTTCGTCTTCACATTTATTTATTTAAACGATTACAACTTAAAAATAAAATAATTACAACTAAAAACTTTACATATTAGGATGATATTGCGACTAAACATATGTTCATTTGGAGCATTATCAGACACGATTTGCACCCATAATAAGGTTTGCAAGTCCTTATTACGTACACACGCCGTATCAACTTGTTAGTACAACGACCGCCTCGCTCGATGATATAAACAACACAACCAAATATTCTATGCGATATAAACACACACAAGAATAAGGTCACAACACAAGTCAATACCCTAGTTAGTTCACCTACACGCTAAGACACTAACCAAGTTCCCATTCCAACCCGTAATCCTATAAGTCTCGCAACAAAATAAGCACACACAAAAGTCTAAGTCTAGGCGCCTATCCCAAGTCACCTAAATCCCTTAGACCATGCTCTGATACCACTTTTAACGACCCAACCCGTTATCCAACCGAATATGCGAAATAATTTTTTTTTAAAGGCAGACAGGTGCGCGGCGCGCTCCACTGCTTGTGCGCGGCGCGCACAAGCCTAGTCAGCTTCTGTCCAGATTTCTCATTTTTCGTTTAATGATCTACCACTTCCTGACACTTTTAGACGAAACGGTTTTAACAACACATTATAATAAGTAAAACTCACACGTTTCAATAATAAAACAAGTTTTACGACACCGGGCCCACATCGGCCGTTTTACGACTTTCGTACAAAATATGAGTTTCCGACCACATGATCTTAACATAAAATAAAGACGGAGCATGGTGATTGGGGATATGCTACCCAATCCTAATCAATCCAAAAGCACGTCTTCTAAACAACTACGCGAGTCCATTAGTTCCCACGCTTACCCGAGCCACCGTATCCATGCAAATCTATAAAAATGTAAACAACGAGAGGGTAAGCTAACGCTTAGTGAGTGAGAATATACTACATACATATATATGCATAAAATGGACACGCCACACAATAATAATCAAATAGCACATACTAGAGTCCAATGCATAAAGGTAAGCTAATCTAGGAATACCGTACGAATGCTATACAACAAGCTAATAATCAACGATGCGCGAACACCAAACGATAAGAACAACATCATCAAGCTACACCCGGAGGGTTAGCTACGTAACAATTATATCAATAACGTATATATATATATAAATGTATAACCAACGAACCCACAACCCAATGTTAACCACTTAACCTTAAACACCCGAAGGATGACCATGCAACCCAACCTTAGTGAATACGTACGACCCGATACTCACTACTTTCACTTCGTAGAATAATCGAGGATGGTCGTCTAACCGACCCTTAGTGAATACGTACAACTGTTATTCACCACCTCAACCACGAATTCAACCAAAAGGACAATCTTACAACCCGAAGTATTGTGAATACGAATGACCCGTTATTCACGTCCCCAAACCATAACCCACGGTCTCAGGATTACTAAAATCCACGACCTCGGGGTTAATCATCCGAAATCAAATACCAAACGCACATCCGTGCCAATTGGATCTAAAACACAAGTCCATCAAATCCACCTATATGTGAAGTGAGCTCTATAACCGAGAACCACTTCACCCGACCCGCACACATCCTACACATACATATGCACATAGAATATTAACACTCACCTTGTCATCTTAAAGAATGCTACCGAAATAATCCGTAACTCGCCGATGGAATGTACCTATTCCAATATCACAATACAAGTAACACACTTAGAGTGGATTTACAACCCAACTCAAAACGACCCTTAGTGCAATTTTGACCAATTGCACTTCCAAGCACAAAACGCCCCCAAACTAACCAATAATCACTAACACTAGTGACAATGGTCCTAATACACCAATTAAACCCAAACACGAGTGTTAAACACTTACCATTTTCAAAATCACCCATAACCCTAATTTCGAATCATTTCAAAATTAGTCAACCAAAACCCCCAAATGGGTTCCAACACTTCCATAATCACTAAACCTAGTGATTAAACCCATTATCAAAACCTAATCAAGGCCAAATCGTCAACCAACCCAAAACCCGACAAGTGACAAGAATAACTAGTCACCATAAACCCACTTCATCATCAAAATGGGTTTCACAACAAATCAAGCTCAATCCCTAACTTGAATATCAAATCTAACAAATGAAATTCGGAGTTTGAACTTACCAATACTACCACAACGTAGCCATGAACGAGATGAACAACTTTAAAACCCGAGCTTTAGTGAGAATCCAACCCCTTCTTCTCCAAATGGAGCTTCCTCTCTCTAAAACACTTCCTCTCTCTAGGATTTGAAGATGAGAGTGTTTGTGGTGTAGAAATGAGGATAAGATGATCAATGGATCAGCTTTGAGGGCTCCAAACTGACCCCAAGTGAAATGACCAAAATGCCCTTCATTTAACCCAAAATACAAAAAGACAGAATTTATGTCGCATGCCACGTGCGCGGCGTGCTCGTTTAAGTGTGCGCGGCGTGCACACACGTTTGAACAGATTATGAGCTTTTAACTTTTACCCACGCTTCTCACACTATACGTACGTCATTCTTACGCTATGTACCATAAATATTAGGGTCTTGTAAAAATGTTTCTTAACTAATATAGATGAATTCAAGAATGATTGTCTATGCGTTTTCGTCTAAATCGTAATTTTAAAAAATATATAAATATATGGCCGTCCCTAATCCATCGGTAAATTAGAGTATTAGGGACGGAATTTTTTAATTGAGATTTTACCGAGTTTAGTAGCACAAATGCACACATATAAGTATAAAATGTCTTAGAATACACATATGTTATAAAAGATGACATCTATACATCAATATATTTAACGTTTGTCGGATGTATACATTCAAAATAATGTTTTTACATATAAGTTTCAAAGTCAATGCTTGCGAATATATGCGTACACGTACATGTGCTTGCATTTATACGCCGTTTAAATGTTTGTTAACTAATATAGATGCATTTAAAAAAGATTTTCTATGCATTTTCGTCTAACTCATACTTTTAAAAAATATATAAAGATATGGCCGTCCCTAATCCGTTGGTAAATCTATGTATTAGGGACGGATTTGGGATGGCTGTTTATTATAATTGAGATTTTATCGAGTTTACGAGCACGAAGGACACGTATAAGTACCAATATGTCTTAGAATACACTTATACTATCAAAGATAACAAATATACATCAATATATTATACGTTCGTCGGATGTATACCTTCGGTCTATTCTTTTTATATATAAGTTCCATAATCATTGTTAGTGAATATATGCATACCCGTACGTGTGTTTGCATTTATACGCTACTTATTATTTTTAAAATATTTGTTAACTAATATAGATGCATTCAATAAATGATTTTCTATGCGTTTTCATCTAACTCGTAATTTTAAAAAATATATAAAGATAAGGTCGTCCCTAATCCATCGGTAAATCAATGTATTAGGGACGAATTTGGGAGGGCTGTTTATTATAATTGAGATTTTGTCGAGTTTACGAGCACGAACACGGATAAGTACCAAAATGTCTTAGAATACACTTATGCTATCGAAGATAACAAATATACATCAATATATTATACGTTCGTCGAATGTATACCTTCAGTCTAGAGTTTTATATATAAGTTCCATAATCGTTGTTAGTGAATATATGCATACCCGTACGTGTGTTTGTATTTATACGCTACTTATTATTTTTAGAATGTTTGTTAACTAATATAGATGCATTCATGAATGATTGTCTATGCGTTTTCGTCTAACTCGTAATTTTAAAAAATATATAAATATCTGGTCGTCCCTAATCCGTCGGTAAATCAGGGTATTAGGGATGGAATTTTTTTAATTGAGATTTTACCGAGTTTAGAAGCACAAATGCACACATATAAGTATAAAATGTCTTAGAATACACATATGTTATAAAAGATGACATCTATACATCAATATAATTTACGTTTGTCGGATGTATACGTTCAGAATAATGTTTTTACATATAAGTTTCATAGTCGATGTTTGCGAATATATGCGTACACGTGCATGTGTTTGCATTTATATGCCTTTTAAATGTTTGTTAACTAATATAGATTCATATAAAAAAGATTGTCTATACATTTTTGTCTAACTCATAATTATAAAAAATATATAAAGATATGGTCGTCCCTAATCCATCGGTAAATCAAAGTATTAGGGACGGATTTGGGATGGTTGTTTATTATAATAGAGATTTTATCAAGTTTACGAGCACGAATAGACACGTATAAGTACCAAAATGTCTTAGAATACACTTATACTATCAAAGATAACAAATATACATAAATATATTATACTTTCGTTGGATGTATACCTTCGGTCTAGTGTTTTTATATATAAGTTCCATAATCGTTGTTAGTGAATATATGCATGCTCGTACGTGTGTTTGCATTTATACGCTACTTTTTATATTTAAAATGTTTGTTAACTAATATAAATGTATTTAAGAATGATATTCTATGCGTTTTCGTCTAACTCGTAATTTTAAAAATTATATAACGATACGGTCGTCCCTAATCCATCGGTAAATCAATGTATTAGGGACGGATTTGGGACGGCTGTTTATTATAATTTAGATTTTATCGAGTTTACGAGCACGAATTGACACGTATAAGTACCAAAATGTCATAGAATACACTTATGTTATCAAAGATAACAAATATACTTCAATATATTATACGTTCGTTGGATGTATAATGATATGGCCGTCCCTTATCTGTCGGTAAATCGGAGTATTAGGGACGGATTTAGGATGACTGTTTTTTTTTAATTGAGATTTTATCGAGTGTACGAGCACGTATAAGTACCAAAATGTCTTAGAATACTTATAAAATCAAGATTAACATATATATATATATATATATATATATATATATATATATATATATATATATATATATATATATATATATACATCAATATGTTATATGTTCGTAGGATGTATACCTTCGATCTGTGATGAAATTCTTTATAATTGACGTTTTATTGAGGTGACGATCATCAACGTACTTGTATACGTAGTAGCATGTCTTAACATAAGTATATTCACCACTGAGGCATTGCCTGAGTGGTACAAGTCCTATGTTGATTGCCCACATCCCTTGAAATAATAGGCGAGAGTTCAAATCCTGGAAGGGAGGTTTTCTCAAGGATTCTGTTTGAGGTGATACAGTGCATGTCTTAAGCCTCTCAGTTTAATCTAAAGCAAACCGGGTACCCAATGCAGTGATGGTATGTGAAGAGTTCCCTTCTAACGTGTGTGTGGGTGACAAATGAGAACATTTGATGTCGATATCGCCTTTCAAAAAAACATACATATATTCTACAAACAATAATAATAGATTTCATTTGATGTGTGTTATATTAATAAGATTAAAATTAAAATTATTATTATATACTCCGTAATAAAATAATGTGTTACAATTACTACTATATACAATTGAGCAAATTTTGAGTTACTATTTCACAATAGTAACTCTTTTGTGTGACGACCCGGAAATTTCCGACCAAATTTAAACTTAAATCTTATATGATTTAGACAAGATAAGCAAAGTCTGTAATATTGAGTTACAAAATTTTGAAACTGTTTTCATGAATTCATTTAACCTCGACCAGTTCCGACGATTCACGAACAATTAATTGTAACTTGATAGGTGTATATATATATATATATATATATATATATATATATATATATATATATATATATATATATATATATATATATATATAAATAAATAATAATTGGAAACATAATTTTAAATATTGTATGTTGTTGTTACTAAAAATTTATTTATGTAAAGTAAAATAAAAATAGGATATTATAATGATTATTATTTAAAAAGTATCAATATATATATAAATAAAGTGTATTGAATATATATATATATAGTTTCGAATTTATTTGGAAACTGATAGTAACACTCAATTATCATTCGATTGATAATAAACAAGTTATAAACGAACCTATGTGATTTTAAAATAAACGGTGATCCGAAAATGAGCTATATAAATTTTAGGCTTATTAAAAATATATTTAGAAGCTAATTAATAAATTTCAACATTTTTCATATTTTACCCAGAATCGAGAGGGACAGTTGATGTAATTTTTATTTATTAAATTAATGATTGAATTTTATACCATAATGACTAAAATAAATAAAAATAGCTAATTTAAAATTTTGGGATTTTTAGGAACACTTTTCTATGTTAACTGTTTAGCAATGGACACGATATACTCCTCGGGCTAAAAGTGTCTGCAGAGTTATAGTAATAATATCTGTGAAGTTGAATTATTAATCAAAACTCACTGTTTTCTTTTTGAATTACATTATAATATGATATTATATACACACATGTATATTTTCTATACATACAAAGATATCTGCATATATCCTTTTAGAACCCACCACTACACAACTTTGATTATGTGTTTGTTTTTCTACTTCAATCATGGTCATCAAGCCACCAACACAATAACCATTTGCTGCTGCCTTCCTTTCGAACAATCTAAAAAACAAGAATCAAACTATTCGATTTATTACTTCACTTAGTTGAACCATCAATTAATCACCTCCTCATGTACCGGTATCTTCTGTTTCTAATTCAACTCGATCAAACCATTAACAATTTGGAAATTAAAACTATAAGTGAAGGTTAGATCGAAACCCACTTGGTCGGGTTTCCTTCTGTCAAAAACATACTACCACTGAAATGTCCCGTTCTTATTGATTAAAAACGTTCCATATTAATTGATTTCGTTGCAAGGTTTTGACCTCTATATGAGACGTTTTTCAAAGACTGCATTCATTTTAAAACAAACCATAACCTTTATTTCATCAATAAAGGTTTAAAAAAACTTTACGTAGATTATCAAATAATGATAATCTAAAATATCCTGTTTACACACGACTATTACATAATGGTTTACAATACAAATATGTTACAACGGAATAAGTTTCTTGAATGCAGTTTTTACACAATATCATACAAGCATGGACTCCAAATCTTGTCCTTATTTAAGTATGCGACAGCGAAAGCTCTTAATAATCACCTGAGAATAAACATGCTTAAAACGTCAACAAAAAAAATGTTGGTGAGTTATAGGTTTAACCTATATATATCAAATCGTAACAATAGACCACAAGATTTCATATTTCAATATACATCCCATACATAAAGATAAAAATCAATCATATGGTGAACACCTGGTAACCGACATTAACAATATGCATATATAAGAATATCCCCATCATTCCGGGATCCTCCTTCGGACATGATATAAATTTCGAAGTACTAAATCATCCGGTACTTTGGATGGGGTTTGTTAGGCCCAATAGATCTATCTTTAGGATTCGCGTCAATTAGGGTGTCTGTTCCCTAATTCTTAGATTACCAGACATAATAAAAAGGGGCATATTCGATTTCGATAATTCAACCATAGAATTTAGTTTCACGTACTTGTGTCTATTTTGTAAATCATTTATAAAACCTGCATGTATTCTCATCCCAAAAATATTAGATTTTAAAAGTGGGACTATAACTCACTTTCACAGATTTTTACTTCGTCGGGAAGTAAGACTTGCAATCTTGGAAGTATTCTTGATTTTATGAAACTAGAACTTTTGGAATTTATGAAGAACACTTAGAACTTGAAGATAGAACTTGAGAGAGATCAATTAGATGAAGAAAATTGAAGAATGAAAGTGTTTGTAGGTGTTTTTGGTCGTTGGTGTATGGATTAGATATAAAGGATATGTAATTTTGTTTTCATGTAAATAAGTCATGAATGATTACTAATATTTTTGTAATTTTATGAGATATTTCATGCTAGTTGCCAAATGATGGTTCCCACATGTGTTAGGTGACTCACATGGGCTACTAAGAGCTGATCATTGGAGTGTATATACCAATAGTACATACATCTAAAAGCTGTGTATTGTACGAGTACGAATACGGGTGCATACGAGTAGAATTGTTGATGAAACTGAACGAGGATGTAATTGTAAGCATTTTTGTTAAGTAGAAGTATTTTGATAAGTATCTTGAAGTCTTTCAAAAGTGTATGAATACATATTAAAACACTACATGTATATACATTTTAACTGAGTCGTTAAGTCGTCGTTAAGTCATCGTTAGTCGTTACATGTAAGTGTTGTTTTGAAACCTTTAGGTTAAAGATCTTGTTAAATGTTGTTAACCCAATGTTTATAATATCAAAAGATATTTTAAATTATTATATTATCATGATATTATGATGTACGAATATCTCTTAATATGATATATATACATTAAATGTCGTTACAACGATAATCGTTACATATATGTCTCGTTTCAAAATCATTAAGTTAGTAGTCTTATTTTTACATATGTAGTTCATTGTTAATATACTTAATGATATGTTTACTTATCATAATATCATGTTAACTATATATATAACCATATATATGTCATCATATAGTTTTTACAAGTTTTAACGTTCGTGAATCACCGGTCAACTTGGGTGGTCAATTGTCTATATGAAACCTATTTCAATTAATCAAGTCTTAATAAGTTTGATTGCTTAACATGTTGGAAACACTTAATCATGTAAATAACAATTTCATTTAATATATATAAACATGGAAAATTTCGGGTCACTACAGTACCTACCTGTTAAATAAATTTCGTCCCGAAATTTTAAGCAGTTGGAGGTGTTGATGTATCTTCTGGAAATAAGTGCGGGTATTTCTTCTTCATCTGATCTTCTCGTTCCCAGGTGAACTCGGGTCCTCTACGAGCATTCCATCGAACCTTAACAATTGGTATCTTGTTTTGTTTAAGTCTTTTAACCTCACGATCCATTATTTCGACGGGTTCTTCGATGAATTGATGTTTTTCGTTGATTTGGATTTTGTCTAATGGAATAGTGAGATCTTCTTTAGCAAAACATTTCTTCAAATTCGAGACGTGGATAGTGTTATGTACAGCCGCGAGTTGTTGAGGTAACTCAAGTCGGTAAGCTACTGGTCCGACACGATCAATAATCTTGAATGGTCCAATATACCTTGGATTTAATTTACCTCGTTTACCAAATCGAACAACTCCTTTCCAAGGTGCAACATTAAGCATGACCATCTCTCCAATTTCAAATTCTATATCTTTTCTTTTAATGTCGGCGTAGCTCTTTTGTCGACTTTGGGCGGTTTTTAACCGTTGTTGAATTTGGATGATCTTCTCGGTAGTTTCTTGTATTATCTTCGGACCCGTAATCTGTCTATCCCCCACTTCACTCCAACAAATTGGAGACCTGCACTTTCTACCATAAAGTGCTTCAAATGGCGCCATCTCAATACTTGAATGATAGCTGTTGTTGTAGGAAAATTCTGCTAACGGTAGATGTCGATCCCAACTATTTCCGAAATCAATAACACATGCTCGTAGCATGTCTTCAAGCGTTTGTATCGTCCTTTCACTCTACCCATCAGTTTGTGGATGATAGGCAGTACTCATGTCTAGACGAGTTCCTAATGCTTGTTGTAATGTCTGCCAGAATCTTGAAATAAATCTGCCATCCCTATCAGAGATAATAGAGATTGGTATTCCATGTCTGGAGATGACTTCCTTCAAATATAGTCGTGCTAACTTCTCCATCTTGTCATCTTCTCTTATTGGCAGGAAGTGTGCTGATTTGGTGAGACGATCAACTATTACCCACATAGTATCAAAACCACTTGCAGTCCTTGGCAATTTAGTGATGAAATCCATGGTAATGTTTTGCCATTTTCATTCCGGGATTTCGGGTTGTTGAAGTAGACCTGATGGTTTCTGATGCTCAGCTTTGACCTTAGAACACGTCAAACATTCTCCTACGTATTTAGCAACATCAGCTTTCATACCCGGCCGCCAAAAATGTTTCTTGAGATCCTTGTACATCTTCCCCGTTCCAGGATGTATTGAGTATCTGGTTTTATGAGCGTCTCTAAGTACCATTTCTCTCATATCTCCAAATTTTGGTACCCAAATCCTTTCAGCCCTATACCGGGTTCCGTCTTCCCGAATATTAAGATGCTTCTCCAATCCTTTGGGTATTTCATCCTTTAAATTTCCCTCTTTTAAAACTCCTTGTTGCGCCTCCTTTATTTGAGTAGTAAGGTTATTGTGAATCATTATATTCATAGATTTTACTCGAATGGGTTCTCTGTCCTTCCTGCTCAAGGCGTCGGCTACCACATTTGCCTTCCCAGGTGGTAACGAATCTCAAAGTCGTAATCATTCAACAATTCAATCCACCTACGCTGCCTCATATTCAGTTGTTTCTGATTAAATATGTGTTGAAGACTTTTGTGGTTGGTATATATAATACTTTTGACCCCAAATCATGCGTCGTATAATTTTATTCGTGAATCTTCAATTGTTTAGACGAATAAGCAATCACCTTCGTTCATTACATTAATACACAACCGAGACCTTGCTTTGATGCGTCACAATAAATCACAAAATCATCATTCCCTTCAGGCAATGACAATATAGGTGCTGTAGTTAGCTTTTTCTTCAATAACTAGAACGCTTCCTCTTGTTCATCCTTCCATTCAAATTTCTTCCCATTATGCATTAATGAAGTCAAGGGTTTTGCTATTCTGGAAAAGTCTTGGATGAACCTTCTGTAGTAACCAGCTAGTCCTAAAAACTGGCGTATGTGTTTCGGAGTTTTCGGGGTTTCCCACTTTTCAACAGTTTCTATCTTTGCTGGATCCACCTTAATACCTTCTTTGTTCACTATGTGACCGAGGAATTGAACTTCTTCCAACCAAAATGCACACTTTGAAAACTAAGCATACAATTCTTCCTTCCTCAATACTTCTAACACCTTTCTCAAATGTTCACCGTGTTCTTGGTCATTCTTTGAGTAAATAAGTATGTCATCAATAAAAACAATGACAAATTTGTTAAGGTATGGTCTACACACTCGGTTCATAAGGTCCATGAACACAGCTGGTGCATTAGTTAAACCAAACGGCATGACCATAAACTCTTAATGACCGTAACGTGTTCTAAAAGCAGTCTTTTGAATATCATCTTCTTTCACCCGCATTTGATGATACCCGGAACGTAAGTCAATCTTTGAATAAATAGACGAGCCTTGTAGTTGATCAAATAAGTCATCAATTCTCGGTAGTGGGTAGCGGTTCTTAATGGTAAGTTTGTTCAACTCTCGGTAGTTGATACACAACCTGAATGTACCATCTTTCTTCTTGACAAACAGGAGCTCCCCACGGTGATGTTCTTGGTCGAATGAAACCACGCTCTAAAAGTTCTTGTAATTGGCTTTGTAGTTCTTTCATCTCACTGGGTGCGAGTCTGTAAGGAGCACGAGCTATTGGTGGAGCTCCTGGTACAAGATCTATTTGAAATTCAGCGGATCGATGTGGGGGTAATCCCGGTAATTCTTTCGGAAATACATCGGGAAATTCTTTTGCGACGGGAACATCATTGATGCTCTTTTCTTCAGTTTGTACTTTCTCGACGTGTGCTAGAACAGCATAGCAACCTTTTCTTATTAGTTTTTGTGCCTTCAAATTACTAATAAGATGTAGCTTCGTGTTGCCCTTTTCTCCGTACACCATTAAGGGTTTTCCTTTTTCTCGTATAATGCGAATTGCATTTTTGTAACAAACGATCTCTACTTTCACTTCTTTCAACCAGTCCATACCGATTATCACATCAAAACTCCCTAACTCTACTGGTATCAAGTCAATCTTAAATGTTTCGCTAACCAGTTTAATTTCTTGATTCCGACATATATTATCTGCTGAAATTAATTTACCATTTGCTAATTCGAGTAAAAATTTACTATCCAAAGGCGTCAATGGGAAACTTAATTTAGCACAAAAATCTCTACTCATATAGCTTCTATCCGCACCCGAATCAAATAAAACGTAAGCAGATTTATTGTCAATAAGAAACGTACCCGTAACAAGCTCCGGGTCTTCCTGTGCCTCTGCCGCATTAATATTGAAAACTCTTCCGCGGCCTTGTCCATTCGTGTTCTCTTGGTTCGGGAAATTTCTAATAATGTGGCCTGGTTTTCCACATTTATAACAAACTACATTGGCATAACTTGTTCCGACACTACTTGCTCTGCCATTACTCGTTCTGACACCATTTGTTCCTTTCATTTTGTTAACCCCTGGTCCGTAGACCTCACACTTCGCCGCGCTATGACCATTTCTTTTACACTTGTTGCAAAATTTGGTGCAGAACCCCGAGTGATACTTTTCACACCTTTGGCATAGCTGCTTCTGATTGTTGTTGTTGTTGTTGTGGTTATTATTGTTGTTGGGATGATTGTTGTAGTTGTTGTTGTTGTTGTTGTTGTTGTTATTGTTGTTGTTGTTATTGTTGTTGTTGTTGTTGTTGGGCCGTTTGTTGTAGTTGCGATTGATGTTGCGATTGTTGGGATAGTTGTTGTGATTATTGTTGTAATTGCTGTTGTTGTTGTATTGGTGATTTTTATCACCGTTTTCCTCCCACTTTCTTTTGACTTGCTTCACATTGGCCTCTTCAGCAGTCTGTTCTTTAATTCTTTCTTCAATCTGGTTCACTAGTTTGTGAGCCATTCTACATGCCAGTTGTATGGAGGCGGGCTCGTGTGAGCTTATATCTTCTTGGATTCTTTCCGGTAATCCTTTCACAAACGCGTCGGTCTTCTCTTCCTCATCTTCGAACGCTCCCGGACACAATAGGCATAATTCTGTGAATCGTCTTTCGTACGTGGTAATATCAAATCCTTGGGTTCGTAACCCTCTAAGTTCTGTCTTGAGCTTATTGACCTCAATTCTGGGACGGTACTTCTCGTTCATCAAGTGCTTGAATGCTGACCACGGTAGTGCGTAAGCATCATCTTGTCCCACTTGCTCTAGATAGGTATTCCACCATGTTAACGCAGAACCTGTGAAGGTATGCGTAGCGTACTTCAGTTTGTCCTCTTCAGTACACTTACTTATGGCAAACACCGATTCGACCTTCTCGGTCCACCGTTTCAATCCGATCTGTCCTTCGGTTCCATCAAATTCCAAAGGTTTGCAGGCAGTGAATTCTTTGTAGGTGCATCCTACACGATTTCCTGTACTGCTAGATCCAAGGTTATTGTTGGTATGTAGCGCAGCCTGTACTGCGGCTATGTTTGCAGCAAGAAAGGTACGAAATTCCTCTTCGCTCATATTCATGGTTTGTCGAGTAGTCGGTGCCATTTCCTTCAAATAGTCAAATGAAACAAGTTAATCATACAGAATATTAAGAGTAGTCAATAATATCTCATAGCATAATATGAACTCATTTATAAAAGCTTTTTCTTCATATTAGCGTTTTATAAGTTTAAATTCGGGTAGTACCTACCCGTTAAGTTCATACTTAGTAGCTAATATACAATTCAACTACTACAATTCTATATGAAAAACTGATTATAATAATATTTCGCGTTCAAACTTTTACACAATATTTTACAAACTTACAATACCGCTTATTTTACATATAGCATGAAATATAGCACACAATAACTTTGATACAAGATAGTTGTGAAGATAATTCTAGCTAGTACACAAGTTGTTCAGCAAAGGCAATAAAGACACGTAATTCATACGTCCAGAAACAAGTCATGCATTCTGGTTTTACTAGGACAACTCCCCATCCTTGGTCTTGTGGAACATAACCGTTATGGCCGTTGATAAGACAGCGTGTTGTAACATAGTCAAAGGGACGAGGGTTACGTAATGTACAACAGTCTCGTAACAATCTAAAAACCTCATTTCTTACCCCAATTACAGACTCCGTCACTTGTGGGAACGTTTTGTTTAATAGTTGTAGCCCGATGTTCTTGTTCTCACTTTGGTGAGAAGCGAACATTACTAACCCGTAAGCATAACATGCTTCTTTATGTTGCATGTTAGCCGCTTTTTCTAAACCACGAAGTCCTATATTCAGATATATTGAGTCAAAATAATTTCTTAACCCGTTGCGTAAAATAGCATTTGGGTTCCCCGCAATATATGCATCAAAGTAAACACATCGTAACTTATGGATTTCCCAATGTGATATCCCCCGTCTTTCGAGCGAAAGCCTTTTATAAACCAAGGAATTCTTGGAACGTTCTTCGAATGTCTTACAAACTGATCTCGCCTTAAATAGTTATGTCGAGGAATTCTAACCGACTCTAGACAAGATTTCATCAATCATGTCTCCGGGTAGGTCTCTTAAAATATTGGGTTGTCTATCCATTTTGTGTTTTTATACTGTAAAATAGACAAGAGTTAGATTCATAAAAAAAATACTTATTAATATAAGCAATTTTTACGTATATCTTAAAGCATAAGCACAATATATTACATATATTACACCACACGAATACAACTATCCTATTCCGACTCGCTCGTTTCTTCTTCTTCAGTTTTGGTTCGTTTTGCCAAGTTTCTAGGGATATATGATGTTCCCCTAATACGAGCCGTCGTTTTCCACATTGGTTTAGAAAAACCTGGTGGTTTAGAGGTTCCCGGGTTATGGTCACAACTTAAGAAATACGGGTGTTGACGATACATATAAAGTTCATCGGGTTTGGAATCAAATTTCTCTATTTTTATGCCCTTTCCCTTATTGTTCTCTTTTGCCTTATTAAATTGTGTTGGGGTAATTTCTATAACATCATCGGAATCCTTGTCGGGATCCGATTCATCGGAGAATTGGTAATCCTCCCAATACTTTGCTTCCTTGGCGAAAACACCATTGACCATAATTAACTTTGGTCGGTTGGTTGAGGATTTTCTTCTACTTAACCGTTTTATTATTTCCCCCACTGGTTCTATTTCTTCTTCCGGTTCCGATTCTTCTTCTGGTTCCGATTCTTCTTTCGGTTCCGACTCTTCTTCCGGTTCCTCTTCTGGAACTTGTGAATCAGTCCACGAATCATTCCAATTTACATTTGACTCTTCATTGTTATTAGGTGAGTCAATGGGACTTGTTCTAGAGGTAGACATCTATCACATAATATCAAACACGTTAAGAGATTAATATATCACATAATATTCACATGTTAAAAATATATAGTTTCCAACAAAATTTGTTAAGCAATCATTTTTCAAGTAAACATGGTCGAAGTCCAGACTCACAAATGCATCCTAACAATCTCGATAAGACACACCAATGCAAAATTCTGGTTCTCTAAGACCAACGCTCGGATACCAACTGAAATGTCCCGTTCTTATTGATTAAAAACGTTCCATATTAATTGATTTCGTTGCGAGGTTTTGACCTCTATATGAGACTTTTTTCAAAGACTGCATTCATTTTAAAACAAACCATAACCTTTATTTCATCAATAAAGGTTTAAAAAAACTTTACGTAGATTATCAAATAATGATAATCTAAAATATCCTGTTTACACACGACTATTACATAATGGTTTACAATACAAATATGTTACAACGGAATAAGTTTCTTGAATGCAGTTTTTACACAATATCATACAAGAATGGACTCCAAATCTTGTCCTTATTTAAGTATGCGACAGCGGAAGTTCTTAATAATCACCTGAGAATAAACATGCTTAAAACGTCAACAAAAAAATGTTGGTGAGTTATAGGTTTAACCTATATATATCAAATCGTAACAATAGACCACAAGATTTCATATTTCAATATACATCCCATACATAGAGATAAAAATCATTCATATGGTGAACACCTGGTAACCGACATTAACAAGATGCATATATAAGAATATCCCCATCATTCCGGGATCCTCTTTCGGACATGATATAAATTTCGAAGTACTAAAGCATCCGGTACTTTAGATGGGGTTTGTTAGGCCCAATAGATCTATCTTTAGGATTCACGTAAATTAGGGTGTCTGTTCCCTAATTCTTAGATTACCAGACTTAATAAAAATGGGCATATTCGATTTCGATAATTCAACCATAGAATGTAGTTTCACGTACTTGTGTCTATTTTGTAAATCATTTATAAAACCTGCATGTATTCTCATCCCAAAAATATTAGATTTTAAAAGTGGGACTATAACTCACTTTCACAGATTTTTACTTCGTCGGGAAGTAAGACTTGCAATCTTGGAAGTATTCTTGATTTTATGAAACTAGAACTTTTAGAATTTATGAAGAACACTTAGAACTTGAAGATAGAACTTGAGAGAGATCAATTAGATGAATAAAATTGAAGAATGAAAGTGTTTATAGGTATTTTTGGTCGTTGGTGTATGGATTAGATATAAAGGATATGTAATTTTGTTTTCATGTAAATAAGTCATGAATGATTACTCATATTTTTGAATTTTTATGAGATATTTCATGCTAGTTGCCAAATGATGGTTTCCACATGTGTTAGGTGACTCACATGGGCTGCTAAGAGCTGATCATTGGAGTGTATATACCAATAGTACATACATCTAAAAGCTGTGTATTGTACGAGTACGAATACGGGTGCATACGAGTAGAATTGTTGATGAAACTGAACGAGGATGTAATTGTAAGCATTTTTGTTAAGTAGAAGTATTTTGATAAGTATCTTGAAGTCTTTCAAAAGTGTATGAATACATATTAAAACACTACATGTATATATATTTTAACTGAGTCGTTAAGTCGTCGTTAAGTCATCGTTAGTCGTTACATGTAAGTGTTGTTTTGAAACCTTTAGGTTAACGATCTTGTTAAATGTTGTTAACCCAATGTTTATAATATCAAAAGATATTTTAAATTATTATATTATCATGATATTATGATGTACGAATATCTCTTAATATGATATATATACATTAAATGTCGTTACAACGATAATCGTTACATATATGTCTCGTTTCAAAATCATTAAGTTAGTAGTCTTGTTTTTACATATGTAGTTCATTGTTAATATACTTAATGATATGTTTACTTATCATAATATCATGTTAACTATATATATAACCATATATATGTCACCATATAGTTTTTACAAGTTTTAACGTTCGTGAATCACGGTCAACTTGGGTGGTCAATTGTCTATATGAAACCTATTTCAATTAATCAAGTCTTAATAAGTTTGATTGCTTAACATGTTGGAAATACTTAATCTTGTAAATAGCAATTTCATTTAATATATATAAACATGGAAAAGTTTGGGTCACTACAACCACCACCTTCACCACTTTGACCTATCAACAACCACTAGCCACCACCCTACAAACTCACCACCTTAAAGCCAAATGATCACCACCACGTTTCCCTCCTCATCACTCGTGATCACCACAACACCCATTAACCAACACTCTGTCACACCATCATTCACCCAACAACAACAAACCACCATCCCTTTTCTCTATTCTCTCTCTCTATTAGAAAAGCACCTTCAAAGACGCTACCGGTGTTGCTATTCTTCTGCAACCTTTCGCCACCAACTTGCAGCTACCTTTGCTACTACAACTACTCATTTTTCATTCTTTAATCGAATTTCAACCATCATTAACCTCGAGTTTGGCTCGTTATGAGCACATGTTTCTTGAAGAAATCTTTAGCCTATTTAAGTTCGAACTAAACTCAATTGGGTAAGAATAATTTGAACTCATTATTTCATATAGTTAAGCACGATAACTTGCTTGTCACACGATCTACTTAATGTAATGATGATAATGGTACCGCTCACTGTTTTGCTACTACAAACACGTGTTTCTAATTTCTAAATGATGCGTCTAAAACAACTTCCGCTCCTACCATTATTTCCAATTTAGCTGCAACCCGTCGAAACCTTATTCCTTTTCTTTCTTTCTGCTATCGGTGAAACACGATGATGGTGATTTAAAATCCCTAAGTGATTATGATGCATGATGATCCGGTGTAGATGTTGTGATGGTAGATGAGGGAGACGGTATAAAATAATGAAGATGAAGAGCATGAGTACGTGAACTTTTAGAAATTTAAAAGCAAAGTAGTATGATTAGATTAAAAGAAGTAGGATGTGAGTTGGTTGTGGGGACAATTATGAGAATAATTAATCAATTGGGTGAACAGAATGACTAAGGAATTAAAAATCGTATAAGGCTGTAAATCGCTGTCTCCTTTATTTTTTTAAAAACCGAAACAGCCTTTTTAAGTTAATTAATTGGGCTGAGACCCAGTTTGTTATTAGGCCATGTATAGTTTTTTTGTTGGGCTGAATGTGTAACCATCGATCTTTTTCTCTGTTGACACTCTAGACGATAATATTTGATCTTGATTACGGTTTAATGATAAATGAAATGAGATAGGAAACGTTAAGATGTTAATGATGAGGTTCCGTGATGAATGATGATGATACGGTGGGGATGTCATGATAATGATAATAAAATGACAATGATGATGTAATGAAGAATGAAAATGATTAAGGTGATAATAAATAGCGAGAGATGATGATAATCGGGGCAACCGGATAAAATTATGATCATGTTATGATTATGATTTTGATTATGATAATGACGATGATGATAGAAGATGATCACGATGGTATGATTATGATTAGATTCATGAATGATTATTAAGTTATAAGTATAATAATAGTATATAGTATACGATTTTGATAATGATATCGTGAAATAATGATGATGATGATGATGATGATGAAGCCATGTTATGATAATAATGAAGTTATGATAATAAGATGATAATAATTAAATAATAGAAATGATTATGGTTAAAAAGATTTAAGGAATGAAATTCAACAGAAAGTAAGGGGCAGATCAGTGGTTTGGAGTGTTTACGGGTTAGCGGGACGTTTCGGGTTCAAACCCGGACTTGGGCATTTTTTTTAAGGACTACTTCTTTGAGGTAGTTTACTTATTACTCATTATTATTATTATTATTATTATTATTATTATTATTATTATTATTATTATTATTATTATTATTATTATTATTATTATTATTATTATTATTATTATTATCATTATTATCATTAAAAACTATTATTATTAATAATGGAAATTATCATTTTTTTTTAAATTACCATTTTTATTAAACCTATCATTTTTATTATTACTTCTAACATTAATATTATTATTATTATTATTATTATTATTATTATTATTATTATTATTATTATTACCATTTTTATTATAACTAGTATCTTTATTTTCTATAATAACTATATTATTATTATTAGTATTATCAATTATCAATATTACTATTAATAGTATTTTTATTAGTTATATAAAACTATACTTAATACATAAACTTGTTTAAATATTATTATATGTGTTAATATATTTAATTGATATAGGTTCGTCAATCCGAGACCAACCTTGCATTGTTCAATATCGCCATATGTATTTTTACTTCAAAATAAAGTATTGTGAGTTTCATTTGCTCCCTTTTTAAATGCTTTTGCAATATATATATTTTGGGACTGAGAATATATGCGCTTTTATAAATGTTTGACGAAATAGACACAAGTACTTAAAACTACATTCTATGGCTGGATTATTAAACTGAATATGCCCCTTTTAGTCTGGTAATCTAAGAATTAGGGAACAGACACCTAATTGACGCGAATCCTAAAGATAGATCTATTGGGCCCAACAAGCCCCATCCAAAGTACTGGATGCTTTAGTACTTCGAATCTATCATGTCCGAAGGGAGTCCCGGAATGATGGGAATATTCTATATGCATCTTGTTAAGGTCGGTTACCAGGTGTTCACCATATGAATGATTTTTATCTCTATGCGGTTTGTGAAATGCCTGATATGAGATGATGTTTATGAAAAATGGAAATGAAAATCTTGTGGTCTATTAAAATATGGAAATGATTGATTACGATAAACCTATGAACTCACCAACCTTTTGGTTGACACTTTAAAGCATGTATATTCTCAGGTATGAAAGAAATCTTCCGCTGTGCATTTTCTCATTTTAGAGATATTACTTGGAGTCATTCATGACATATTTCAAAAGACGTTGCATTCGAGTCGTTGAGTCCATCAAGATTATTATTATTAAGTCAATTATAGATTGGATATATTCTGAAATGGTATGCATGCCTATCAACTTTCGATGTGATGAAAGTTTATCTTTTAAAAAAGAATGCAATGTTTGTAAAACGTATCATATAGAGGTCAAGTACCTCGCGATGTAACCTAATGTAATGTATTCATCCAGATGGATTAGGACGGGTTACTACAGGTGGTATCAGAGCGGTGGTCTTAGCGAACTAGGTCTTGCATTAGTATGTCTAGCTGATAGTTGTTTAGATGCATTAGTGTGTCTGAACTTCGACCGTGTCTGCATGTCAAAAGTTTTGCTTATCATTTCTTGTCAGAAATTACTTGCTTATCATTCTTAGTCTAGACACGTTTTACTGCATTGACTGCATGAATAGTGTATAGACAAAATTTATATCTTAGCGTATCTGATAATTCATATCTTAGCGTATCTGATAATTCATATCTTAGCGTATCTTAACTTATGGGATTTTAGTATTATATATACATATGTAAATTATGTATTGCAGTATACTAATCTAAATCCTATAATCTAATTCATATCGAAAATCCTCCATCTGATCGTACGAGATGGATCCCTCAACCAGTTCGAATTCCTCGGATTCCGATAGCTATTCCGATATGGATATCCACCTGAGCTCTGAAAGCAGTGTAACCGGAATGGATCAACTGATTAGTCATCTTCAATTCTAGATAAATTGGGGATGGGTTCGTGATCTACTTAATTATTGGAGACAAGAAGAAGGTTATCCTTTCCACCCACCGAATTCCCCTCTTGGCGAAGAACCTGAAGCACTTACCGATGAACCTGTTCGTAATACTATTTTATCTCTCATTTCTAGGGTATCTTGGCATGACTATATATTATCTCAAATTCTAGATCTTATTCATCCGCTCGTCCGAACCGACAATCGTCCCGGTGTAATAGAAGAAGTCAACGAGCTTCGCGCTCGGGTAGTGACTTTGGAGAATATGGTGCAAAGATTACAAGCACCAGCGGTAACACCGGCAGCAACAGTACCACCATCAGCATCATCAGCAGCATAACCAGTACCACCACCAACAACATCCGCATTATACGCATCAACATCACAATCCATACCTCGAACTTAATCATCATTCTACGAATCGTTCTACATCATTTATCTTCGTTCTGCATGACGATTATGTAATTTCTAATGTTTTAGAGATTATATATTCTAGATCTAACGGCAAATCAAATGAGATTAATATCATAATTGACTCATTAAATCCATTATTACATCTGAAGAAAATATATATGTAAGTATATTTTCATAAAGATTGTAATTAAAAATTCTTTCGTACAAACTGTTAATGGTGAAAATATTTTAACGGTAGGTAATACCCGAGGAATATTTAGATTTCATATTAATAAGTTACACTGTACATTCTTCCAATCTGATTTAACATTCATTTACTATCCTACTTACATTCACAGATATACGTATCTGTTCACCGCAGAATAACTATTTTCATTCAATTTCATATTTGGATTTTGACCTATCAGAATCCAACAAGTGACATAATGAATAAAACATTGGACAAAATAAAATTTGTTAGAAACAAACAAATTAACTATGAGAAATTTTGTTAAGAAACCACGCTAACAAAATCCTAGCTAACTGTTCCTAGCTAACTGTTCCTAGCTAACTGTTAATTCCTTATTACATTTAATTATCGCAATTTATTTATCGTAATTTTAATTCTCGTAATTTTATTTATTGTCATTTAATTTCTGTTATTTATTTTACGCACTTTATTCATCGTCATTTAAATACTGTTATTTACGCATTTTAAATATCGGGACACGTATACAAGGTTTTGACATATCATATCGACGCATCTATATATATTATTTGGAATAACCAAAGACACTCTATATGCAGTAATGCTTGAGTTAGCTATACATGGTTGAGGTTGATTCTAAAATAATATATATATACTTTGAGTTATGATCGAGTCTGAGACATGTATACAATGGGTCACGATACGTATTAATTAATTCAAATATTATATGTTAAACTATATATGAATTATTGAACTATTAACTGTGGACTACTAACATTGGACGATTAAAATGAATTAAAATATTGATTATAACATATGAAACTAAATATCTCTTCAAGTTTGCCACTTGATTTCATCTAAAACCTCATTTGTATCTTGACGATTACAATCTACGTTCAAACCTTTCATGATTTTTGAAAACACCTCAGTCGAAAGGATGAACCAACCGCACTTCATCTATGGAAGAAAAGATAGTTATGCACCTGAAAACACTCGAAACCTGAGTAAACGTTTAACACGTATCTGTGCTAGCTCCTTTGGCATTGTTATTACCGAAAATAACTTTACAATCCCTCTCCAAATTAGCCAGTTTTGTCACAGCTCCAGCAAGTCAACATCGACTTTTCATTCGAAACAACCTTATTATAACTTTGATATATATGCGTGCTCTTTTATTGTTACCGGAGAACCTTTTATATTCCACCATATTACCATCAGCGTTTAATCATCTAAAACACAATTTTTCTTAAACCACCTCGGATTGATAACCGATGATTCAGATATCGTAGCATTAAATGCAGAGGAAACAGAAAAATTGTAGATGGTCTAAATGGCCAAAAGTTTGATGATAAAGAAGGGAGTGTTAGGAACGCTCAATAAAAAAATTTGGTACTGAAAAACAGATTAAGCAAACCATGAAGGAGACCAAGGCCAAATACAAGGACAGTACCATATATTCAAAGAATCCAGGTAATTCTGGATCTGATGAAACCTTCAACGAATATCTTGCTCCGTACTCATGTTAAAATCTTGCGAAAAATCTTTCCTCATCAACCATCGAACTTAGAAATTCCAAAATATCATCATAAATATCTGCGATATTTATGAAAATATTTTCATAAATATTCTCGTCTGAAATTATTTATCTCTTTGTACTATCTATATTACATCATAAAGGAAACTACTTTAGTTTCTAAATTTCTTTAAAATTCGAGTTTGAATTATGAATGATTTTGAAGTAGTGTTGGAAATTGATGCATGAGTTAGTATAATATAATGACACTTGATCAATGTAATTATATTACAGTAAGTCATGCTGAGTTTCTAATGGAACGTGATGATTCACATATCATACCGTCATCACGTGCCATGTTACACGACTCTTGTATTCTGTTTAACCTCAAAAATGTCAAGAAAATATTTTTGATGATTCGGTCTTTTCCAGATATTCTAGTAATTTGACAAATCAAATCGTGCTACTACCTTTCCTTTCTACCTTGTATATTATGATGAGTCGAAACTCCATACCTACGAATTCTGGACCATTACTTGCGAAAAGAAAAAAAACATTGAGCTCCGAAATAGAAAGGGGGTATAAATTGCAGCAAATAAGAGAGAGCATTAACTGTGAATGACAATGATTATAGAAGACGAAAGCAGGGACTCCGAAATATAAGGGAGAATATAAAGCCCAATAACAACACATAAATTACAAACCGTATATATCAATGTTTATTGCAACATAAAGACACGGGAGAATTAAAAACATTATAACTCCAAGGGCGAAGTAGAAGAAAACAGATTCCTCTTGTGGTAGTTGGAAAAGGAGAATGATTGTTGCGATAGTAAGGATAAGTACAAGAATTAGAACTGGATTAGAAATTTTCACAATCTTTTGAATTTGGGAATTGAGTATAGCAGTGGTAAAAATAATGGAACGGAAGAAGTTTAATTTATAATAGAAATATCAGACAGAGTATTCGAGGCAGATCATCGAATTTAATTATAGAGATCTTAAATTTCTTATTCACCGAAGAATCAAATCTTTTAGATTTCGAATATTTTCTTTAGATCCTTGAATTCCGGAATTCAAGCAAGACAACGTCAAAAGCTAAGACGCACCTTATTTTTCTAAATTCAACCCTGACTCTGTCAAAAGTTAAGACGGATCTTTACTTTTCCTATTTCAATCTTTTGCAATAACTTCACTCATACGCTTCAAGTAACCGAATCGTTTAATCTATATTACAAGGTAATGATAAAACTCTATTTATCACTTCATTTCATCATGAAAACATTTTTATTGATAGCCATGACCACCTCACTCAAATTTCAGGACGAAATTTCTTTAACGGGTAGGTACTGTGACGACCCGGAAATTTCCGACCAAATTTAAACTTAAATCTTATATGATTTCGACAAGATAAGCAAAGTCTGTAATATTGAGTTACAAAATTTTGAAACTGTTTTCATGAATTCATTTAACCTCGACCAGTTCCGACGATTCACGAACAGTTAATTGTAACTTGATAGGTGTATATATATATATATATATATATATATATATATATATATATATATATATATATATATATATATATATATATATAATAATAATAATTGGAAACATAATTTTAAATATTATATGTTGTTGTTACTAAAAATTTATTTATGTAAAGTAAAATAAAAAGAGGATATTATAATGATTATTATTTAAAAAGTATCAATATATATATAAATAAAGTGTATTGAATATATATATAGTTTCGAATTTATTTGGAAAATGATAGTAACACTCAATTATCATTCGAATGATAATAAACAAGTTATAAACGAACTTATGTGATTTTAAAATAAATGGTGATCCGAAAATGAGCTATATAAATTTTAGGCTTATTAAAAATATATTTAGAAGCTAATTAATAAATTTCAACATTTTTCATATTTTACCCAGAATCGAGAGGGACAGTTGATGTAATTTTTATTTATTAAATTAATGATTGAATTTTATACCATAATGACCAAAATAAATAAATAAAGCTAATTTAAAAATTTGGGATTTTTAGGAACACTTTTCTATGTTAACTGTTTAGCAATGGACACGATATACTCCTCGGGCTAAAAGTGTCGGCAGAGTTATAGTAATAATATCTGTGAAGTTTAATTATTAATCAAAAATCACTATTTTCTTTTTGAATTACATTATAATATGATATTATATACACACATGTATATTTTCTATACATACAAAGATATCTGCATATATCCTTTTAGAACCCACCACTACACAACTTTGATTATGTCTTTGTTTTTCTACTTCAATCTTGATCATCAAGCCACCAACACAATAACCATTTGCTGCTGCCTTCCTTTCGAACAATCTCAAAAACAAGAATCAAACTATTCGATTTATTACTTCACTTAGTTGAACCATCAATTAATCACCTCCTCATGTACCGGTATCTTCTGTTTCTAATTCAACTCGATCAAACCATTAACAAATTGGAAATTAAAACTATAAGTGAAGGTTAGATCGAAACCCACTTGGTCGGGTTTCCTTCTGTCGAAAAAATACTACCACCACCTTCACCACTTTGACCTATCAACAACCACTAGCCACCACCCTACAAACTCGCCACCTTAAAGCCAAATGCTCACCACCTTGTTTCCCTCCTCATCACTCGTGATCACCACAACACCCATTAACCACCACTCTGTCACCCCATCGTTCACCCAACAACAACATGAAATGTCCCATTCATATTGATTATAAATGTTCCATATTAATTGATTTCGTTGCGAGGTTTTGACCTCTATATGAGACGTTTTTCAAAGACTGCATTCATTTTTAAAACAACCATAACCTTTATTTTATCAATAAAGGTTTTAAAAACATTACGTAGATTATCAAATAATGATAATCTAAAATATACTGTTTATTCACGACCATTACATAATGGTTTACAATAGAAATATATTACATCGACATATGTTTCTTGAATGCAGTTTTTACACAATATCATACAAACATGGACTCCAAATCTTGTCCTTATTTTAGTATGCAACAGCGGAAGCTCTTAATATTCCCCTGAGAATAAACATGCTTTAAACGTCAACAAAAATGTTGGTGAGTTATAGGTTCAACCTATATATATCAAATCGTAACAATAGACCACAAGATTTCATATTTCAATACACATCCCATACATAGAGATAAAAATAATTCATATGGTGAACACTTGGTAACCGACATTAACAATATGCATATATAAAAATATCCCCATCATTCCGGGACACCCTTCGGATATGATATAAATTTCAAAGTAATAAAGCATCCGGTACTTTGGATGGGGTTTGTTAGGCCCAATAGATCTATCTTTAGTATTGCGGTCAATTAGAGCGTCTGTTCCATAATTCTTAGATTACCAGACTTAATAAAAAGGGGCATATTCGATTTCGATAATTCAACCATAGAATGTAGTTTCACGTACTTATGTCTATTTTGTAAATCATTTATAAAACCTGCATGTATTCTCATCCCAAAAATATTAGATTTTAAAAGTGGGACTATAACTCACTTTCACAGATATTACCTTCCTCGAAAATAAGACTTGGCCACGGATCGATTCACGAACCTATACAAATATGTACATATATATCAAAGTATGATCAAAATATAATTACAACCATTTTTATTATGTTTTAAAGATTTGAGTGTATTAAGTCAGCTGTCCTCGTTAGTAACCTACAACTAGTTGTCCACAGTTAGATGTACAGAAATAATTCGATATATATTATCTTGAATCAATCCAAGACCCAGTGTATACACGTCTCAGGTTAGATCACAACTCAAAGTATATATATTTTTGGAATCAATCTCAACCCTGTATATCTAACTCTAACATTACTGCATGTAGAGTGTCTATGGTTGTTCCAAATAATATATATACATGGGTCGATATGATATGTCAAAATATTTGCATACGTGTCTATAGTATCCCAAGATTACATAATATATTAGAATACATGTATAATACAATATAAGTTAGCTAGGATATTATTTGTATAGATTTGTTAAACATTTCCCGTAGCTAAAAAGATCAAAAATATCCAATCTTGTTTTACCCATAACTTCTTCATTTTAAATCCGTTTTGAGTGAATTAAATTGCTATGGTTTCATATTGAACTCTAATTTAAGAATCCAAACAGAAAATGTATAGTTTTATAGTCAGAAATTTAAGTTACATGTCAATTACTAAAGAGGTAGTCATTTCCGTCGAAAGAACGACATCTTGATGACTATTTTGAAAAACATACTTTCACTTTGAGTTTAACCAAGATTTTTGGATATAGTTTCATGTTCATATGAAAAATCATTTTCCCAGAAGAACAACTTTTAAATCAAAGTTTATCATAGTTTTTAATTATCCAAACCAAAACAGCCCCCGGTTTCACTACGACGGCGTATATCCAATTTTATGGTGTTCATCGTGTTTCCAGGTTTTAAATCATTAAGTTAGCATATGATATAGATATAGAACATGTGTTTAGTTGATTTTAAAAGTCAAGTTAGAAGGATTAACTTTTGTTTGCGAACAAGTTTAGAATTAACTAAACTATGTTCTAGTGATTACAAGTTTAAACCTTCGAATAAGATAGCTTTATATGTATGAATCGAATGATGTTGTGAACATCATTACTACCTCAAGTTTTCTGGATAAAACTACTGGAAATGAGAAAAATTGATCTAGCTTCAAAGGATCCTTGGATGGATTGAAAGTTCTTGAAGCAGAATCATGACACGAAAACAGTTCAAGTAAGATTTTCACTCGAAATAAGATTGTTATAGTTGTAGAAATTGAATCAAAGTTTGAATATGAATATTACCTTGATTTAGAAAGATAATCTACTGTAAATAACAAAGTTTCCTTGATCTTAGATGATTACTTGGAATAGATTAGAAAGCTTGGAAGTAGACTTGCAAACTTGGAAGTATTCTTGATTTTTATGAAATTATACTTATGGAATTTATGAAGATAACTTAGAACATGAAGATGGAACATGAGAGAGATCAATTAGATGAAGAAAATTGAAGAATGAAAGTGTTTGTAGGTGTTTTTGGTCGTTGGTATATGGATTAGATATAAAGGATATGTAATTTTGTTTTCATGTAAATAAGTCATGAATGATTACTAATATTTTTGTAATTTTATGAGATATTTCATGCTAGTTGCCAAATGATGGTTCCCACATGTGTTAGGTGACTCACATGGGCTGCTAAGAGCTGATCATTGGAGTGTATATACCAATAGTACATACATCTAAAAGCTGTGTATTGTACGAGTACGAATACGGGTGCATACGAGTAGAATTGTTGATGAAACTGAACGAGGATGTAATTGTAAGCATTTTTGTTAAGTAGAAGTACTTTGATATGTGTCTTGAAGGCTTTCAAAAATGTAAGAATACATATCAAAACACAACATGTATATACATTCTAATGGAGTCGTTAAGTCTTCGTTAGTCGTTACATGTAAGTGTTGTTTTGAAACCTTTAAGTTAACGATCTCAATTAATGTTGTTAACTCAATGTTTATTATATCAAATGAGATGTTAAATTATTATGTTATCATGATATTATGATGTATGAATATCTCTTAATATGATATATATATTAAAATATCGTTACAACGATAATCGTTACATATAAGTCTCGTTTCGTAATTCTTGAGTTAGTAGTCTTGTTTTTACATATATAGTTCATTGTTAACACACTTAACGATATATTCAAATATTATTTTATCATGTTAAATATAGTGTAGCAATATCTTAATATGATACATATGTATTTAGTAGACGTTATCATAACGATAATCGTTATATATATCATTTCGAGTTTCTTAACTTAGTAATCTCATTTATTATGTATATCACACATTGTTAATATACTTAGTGAGATACTTACTCATCATAATCTCATGTCAACCATATATATATGTCTATATATACCACAACATGTAGTTTTTACAAATTTGTAACGTTCGTGAATCGTCGGTCAACTTGGGTGATCAATTGTCTATATGAAACTTATTTCATTTAATCAAGTCTTAACAAGTTTGATTGCTTAACATGTTGGAAACATTTAGTCATGTAAATATCAATCTGAATTAATATATATAAACATGGAAAAGTTCGGGTCACTACACAACAAACCACCATCCCTTTTCTCTATTCTCTCTCTCTATTAGAAAAGCACTTTCAAAGACGCTGCCGGTGTTGCTATTCTTCTACAACCTGTCACCACCAACTTGCAGCTACCTTTGCTACTACAACTACTCCTTTTCCATTCTTTAATCGACTTGCAACCATCATTAAGCTCGAGTTTGGCTCGTTATGAGCACGTGTTTCTTGAAGAAATCTTTAGCCTGCTTAAGTTCTAACTAAACTCAATTGGGTAAGAATAATTTGAACTCATTATTTCATATAGTTAAGCTTGATAACTTGCTTGTCACATGATCTGCTTAATGTAATGATGATAATGGCACCGCTCACTATTTTGCTACTGCAAACACGTGTTTCTAATTTCTAAATGATGCATCTAAAACAACTTTCGCTGCAACCATTATTTCTACTTTAGCTGCAACCCATCGAAACCTTATTCCTTTTCTTTCTTTATGATATCGGTGAAACACGATGATGGTGATTTAAAATCCCTAAGTGATTATGATGCATGATGATCCGGTGTAGATGTTGTGATGGTAGATGAGGGAGACGGTATAAAATAATGAAGATGAAGAGCATGAGTACGTGAACTTTTAGAAATTTAAAAGCAAAGTAGTATGATTAGATTAAAAGAAGTAGGATGTGAGTTGGTTGTGGGGACAATTATGAGAATAATTAATCAATTGGGTGAACCGAATGACTAAGGAATTAAAAATCGTATAAGGCTGTAAATTGCTGTTTCCTTTATTTTTTTAAAAACCGAAACAGCCTTTTTCAAATTAATTAATTGGGCTGAGACCCACTTTGTTATTAGGCCATGTATAATTGTTTTGTTGGTCCGAATGTGTAACCATCGATCTTTTTCTCTATTGACACTCTAGACGATAATATTTGATCTTGATTACGGTTTAATGATAAATGAAATGAGATAGGAAACATTAAGATGTTAATGATGAGGTTCCGTGATGAATGATGATGATACGGTGGGGATGTCATGATAATGATAATAAAATGACAATGATGATGTAATGAAGAATGAAAATGATTAAGGTGATAATAAATAGCGAGAGATGATGATAATCGGGGTAACCGGATATAATTATGATCATGTTATGATTATGATTTTGATTATGATAATGACGATGATGATAGAAGATGATCACGATGGTATGATTATGATTAGATTCATGAATGATGATTAAGTTATAAGTATGATAATAGTATATAGTATACAATTTTGATAATGATATCGTGAAATAATGACGATGATGATGATGATGATTAAGCCATGTTATGATAATAATGAAGTTATGATAATAAGATGATAATAATTAAATAATATAAATGATTATGGTTAAAAAGATTTAAGGAACGAAATTCAACAGAAAGTAAGGGGCAGATCAGTGGTTTGGAGTGTTTACGGGTTAGCAGGACGTCGCGGGTTCAAACCCGGACTTGGGCATTTTTTTAAGGACTACTTCTTTGAGTTAGTTTATCTAATGACCCGTCCTAATCCATCTGGACGAATACATTACATTTGGTTACATCGCGAGGTACTTGACCTCTATATGATACATTTTACAAACATTGCATTCGTTTTTAAAAGACAAACTTTCATCACATCGAAAGTTGACAGGCATGCATACCATTTCAGAATATATCCAACCTATAATTGACTTAATAAAAATCTTGATGGACTCAACGAATCGAATGCAACGTCTTTTGAAATATGTCATGAATGACTCCAAGTAATATCTCTAAAATGATCAAATGCACAGCGGAAGATTTCTTTCATACCTGAGAATAAACATGCTTTAAAGTATCAACCAAAAGGTTGATGAATTCATTAGTTTATCATAATCAATCATTTTCATCATTTTAATAGACCACAAGATTTTCATTTCCATTTCTCATAAAAATACGTCCCATGCATTGAGACAAAAATAATCATTCATATGGATTGAACACCTGGTAATCGACATTAACAAGATGCATATAAGAATATCCCCTATCATTCCGGGACATCCATCGGACATGATAAAACAACATCAAAGTACTAAAGCATCCGCTACAACGGATGGGGTTCGTTAGGCCCAATAGATCTATCTTTAGGATTCGCGTCAATTAGTAGATCGATTTACTAATTCTTAGGCTACCAAGCAAAAGGGGCATATTCGGCTTCGATCATTCAACCATATAATGTAGTTTCGATTACTTGTGTCTATTTTGTAAAACATTTATAAAAGCGCATGTATTCCCAGTCCCAAAAATATATATTGCAAAAGCATTTAAAAAGGGAGTAATGAAGCTCACGATACAATATTTTGTAGTAAAAATATTCATACGACGATACTGAACAATGCAGGGTTGGCCTCGGATTCACGAACCTATATCATTTGTATGTATATTAAAACATATATTTGTAATCAAATATATATATATATATATATATATATATATATATATATATATATATATATATATATATATATATATATATATATATATATATATATATATATATATATATATATATATATATATATATATATATATTATTAGTGATGTAATTTATATATATAATTAGTTATGTATTGAGATTAATATTTATATATAATTTCATTAATATGTATAATGTATTATAATGCTTATTCGATATATATAATTTCGTTAATGTTATAACAATACAATTTGTATTATATTAGTTAATCATAATCTTATGTAATATTAATATACTTATGTAGTAAATATATATAAATATCTTTTGTTTGCAAAAATTAATAATTGTAATAATACTAGGTTAAGGATAATAATAATAATGGTAATAATAATAGTTGTTTTAATAAAAATGATAATAACGATTATATAAAATGATAGTTTTTATAAAAATACTATTTTTAATAATAATAGTAACTTTGATAGAGTTTTTAATAGTCCTATTAATAATAATACTAGTATTAATGTTGAATAAGGATTCTATTGATAATGATACTTAAAAATTTTAGCAATAATAATAATGATTATACTAGTTTTTATAAAATTATAGATTTGAAATAATGATATTTTTAGTAATAATGATAATAATAATAATAATACTAATACTAATACTGATAATAATAATAACTTTAATAATTTTACTACTAATGATGATAGTGATAATGATAATACTAATGATAATAATAATATTGTTAAGAATGATATTTATGTTAATAATAATAATAATACTAATAATGACAATGATAATAATATTAGTGATAATATCAATTATATTATTAGTCTTAGTATATATAATAATTATTACCAACAATAATTATGATACTTATAATAATAATTATAATACTAATAATAACAATAACAATAATAATCATAATAATAACAATAATAATAACATAATAATAATAATAATAACTAATAATAATAATGATAGAAAAAATAATAATGATAAGAGTGTATACCCTCATAAAAGCTTTTCCTAAAAATAAATGCGCTGGACCGGGCTCGAACCCATGACCTCACACTACCCCGACCCATATCCAAACCACTCATCTAACATCTGCTTTTCTGAATTAATCTATATTTCGAATTATATAACCCGTACCCAATAACAGTTTCATTCTTCTTCACTAAATAAATCAACCAGAGTTCGAACGTAATAGATGATTTAAGGTTTAAATTTCCATTGTGAAATCGAACCAAACAACCAGTTGTGATTGCCTTGCCTTATCAGAGACAATAATAAAAAAAATATAGCAGAAGTAGCTGTACTCATGCTATGAAACTCAAACATCAAACTCAGAATTTTGAACGTTTTTTTACCTCAATTTCTTCATGAAATAGTTTTCAATTGACTCGTAGAAAGTTTCTGTACCCTCAATTGAACCTAGAACATCAAATTGAAATCAAATTTCATGATGAACTATTTTGTTGACTTTTGAAATTTAAAAGTTTGATCTTCAAATTCGAACTCGATTTTGTAAATTAACGACTGAAACTTTGTATTTAGTTTGAGTAAGGGATTCCTAACCACTCTGCATTTTTATATTTTGTAATTAATTTCAAAATAAAGCTTTTCAGAAAATAACCCACGAACAGAGCACTAACGTGTTCTTCAACTTTTCAGTTTTAGTTAGATTAAATAGAAGTTGATAAGGTGTTTGAAATTGATAATTGATAAGGTAAGGTCATTTTGTATCCTTTACAACTGGATTTGATTGGATTATCTAGCAAAAGAGAATCGACTGAATTTTATTCATCAGACAAAAAAAATAGAAAAGTATTAAGAGTGATTACGATGTGTACTGGATTTTGTTCATATTCTGTGATTGGATTATGATTTGTACAATTTTAGAGACACAAAAACAAATCATATAAAGTTTGAAAACGATCTATAATTGAATACATTTTTATCTTTAATTATTTATATATATATCCCGTAATTATATACCTATTTATATGTAAATCAGTATATACGTATTTATATGTATACTATATCCATATTTGTTAATATATATCTGATATATATCAGAATTTATATATCTGTGTATTTTCTTATATTTATTGATTATAATTAATCTTATTAACTATAATAATACAAATTTATAATAATATAATAATAATAATAATATCATTACTAATGATAATGATAATAATTACTATAATATTTATAACAATAATAATAATAATAATAATAATAATAATAATAATAATAATAATAATAATAATAATAATAATAATAATAATAATAATAATAATAATAATAATAATAATACTGATTATAATAATACTATATCAATTTATATATAACAATTTTCACATCTATATATTATTTATTGATAATAACATTTCTAACACTGATTTTAATAATAATAATAATAATAATAATAATAAAATTAATATTATTAATGATACTAGAATTATTATTAGTTATAATAATATAAATTTTATTAATAATATTAACCATAATAATATAATAACTTATACTTATCAAATTTTTATATATGTATATATACTTTATATAATAATATTAATGATACCATTATTAATATTAATATTAATATTAAATGTAATAATATTAATATACCAATTTTTCTTTAACTTGCAATTACATGTAGTATGTTACCATTTATTATATTGTATCTATTAATTATATAATTTATTGAATCTTTTATATAATATTACATATGTATAGAATCCATATATATATTCACATTTTTATTTACCCACAAAAGTTCGTGAATCGTCGGGAATAGTCAAAGGTTAAATGAATACATGAACATAGTTCAAAATTTTCGAGACTCATCATTATAGACTTTGCTTATCGTGTCGAAATCATAATAAGATTTAAGTTTAAATTTGGTCGGAAATTTCTGGGTCGTCACAGTACCTACCCGTTAAAGAAATTTCGTCCCCGAAATTTGATCGAGGTCGTCATGGCTAACGATAAGAATGTTTTCATGACGAAAATGAGTTGATAAATAAAGTTATATCATCATGGAGTAATGTGGATAAAACAATAAAACAAATTGATTACTCGAAGAGCACGAGTGGAGCTATCACAAAATAGTGAAATGAGTAAATGTAGGTTTGTCTTAATCGGTGACGTAGTCACGGTTGATTTCCGAAATTCAAGGAATTTAGAGAAAATCTTAGTAATAAGATTTGGTTCTTTAGTAATCAAGGAAGTTAAGATCTCTTTAATTAAATACGGTGATTTGCCTCGATTACTCTGTCTGATATTTCTATTATAAATTAAACTTTTTCCGTTCCATTATTTTCACCATTCCTATACTTTATTTCTTAGTTCATACATCCAAAAGATTGTGAAAATGCTTAATCCCGTTCTAATCCTTGATATTTTTCCTAATTATCATTTCTGTCATCCTTCTTTTCAATCTTCCACCATAAAAGTCTGTTTACTTCTACTATTTCCTTGAGGTGATACTATTCTTACTTCTACCGTGTCTTTATATTATTATTCGTATTAATATCCACGGTTTGTAATTTCTGGGTTGGTGTTGGGCTTTATATTTTCTCTTATATTTTGGAGCTCTTTGCCTTTTTATTCTCTTCTCGCCCTCTAGTAAAGCGAGTAATGGTCCAGAATTCGTAAGTATGGAGTTTCGGATGAACTTAATGTTCTAAACAAGAAAGAATGTAATAGCACGATTTGATTTGTCAAATTACCAGAATCACTGAGAATAGAACTATCAAGAATATACTTTCTTGATATGTTCAGAAATTAAGCAGAATGAAAGAGTTATGTAACATGTCACGTGATGACGTTATAATCTGTGAATCATCACGTCCCATTAGAAACTCAGCATGACTTACTGTAATATAAACACGTTGATCAAGTGTCATTATATTATACTAACTCATGCATCAATTTCCAACACTACTTCAAAATCATTCATAATTCAAATTCTAATTTTTCAGAATTTTAGAAACTAAAATAGTTTCTTTTAAGATATAACACAGATAGAGCGGAGAGATAATTAATATCGGACGAGAATATTTATGAAGATATCTTCAGAAGTATTGAGGATATTAATAATGAAAGATACGATAATATCTTAGAATTTCTGAATCAAATTGTGATGAAGAAATTCATTCACGATGATTTAGAGCGATTAAGGAGCAAGGTATTCGTTAAAGATTTCATCAGAAACAGAATCATCAGGATTCTTTTATGTACAAGTTTAGTCCTTGTTCAGAGTCTCTTTCATGATTTGCTCAATTCATTTTTCAATATCAAAATCTTTGAGCTTTTTCAACACTCCATTCTTTATCATCAAACTTTTGACTGTTAAGGCAGTCTTCAGTTTTCACTGCTTCATCAGCTTTTTCAAAACTCAGGAAACTGATTCATAAGCTAAAGCGCTTTTCAGAAATTCAGAATTGAAATTCGTAAATCCAGGAGATAGAAGTTATATTATATATATATATATATATATATATATATATATATATATATATATATATATATATATATATATATATATATATATATATATATATATATATATATTTATATATATATATATAAATTGTTGTCGTAGAATCGCTGAGAATTTCGAGATTATCGATTGATGCCTTCCGTTACTTGGTATGGTAATTATCGTTACAAGATACCGATGAGTTCATGATAAGACTTCAGTAGATAAATATATTGAGTTCATGATAAGACTTCAATAGATAAATATATTGATTTGTCGTAGAGATTTAAGCCAAGGAGCAACAAGGTTGCTGGTACGTCTGCTGGTAATATAGTGGAATATAAAAGATTCCCCGGTAATAATAAAAGAGCACGCATATATATCAAGGTTATAATAAGGTTAATTCGAATGAAAGTCGAAGTTGATTTGCTGGAGCTGTGACAAAATTTGCTATTTTGGAGAGGGATTGTATAGTTATTTTCAGTAATAACAACGCCAAAGGAGCTAGCACAGATACGTGTTAAACATTTATTTAGGTTCCAAAGGTTTTTCAGCTGCATAACTATATGCATAAATGACGTGACCCGTCCTAATCCATCCAGACGAAGTCATCAACATCTGGTCCCATTGCGAGGTACTGACCTAAATATGCCATGAATAATTCCAAGTAATATCTTTAAAATGAGCTAATGCACAGCGGAAGATTTCTTTCATACCTGAGAATAAACATGCTTAAAAGTGTCAACCAAAAGGTTGGTGAGTTCATAGGTTTATCATAACAATCATTTCAATATGTTAATAGACCACAAGATTTCCGTTTATAAATATATGTACACTCGCAAGTGTATAAAAGTATTCTATAAGTTGTTGAGCGCTTCGGTAACCATACTTAACAATTATAGTGGCATATTCCTTTTATTATGAAATCTCCCTATACTCGCAAGTGTAGTAAAAACGAAGTACTATGCAACCGTTTACGATACTAGAGCGACTAGCCCGGTTGGGGTGGTCAAATCCGATAGATCTATCAATAGGATTCGCGCTTACATGTTCTTCCAACATGTAAATATTAGTTACCAAGCTATTAGGGAAGATATGCAAGGTGGTACAACTCAACGTAGAATATATTTTAAGTACTTATGTCTATTTCGTCAAACATAAAAGCAGCGCATGTATTCTCAGCCCAAAAATATATATTGCAAAAGCAATTAAAAATGGAGCAAATGAAACTCACCATACTGTATTTTGTAGTAAAAATACATATTACGACATTGAACAAGTGTAAGGTTTGTCTCGGATTCATGAACCTATATAATTTATATATATATTAACACATATAATTAGCATGTAATAATAATCAAACCAGTTTGTATATATTAATTATATATTACTTATTTAAAATAGCAATGTAATATTTATATAGTTATTATATATGTATTTGATATATTTTTATATAAATAACTTTTAGTTTGTTTAAATAATGACTTTAATAATACTAAATTAGTGTTGGTAATAATAATAATTATTTTAATAATGACAATATTAGTTTTTGATAATAATACTAGTCATTTTATTTGTAGTAATAATAATAATGATAATAATAATATATTAAAAATAATGATACTTATAATAATGATAATACTAGTAATAAAAAAAATGATAATAATATTAATAATATTAATAATAATAAAAAAATCATGTTTAATGATAATGATAATAATGATAAAAAAAAAAAAATAATAATAATAATAATAATAATAATAATAATAATAATAATAATAATAATAATAATAATAATAATAATAATAATGATGATACTTTTAATAATATGATACTTCTGATAATACTTTTAATTAAAATGATAATTTTAATTATAATGATAAATTTAATAATAATGTTACTTTTAATAATAATAAGAACAATAAATGATAATAATAATAATAATAATAATAATAATAATAATAATAATAATAATAATAATAATAATAATAATAATAATAATAATAATAATAATAATAATAATAATAATAATAATAATAATAGTAATCAATTTAAAAATTGAAAACTACCTCCAATAGTCGGATTAAAAGAAAATGCCACCCACCGGACTCGAACCCGAGACCTCACGCTAAACAACAACCTCCTTAACCATTGAATCATTTCTTACTTTCTGGTAATAACTCGATCATTTATGTAATTAACATGTACGAACTCGTTATCATATTGATCATAATTTATCATCATCATTTATTATCATACTATCATCACTTATATCATCATCATATTCCTCTTTAGATTATTATCAACATCATCATCGTTATCAATTACTCGTAATCATCATCAATTTCTTATTATTTCATGTACGTAATCAACATCATTCTCATGCTCACCACAACATCACAATCATTGTTATCAACTATCCATCATCATAATTGCACGTTTATCATCTATTATCATCATCATATTAAACTTATCCCATCATCATCATTTCCTAATCTCCTTATCTTTATTATACTTCATCATGGGCTAAAAAAAACGAAAAAAAAAATGAGGCAGCTTGATCAAGCAGCTCGATATAAGTGTGTTGGGCCAGAGTTTATGATTGGGCTTAAGTTAATCTTGATAAGTCTTAAAGAATTAACGGCAGGAAGAAAAAAAATGATACGATTAATTGTGGGTTTCGCTTTATAATAAAGACTTTACCTAATCATTAAAAAATTTGCACGTCCCTTTAATCGACACAAATTGGTCGGCCATGAGCTGATAAAGGGTTCCATTTGTTTACTTTGATAAAGCTCCATTAATATTCTATATCTATGTTGACAAGGCTTTAATATTCAATCACTTTCGTTTCATTATGTGTTCAACAGAAGACAGACGTGGAAGGAATAACGCAAAAAGAGAAGTGCAGTAGCAGTCTTATTGGGATAAATAATAGGAGAGCAAAACGAGAATAATAGATGTAGCAGCTATTCTGTGTGGTGGGTTATGGTTTAAGATCAAAAAATGATAGAGAGAGAAGAGATAAATAGAGAAAGCGAGGTGGCAGTTAGAAGGAAAACAGAAGAAGGAAATCCGTAGCATTAGTGGCTAGCAAAATAGTCTGTTGTTCGAATTATTCATTAACCGAACATGAAAATATTGAGGGTGGTTTGTGAAGTGATTAGTGGTGGTGTCGAATTAGTAAACAAAAACGAGTAGTATCAATTGGTTTGTGTTGGATATGGTGGTTTGGGTTTTGTGGGTTTGATGATAGTGATTATCAACGATGGTTTTAATAGTGGTTTATAACGATGATCAATCGTTTTGGGTTTGCAGTTGAACCAAAACACAGAAGAGAAAATGTAGCAAAACTAGTGGCGGTTTTCTAGCAATCACATAAGAGAGAGAGAGAGAGAAGAAGAGGGTTGTTCTTGGTGACCATGGTAGGGTTGTGATGGTTAAATGGTGAGTCATGATGGTTGTTTGGTGAAACATGATTATGATGAACGATGGTTTGATGATTAAAGATGAAGTGAGATGGTGGTTTGATGGCGATTGTGGTCCGAAGGTGATAGTGATCATGGTGTTAGTTTGGTCAAGTAGTTGCAGGTGTATGTTACAAGTTGAAGGTTTTGTTAATATGGTGGTGATGGATTATTAATTTCTCTGCATTCTAACTATCTATCTATTTCTATCATCATTATTTAGCACTATAAACCACATGTATGAAATGTCCCGTTCTTATTGATTAAAAACGTTCCATATTAATTGATTTCGTTACGAGGTTTTGACCTCTATATGAGACGTTATTCAAAGACTGCATTCATTTTAAAACAAACCATAACCTTTATTTCATCAATAAAGGTTTAAAAGGCTTTACGTAGATTATCAAATAATGATAATCTAAAATATCCTGTTTACACACGACTATTACATAATGGTTTACAATACAAATATGTTACAACGAAATAAGTTTCTTGAATGCAGTTTTTACACAATATCATACAAGCATGGACTCCAAATCTTGTCCTTATTTAAGTATGCGATAGCGGAAGCTCTTAATAATCACCTGAGAATAAACATGCTTAAAACGTCAACAAAAATGTTGGTGAGTTATAGGTTTAACCTATATATATCAAATCGTAACAATAGACCACAAGATTTCATATTTCAATATACATCCCATACATAGAGATAAAAATCATTCATATGGTGAACACCTGGTAACCGACATTAACAAGATGCATATTTAAGAATATCCCCATCATTTCGGGACACCCTTCGGATATGATATAAATTTCGAAGTACTAAAGCATCCGGTACTTTGGATGGGGTTTGTTAGGCCCAATAGATCTATCTTTAGGATTCGTGTCAATTAGGGTGTACGTTCCCTAATTCTTAGATTACCAGACTTAATAAAAAGGGGCATATTCGAATTCGATAATTCAACCATAGAATGTAGTTTCACGTACTTGTGTCTATTTTGTAAATAATTTATAAAACCTGCATGTATTCTCATCCCAAAAATATTAGATTTTAAAAGTGGGACTATAACTCACTTTCACAGATTTTTACTTCGTCGGGAAGTAAGACTTGGCCACTGGTCGATTCACGAACCTATAACAAATATGTACATATATATCAAAGTATGTTCAAAATATATTTACAACACTTTTAATATATTTTGATGTTTTAAGTTCATTAAGTCAGCTGTCCTCGTTAGTAACCTACAACTAGTTGTTCAACGTTAGATGTATAGAAAAAAAAATTGATATATATTATCTTGAATCAGTCCACGACCTAGTGTATACATGTCTCAGGCTAGATCACAACTCAAAGTATATATATATTTGGAATCAACCTCAACCCTGTATAGCTAACTTCCACATTACTGCATATAGAGTGTCTATGGTTGTTCTAAATAATATATACACATGGGTCGATATGATATGTCAAAACATTTGCATACTTGTCTATGGTATCCCAAGATTACATAATATATTAGAATACATGTATAATACAATATAAGTTAGCTAGGATATGATTAATATAGATTTGTTACCAATTTTGACGTTGCTACAACAAGAAAAATTATCCAATCTTGTTTTACCCATAACTTCTTCATTTTAAATCCATTTTGAGTGAATCAAATTGCTATTGTTTCATATTAACTCTATTTTATGAATCTAAACAGAAAAAGTATAGGTTTATAGTCAGAAATATAAGTTACAAGTCATTTTTGTAAAGGTAGTCATTTCAGTCGAAAGAACGACGTCAAGATGACCATTTTAAAAAACAAACTTCCACTTTGAGTTTAACCATGCTTTTTGGATATAGTTTCATGTTCATAAGAAAAATCATTTTTCCAGAAGAACCACTTTTAAATCAAAGTTTATCATAGTTTTTAATTAACTAACCCAAAACAGCTCGCGGTGTTACTACGACGGCGTATGTCCGGTTTTACAGTGTTCTTCGTGTTTTCAGGTTTTAAATCATTAAGTTAGCATATCATATAGATATAGAACATGTGTTTAGTTGATTTTAAAAGTCAAGTTAGAAGGATTAACTTTTGTTTGCTAACAAGTTTAGAATTAACTAAACTACGTTCTAGTGATTACAAGTTTAAATCTTCGAATAAGATAGCTTTATATGTATGAATCGAATGATGTTATGAACATCATTACTACCTCAAGTTTTCTGGATAAAGCTACTGGAAATGAGAAAAATGGATCTAGATTCAAAGGATCCTTGGATGGCTTGAAAGTTCTTGAAGCAGAATCATGACACAAAAAACAAGTTCAAGTAAGATTTCCACTCGAAATAAGATTGTTATAGTTATAGAAATTGAATCAAAGTTTGAATATGAGTATTACCTTGTATTAGAAAGATATATTACTGTAAATAAGAAAGATTTCTTGAGGTTGGATGATCACTCTACAAGATTGGAAGTAAGATAGCAAACTTGGAAGTATTCTTGATTTTATGAAACTAGAACTTGTAGAATTTATGAAGAACACTTAGAACTTGAAGTTAGAACTTGAGAGAGATCAATTAGATGAAGAAAATTGAAGAATGAAAGTTTTTTTAGGTGTTTTTGGTCGTTGGTGTATGGATTAGATATAAAGGATATGTAATTTTGTTTTCATGTAAATAAGTCATGAATGATTACTCATATTTTTGTAATTTTATGAGATATTTCATGCTAGTTTCCAAATGATGGTTCCCACATGTTTTAGGTGACTCACATGGGCTGCTAAGAGCTGATCATTGGAGTATATATACCAATAGTACATACATCTAAAAGCTGTGTATTGTACGAGTACGAATACGGGTGCATACGAGTAGAATTGTTGAGGAAACTGAACGAGGATGTAATTGTAAGTATTTTTGTTAAGTAGAAGTATTTTGATAAGTGTCTTGAAGTCTTTCAAAAGTGTATGAATACATATTAAAACACTACATGTATATACATTTTAACTGAGTCGTTAAGTCCTCGTTAGTCGTTACATGTAAGTGTTGTTTTGAAACCTTTAGGTTAACGATCTTGTTAAATGTTGTTAACCCATTGTTTATTAAATCAAATGAGATGTTAAATTATTACATTATCATGATATCATGATGTATTAATATATCTTAATATGATATATATACATTAAATGTCGTTACAACGATAATCGTTACATATATGTCTCATTTCAAAATCATTAAGTTAGTAGTCTTGTTTTTACATAGGTAGTTCATTGCTAATATACTTAATGATATGTTTACTTATCATAATATCATGTTAACTATATATATATCCATACATATGTCATCATATAGTTTTTACAAGTTTTAACGTTCGTGAATCGCCGGTCAACTTGGGTGGTCAATTGTCTATATGAAACCTATTTCAATTAATCAAGTCTTAACAAGTTTGATTGCTTAACATTTTGGAAACACTTAATCATGTAAATAACAATTTCATTTAATATATATATATATAAACATGGAAAAGTTCGGGTCACTACAGTACCTACCCGTTAAATAAAGTTCATCCCGAAATTTTATGCAGTTGGAGGTGTTGACGTATCTTCTGGAAATAAGTGCGGGTATTTCTTCTTCATCTGATCTTTTCATTCCCAGGTGAACTCGGGTCCTCTACGAGCATTCCATTGAACCTTAACAATTGGTATCTTGTTTTGTTTAAGTCTTTTAACCTCACGATCCATTATTTCGACGGGTTCTTCGATGAATTGAAGTTTTTCGTTGATTTGGATTTCGTCTAACGGAATAGTGAGATCTTCTTTAGTAAAAATTTCTTCAAATTCCAGACATGGAAAGTGTTATGTACAGCCGCGAGTTGTTGAGGTAACTCAAGTCGGTAAGCTACTGGTCCGACACGATCAATAATCTTGAATGGTCCAATATACCTTGGATTTAATTTACCTCGTTTACCAAATCGAACAACGCCTTTCCAAGGTGCAACCTTAAGCATGACCATCTCTCCAATTTCGAATTCTATATCTTTTCTTTTAATGTCGGCGTAGCTCTTTTGTCGACTTTGGGCAGTTTTCAACCGTTGTTGAATTTGGATGATCTTCTCTGTAGTTTCTTGTATTATCTCCGAACCCGTAATCTGTCTATCCCCCACTTCACTCCAACAAATTGGAGACCTGCACTTTCTACCATAAAGTGCTTCAAATGGTGCCATCTCAATACTTGAATGATAGCTGTTGTTGTAGGAAAATTCTGCTAACGGTAGATGTCGATCCCAACTATTTCCGAAATCAATAACACATGCTCGTAGCATGTCTTCAAGCGTTTGTATCGTCCTTTCGCTCTGCCCATCAGTTTGTGGATGATAGGCAGTACTCATGTCTAGACGAGTTCCTAATGCTTGCTGTAATGTCTGCCAGAATCTTGAAATAAATCTGCCATCCCTATCAGAGATAATAGAGATTGGTATTCCATGTCTGGAGATGACTTCTTTTAAATACAGTCGTGCTAACTTCTCCATCTTGTCATCTTCTCTTATTGGCAGGAAGTGTGCTGATTTGGTGAGACGATCAATTATTACCCAAATAGTATCAAAACCACTTGCAGTCCTTGGCAATTTAGTGATGAAATCCATGGTAATGTTTTCCCATTTCCATTCCGGGATTTTGGGTTGTTGAAGTAGACCTGATGGTTTCTGATGCTCAGCTTTGACCTTAGAACACGTCAAACATTCTCCTACGTATTTAGCAACATCGGCTTTCATACCCGGCCACCAAAAATGTTTCTTGAGATCCTTGTACATCTTCCCCGTTCCAGGATGTATTGAGTATCTGGTTTTATGAGCTTCATTAAGTACCATTTCTCTCATATCTCCAAATTTTGGTACCCAAATCCTTTTAGCCCTATACCGGGTTCCGTCTTCCCGAATATTAAGATTCTTCTCCGATCCTTTGGGTATTTCATCCTTTAAATTTCCCTCTTTTAAAACTCCTTGTTGCGCCTCCTTTATTTGAGTAGTAAGGTTATTGTGAATCATTATATTCATAGATTTTACTCGAATGGGTTCTCTGTCCTTCCTGCTCAAGGAGTCGGCTACCACATTTGCCTTCCCCGGGTGGTAACGAATCTCAAAGTCGTAATCATTCAACAATTCAATCCACCTACGCTGCCTCATATTCAGTTGTTTCTGATTAAATATGTGTTGAAGACTTTTGTGGTCGGTATATATAATACTTTTGACCCCATATAAGTAGTGCCTCCAAGTCTTTAATGCAAAAACAACCGCGCCTAATTCCAAATCATGCGTCGTATAATTTTGTTCGTGAATCTTCAAATGTCTAGACGCATAAGCAATCACCTTCGTTCGTTGCATTAATACACAACCGAGACCTTGCTTTGATGCGTCACAATAAATCACAAAATCATCATTCCCTTCAGGCAATGACAATATAGGTGCCGTAGTTAGCTTTTTCTTCAATAATTGAAACGCCTTCTCTTGTTCATCCTTCCATTCAAATTTCTTCCCTTTATGCGTTAATGCAGTTAAGGGTTTTGCTATTTTGGAGAAATCTTGGATGAATCTTCTGTAGTAACCAGCCAATCCTAAAAATTGATGTATATGCTTCAGAGTTTTTGGATTTTCCCACTTTTCAACGGTTTCGATCTTTGCCGGGTCCACCTGGATACCTTCTTTGTTCACTATGTGACCGAGGAATTGAACTTCTTCCAACTAAAATGCACACTTTGAAAACTTTGCGTACAGTTTTTCTTTCCTCAATACTTCTAGCACTTTTCTCAAATGTTCTTCGTGCTCTTGATCATTCTTTGAGTAAATAAGTATGTCATCGATGAAAACAATGACAAACTTGTCAAGATATGGCCCACACACTCGGTTCATAAGGTCCATGAACACAGCTGGTGCGTTAGTCAATCCAAACGGCATAACCATAAAATCGTAATGACCATAACGCGTCCTAAAAGTAGTTTTTGGAATATTATCCTCCTTTACTCGCATTTGATGATATCCAGAATGTAAATCGATCTTCGAATAAACCGACGAGCCTTGTAGTTGATCAAATAAGTCGTCAATTCTCGGCAGTGGATAACGGTTTTTGATGGTAAGTTTGTTCAACTCTCTGTAGTCAATACACAACCTAAATGTACCATCTTTCTTCTTGACAAACAAAACAGGAGCTCCCCATGGTGATGTGCTTGGTCGAATGAAACCACGTTCTAATAGTTCTTGCAGTTGGCTTTGCAGTTCTTTCATCTCGCTGGGTGCGAGTCTGTAAGGAGCACGAGCTATTGGTGCAGCTCCTGGTACAAGATCTATTTGAAATTCAACAGATCGATGTGGAGGTAGTCCCGGTAATTCTTTCGGAAATACATCGGGAAATTCTTTTGCGACAAAAACATCATTGATGCTCTTTTCTTCAGTTTGTACTTTCTCGACATGTGCTAGAACAGCATAGCAACCTTTTCTTATTAGTTTTTGTGCCTTCAAATTACTAATAAGATGTAGCTTCGTGTTGCCCTTTTCTCCGTACACCATTAAGGGTTCTCCTTCTTCTTGTACAATGTGAATTGCATTTTTATAACATACGATCTCTGCTTTCACCTTCTTCAGCCAGTCCATGCCAACTATTACATCAAAACTCCCTAACTCTACTGGTATCAAATCAATCTTAAATATTTCGCTACCCAGTTTAATTTCTCGATTCCGGCATATATAATCTGCTGAAATTAATTTACCGTTTGCTAATTCGAGTAAAAATTTACTATCCAACGGCTTCAATGGACAACTTAATTTAGCACAAAAATCTCTACTCATATTGCTTCTATTCGCACCCGAATCAAATAAAACGTAAGCAGATTTATTGTCAATAAGAAACGTACCCGTAACAAGCTCCGGGTCTTCCTGTGCCTCTGCCGCATTAATATTGAAAACTCTTCTGCGACATTGTCCATTCGTGTTCTCCTGGTTCGGGCAATTTCTAATAATGTGGCCCAGTTTTCCACATTTATAACAAACTACATTGGCATAACTTGCTCCGACACTACTTGCTCCACCATTACTCGTTCCGACACCATTTCTTCCTTTCGTTCTGTTAACCCATGGTCCGTAGACCTCACACTTCGTCGCGCTATGACCATTTCTTTTACACTAGTTGCAAAATTTGGTGCAGAACCCCAAGTGATACTTTTCACACCTTTGGCATAGCTGCTTCTGATTATTGTTGTTGTTGCGGTTGTTATTGTTGTTGGGATAATTGTTGTTGTTGTTGTTGTTGTTGTTGTTGTTGTTGTTGTTGTTATTGTTGTTGTTGTTGTTGTTGGGCCATTTGTTGTAGTTGCGATTGATGTTGCGATTTTTGGGATAGTTATTGCGATTATTGTTATAATTGCTGTTGTTGTTGTATTGGTGATTCTTATCACCGTTTTCCTCCCACTTTCTTTTAACTTGCTTTACATTGGCCTCTTCAGCCACCTGTTCTTTAATTCTTTCCTCAATCTGGTTCACTAGTTTGTGAGCCATTCTACATACCTGTTGTATGGAGGCAGGCTCGTGTGAACTTATATCTTCTTGGATTCTTTTCGGTAATCCTTTCACAAACGCGTTGATCTTCTCTTCCTCATCTTCGAACGCTCCAGGACACAATAGGCACAATTCTGTGAATCGTCTTTCGTACGTGGTAATATCAAATCCTTGGGTTCGTAACCCTCTAAGTTCTGTCTTGAGCTTATTGACCTCGGTTCTGGGATGGTACTTCTCATTCATCAAGTGCTTGAATGCTGACCACGGTAGTGCGTAAGCATCATCTTGTCCCACTTGCTCTAGATAGGTATTCCACCATGTTAACGCAGAACCTGTGAAGGTATGCGTAGCGTACTTCACTTTGTCCTCTTTAGTACACTTACTTATGGCAAACACCGATTCGACCTTCTCGGTCCACCGTTTCAATCCGATCGGTCCTTCGGTTCCATCAAATTCCAAAGGTTTGCAGGCAGTGAATTCTTTGTAGGTGTATCCTACACAATTTCTTGCGCCGTTAGCTGCATTGCTAGATTCGGAGTTATTGTTGGTATGTAGCGCAGCCTGTACTGCGGCTATATTTGCAGCAAGAAAGGTACGAAATTCCTCTTCGCTCATATTCATGGTTTGTCGAGTAGTCGGTGCCATTTCCTTCAAATAGTCAAATGAAACAAGTTAATCATACAGAATATTAAGAGTAGTCAATAGTATCTCGTAGCATAATATGAACTCATTTATAAAAGCTTTTTCTTCATATTAGCGTTTTATAAGTTTAAATTCGGGTAGTACCTACCCGTTAAGTTCATACATAGTAGCTAATATACAATTCAACTACTATAATTCTATATGAAAAACTGATGATAATAATATTTCGCGTTCAAACTTTTACACAATATTTTACAAACTTACAATACCGCTTATTTTACATATAGCATGAAATATAGCACACAATAACTTTGATACAAGATAGTTATGAAGATAATTCTAGCTAGTACACAAGTCGTTCAGTAAAGGCAATAAAGACACGTAATTCATACGTCCAGAAACAAGTCATGTATTCTGGTTTTACTAGGACTACTTCCCATCCTTGGTCTTGTGGAACATAACCGTTATGGCCGTTGATAAGACAGTGTGTTGTAACGTCGTCAAAGGGACGAGGGTTACGTAATATCCAACAGTCCCTTAACAATCTAAAAACCTCATTTCTTACCCCAATTACCGACTCCGTCACTTGTGGGAACGTTTTGTTTAATAGTTGTAGCCCGATGTTCTTGTTCTCACATTGGTGAGAAGCGAACATTACTAAGCCGTAAGCATAACATACTTCTTTATGTTGTATGTTAGCCGCTTTTTCTAAATCACGAAGTCCTATATTCGGATATATTGAGTCAAAATAATTTCTTAACCCGTTGCGTAAAATAGCATTTGGGTTCCCCGCAATATATGCGTCAAAGTAAACACATCGTAACTTATGGATTTCCCAATGTGATATCCCCCATCTTTCGAACGAAAGCCTTTTATAAACCAAGGAATTCTTGGAACTTTCTTCGAATGTCTTACAAACTGATCTCGCCTTAAATAGTTATGCCGAGGAATTCTGACCGACTCTAGACAAGATTTCATCAATCATGTCTCCGGGTAGGTCTCTTAAAATATTGGGTTGTCTATCCATTTTTTGTTTTTATACTGTAAAATAGACAAGAGTTAGATTCATAAAAAAAAACTTATTAATACAAGCAATTTTTACATATATCATAAAGCATAAGCAGACTATATTACATATATTACACCACACGAATACAACTATCTTATTCCGACTCGCTCGTTTCTTCTTCTTCAGTTTTGGTTCGTTTTGACAAGTTTCTAGGGATATATGATGTTCCCCTAATACGAGCCGTCGTTTTCCACATTGGTTTAGAAAAACCTGGTGGTTTAGAGGTTCCCGGGTTATTGTCACAACTTAAGAAATACGGGTGTTGACGATACATATAAAGTTCATCGGGTTTGGAATCAAATTTCTCTATTTTTATGCCCTTTCCCTTATTGTTCTCTTTTGCCTTATTAAATTGTGTTGGGGTAATTTCTATAACGTCATCGGATTCCTTGTCGGGATCCGATTCATCGGAGAATTGGTAATCCTCCCAATACTTTGCTTCCTTGGCGGAAACACCATTGACCATAATTAACTTTGGTCGGTTGGTTGAGGATTTTCTTCTACTTAACCGTTTTATTATTTCCCCCACTGGTTCTATTTCTTCTTCCGGTTCCGATTCTTCTTCCGGTTCCGACTCTTCTTCCGGTTCCGACTCTTCTTCCGGTTCCTCTTCGGGAACTTGTGAATCAGTCCACGAATTATTCCAATTTACATTTGACTCTTCATTATTATTAGGTGAGTCAATTGGACTTGTTCTAGAGGTAGACATCTATCACATAATATCAAACACGTTAAGATATTAATATATCACATAATATTTACATGTTAATAATATATAGTTTCCAACAAAAATGTTAAGTAATCATTTTTAAAGAAAACACGGTCGAAGTCCAGACTCACTAATGCATCCTAACAAACTCGATAAGACACACTAATGCAAATTTTTCTGGTTCTCTAAGACCAACGCTCGGATACCAACTAAAATGTCCCGTTCTTATTGATTAAAAACGTTCCATATTAATTGATTTCGTTGCGAGGTTTTGACCTCTATATGAGACGTTTTTCAAAGACTACATTCATTTTAAAACAAACCATAACCTTTATTTCATCAATAAAGGTTTAAAAAACTTTACGTAGATTATCAAATAATGATAATCTAAAATATCCTGTTTACACACGACTATTACATAATGGTTTACAATACAAATATGTTACAACGAAATAAGTTTCTTGAATGCAGTTTTTACACAATATCATACAAGCATGGACTCCAAATCTTGTCCTTATTTAAGTATGCGACAGCGGAAGCTCTTAATAATCACCTGAGAATAAACATGCTTAAAACGTCAACAAAAATGTTGGTGAGTTATAGGTTTAACCTATATATATCAAATCGTAACAATAGACCACAAGATTTCATATTTCAATATACATCCCATACATAGAGATAAAAATCATTCATATGGTGAACACCTGGTAACCGACATTAACAAGATGCATATTTAAGAATATCCCCATCATTCCGGGACACCCTTCGGATATGATATAAATTTCGAAGTACTAAAGCATCCGGTACTTTGGATGGGGTTTGTTAGGCCCAATAGATCTATCTTTAGGATTCGCGTCAATTAGGGTGTCTGTTCCCTAATTCTTAGATTACCAGACTTAATAAAAAGGGGCATATTCGATTTCGATAATTCAACCATAGAATGTAGTTTCACGTACTTGTGTCTATTTTGTAAATCATTTATAAAACCTGCATGTATTCTCATCCCAAAAATATTAGATTTTAAAAGTGGGACTATAACTCACTTTCACATATTTTTACTTCATCGGGAAGTAAGACTTGGCCACTGGTCGATTCACGAACCTATAACAAATATGTACATATATATCAAAGTATGTTCAAAATATATTTACAACACTTTTAATACATTTTGATGTTTTAAGTTCATTAAGTCAGCTGTCCTCGTTAGTAACCTACAACTAGTTGTCCAAAGTTAGATGTACAGAAAAAAATTGATATATATTATCTTGAATCAATCCATGACCCAGTGTATACACGTCTCAGGCTAGATCACAACTCAAAGTATATATATTTTTGGAATCAACCTCAACCCTGTATAGCTAACTCCCACATTACTGCATATAGAGTGTCTATGGTTGTTCCAAATAATATATACACATGGGTCGATATGATATGTCAAAACATTTGCATACGTGTCTATGGTATCCCAAGATTACATAATATATTAGAATACATGTATAATACAATATAAGTTAGCTAGGATATGATTAATATAGATTTGTTACCAATTTTCACGTTGCTACAACAAGAAAAATTATCCAATCTTGTTTTACCCATAACTTCTTCATTTTAAATTCGTTTTGAGTGAATCAAATTGCTATGGTTTCATATTGAACTCTATTTTATGAATATAAACAGAAAAAGAGTAGGTTTATAGTCGGAAATATAAGTTACAAGTCGTTTTTGTAAAGGTAGTCATTTCAGTCGAAAGAACGATGTCTAGATGACCATTTTAGAAAACAAACTTCCACTTTGAGTTTAATCATGATTTTTGGATATAGTTTCATGTTCATAAGAAAAATCATTTTTCCAGAAGAACCACTTTTAAATCAAAGTTTATCATAGTTTTTAATTAACTAACCCAAAACAGCCCGCGGTGTTACTACGACGGCGTATGTCCGGTTTTACAGTGTTCTTCGTGTTTTCAGGTTTTAAATCATTAAGTTAGCATATCATATAGATATAGAACATGTGTTTAGTTGATTTTAAAAGTCAAGTTAGAAGGATTAACTTTTGTTTGCGAACAAGTTTAGAATTAACTAAACTATGTTCTAGTGATTACAAGTTTAAACCTTCGAATAAGATAGCTTTATATGTATGAATCGAATGATGTTATGAACATAATTACTACCTCAAGTTTTCTGGATAAAGCTACTGGAAATGAGAAAAATGGATCTAGCTTCAAAGGATCCTTGGATGGCTTGAAAATTCTTGAAGCAGAATCATGACACGAAAAACATGTTCAAGTAAGATTTCTACTCGAAATAAGATTGTTATAGTTATAGAAATTGAATCAAAGTTTGAATATGAGTATTACCTTGTATTAGAAAGATATTACTGTAAATAAGAAAGATTTCTTGAGGTTGGATGATCACTCTACGAGATTGGAAGTAAGATAGCAAACTTGGAAGTATTCTTGATTTTATGAAACTAGAACTTGTAGAATTTATGAAGAACACTTAGAACTTGAAGTTAGAACTTGAGAGAGATCAATTAGATGAAGAAAATTGAAGAATGAAAGTATTTGTAGGTGTTTTTGGTCGTTGGTGTATGGATTAGATATAAAGGATATGTAATTTTGTTTTCATGTAAATAAGTCATGAATGATTACACATATTTTTGTAATTTTATGAGATATTTCATGCTAGTTGCCAAATGATGGTTCCCACATGTGTTAGGTGACTCACATGGGCTGCTAAGAGCTGATCATTGGAGTGTATATACTAATAGTACATACATCTAAAAGCTATGTATTGTACGAGTACGAATACGGGTGCATACGAGTAGAATTGTTGAGGAAACTGAACGAGGATGTAATTGTAAGTATTTTTGTTAAGTAGAAGTATTTTGATAAGTGTCTTGAAGTCTTTCAAAAGTGTATGAATACATAGTAAAACACTACATGTATATACATTTTAACTGAGTCGTTAAGTCATCGTTAGTCGTTACTGGTAAGTGTTGTTTTGAAACCTTTAGGTTAACGATCTTGTTAAATGTTGTTAACCCATTGTTTATTAAATCAAATGAGATGTTAAATTATTACATTATCATGATATCATGATGTATTAATATATCTTAATATGATATATATACATTAAATGTCGTTACAACGATAATCGTTACATATATGTCTCATTTCAAAATCATTAAGTTAGTAGTCTTGTTTTTACATAGGTAGTTCATTGCTAATATACTTAATGATATGTTTACTTATCATAATATCATGTTAACTATATATATATCCATATATATGTCATCATATAGTTTTTACAAGTTTTAACGTTCGTGAATCGCCGGTCAACTTGGGTGGTCAATTGTCTATATGAAACCTATTTCAATTAATCAAGTCTTAACAAGTTTGATTGCTTAACATGTTGGAAACACTTAATCATGTAAATAACAATTTTATTTAATATATATATAAACATGGAAAAGTTCGGGTCACTACAATGTATATGTAATATTAGATAGAATAGACAAGAAATAGAATTCAATAGTTAGATACTGATTAAATTAGTAAATCAATTAGGTATAGTAAAATATGTCTTATTAAATTCACTAATTGATAATGGGCACATATAATATCATACTATTAATAATTAATAATAATAATAATATAATAAAAATTTTGAAATTCATGTGGAGATTTGACGTGAAACAGAATTGTTACAAGTGATAAATATGGAATAGTTAGCAGCCGGTTGTTTGTCCTACTATCAATTTACGGAGTATTATATCGTGTCCATTACTAAACAGTTAACATATAAAAGTGTTCCTAAAAATTTCAAATTTTTAACTTAAATATATTTAATTATTTCACTCATTAACTGTTTGAAACCTGATAAAAAAAGTTCGTCTAATATTTGTTTTAATACGCTCACAAGTTTGCATTTTACTTGTCTAATATTAATCGAAATGACAAATAGTTATTACAGTTATTCAATATTTATTTGTAATATACTTTATATAGATATAGATTCATTTTAAAATACAACTTTATTATATCTAATTTTTTTTATTTTACATATTTATTTCTAACACTAAATAATATAATATTTCCAATTATGTTTTGAATTAATATATATATATATTTATATTTTTAAATATATATGTATTTATTTACAAATAGTTGTTCATGAATCATCGAAACTGGTCGAGGTTAAATGAATATATGAAACAGTTTAAAATTTTTGAGACTCAACTTAATAGACTTTGCTTATCGTGTCGAAATCATATAAAGATTGAGTTTAAATTTGGTCGAAAATTTCCGGGTCGTCACAGTACCTACCCGTTAAAGAAATTTTGTCCCGAAATTTGATTGGGATGGTCATGGCTAACAATATAAATGTTATCATGACGAATATAAGCTGATAAAATAGAATTTTTACTACTATAGAGTAATATGGATAAAATGATTTGATTACTCGAAGCGTATGAATGAAACTATCACAAAGGAGTGAATAAAGATTCGCCTTAGCTTCTGATGTGGTCACGTTTGAATTTCGGAATTCAATAAATTTAAAGAAGATCTAAAGAAGATCTTTGAAATCTCTATAAGATTTGATTTTTCGATAATTAAGGAAATTAAGATCTCTTTAATTAAATGCGATCATCTGTCTCGATTGCTTTTTCTGGTATTTCCACTATAAATGAACTTCTTCCGTTCCATTATTTTCACCACTCCAATACTTTCTTTCTCGATCCATACTTTCAATGATTGTGAACATGCTTAATCCAACTCTGGTTCTTAACCTCATTCTGACTATTGCAATAATCATTCTTCTATTCCAACTCCCACCAGAGGAATCTGTTTACTTCTACTTCGCTCTTGGGGTAATTGTGTTTATCATACTCCCGTGTCTTTATATTTCTATTTGTATTAATGTACACGGTTTGTGATTTCAGTGTTGTTGTCGAGTTTTATATCTTCCCTTATATTTCGGAGCTCTTTGCCTTTTTATTCTCTTCTCGGCCTCTAGTAAAGCGAGTAATGGTCCAGAATTCGTAAGTATGGTGTTTCGAATAAACTTAATGTTCTAAACAAGAAAGAACATAATAGCACGATTTGATTTGTCAAATTACCAGAATCACTGATAATAGAACTATCAAGAATATATTTTCTTGATATGTTCAGAAGTTAAGCAGAATGAAAGAGTTATGTAACATGGCACATGATAACGTTATGATCTGTGAATCATCGCATCTCATTAGAAACTCAGCATGACTTACTGTAATATAATCACATTGGCCAAGTGTCATTATATTATACTAACCCATGCTTCAATTCCTAACTCTACTCCAGAAAAATCCATAATTTATACTTAGGTTTTACAGAAATTTTCAATATAATGTAATAAAGATAGCACGAAGAGGTATAAAAGTTCGAACGAGAATATTTATGAAAATATCTTTAGAAATATCGAAGATATTTATGATGATATTTTGGGATTTCTAAGTTCGAAGGTTGATGAAGAAAAATTTTCCGCAAGATTTTAACATGACTTCGGAGCAAGATATTATCTAAAGATTTCATCGGATCCAGAATTACCTGGATTCTTTGAATTAGGGTTTGGTCCTTGTATTTTTTCTTGATCTCCTTCATGGTTTGCTCAACCCGTTTTTCAGTGCCAAATTTTCTATCGAGCGTTCCCAACATTCCATTCTTTATCATCAAACTTTTAACCATTTAGGTCATCTACAATTTTACTGTTTCCTCTGCATTTAATGCAGCCATATCTGAATCATCGGTTATCAATCCGAGGTGGTTTCAAGAGAATTTTTTTTTTAGATGATTAAACGCTGATGGTAATATGGTGGAATATAAAAGATTCCCCAATAACAATAAAGAGCACACATATATATCAAAGTTATAATAAGGTTGTTTCGAATGAAAAGTCAAAGTTGATTTGCTGGAGCTGTGACAAAATTTGCTACTTTGAAAGGGATTACCAAGTTATTTTGGGTAATAATAACACTAAAGGAACTAACACTGCTACGTGTTAAATGTTCACTCAGTTTTCGAGGGTTTTTCAGGTGCATAACTATGTGCATAAATCCTTCCTTCCATAAATGAAGTTGTGGTTGGTTCATCCTCTCGATTGTGGTGTTTTCAAGGATCATGAAAGGTTTGAAAGTAGATTGGAACTATCAAGATACACATGAGGTTTAAGATGAAATCAAGTGGCAAACTTGAGAAAATATTTAACTGTAGTAGATGTAATTTATTTACGATCTTTTAAGTCAAAATGTGTTGTAATTAATATTTCTTACTCTTTTAATATTTTTAATTGTCCATGATAGTAGTCCAATAGTCCAATAGTTCGACCAAAACTAGTATATTATAAGGATATAGTCATATAGGAACAGTTAGCTAGGAACAGTCAGCTAGGATTTAGTTAGTATAGGTTTAAAATTTTACGTAGTTAATTTATTGGTTACTAATCACTTTTATTTTGTTCATTATTTTCTTCATTATGTCACTTGTCAAATCTTGACTTAGATTTTGATCGGCAGAAACTCGTATATGAAATTGAGTTACAATGAAAATGGTTATTCTTTAGTGAATGGATACGTATATGTGTGGTTTTGAGCAGTATTATTAATGACTGCTGAATCTAAATTGAAGAATGTACAGTGTAACTTATTAATGTGAAGTCTAAATATTCCTCGGGTATTACCTACCCGTTAAAATATTTTAACCATTAACAGTTTGTACAAAAGAATTTTTAACTACAATCTTTATGAAAATATACTTGCATATATATTTTCTTCAGATGTAATCATGGATTTAATGAGTTAATATGATATTAATCTCATTTGCTTTTCGGTTTGAGCTAGAATAAGTAATCTCTAAAACTATTAGGAACCACATATTCTTCGCAGAATATTAATGAAGTTATGGATCAATACTTCCTCGTTAACTATTATGAATCACATATTCTTCGCAGAATATTTCTTCAATGAAGTTATGGATCAATACTTCATCGTTCATTGTTATTGGTACTCCTTGGTATCTATGGTGCGTATGATGTTGATGTTCGAGGTATAGATTGTGATGTCGAGACGTGTGATGCGGATGTTGCTGTTGGCGGTGGTGATGGTACTGTTAATGTTGCTGATGGTGGTACTGTTGGTGCCAGTGATGTTGCTGAAGCTGGTACATTTTGCACCATATTTTTCAAGGCTACAACTCGGGTGCGAAGCTCGTTGACTTATTACTCCGGGATGATTGTCGGTAGGAACGAGTGAGTGAATAAGGTTTTAAATTTGAGATAATATATAATCATGGTGAGATATTCGGGAAATGAGGGTGAAAATGGTGTTTCGGACTGGTTCGCCGGTAAGTGCTTCAGGTTCTTCGCCAAGAGGTGAATTTGGTTGGTGGAAAGGATCGCCTTCTTCACGTCTTCATTGATTAAGTCGACTACGAACTCAGCCCCAATTCATCCAGAATTGATGATGGCTGATTGGTTGGTCCATTCCGGTTATACTACTTTCGGAGCTCGAGTGGGAATCCATATCGGAATAGTTGTCGGAGTTCGAGAGACTTGAACTAGTTGTGAGTTCCATAATGTATGGTTAGATAAAGGGTTTTCGATATGAAATGAGTTTCGGATATTAGATGATATTCTAATTACATAGAATACTTATGTTCAGTACAGAAGATCCCGTAGATTACGGAGGGAATTAAGGTAACGTGTAAGATAAGGTTTAATGTGATGGGATATGAATTTGTCTGTACATCATACATGCAATAATTACAATAAGACGTGTTGAGACTTAAGAATGATAAGCAGGTAATTTCTGACTAGGAATGATAAGCAAAATTTTTTGACATGCAAACCAGGTTCAAGTCTAAACTCATTAATATAACCTAACAACTACTAGGTCGAAGTCCAGACTCATTAATGCATCCTAACAACTACTAGTTAGACACACTAATGCAAGACCTGGTTCGCTATGACCACCGCTCTGATACCAACTGACGTGACCCGTCCTAATCCATCCGGACGAAGTCATCAACATCTGGTCCCATTGCGAGGTACTGACCTAAATATGCCATGAATGATTCCAAGTAATATCTTTAAAATGAGCTAATGCACAGTGGAAGATTTCTTTCATACCTGAGAATAAACATGCTTAAAAGTGTCAACCAAAAGGTTGGTGAGTTCATAGGTTTATCATAACAATCATTTCAATATGTTAATAGACCACAAGATTTCTGTTTATAAATATATGTACACTCGCAAGTGTATAAAAGTATTCTATAAGTTGTTGAGCGCTTCGGTAACCATACTTAACAATTATAGTGGCATATTCCCTTTATTATGAAATCTCCCTACACTCGCAAGTGTAGTAAAAATGAAGTACTATGCAACCGTTTACGATACTAGAGCGACTAGCCCGATTGGGGTAGTCAAACCCGATAGATCTATCAATAGGATTCGCCTGTTCTTCCAACATGTAAATATTAGTTACCAAGCTATTAGGGAAGATATGCAAGGTGGTACAACTCAACGTAGAATATATTTTAAGTACTTATGTCTATTTCGTAAAACATAAAAGCAGCGCATGTATTCTCAGCTCAAAAACATATATTGCAAAAGCAATTAAAAAGGGAGCAAATGAAACTACCATACTGTATTTTGTAGTAAAAATACATATTACGACATTGAACAAGTGTAAGGTTGGCCTCGGATTCACGAACCTATATAATTTATATATATATTAACACATATAATTAGCATGTAATAATAATCAAACCCGTTTGTATATATTAATTATATATTACTTATTTGAAATAGTAATGTAATATTTATATAGTTATTATATATGTATTTGATATATTTTTATATAAATAACTTTTGGTTTGTTTAAATAATGACTTTAATAATACTAAATTAGTGTTGGTAATAATAATAATTATTTTAATAATGACAATATTAGTTTTTGATAATAATACTAGTCATTTTATTTGTAGTAATAATAATAATGATAATGATAATATATTAAAAATAATGATACTTATAATAATGATAATACTAGTAATAAAAAAATGATAATAATATTAATAATTTTTAATAATAATAAAAAAATCATGTTTAATGATAATAATAATAATAATGATAAATAATAATAATAATAATAATAATAATACTTTTAATAATATGATACTTTTGATGATACTTTTAATTAAAATGATAATTTTAATTATAATGATAACTTTAATAATAATGTTACTTTTAATAATAATAATAAGAACAATAAATGATAATAATAATAATAATAATAATAATAATAATAATAATAATAATAATAATAATAATAATAATAATAATAATAATAATAATAATAATAATCAATTTAAAAATTGAAAACTACCTCCAATAGTCGGATTAAAAGAAAATGCCACCCACCGGACTCGAACCCGAGACCTCACGCTAAACAACAACCTCCTTAACCATTGAATCATTTCTTACTTTCTGGTAACAACTCGATCATTTATGTAATTAACATGTACGAACTCGTTATCATATTGATCATGATTTATCATCATCATCTATTATCATACTATCATCACTTATATCATCATCATATTCCTCTTTACATTATTATCAACATCATCATCGTTATCAATTACTCGTAATCATCATCAATTTCTTATTATTTCATGTACGTAATCAACATCATTCTCATGCTCACCACAACATCACAATCATTGTTATCAACTATCCATCATCATAATCGCACGCTTATCATCTATTATCATCATCATATTAAACTTATCCCATCATCATCATTTCCTAATCTCCATTAATCTCCTTATCTTTATTATACTTCATCATGGGCTAAAAAAACGAGAGAAAAAAATGTGGCAGCTTGATCAAGCAGCTCGACATAAGTGTATTGGGCCAGAGTTTATGATTGGGCTTAAGTTAATCTTGATAAGTCTTAAAGAATTAACGGCAAGAAGAAAAAAATGATACGATGGATTGTGGGTTTCGCTTTATAATAAAGATTTTACCTAATCATTAAAAAATTCGCACGTCCCTTTAATCGACACAAATTGGTCTGCCATGAGCTGATAAAGGGTTCCATTTGTTTACTTTAATAAAGCTCCATTAATATTCTATATCTATGTTGACAAGGCTTTAATATTCAATCACTTTCGTTTCATTATGTGTTCAACAGAAGACAGACGTGGAAGGAATAACGCAAAAAGAGAAGTGCAGTAGCAGTCTTCTTGGGTTAAATAATACGAGAGCAAAACGAGAATAATAGATGCAGCATCTATTCTGTGTGGAGGGTTATGGTTTAAGATCAAAAAATGATAGAGAGAGAAGAGATAAATAGAGAAAGCGAGGTGGCAGTTAGAAGGAAAATAGAAGAATGAAATTAATTGCATTAGTGGCTAGCAAAACAGTCTGTTGTTCGAATTATTCATTAACCGAACATGAAAATCTTGAGGGTGGTTTGCGAAGTGATTAGTGGTGGTGTCAAATTAGTAAACAAAAATCAGTAGTATCAATTGGTTTGTGTTGGATATGGTGGTTTGGATTTTGTGGGTTTGATGATAGTGATTATCAACGATGGTTTTAATAGTGGTTTATAACGATGATCAATAGTTGTGGGTTTTCAGTTGAACCAAAACACAGAAGAGAAAATGTAGCAAAACTAGTGGCGGTTTTCTAGCAATCACGGAAGAGAGAGAGAGAGAGAGAGAGAGAGAGAGAGAGAGAGAGAGAAGAAGAGGGTTGTTCTTGGTGACCATGGTAGGGTTGTGATGGTTAAATGGTGAGTCATGATGGTGGTTTGGTGAAACATGATTATGATGAACGATGGTTTGATGATTAAAGATGAAGTGAGATGGTGGTTTGATGGCGATTGTCGTCCGAAGGTGATAGTGATCATGGTGTTAGTTTGGTCAAGTAGTTGCAGGTGTATGTTACAAGTTGAAGGTTTTGTTAATATGGTGGTGATGGATTATTGATTTCTCTGCATTCTAACTATCTATCTATTTCTATCATCTTTTTTTAGCACTATAAACCACATGTACATATAAGTAATATTAGATAGAATAGACAAGAAATAGAATTCTATAGTTAGATACTGATTAAATTAGTACATCAATTAGGTATAGTAAAATATGTCTTATTAAATTCACCAATTGATAACGGGCACATATAATATCGTACTATTAATAATTAATAATAATAATATAATAAAAATTTTGTAATTCATGTGGAGATTTGACGTGAAATAGAATTGTTACAAGTGATAAATATGGAATAGTTAGCATCCGGTTGTTTGTCCTACTATCAATTTACGGAGTATTATATCGTGTCCATTGCTAAACAGTTAACATATAAAAGTGTTCCTAAAAATTCTAAATTTTTAACTTAAATATATTTATTTATTTCACTCATTAACTGTTTGAAACCTGATAAAAAAAGTTCGTCTAATATTTATTTTAATACGCTCACAAGTTTGCATTTTACTTGTCTAATATTAATCGAAATGACAAATGGTTATTACAGTTATTCAATATTTATTTGTAATATACTTTATATAGATATAGATTCATTTTAAAATACAAATTATATCTATTTTTTTTTTATTTTACATATTTATTTCTAACACTAAATAATATAATATTTCCAATTATATTTTGAATTAATATATATATGTATATTTTTAAATATATATGTATTTATTTACAAATAGTTGTTCGTGAATCGTTGAAACTGGTCGAGGTTAAATGAATATATGAAACAGTTTAAAATTTTTGAGACTCAACTTAACAGACTTTGCTTATCGTGTCGAAATCATATAAAGATTAAGTTTAAATTTGGTCGAAATTTTCTGGGTCGTCACAATAAATCTTTCCTTCCGTAGCTGAAGCGCGGTTGGTTCATCCTCTCGATTGAGGTGTTTTCAAGAATCATGAAAGGTTTGAATGCAGATTGTGATCATCAAGATACAAATGAGGTTTAAGATGAAATAAAGTGGCAAACTTGAAGAATTGTTTTGTTTCATATGTTATAATCAATATTTTAATTCATTTTAATTGTCCAATGTTATTAGTCCACTGTTGGTAGTCCACAATTAGTAGTTCAACAATTCATGTATAGTTTAATATGTAATATTCGAATTAATTAATACGTATTCGTGACCAATTGTATACATGTCTCAGACTCGATCACAACTCAAAGTATATATATTATTGTAGAATCAACCTCAACCCTGTATAGCTAACTCCAGCATTACCGCATATAGAGTGTCTATGGTTATTCCAAATAATATAATCATAGATGCGTCGATATGATATGTCAAAACCTTGTATACGTGTCCCGATATTTAATTGCATAAATAATAGTATTTAAATGACGATAAATAAAGTGCGTAAAATAAATAACAGAAATTAAATGACGATAAATAAAATTGCGAGAATTAAAATTGCGATAATTAAATGTAATAAGGAATTAACAGTTAGCTAGGAACAGTTAGCTAGGATTTTGTTAGCGTGGATTCTTAACAGAGTTTCTCATAGTTAATTTGTTTGTTTCTAACAAATTTTATTTTGTCCAATGTTTTCTTCATTATGCCACTTGTTGGATTCTGATATGTTAAAATCCAAATATGAAATTGAAAGAAAATGGTTATTCTGCGGTGAACGGATACGTATATCTGTGGATGTAAGTAGGATAGTAAATGACTGTTGAATCAGATTCGAAGAATGTACAGTGTAACTTATTAATGTGAAATCTAAATATTCCTCGGGTATTACCTACCCGTTAAAATATTTTCACCATTAACAGTTTGTACAAAAGATTTTTTAATTACAATCTTTATGAAAACATATATACATATATATTGTCTTCAGATGTAATCATGGATTTAATGAGTCAATATGATATTAGACTCATTTGATTTACCTTTAGAACAAGAATATATAATCTCTAAAACATTAGAGATTACATAATTGCCATGTCGAACGTATGATAAATAATATAGAACGTCATGTAGAACGATGATTATACTCGAGGTACAGAATGAGATGTTGAGGCATGTGATGTTGAAACTTGGGTTGTTGGTGGTACTGGTGTTGATGTTGGTGGTTCTGTTGGTGCTGGTGATGGTGCTGAAGCTGGTAAATTTTGCACCATATTCTCCAAATTGATTACTCGAGCACGAAGTTTGTTGATTTCTTCTATTATTCCGGGATGATTATCGGTCAGAACGAGCGAATGAATAAGGTTTAGAATTGTGAATAGAATATAATCGTGGCGAGATACTCTAGAAATGAGTGAGAAAATAGTGTCTCGAACAGGTTCGTCGATAAGTGCTTCAGGTTCATCGCCAAGAGGTGAATTCGGTTGGTGGAAAGGATCGCCTTCTTCTCGTCTCCATTGATTAAGTCGACTACGAACCCATCCCCAATTCATCCAGAATAAATGATGGCTAATTGGTTGATCCATTCCAGTCACACTGCTTTCGGAGCTCGAGTGGAAATCCATATCGGAATTCGAGGGACTTGAACTAGTGGCGAATTCCATTCCGTACGATTGGATAAAGGATTTTTTGATATGAAATGATTTCCGGCTGTTGGAGGGTATTTTAATTACATAGAATATCTATATATATAGAGCAAAAGATTTCGTAGATTACGGAGGGATTTACGGAATATGTCAGGCAAAGTTTACAGTAACAGATACGCTAAGATATTAGCAGATACGCTAAGATATGAATTTTGTCTATACACCATTCATGCAATCAATGTAGTAAGACATGTCTAGACTAAGAATGATAAGCAAGTAATTTCCTAAGGATGATAAGTAGGTAATTTTCGACACGAAATGATAAGCAAAACTTTTGACATGCAGACACGGTCGAAGTCCAGACCCACTAATGCATCTAAACAACTACCAGTTAGACATACTAATGCAAGACCTGGTTCGCTAAGACCACTGCTCTGATACCAACTCTAATGACCCGTCCTAATCCATCTGGACGAATACATTACATTTCGGTACATCGCGAGGAACTTGACCTCTATATGATACATTTTACAAACATTGCATTCGTTTTTAAAAGACAAACTTTCATCACATCGAAAGTTGACACGCATGCATACCATTTCAGAATATATCCAACCTATAATTGACTTAATAATAATCTTGATGAACTCAACGACTCGAATGCAACGTCTTTTGAAATATGTCATGAATGACTCCAAGTAATATCTCTAAAATGAGCAAATGCACAGCGGAAGATTTCTTTCATACCTGAGAATAAACATGCTTTAAAGTGTCAAATAAAAGGTTGGTGAGTTCATTAGTTTATCATAATCAATCATTTTCATCATTTTAATAGACCACAAGATTTTCATTTCCATTACTCATAAAAATACGTCCCATGCATATAGACAAAAATAATCATTCATATGGATTGAACACCTGCTAACCGACATTAACAAGATGCATATAAGAATATCCCCTATCATTCCGGGACATCCATCGGACATGATAAAACAACATCGAAGTACTAAAGCATCCGCTACAACGGATGGGGTTCGTTAGGCCCAATAGATCTATCTTTAGGATTCACGTCAATTAGTAGATCGGTTTACTAATTCTTAGGCTACCAACCCAAAGGGGCATATTCGGCTTCGATCATTCAACCATATAATGTAGTTTCGATTACTTGTGTCTATTTCGTAAAACATTTATAAAAGCGCATGTATTCTCAGTCCCAAAAATATATATTGCAAAAGCATTTAAAAAGGGAGTAATGAAACTCACGATACAATATTTTGTAGTAAAAATATTCATACGACGATACTGAACAATGCAGGGTTGGCCTCGGATTCACGAACCTATATCATTTGTATATATATTAAATCATATATTTGTAATCGTATATATATATATATATATATATATATATATATATATATATATATATATATATATATATTATTAGTGATGTAATTTATATATATAGTTAGTTATGTATTGAGATTAATCTTTATATATAATTTCATTAATATGTATAATGTATTATAATGCTTATTCGATATATATAATTTCGTTAATGTTATAACAATACAATTTGTATTATATTAGTTAATCATAATCTTATGTAGTATTAATATACTTATGTAGTAAATATATAAATATCTTTTGTTTGCAAAAATTAATAATTGTAATAATACTAGGTTAAGGATAATAATAATAATGATAATAATAATAGTTATTTTAATAAAAATGATAATAACGATTATTTAAAATGATAGTTTTTATAAAAATACTATTTTTAATAATAATAGTAACTTTGATAGAGTTTTTAATAGTCCTATTAATAATAATACTAATATTAATGTTAAATAAGGATTCTATTGATAATGATACTTAAAAATTTTAGCAATAATAATAATGATTATACTAGTTTTTATAAAATTATGGATTTGAAATAATGATATTTTTAGTAATAATGATAATAATAATAATAATACTAATATTGATAATAATAATAACTTTAATAATTTTACTACTAATGATGATAGTGATAATGATAATACTAATGATAATAATAATATTGTTAAGAATGATATTTATGTTAATAATAATAATAATAATACTAATAATGACAATGATAATAATATTAGTGTTAATATCAATTATATTATTAGTCTTAGTATATATAATAATAATTACCAATAATAATTATGATACTTATAATAATAATTATAATACTAATAATAACAATAACAATAATAATCATAATAATAACAATAATAATAACATAATAATAATAACTAATAATAATAATGATTGAAAAAAAAATGATAAGAGTGTATACCCTCATAAAAGCTTTTCCTAAAAATAAATGCGCTGGACCGGGCTCGAACCCATGACCTCACACTACCCTGACCCATATCCAAACCACTCGTCTAACATCTGCTTTTCTGAATTAATCTATATTTTGAATTATATAACCCGTACCCAATAACAGTTTCATTCTTCTTCACTAAATAAATTAACCAGAGTTCGAACGTAATAGATGATTCAAGGTTTAAATTTCCATTGTGAAATTAAACTAAACAACCAGTTGTGATTGCCTTGCCTTATCAGAGATAATAATAAAAAAAATATAGCAGAACTAGTTGTACTCACGCTATTAAACTCAAACATCAAACTCAGAATTTCGAACGTTTTTTACCTCAATTTCTTCAGGAAATAGTTTTCAATTGACTCTTAGAAAGTTTCTGTACCCTCAATCGAACCTAGAACATCAAATTGAAATCAAATTTTATGATGAACTATTTTGTTGACTTTTGAAAATTAAAAGTTTGACCTTCAAATTCGAACTCGGTTTTGTAAATTAACGACTGAAACTTTGCATTTAGGTTGAGTAAGGGATTCCTAACCACTCTGCATTTTTATATTTTGTAATTAATTTCGAAATAAAGCTTTCCAGAAAATAACCCACGAACAGGGCACTAACGTGTTCTTCAACTTTTCAGTTTTAATTGGATTAAATAGAAGTTGATAAGGGTGTTTGAAATTGATAATTGATAAGGTAAGGTCATTTTGTATCCTTTACAACTGGATTTGATTGGATTATCTAGCAAAAGAAAATCGACTGAATTTTATTCATCAGACAAAAAAAATAGAAAAGTATTAAGAGTGATTATGATGTGTACTGGATTTTGTTCATATTCTGTGATTGGATTATGATTTGTACAATTTTAGAGACACAAAAACAAATCATATAAAGTTTGAAAACGATCTATAATTGAATACATTTTTATCTTTAATTATTTATATATATATATATATATATATATATATATATATATATATATATATATATATATCCCGTAACTATATACCTATTTATATGTAAATTAGTATATACGTATTTATATGTATACTATATCCATATTTGTTGATATATATCTGATATATATCAGAATTTATATATCTGTGTATTTTTTTATATTTATTGATTATAATTAATCTTATTAACTATAATAATACAAATTTATAATAATATAATAATAATAATAATAATATCATTACTAATGATAATGATAATAATTACTATAATATTTATAACAGTATTAATAATAATAATAATAATAATAATAATAATAATAATAATAATAATAATAATAATAATAATAATAATGATTATAATAATACTATATCAATTTATATATAACAATTTTCACATCTATATATTATTTATTGATAATAACATTTCTAACACTGATTTTAATAATAATAATAAAAATTAATATTATTAATGATACTAGAATTATTATTAGTTATAATAATATAAATTTTATTAATAATATTAACCATAATAATATAACAACTTATATTTATCAAATTTTTATATATGTATATATACTTTATATAATAATATTAATGATACCAGTATTAATATTAATATTAATATTAAATGTAATAATATTAATATATCAATTTTTCTTTAACTTGCAATTACATGTAGTATGTTACCATTTATTATATTGTATCTATTAATTATATAATATAATTTATTGAATCTTTTATATAATATTACATATGTATAGAATCCATATATATATTTACATTTTTATTTACCCACAAAAGTTCGTGAATCGTCGGGAATAGTCAAAGGTTAAATGAATACATGAACATAGTTCAAAATTTAAAAGACTCATCATTATAGACTTTGCTTATCGTGTTGAAATCATAATAAGATTTAAGTTTAAATTTAGTCAGAAATTTCCGGGTCGTCACATTTTACTTATTACTCATTATTATTATTATTATTATTATTATTATTATTATTATTATTATTATTATTATTATTATTATTATTATTATTATTATTATTATTATTATCATTAAAAACTATTATTATTAATAATTGAAATTATCATTTTTTTTTAAAAAAATTACCATTTTTATTAAACCTATCATTTTTATTATTACTTCTAACATTATTATTATTATTATTATTATTATTATTATTATTATTATTATTATTATTATTATTATTATTATTATTATTATTATTATTATTATTATTATTATTATTATTATTACCATTTTTATTATAACTAGTATCTTTATTTTCTATAATAACTATATTATTATTAGTATTATCAATATTACTATTAATAGTATTTTTATTAGTTATATAAAACTATACTTAATACATAAACTTGTTTAAATATTATTATATGTGTTAATATATATAATTGATATAGGTTCATGAATCAGAGACCAACCTTGCATTGTTCAATATCGTCATATGTATTTTTACTACAAAATACAGTATTGTGAGTTTCATTTGCTCCCTTTTTAAATGCTTTTGCAATATATATTTTTGGGACTGAGAATACATGCGCTTTTATAAATGTTTGACAAAATAGACACAAGTACTTAAAACTACATTCTATGACTGGATTATTAAACCGAATATTGTAGTGACCCTAACTTTTCCATATTTATATATATTAAATGAGATTGATATGTACATGATTAAATGTTTCCAACATGATAAGCAATCAAACTTGTTAAGACTTAATTATTTGAAATGAGTTTCATATAGACAATTGACCACCCGAGTTGACCGGCGATTCACGAACGTTAAAACTTGTAAAAACTATATGATGATACATATAGGGAGATATATTTGTAGTTAACATGATATTATGATAAGTAAGTATCTCACTAGGTATATTAACAATGAGTTATATACATAAAAATGAGATTACTAAGTTAAGAAACACGAAACAATATATATAACGATTATCGTTATAACAACGTCTTACTAAATACATATGTATCATATTAAGATATTGTTACACTATATTTAACATGATAAAATGATAATTGAGTAAATCATTAAGTATGTTAAAAATTAACTACATATGTAAAAACAAGACTACTAACATAAGGATTTCGAAACGAGACATATATGTAACGATTATCGTGGTAACGACATTTTAATGTATATATATCATAATAAGATATATTCATACATCATAATATCATGATTATGTAATAATTTAACATCTCATTTAAGTATAATAACAATGGATTAATTACATTTAACAAGATCGTTAAATTAAAGGTCTCAAAACAACACTTACATGTAATGACTAACGGTGACTTAATGACTCAGTTAAAATGTATATACATGTAGTGTATTAAGATGTATTAATACACTTTTGAAAGACTTCATGACACATATCAAAGTACTTCTACTTAACAAAAATGCTTACAATTACATTCTCATTCATTTTCATCAACAATTTTACTCGTATGCACCCGTATTCGTACTCGTGCAAAACTCAGCTCCTAGATGTATATACTATTGGTATATACACTCAATCATCAGCTCCTTAGCAGCCCATGTGAGTCATTAAATATGTGGGAACCATCATTTGCCAACTAGCATGAAATATCTCATAAAATTACAAAAATATTATAAATCATTCATGAATTATTTACATGAAAATAAAATTACACATCCTTTATATCTAATCCATATACCAACGACTAAAAATACCTACAAACACTTTCATTCTTTAATTTTCTTCATCTAATTGATCTCTCTCAAGTTTTATCTTCAAGTTCTAAGTGTTCTTCATAAATTCTACAAGTTCTAGTTTCATAAAATCAAGAATACTTCCAAGTTTACTAGCTCACTTCCAATCTTGTAAAGTGATCATCCAACCTCAAGAAATCCTTGTTGTTTATAGTAAGATATCATTCTAAATCAAGGTAATACTCATATACAAACTTTGATTCAATTCCTATAACTATAACTATCTTAATTCGAGTGATAATCTTACTTGAACTTGTTTTCGTGTCATGATTCTACTTTAAGAACTTTCAAGCCATCCAAGATCCTTTGAAGCTGGATCATTTTTTGTCACTTCCAGTAGGTTTCCCTACTAAACTTGAGGTAGTAATGATGTTCATAACATCATTCAATTCATATATATAAAACTTTCTTATTCGAATATTTGAACATGTAATCACTAGAACATAGTTTAGTTAATTCTAAACTTGTTTGCAAACAAAGTTAATCCTTCTAACTTGACTTTTAAAATCAACTAAACACAAGTTCTATATCTATATGATATGCTAACTTAATGATTTAAAACCTAGAAACACGAAGAACACCGTAAAATCGGACATACGCCGTCGTAGTAAAACCGGGGGCTGTTTTGGGTTAGAAAAATAAAAACTATCTTAATCTTTGAATTGGAAGTTTGTTTTCTGGAAAAATGATATTTCATATGAACATGATACTATATCCAAAAATCATGGTTAAACACAAAGTGGAAGTATGTTTTTCAAAATGGTCATCAAGATGTCGTTCTTTCGACGGAAATGACTATCTATTTAGTAAATGACTTGTAACCTGTATTTCTGACTATAAACTTATACTTTTTCTATTTAGATTCATAAACTTAAGTTCAATATGAAGCCATATCAACTTGAATCACTCAAAACGGATTTAAAACGAAGAAGTTATGGGTAAAACAAAATTGGAAAATTTTACTTGTTGTAGCTACGAAAATTTTATAACAAATCCATATTAATCATATCCTAGCTAACTTATATTGTATTATACATATATTATGTAATCTTGGAATACCATAGACACGTATACAATGTTTTGACATATCATATCGACCCATGTATATATATTATTTGGAACAACCATAGACACTCTATATGCAGTAATGCTTGAGTTAGCTATACAGGGTTGAGGTTGATTCCAAAAATATTATACTTTGAGTTGTGATCTAGCCTGAGACGTGTATACACTGGGTCGTGGATTGATTCAAGATAATATATATTGATTTATTTCTGTACATCTAACTGTGGACAACTAGTTGTAGGTTACTAACGAAGACAGCTGACTTAATAAACTTAAATCATTAAAACGTAATAAAAAAATGTTGTGAATATATTTCCATCATACTTTGATGTATATGTACATATTGTTATAGGTTCGTGAATCGACCAGTGGCCAAGTCTTATTTTCCGACGAAGTAAAAATCTGTGAAAGTGAGTTATAGTCCCACTTTTAAAATCTATTATTTTGGGATGAGAATACATGCAGTTTATAAATGTTTTACAAAATAGACACAAGTAATCGAAACTACTTTCTATGTTGGATTATCGAACCGAAATATTCCCCTTTTTAGCTTGGTAGCCTAAGAATTAGGGAAATAGCCCCTAATTGATGTGAATCCTAAAGATAGATCTATTTGGCCCAACAAGCCTCATCCAAGTACGGATGCTTTAGTACTTCGATTTATCATATCCGATGAGAGTCCCGGAATGATGGGGATATTCTATATGCATCCTGTTAAGGTCGGTTACCAGGTGTTCAACATATGAATGAATTTTTATCTCTATGCAGTTTGCGAAATGCCTGATATGAGATGTATATTTATGGAAAAAATGAAATCTTGTGGTCTATTATTATGATTTAATAATATATAGGTTAAACCTATAACTCACCAACATTTTTGTTGACGTTTTAAGCATGTTTATTCTCAGGTGATTATTAAGAGCTTCCGCTGTTGCATACTAAAATAAGGACAAGATTTGGAGTCCATGCTTGTATGATATTGTGTAAAAACTGCATTCAAGAAACTTATTTTGATGTAATATATTTTTATTGTAAACCATTATGTAATGGTCGTGTGTAAACGATTTATTTTAGATTATCATTATTTGATAATCTACGTAATGCTTTTTAAACCTTTATCGATAAAATGAAGGTTATGGTTGTTTTTAAAATGAATGCAGTCTTTGAATAACGTCTCATATAGAGGTCAAAACCTCGTAGAGAAATCAATTAATATGGAATGTTTATAATCAATATGAACGGGATATTTCAGTTGGTATCCGAGCGTTGGTCTTAGAGAACCAGAAAATTTGCATTAGTGTGTCTTATCGAGTTGTTAGGATGCATTAATGAGTCTGGACTTCGACCGTGTTTTCTTTAAAAATGATTGCTTAATATTTTTTTTTTTTTGGAAACTATATATTATTAACATGTAAATATTATGTGATATATTAATCTCTTAACGTGTTTGATATTGTGTGATAGATGTCTACCTCTAGTACAAATCCCATCGACTCACCTAATAAAAATGAAGAGTCGAATATATATTGGGAAGATTCACAAATTCCCGAAGAAGAATCGGAAGAGGAAGAACCGGAAGAGGAGGAACCAGAAGAAGAGGAACTGGAAGAAGAGCTTCCGGAGGAGGAAATATTAGGAACCACTGAAAAACACATAAATAAAAGAAAACCTTCAATCAATGGACCAAAATTAATAATGGTCAATGGTGTTTCCACCGAGGAAGCAAAATATTGGGAAGATTACCAAATTTTTGGATGAATCGGATCTCGATGAGGATTCCGATGATGTTATAGAAATCACCCCGGCCCATTTTGAAAAAGTAAAAGAAAATAATAAGGGAAAAGGCATAAAAATAGCAAAATTCGAGTCCAACCCCGATGAACTTTATATGTATCGTCAACACCCGTATTTCTTAAGTTGTAACAAAAACTGGGGACCTCTAAGCCACCAAGTTTTTCTAAACCATTTGTAAAAACAACGACTCATATTAGAGGAACACCATATATCCCTAGAAAATTAACAAAACGAAACAAGTCCGAAGAGGAAGAAACAAGTGAGTAGGAATAAAGAGTTGTAATCATAAGGTGTAAAATATGCAATATAAGTGTGCTTGTACTTTTATGTTGTATGTAAAATTTGCTTGTATTATTTGATAATTATCTTTTACGAATCTAACCCTCGTCTATTTTTACAGTATAAAAACAAAATGGATGTTAAGGATAGACAACTAAAAATTTTAGAAGACCTACCCGGGGACATGATTGATGAAATCTTGTCTAAAGTCGGTCAGAATTCTTTGGCACAGTTATTTACGGTAAAATTAGTTTGTAGAACATTTGATGAACGTTCCAGGCATGCCTTAGTTTATAAAAGGCTTTCATTTGAAAGATGGGGTATATCACATTGGGGAGACCGTATGTTACGCCGTGTTTTCTTTAAATCATTAAATACGGGGAACCCAAGTGCAATTTTACGCTACGGGTTAAAAACTTATTTTGACTCAACATATCCCAACATAGGACTTCGTGAGTTAGAAATAGCTATTAACATGCAACATAAAGAAGCATGTTATGCTTACAGGTTAGTGATGTTTGCTTCTCACCAAAATGAGAATAAGAACATCGGATTTCAACTTTTAAATAAAACCTTTCCACAAGTGACGGATTCGGTAGTTGGGGTGAGAAACAAGGTTTTTAGATTGTTACGGGGCTGTTGGGCATTACGAAACCCTCGTCCCTTCGATGATGTTACAACATGTTGTCTTGTCAACGACCACAACGGTTATGTTCCACAAGACCAAGGATGGGAAGTAGTCTTAGTAAAACCAGAATGCATGACTTGTTTTTGGACTTATGAATTACGTGTCTTTATTACCTTTGCTGAACGACTTGCGTATTAATTAGGATTGTTGTCACAACTATTTTGTATCAAAGTTATTGTGTGCTATATTTCATGCTATATGTAAAATAGTGGTATTGTAAGTTTGTAAAATATTGTATAAAAGTTTGAATGTGAAATATTATTGTAATCAGTTTTTTATATAGAATTGTAGTAGTTGAATTGTATATTAGCTACTAAGTATGAACTTAACGGGTGTGACGACCCCGGCAATTTCCGACCAAATTTAAACTTAATTCTTATATGATTCCGACACGATAAGCAAAGTCTGTAATGTTGAGTCTCAAAAACTTTGAACTGTTTTGTATATTCAATTGGCCTTCTACCATTACCGACGGTTCACGAACAATTGTTGTAAACTAATATGTATGTATATGTATATATGTAAATATAAATAATAGTATGTATAATAAACTGGGATAATAAACTACAATTAAATCATTAGAATTAACTATGTAAAAATAATATACAAAATAAATAAGTGTAATTAAAATGAACGTATATATATATATATATATACATATATAAATACATATATAATTTATAATTAGTTGTAATATATAAAGATTATCACATAATATAATACTATATATTATAGGTAATTACAAGTATAGTTGTTACCTTATTACATTCAATATTAATGATATTATTAAAACTTATTACATAGAATTTGATACAATTGAGTATTTATAATTATTAATATTACTATATATATAAATAATTACGGATAAAAACATATATATAATTATAGATAATTACGCGATTTAAAATCATAGAATCCAATTAGGTTTCAAGTCTCGATCTTACTGTATGTAATTTTTGTATCTGTCTCAAATTGGTTACACATCTATTTCTGCTTTTTATTTTTTTATTGTTGAATATGTCCTTCCTATCTACTTTATTTGTTTGTTTGTTTGTTCCTGCTCAAGATCTTTTCTGTCGACGCATTCATCGGTAAAAATCGATTCTCTCATTGATAATGAGCCATTCAAATTCCCATCATCTTTATCAGTGATATTTTTATTTTATTATTTGATCTCCTGCTCACAAATTCCTTGTCGATCATTAACTCACTACAATACAACTTTGATCCATTTTGTTACAGCTCATTCTTTTCAAATATTGATACATCATGAATTGTTAAACCACTTTCTGTTAGCTTTCCATATCTGTCACTATCTATCTTTGTTCATATCCCTTGATACATACATGCAAATATGAATGATGAGAACACAACTTATCAACACTCTTGCCTTCCATTGTCTCAGTTTCTTTCTTTCCTTGTCCGAGAACCATTCACCAACACCATCATCGAACCACCTTCAACCATTCAAGAACACTGCTATTATTTCTGTTTAAATCACTGGAAACACAACCAATAACCACCCTCACTCAGCATCTCATCATTCATATTTCTTCTGTTTTAAACCAAGAAAACACCCATCACAAACCCTCAACAACTAACCGTCACCTTTGATCTCACCATCTTCTATCCACCACGACAACACCTACAAACCTACTATATATGTATTACTGTGCTTGATACTCGCTACTATACTAGTTCCTGCTTCTTGTACGTTGAACCCACCCAATGATCACCAACAAACCCTAATCACTACTATCTGTTTCACCGACAACTGCAAGTAACCACCGGAAGTAACCACCCATTTAGCCACCTTATAAACCGCTGCTACTGATAAAACCTGCTGCTATATACTTCACCAATTTTGTTCTTGATCATATCTATTACTATACGTTTGTGTTTCTAAACTAGAAAACCTTCAATTGATTTAGCCATTTTTTTTTCTTTTCTCTTTTCCTCTGATCAATTATATATACCCGGCTATTGTTTTATTTTGAACCAAAAGTCATCAAATCATGACCCACTTACCAACTTGATTATAGAATTAGATATACATGGCATTTTTTTAATCACTCTTGTGGGACAAAGGAATAATTCATGGCCGACAATTAATGGGATTTTCTTTTACTTTATATAATTTAGGAGTATGACATGATATAAACATTATGGCCAACCAAAATCTGTGTAGTGAGCTGGATATATTTCAATGAATGGGTCGTAAATGGGATGCTATAGGGCAGAAGAAAAAGTGATCCGAATTATATTATTATACTAGCTATGATACATGTTAATACCTTTCTACTTTAACTGTCTTTATCATTCGGATTAGCTGCTACAGCTGCAACTAATTTGATTGTGCTTGCTCGATCAGTCACAGAACTTTAATTAGGAGGTTAAACGAAGGAAAAAGGATAATGATATTTATCGAGTATGTGATGATGAGTTGATGATAGATGATGAGAATTAGGTCATGATTTTATGATGAGGGTTACGGTTGATAATAGATAAGTGATGATGATGAATTCAAAAAGAGATGATGATGTTACGAAATGAAGACGATGGTAATGATGCTAGTAAGAAGATGATAATCAGTCACTGTTTAGTTAAATATATTTAAGGTTTACATAAGATCAAATGTGAGCTACTAGCTCGACGGCTTTGAAGGTGGGATAACGAACGAGAGGTCACAAGATCGAACCTGGCTAGTGTCATATTTTTTTCGAATTATAAATAAAAGCTGTGGGCTTGAGTACTTGTAAGATTTGGGCCACAACTGACTAATTGGGCTGCCAATTATTGGGTTTCATTTAGAGTATTGGGCCGAGAATATAGATAGGCTTGGTAACGATTCGTAATACATAAGAATGGTAATTATGGTTATGATGATTCATTAGATGATGAAGAAGCACACAGTTAGAAATGGGTTTAATAGAATTAATCTGAAAACTTAATCAGATAATAAGAAACAGTGTAATGGTTGGGTGCTTTCATGTTAACCGAGAGGTCTTGAGTTCGAGCCTGGTTAGAGGCAAATTCTTTTTGGAAAACCCTTTAAGGTAGTAATTGATTTATTATTATTATTATTATTATTATTATTATTATTATTATTATTATTATTATTATTATTATTATTATTATTATCATTACCATATTTATTATTATTATTATTAATATTATTAAGTATATTTATAAAAATTATTATTTTCGTTATCGTTATTACTAAACTTATCACCTTAATTAAAAACTACTATCATTATTATAAATATCATTATTTTTATTATCATTACTATTTTTATTAAAAATATTTTTTATTATCATTATTATTATTTTTAACATTATTATTACTATTATTATTATAAGATAACACAACTTTTTATTTATTATTATTAATATTATTGTACCAAATAACAATTAGTTATGTAAAACTATATTTAATATATATGACATACTAAAATAACAAGTATATTACTAATATTAATATATAAACTTATTTGATTATTATTATATGTGTTAATATATGTACGAATAATATAGGTTCGTGAATCCGAGGCCAACCATACACTTGTTCAATGTCGTCATATGTATTTTTACTACAAAATACAATAGGTGAGTTCATTTGATTCCCTTTTACTCTTTATATTTTTGGGACTGAGAATACATACGCTGTTTTTTACAACTGCTTTATTAAATGCTTTTGAAATATATTTTGAACTGCGAATACATGAAATGCTTTTATAAATGTTTGACGAGATAGACACAAGCAAGACATTCCTCGAATGATTTATTATGCAGACGGAAGTTTTGCGGATTATTATTGAATTATGTGGACATGATAATTGTCACCATTGAATTATGTGGATATGATAATTGCCACCATTGAATTATGTGGACATGATAATTGCCACCAATTGATGTGAATGTTATGTATCGAGAGAATGATTTTTATACACAGGTTATGTGTATTAGTTTTTGTGCACGAGATATGTGTACGGTTACTAAGATTTGTGAAAATGGTTTCGTACACGAGAAAGGTGTACTGTATTTAAAAGATATCGCATGTACATTACAGGTGGGTATAGGATTCGGGCCCATTTGTAACATGCAGTATTTTAAATCTTGTGGTCTATTAAAATAATGAATTTTATTGTTTTATGATAAACTTATGAACTCACCAACCTTTTGGTTGACACTTTAAAGCATGTTTATTCTCAGGTATTAAAGAAATCTTCCGCTGTGCATTTGCTCATATTACATGGAGTCGTTCATGGCATATAGAGGTCAGAACCTCGCAATGGGACCAACTGTTGAAGACTTCGTCTAGATGGATTAGGACGGGTCCTTTCAACGGGTAGGTACTACCCAAATTAAAACTATAAAATGCTAATATGAGGAAAAAGCTTTTATAAATAAGTTCATATTATGCTACGAAATACTATTGACTACTCTTAATATTCTATATGATTAACTTAATTCTTTTGGCTATTTTTGAAGGAAATGGCACCGACTACTCGTCAGAACTTGAACATGAGCAAGGAAGACTTTTGTGTTTTCCTTGCTGCGAACATAGCTGTAGTGCAAGCTGCAATACAAAATAACAACAATAACTCTGGTTCAAGCAGTGGAACAAATTCCACAAGAACTCGTGTAGGATGTTCCTACAAAGAATTCATTGCCTGCAAACTTTTGGAATTCGATAGAACTGAGGGTCCAATCGGATTGAAACGGTGGACCGAAAAGGTTGAATCGTGTTTGCTATAAGTAAATGTACCGAAGAAGACAAAGTAAAATACGCTACGCATACCTTCACAGGTACTGCGTTAACATGGTGGAATACTTACCTCGAGCAAGTGGGACAAGATGCTGCTTACGCATTACCATGGTCAGCATTCAAATACCTGATGACTGAACAGTGCTGTCCTAGAAACGAGGTCAATAAGCTCAAGGTAGAGCTTAGAGGATTATGAACGCAAGGTTTCGACATCACCACGTACGAATGACGATTCACAGAGTTGTGCCTTTTGTGTCCAAGAGCGTTCGAAGATGAAGAGGAGAAGATCGACGCATTTGTAAAAGGGTTACCGGAGAGGATTCAATAAGATGTAAGTTCATACGAGCCCGCCTCCATACAAAAGGCAAGTTAAATGGCTCACAAACTCATAAACTCTAACGACCCGTCCTAATCCATCTGGATGAATACATTACATTTGGTTACATCGCGAGGTATTTGACCTCTATATGATACATTTTACAAACATTGCATTCATTTTTAAAAGACAAACTTTCTTTACATCAAAAGTTGACGGCAAGCATACTATTTCATAATACCTCCAACTATAATTGACTTAATAATTATCTTGATGAACTCGATGACTCGAATGCAACGTCTTTTGAAATATGTCATGAATGACTCCAAGTAATATCTCTAATATGAGTAAATGCACAGCGGAAGATTTCTTTCATACCTGAGAATAAACATGCTTTAAAGTGTCAACCAAAAGGTTGGTGAGTTCATTAGTTAAACATAAATAATCATTTCCATCATTTTAATAGACCACAAGATTTTCATTTCTCATAAATATACGTTACATGCAAAGAGACAAAAATAATCATTCATATGGTGAACACCTGGTAATCGACATTAACAAGATGCATATAAGAATATCCCCTATCATTCCGAGAAATCCTTCAGACATGATATAAAACAACATCGAAGTACTAAAGCATCCGGTACTTTGGATGGGGTTCGTCGTGTAGTGACCCGAACTTTTCCATGTTTATATATATTAATTGAGATTGATATTTACATGATTAAATGTTTCCAACATGTTAAGCAATCAAACTTGTTAAGACTTGATTAATTGAAATATGTTTCATATAGACAATTGACCACCCAAGTTGACCGGTGATTCACGAACGTTAAAACTTGTAAAAACTATATGATGACATATATATGGATATATATATATAGTTAATATGATACTATGATAAGTAAACATATCATTAAGTATATTAACAATGAACTACATATGTAAAAACAAGACTACTAACTTAATGATTTTTAAACGAGACATATATGTAACGATTATCGTTGTAAAGACATTTAATGTATATATATCATATTAAGAGATATTCATACATGATAATATCATGATAATATAATAATTTAAAATCTAATTTGATATTATAAACATTGGGTTAACAACATTTAACAAGATCGTTAACCTAAAGGTTTCAAAACAACACTTACATGTAACGACTAACGATGACTTAACGACTCAGTTAAAATGTATATACATGTAGTGTTTTAATATGTATGTATACACTTTTGAAAGACTTCAATACACTTATCAAAATACTTCTACTTAACAAAAATGCTTACAATTACATCCTCGTTCAGTTTCATCAACAATTCTACTCGTATGCACCCGTATTCGTACTCGTACAATACACAGCTTTTAGATGTATGTACTATTGGTATATACACTCCAATGATCAGCTCTTAGTAGCCCATGTGAGTCACCTAACACATTTGGGAACCATCATTTGGCAACTAGCATGAAATATCTCATAAAATTACAAAAATATGAGTAATCATTCATGACTTATTTACATGAAAACAAATTTACATATCCTTTATATCTAATCCATACACCAACGACCAAAAACACCTACAAACACTTTCATTCTTCAATTTTCTTCATCTAATTGATCTCTCTCAAGTTCTATCTTCAAGTTCTAAGTGTTCTTCATATATTCTACAAGTTCTAGTTACATAAAATCAAGAATACTTTCAAGTTTGCTAGCTCACTTCCAATCTTGTAAGGTGATCGTCCAACCTCAAGAAATCTTTGTTTCTTACAGTAGGTTATCATTCTAATATAAGGTAATAATCATATTCAAACTTTGGTTCAATTTCTATAACTATAACAATCTTATTTCAAGTGATGATCTTACTTGAACTTGTTTTCGTGTCATGATTCTGCTTCAAGAACTTCGAGCCATCCAAGGATCCGTTGAAGCTAGATCCATTTTTCTCTTTTCCAGTAGGTTTATCCAAGGAACTTAAGGTATTAATGATGTTCATAACATCATTCGATTCATACATATAAAGCTATCTTATTCGAAGGTTTAAACTTGTAATCACTAGAACATAGTTTAGTTAATTCTAAACTTGCTCGCAAACAAAAGTTAATCCTTCTAACTTAACTTTTAAAATCAACTAAACACATGTTCTATATCTATATGATATGCTAACTTAATGATTTAAATCCTGGAAACACGAAAAACACCGTAAAATCGGATTTACGCCGTCGTAGTAACACCGCGGGCTGTTATGGGTTAGTTAATTAAAAACTATGATAAACTTTGATTTAAAAGTTTTTATTCTGAGAAAATGATTTTTATTATGAACATGAAACTATATCCAAAAATTATGGTTAAACTCAAAGTGGAAGTATGTTTTTCTAAAATGGTCATCTAGACGTCGTTCTTTCGACTGAAATGACTACCTTTACAAAAATGACTTGTAACTTATTTTTCCGACTATAAACCTATACTTTTTCTGTTTAGATTCATAAAATATAGTTCAATATGAAACCATAGCAATTTGATTCACTCAAAACGGATTTAAAATGAAGAAGTTATGGGTCAAACAAGATTGGATAATTTTTCTCATTCTAGCTACGTGAAAATTGGTAACAAATCTATTCCAACCATAACTTAATCAACTTGTATTGTATATTATGTAATCTTGAGATACCATAGACATGTATACAATGTTTCGACCTATCATGTCGACACATCTATATATATTTCAGAACAACCATAGACACTCTATATGTGAATGTTGGAGTTAGCTATACAGGGTTGAGGTTGATTCCAAAATATATATAGTTTGAGTTGTGATTAATACTGAGATACGTATACACTGGGTCATGGATTGATTCAAGATAATATTTATCGATTTATTTCTGTACATCTAACTGTGGGCAACTAGTTGTAGGTTACTAACGAGGACAGCTGACTTAATAAACCTAAAACATCAAAATATATTAAAAGTGTTATAAATATATTTTGAACATACTTTGATATATATGTATATATTGTTATAGGTTCGTGAATCAATCAGTGGCTAAGTCTTACTTCCCGACGAAGTAAAAATCTGTGAAAGTGAGTTATAGTCCCACTTTTAAAATCTAATATTTTTGGGATGAGAATACATGCAGGTTTTATAAATGATTTACAAAATAGACACAAGTACGTGAAACTACATTCTATGGTTGAATTATCAAAATCGAATATGCCCCTTTTTATTAAGTCTGGTAATCTAAGAATTAGGGAACAGACACCCTAATTGACGCGAATCCTAAAGATAGATCTATTGGGCCTAACAAACCCCATCCAAAGTACCGGATGCTTTAGTACTTCGAAATTTATATCATGTCCGATGGAGGATCCCGGAATGATGGGGATATTCTTATATATGCATCTTGTTAATGTCGGTTACCAGGTGTTCACCATATGAATGATTTTTATCTCTATGTATGGGATGTGTATTGAAATATGAAATCTTGTGGTCTATTATTATGATTTGATATATATAGGTTAAACCTATAACTCACCAACATTTTTGTTGACGTTTTAAGCATGTTTATTCTCAGGTGATTATTAAGAGCTTCCGCTGTCGCATACTTAAATAAGGACGAGATTTGGAGTCCATGCTTGTATGATATTGTGTAAAAACTGCATTCAAGAAACTTATTTTGTTGTAACATATTTGTATTGTAAACCATTATGTAATGGTCGTGTGTAAACAGGATATTTTAGATTATCATTATTTAATAATCTACGTAAAGCTTTTTAAACCTTTATTGATGAAATAAAGGTAATGGTTTGTTTTAAAATGAATGCAGTATTTGAAAAACGTCTCATATAGAGGTCAAAACCTCGCAACGAAATCAATTAATATGGAACATTTTTAATCAATAAGAACGGGACATTTCAGTTGGTATCCGAGCGTTGGTCTTAGAGAACCAGAATTTTGCATTAGTGTGTCTTATCGAGTTTGTTAGGATACATTAGTGAGTCTGGATTTCGACCGTGTTTACTTGAAAAATGATTGCTTAACAAATTTTGTTGGAAACTATATATTTTTAACATGTGAATATTATGTGATATATTAATCTCTTAACGCGTTTGATATTATGTGATAGATGTCTACCTCTAGAACAAGTCCCATTGACTCGCCTAATAATAATGAAGAGTCAAATGTAAATTGGAATGATTCGTGGACTGATTCACAAGTTCCCGAAGAGGAACCGAAAGAAGAGTCGGAACCGGAAGAAGAATCGGAACCGGAAGAAGAATCGGAACCGGATGAAGAAATAGAACCGGTGGGGGAAATAATAAAACGGTTAAGTAAAAGAAAATCCTCCACCAACCGACCAAGGTTAATTATGGTCAATGGTGTTTCCGCCAAGGAAGCAAAATATTGGGAGGATTACCAATTCTCCGATGAATCGGATTCCGACGAGAATTCCGATGATGTTATAGAAATTACCCCAACTGAATTTAAAAAGGCAAAAGAAAATAATAAGGGAAAGGGCATAAAAATAGAGAAATCTAATTCCAACCCCGATGAACTTTATATGTATCGTCAACCCCCGAAGTCCTTAAGTTGTAACAATGACCCGGGAACCTCTAAACCACCAGGTTTTTCTAAACCAATGTGGAAAACGACAGCTCGTATTAGGGGAACATCATATATCCCTAGAAACTTGGCAAAACGAACCAAAACCGAAGAAGAAGAAACAAGCGAGTCGGAATAAGATAGTTGTATTCGTGTGGTGTAATATATGTAATATAGTATGCTTATGCTTTATGATATATGTAAAAATTGCTTGTATTAATAAGTATTTTTTTTTATGAATCTAACTCTTGTCTATTTTACAGTATAAAAACACAAAATGGATAGACAACCCAATATTTTAAGAGACCTACCCGGAGACATGATTGATGAAATCTTGTCTAGAGTCGGTCAGAATTCTTCGGCACAACTATTTAAGGCGAGATCAGTTTGTAAGACATTCGAAGAACGTTCCAAGAATGCCTTGGTTTATAAAAGGCTTTCGTTCGAAAGATGGGGGATATCACATTGGGAAATCCATAAGTTACGATGTGTTTACTTTGACGCATATATTGCGGGGAACCCAAATGCTATTTTACGCAATGGGTTAAGAAATTATTTTGACTCAATATATCCGAATATTGGACTTCGTGATTTAGAAAAAGCGGCTAACATGCAACATAAAGAAGCATGTTATGCTTACGGATTAGTAATGTTCGCTTCTCACCAAAGTGAGAACAAGAACATCGGGCTACAACTATTAAACAAAACGTTCCCACAAGTGACGGAGTCGGTAATTGGGGTAAGAAATGAGGTTTTTAGATTGTTACGGGACTGTTGGACATTACGTAACCCTCGTCCCTTTGACGATGTTACAACACGCTGTCTTAGCAACGGCCATAACGGTTATGTTCCACAAGACCAAGGATGGGAAGTAATCCTAGTAAAACCAGAATGCATGACTTGTTTCTGGACGTATGTATTACGTGTCTTTATTGCCTTTGCTGAACGACTTGTGTACTAGCTAGAATTATCTTCACAACCATCTTGTATCAAATTTATTGTGAGCTATATTTCATGCTATATGTAAAATAAGCGGTATTGTAAGTTTGTAAAATATTGTGTAAAAGTTTGAACGCGAAATATTATTATAATCAGTTTTTCATATAGAATTGTAGTAGTTGAATTGTATATTAGCTACTAAGTATGAACTTAACGGGTAGGTACTACCCGAATTTAAACTTATAAAACGCTAATATGAAGAAAAAGCTTTTATAAATGAGTTCATATTATGCTACGAAATACTATTAACTACTCTTAATATTCTGTATGATTAACTTGTTCCATTTGACTATTTTGAAAGAAATGGCACCGACTACTCGACACACCGTGAATATGAATGAAGAGGAATTCCGTAATTTTCTAGCTTCAAACATAGCCGCAGTACAGGCTGCGCTACATACCAACAATAACCTTGGATCTAGCAGTACAGGAAATCGTGTAGGATGCACCTACAAAGAATTCACTGCCTGCAAACCTTTAGAATTTGATGGAACCGAAGGACCGATCGGATTGAAACGGTGGACCGAGAAGGTCGAATCGGTGTTTGCCATAAGTAAGTGTACTGAAGAGGACAAAGTGAAGTACGCTATGCATACCTTCACAGGTTCTGCGTTAACATGGTGGAATACCTATCTAGAGCAAGTGGGACAAGACGATGCGTACACACTACCGTGGTCAGCATTCAAGCACTTAATGAACGAGAAGTACCGTCCCAGAACCGAGGTCAATAAGCTCAAGACAGAACTTAGAGGGTTATGAACCCAAGGATTTGATATTACCACGTACGAAAGACGATTCACAGAATTGTGCCTATTGTGTTCGGGAGCATTCGAAGATGAGGAAGAGAAGATCGACGCGTTTGTGAAAGGATTACCGGAAAGAATCCAAGAAAAATAAGTTCATACGAGCCCGCCTCCATACAACAAGTATGTAGAATGGCTCACAAACTAGTGAACCAGATTGAAGAAAGAATTAAAGAACAGACTGCTGAAGAGGCCAATGTGAAGCAAGTCAAAAAAAAAGTGGGAGGAAAACGGTGATAAGAATCACCAATACAACAACACCAGCAATTACAACAATAATCGCAACAATTATCCCAACAATCGCAACATCAATCGCAACTACAACAAACGGCCCAACAACAACAACAACAACAACAACAACAACAACAACAACAACAACAACAACAACAACAACAACAACAACAACAACAACAACAACAACAACAACAACAACAACAACAACAACAACAACAACAACAACAACAACAACTACAACAATCATCCCAACAACAATAATAACCGCAACAACAACAACAATCAGAAGCAGCTATGTCAAAGGTGTAAAAAGTATCACTCGGGGTTCTGCACCAAAATTTGCAACAAGTGTAAAATAAATGATCATAGCGAGGCGAAGTGTGAGGTCTACAGACCAAGGGTTAATAGAACGAAAGGAAAAAATGGTGTCGGAACGAGTAATGGCAGAGCAAGTAGTGTCAGAGCAAGTTATGCCAATGTAGTTTGTTATAAATGTGGAAAACTGGGCCACATTATTAGAAATTGCCCGAACCAGGAGAACACGAATGGACAAGGCCGCGGAAGAGTTTTCAATATTAATGCGGCAGAGGCACAGGAAACCCGGAGCTTGTTACGGGTATGTTTCTTATTGACAATAAATCTGCTTACGTTTTATTTGATTCGGGTGCGGATAGAAGCTATATGAGTAGAGATTTTTGTGCTAAATTAAGTTGTCCATTGACGCCTTTGGATAGTAAATTTTTACTCGAATTAGCAAATGGTAAATTAATTTCAGCAGATAATATATGTCGGAATCGAGAAATTAAACTGTTTAGCGAAACATTTAAGATTGATTTGATACCAGTAGAGTTAGGGAGTTTTGATGTGATAATCGGTATGGACTGGTTGAAAGAAGTGAAAGCAGAGATCGTTTGTTACAAAAATGCAATTTGCATTATACGAGAAAAAGGAAAACCCTTAATGGTGTACGGAGAAAAGGGCAACACGAAGCTACATCTTATTAGTAATTTGAAGGCACAAAAACTAATAAGAAAAGGTTGCTATGCTGTTCTAGCACATGTCGAGAAAGTACAAACTGAAGAAAAGAGCATCAATGATGTTCCCATTGCAAAAGAATTTCCCGATGTATTTCCGAAAGAATTACCGGGATTACCCCCACATCGATCCGTTGAATTTCAAATAGATCTTATACCAGGAGCTGCACCAATAGCTCGTGCTCCTTACAGACTCGCACCCAGTGAGATGAAAGAACTGCAAAGCCAATTACAAGAACTTTTAGAGAGTGGTTTCATTCGACCAAGCACATCACCGTGGGGAGCTCCTGTTTTGTTTGTCAAGAAGAAAGATGGTACATTCAGGTTGTGTATCGACTACCGAGAGTTGAACAAAATTACCATCAAGAACTGCTACCCACTACCGAGAATCGACGACTTATTTGATCAACTGCAAGGCTCGTCTGTTTATTCAAGGATTGACTTATGTTCCGGGTATCATCAAATGCGGGTAAAAGAAGATGATATTCCAAAGACTGCTTTCAAAACACGTTACGGTCATTACGAGTTTATGGTCATGCCGTTTGGTTTAACTAATGCACCAGTTGTGTTCATGGACCTTATGAACCGAGTGTGTGGACCATACCTTGACAAGTTTGTCATTGTTTTCATTGATGACATACTTATTTACTCAAAGAATGACCAAGAACACGGTGAACATTTGAGAAAGGTGTTAGAAGTATTGAGGAATGAAGAATTGTACGCTAAGTTTTCAAAGTGTGCATTTTGGTTGGAAGAAGTTCAATTCCTCGGTCACATAGTGAACAAAGAAGGTATTAAGGTGGATCCGGCAAAGATAGAAACTGTTGAAAAGTGGGAAACCCCAAAAACTCCGAAACACATACGCCAGTTTTTAGGACTAGCTGGTTACTACAAAAGGTTCATCCAAGACTTTTCCAGAATAGCAAAACCCTTGACTGAATTAAATCGTAAAGGGAAGAAATTTGAATGGAATGATGAACAAGAGAAAGCGTTTCATTTATTGAAGAAAAAGCTAACTACGGCACCTATATTGTCATTGCCTGAAGGGAATGATGATTTTGTGATTTATTGTGACGCATCAAAGCAAGGTCTCGGTTGTGTATTAATGCAATGAACGAAGGTGATTGCTTATGCGTCTAGACAATTGAAGATTCACGAACAAAATTATACGACGCATGAGTTGGAATTAGGCGCGGTTGTTTTTGCATTAAAGACTTGGAGGCACTACTTATATGGGGTCAAAAGTATTATATATACCGACCACAAAAGTCTTCAACACATATTTAATCAGAAACAACTGAATATGAGGCAGCGTAGGTGGATTGAATTATTGAATGATTACGACTTTGAGATTCGTTACTACCTGGGGAAGGCAAATGTGGTAGCCGATGCCTTGAGCAGGAAGGACAGAGAACCCATTCAAGTAAAATCTATGAATATAATGATTCATAATAACCTTACTACTCAAATAAAGGAGGCGCAACAAGGAGTTTTAAAAGAGGGAAATTTAAAGGATGAAATACCCAAAGGATCGGAGAAGCATCTTAATATTCGGGAAGACGGAACCCGGTATAGGGCTGAAAGGATTTGGGTACCAAAATTTGGAGATATGAGAGAAATGGTACTTAGAGAAGCTCATAAAACCAGATACTCAATACATCCTGGAACGAGGAAGATGTACAAGGATCTCAAAAAACATTTTTGGTGGCCGGGTATGAAAGCCGATGTTGCTAAATACGTAGGAGAATGTTTGACGTGTTCTAAGGTCAAAGCTGAGCATCAGAAACCATCAGGTCTACTTCAACAACCCGAAATCCCGGAATGGAAATGGGAAAACATTACCATGGATTTCATCGCTAAATTGCCAAGGACTGCAAGTGGTTTTGATATTATTTGGGTAATAGTTGATCGTCTCACCAAATCAGCACACTTCCTGCCAATAAGAGAAGATGACAAGATGGAGAAGTTAGCAAGATTGTATTTGAAGGAAGTCGTCTCCAGACATGGAATACCAATCTCTATTATCTCTGATAGGGATGGCAGATTTATTTCAAGATTCTGGCAGACATTACAGCAAGCATTAGGAACTCGTCTAGACATGAGTACTGCCTATCATCCACAAACTAATGGGTAGAGCGAAAGGACGATACAAACGCTTGAAGACATGCTATGAGCATGTGTTATTGATTTCGGAAACAGTTGGGATCGACATCTACCGTTAGCAGAATTTTCCTACAACAACAGCTACCATTCAAGCATTGAGATGGCGCCGTTTGAAGCACTTTATGGTAGAAAGTGCAGGTCTCCGATTTGTTGGAGTGAAGTGGGGGATAGACAGATTACGGGTCCAGAGATTATACAAGAAACTACCGAGAAGATCATCCAAATTCAACAACGGTTGAAAACCGCCCAAAGTCGACAAAAGAGCTACGCTGACATTAAAAGAAAAGATATAGAATTTGAAATTGGAGAGATGGTCATGCTTAAAGTTGCACCTTGGAAAGGCGTTGTTCGATTTGGTAAACGAGGGAAATTGAATCCAAGGTATATTGGACCATTCAAGATTATTGATCGTGTCGGACCAGTAGCTTACTGACTTGAGTTACCTCAACAACTCGCAGCTGTGCATAACACTTTCCACGTCTCGAATTTGAAGAAATGTTTTGCTAAAGAAGATCTCACTATTCCGTTAGATGAAATCCAAATCAACGAAAAACTTCAATTCATCGAAGAACCCGTCGAAATAATGGATCGTGAGGTTAAAAGACTTAAGCAAAACAATATACCAATTGTTAAGGTTCGATGGAATGCTCGTAGAGGACCCAAGTTCACCTGGGAGTGTGAAGATCAGATGAAGAAGAAATACCCACATCTATTTCCAGAAGATTCGTCAACACCTTCAACAGCTTAAAATTTCGGGACGAAATTTATTTAACGGGTAGGTACTGTAGTGACCCGAACTTTTCCATGTTTATATATATTAATTGAGATTGATATTTACATGATTAAATGTTTCCAACATGTTAAGCAATCAAACTTGTTAAGACTTGATTAATTGAAATATGTTTCATATAGACAATTGACCACCCAAGTTGACCGGTGATTCACGAACGTTAAAACTTGTAAAAACTATATGATGACATATATATGGATATATATATAGTTAACATGATACTATGATAAGTAAACATATCATTAAATATATTAACAATGAACTACATATGTAAAAACAAGACTACTAACTTAATGATTTTTAAACGAGACATATATGTAACGATTATCGTTGTAAAGACATTTAATGTATATATATCATATTAAGAGATATTCATACATGATAATATCATGATAATATAATAATTTAAAATCTCATTTGATATTATAAACATTGGGTTAACAACATTTTACAAGATCGTTAACCTAAAGATTTCAAAACAACACTTACATGTAACGACTAACGATGACTTAACGACTCAGTTAAAATGTATATACATGTAGTGTTTTAATATGTATTTATACACTTTTGAAAGACTTCAATACACTTATCAAAATACTTCTACTTAACAAAAATGCTTACAATTACATCCTCGTTCAGTTTCATCAACAATTCTACTCGTATGCACCCGTATTCGTACTCGTACAATACACAGCTTTTAGATATATGTACTATTGGTATATACACTCCAATGATCAGCTCTTAGCAGCCCATGTGAGTCACCTAACACATGTGGGAACCATCATTTGGCAACTAGCATGAAATATCTCATAAAATTACAAAAATATGAGTAATCATTCATGACTTATTTACATGAAAACAAAATTACATATCCTTTATATCTAATCCATACACCAACGACCAAAAACACCTACAAACACTTTCATTCTTAAATTTTCTTCATCTAATTGATCTCTCTCAAGTTCTATCTTCAAGTTCTAAGTGTTCTTCATATATTCTACAAGTTCTAGTTACATAAAATCAAGAATACTTTCAAGTTTGCTAGCTCACTTCCAATCTTGTAAGGTGATCATCCAACCTCAAGAAATCTTTGTTTCTTACAGTAGTTTATCATTCTAATACAAGGTAATAATCATATTCAAACTTTGGTTCAATTTCTATAACTATAACAATCTTATTTCAAGTGATGATCTTACTTGAACTTGTTTTCGTGTCATGATTCTGCTTCAAGAACTTCGAGCCATCCAAGGATCCGTTGAAGCTAGATCCATTTTTCTCTTTTCCAGTAGGTTTATCCAAGGAACTTAAGGTAGTAATGATGTTCATAACATCATTTGATTCATACATATAAGGCTATCTTATTCGAAGGTTTAAACTTGTAATCACTAGAATATAGTTTAGTTAATTCTAAACTTGCTCGCAAACAAAAGTTAATCCTTCTAACTTAACTTTTAAAATCAACTAAACACATGTTCTATATCTATATGATATGCTAACTTAATGATTTAAAACCTGGAAACACGCAAAACACCGTAAAACCGGATTTACGCCGTCGTAGTAACACCGCGGGCTGTTTTGGGTTAGTTAATTAAAAACTATGATAAACTTTGATTTAAAAGTTGTTATTCTGAGAAAACGATTTTTATTATGAACATGAAACTATATCCAAAAATTATGGTTAAACTCAAAGTGGAAGTATGTTTTCTAAAATGGTCATCTAGACGTCGTTCTTTCGACTGAAATGACTACCTTTACAAAAACGACTTGTAACTTATTTTTCCGACGATAAACCTATACTTTTTCTGTTTAGATTCATAAAATAGAGTTCAATATGAAACCATAGCAATTTGATTCACTCAAAACGGATTTAAAATGAAGAAGTTATGGGTAAAACAATATTGGATAATTTTTCTCATTTTAGCTACGTGAAAATTGGTAACAAATCTATTCCAACCATAACTTAATCAACTTGTATTGTATATTATGTAATCTTGAGATACCATAGACACGTATACAATGTTTCGACCTATCATGTCGACACATCTATATATATTTCGGAACAACCATAGACACTCTATATGTGAATGTTGGAGTTAGCTATACAGGGTTGAGGTTGATTCCAAAATATATATAGTTTGAGTTGTGATCAATACTGAGATACGTATACACTGGGTTGTGGATTGATTCAAGATAATATTTATCGATTTATTTCTGTACATCTAACTGTGGACAACTAGTTGTAGGTTACTAACTAAGACAGCTGACTTAATAAACTTAAAACATCAAAATATATTAAAAGTGTTATAAATATATTTTGAACATACTTTGATATATATGTATATATTGTTATAGGTTCGTGAATCAACCAGTGGCCAAGTCTTACTTCCCGACGAAGTAAAAATCTGTGAAAGTGAGTTATAGTCCCACTTTTAAAATCTAATATTTTTGGGATGAGAATACATGCAGGTTTTATAAATGATTTACAAAATAGACACAAGTACGTGAAACTACATTCTATGGTTGAATTATCGAAATCGAATATGCCCCTTTTTATTAAGTCTGGTAATCTAAGAATTAGGGAACAGACACCCTAATTGACGCGAATCCTAAAGATAGATCTATTGGGCCTAACAAACCCCATCCAAAGTACCGGATGCTTTAGTACTTCGAAATTTATATCATGTCCGATGGAGGATCCCGGAATGATGGGGATATTCTTATATATGCATCTTGTTAATGTCGGTTACCAGGTGTTCACCATATGAATGATTTTTATCTCTATGTATGGGATGTATATTGAAATATGAAATCTTGTGGTCTATTATTATGATTTGATATATATAGGTTAAACCTATAACTCACCAACATTTTTGTTGACGTTTTAAGCATCTTTATTCTCAGGTGATTATTAAGAGCTTCCGCTGTCGCATACTTAAATAAGGACGAGATTTGGAGTCCATGCTTGTATGATATTGTGTAAAAACTGCATTCAAGAAATTTATTTTGTTGTAACATATTTGTATTGTAAACCATTATGTAATGGTCGTGTGTAAACAGGATATTTTAGATTATCATTATTTGATCATCTACGTAAAGCTTTTTAAACCTTTATTGATGAAATAAAGGTAATGGTTTGTTTTAAAATGAATGCAGTCTTTGAAAAACGTCTCATATAGAGCTCAAAACCTCGCAACGAAATCAATTAATATGGAACGTTTTTAATCAATAAGAACGGGACATTTCACGTCAGGCCCATAGATCTATCTTTAGGATTCGCGTCAATTAGGTGTGCACTAATTCTCAAAATTAGTGATGTTCCCTAATTCTTAGGCTACCAAGCTAAAAGGGGCATATTCGGCTTCGATCATTCAACCATATAATGCAGTTTCGATTACTTGTGTCTATTTCGTAAAACATTTATAAAAATTGCGTATGTATTCTCAGCCCAAAAATATAAAGGGTAAAAAGGCAAATGAAACTCATAGTAATGTATTTTGTAGTAAAAATACATATGACGATATTGAACAACAGAACAATGCAGGGTTGGCCTCGGATTCACGAACCTATATCATTTGTATATTTATTAATATACTTAATTGTAATAGAACAAATATATATATATATATATATATATATATATATATATATATATATATATATATGTATTTATTATTTGTGATATAATTTTTATGTTAATAACCTATATATGTCATTATATATATATATATATATATATATATATATATATATATATATATATATATATATAAAGTAAATAACCATATTTATATAGTTAAGTTTTGTATATGTATATATATATATATATATTTGTATATCTATATTTATTTTATAAGTATCTTTTGTTTGTTAACTTAATGATAATACTAATAACAATAATACTAATAATAATAATGATATTATTGATAATAATTATAATAATAATTATAATAGTTTTATTGATAGCTTTAGTAAAATTGATAGTAATGATAGTAAATTTTAATAATAATAGTACGGATAATGATAATCATAATAATATTAATAAATATTTATGATGATAAGTATAACAATAATAATGATAAATATGATATTAATAATTATAAGTATATTGATAAAACTAATATTTATACAATGATAACAATCCTAATATTAATGATAATAATAATATATTTTTATTTCCTTCACAATAATAATAATAATAATAATAATGATAACCATAATCATAATCATAATCATAATAATAATACATAAATGATAAGTTTACTACTAATAACAATATTACTAATACTTATAATAATAATAATAATGATAATGATTATAACACTTTTACATATGATAATAATATTAATAATTTTTTTAACACTAATAGTAATAATAATAGCAATAACAATAATAATAATAATAATAATAAAAATAATAATAATAATAATAATAATAATAATAATAATAATAATATAAATAAAAAAGAAACTACCTTTAAAGTCCTCTTTAAAAAAAATGCCCATAGCCGGGCTTGAACCCGAGACCTCTTGCTCACACGCTAATCTCCTAAACCATTGTGCTGTTGCACTTTATCTGATTTATACCCATTCTAATACTATATAACTCTTATCTGTTTCCTGATTTCTTTTCCTTTCTTCTTCACATACTCAATCGACCAAAAAACCCAAACAATTTATCAACAAGTAATAGAATTTTTTCTTTAAACTTTCTAACCGAAATATGATAAACCAAATTTGTTATTATTATTGAAAACACGAAAAAGTAAAAAAAAAATAAATATAAACTCCCTGCTGCTGTCGCGGTTAAGGGAAGAGAAAAAAATTTGATTGAGGTTTTGAGTACGTTTTAGCAAAAGGTTTCAACACAAGATGCATTTCAAATCAATTTTAGAAACTGTTAGAATCGTTAATTTAACTCAAATCATCTTAGAAAAGTCGAATTTGATGGATGAACATCAGTTGACTTTCTAAAACCCAAACTTTGACTCAGGAATTCGTTCTTGTTTTGAAGAATTGGAATTTGAAACTTTACAGGAAGTTTACTTGTAAGATTACTAACAGTTTTTCATTATTACATTTTAAAATTCATTTGAAATCGATTTATGGTGAAAAAGGTGAAGAACAGGGGTTTCAAGCTTGTTTCAGTGTTTTCCTTTTTAAATCTGTAATTGAGGAGGTACGTTATGTAGTGTGATTAGAGTAGGTTAATAATTAACCACAGGTTATATGAAATTTGACAATTGAGATTGACAGATAACAAGGTCTCGACAATTAGTACAAAATAATTCAAATCAGTAGGTGGAAAAAAAATAAAAAAATAAAAAGGAAGTTTGACATCCAACTGAATTTGTTGTGTATAGGCAAGTTGATATCGATCATATAATAATCTAAAAATAGAAATAGAATTACGTACGTTTGATTTCAACCAAGAGGTCGGGTTCATTCTGTTTTCTTTTATAAATATAAATATATATTATTACTAATCAAATTACTAATAATAATAGTATAAATAATAATAATAAATAATACTGATATTATAAAAAAATTAATAAATAATAATACTGTTAACTTTAATAATAATTATCATACTAAAAATAATATTATTATTAATAATGATATCAATATTTGTTAATAATAATGTTAATAATTATGTTATCAATGATATTGTTTATAAATTATATTATTTTTATAATAATAATAATATTGATAATCTATAATGATAATGTTAATATCTAATAAGAGTACTAATATTAATCATAGTACTAAATTTATAATTTTTCTACTCAATATAGTAGTGGTATTAATAATAATAACAGTAATAATAACTATATTGTTCATAATTCTTAATAACAATTATACTAACAATATTTATAATACTAATACTTATTAACAATGATATCTGATAATATTTAAATTACAATTATAATATATACATAAAACTAATATTGATATTGGTATTAGTTTTAATAAGGAAAGTAATAATAAGGTTATTATGACGACTATATTCTTGAATTGTATTTACATATAATATATTCAAATTATTAATTATGTAATATTTAATATATATATATATATATATATATATATAGTAATTTATATTGAGTATTAAATTCTTACATATATATATTTACAATATACAAATTAATAATTCATTTTAAGTACAACTTATTGATTTTATTTTGCATCTTTAATTTTAAATGTTTAATTTATATTTTATATTCTTAATTCATCATATATATATATATATATATATATATATATATATATATATATATATTTATATATATATATATACATATATATTTATTTACAACAATTGTTCGTGAATCGTTGGAATTGGTCAAAGGGTAATTTGAATATATGAACATAGTTTTCCAAAATTTTCGAGACTTAACATTACAGACTTTGCTTATCGTGTCGGAATTATATAAAGATTAAGTTTAAATTTGATCAAAAATTTCTGGGTTGTCACAGTACCTACCCGTTAAAGAAATTTCGTCCCTGAAATTTGAGTGAGGCGGTCATGGCTAACAATAAAAATGTTTTCATGACGAATATGAGCTGATGAATAGAGTTTTATCATTATTGAGTAATATAGATAAAACAATTTGATTATTCGAAGCGTATGAGTGAAGTTATCACAAAAGATTGAGATAGAGATTTAACTTTTGACGTAGTCTGGTTGAATTCTGAAATTCAAGGGATTTAAAGAAAATCCTCGAAATCTAACAGATTTGATTCTTCAGCGAGTAAGGAAATTGAGATCTCTATAATTAAATACGGTGATCTGCCTCGATTACTCTGTTTGATATTTCCATTATAAATTAAGCTCTTCCGTTCTATTCTTCTCACCATTCCTATACTTTCTTTCTTAGTTCATATATCCAAAAGATTGTGAAAATGCTTAATTCCGTTTCTAATCCTTGATATTTTTTTCTAATTATCATTTCTGTCACCCTTCTTTTCAATCTTCCACCAGAAAAATCTGTTTACTTCTACTATTACCTTGGGTGATACTATTCTTAATTATACCGTGTCTTTATATTGCTATTCGTATTAATATCCACGGTTTGTAACCTCGGTGTTGTTATTGGGCTTTATACTTTCTCTTATATTTTGGAGCTCTTTGCCTTTTTATTCTCTTCTCGACCTCTAGTAAAGCGAGTAATGGTCCAGAATTCGTAAGTATTGAGTTTCAGATGAACTTAATATTCTAAACAAGAAAGAACGTAATAGCACGATTTGATTTGTCAAATTACCAGAATCACTGAGAATAGAACTATCAAGAATATACTTTCTTGATAAGTTCAGAAATTAAACAGATTGAAAAAGTTATGTAACATGGCACATGATGACGTTATGATCTGTGAATCATCACGTCCCATTAGAAACTCAGCATGACTTACTGTAATATAATCACGTTGATCAAGTGTCATTATATTATACTAACTCATGCATCAGTTCCCAACATTACTTCAATAACATTCATATTTTAAGCTCGAAAGTTTACAGAATATAGAAACTAACAATTTCTATATGATGTAACACTGATAGCACGAAGAGATTAATGATTTCAGATAAGAACAGTTATGAAAATATCTTCAGAAATATGGAGGATATTTATAATGAAAGATACGATGATATCTTGGAATTTCTAATATCGAAGGATGGATTTCAGAAGGATGATATTTATAAGGAAGGATGATATCTTGGAATTTCTAATACGATGATATTTATATGAAAATTTGTCCGCAAGAGTTTGGAGTCAGAAGCAAGGTATTCGCTAAAGATTTCATCAGAAACAGAATCATCAGGATTCTTAATGTACAAGTTTAGTCCTTGTGATTTGTTCAGAGACTCCTTCGTAGTTTGCTCAATCCATTTTCCAGTTGCAACATTTCTGAGCTTTTTTCAACATGCTATTTTTTTATCATCAAACTTCTGACAATTAAGGTCGTTTACGGTTGTCTACAGTTTCTACTGCTTCATTCAGTTTTTTTTTTTTTTTTAAGTTCAATGCTTTGATTCGTAGGCTGGGTGCTTTTCAAAATTTTCAGAATGGAAGATCATAATTCTAAGAGATAAATGTTATATTGATACATATAACTGTTGATGTGGAAACGTTACGAGACTCACAATACAGATTTTCTGATTCCCGGTAATTGGTATGGCAAATTCTTGTTACAAGTTGCGGATGAGTACATGATGAGACTTCAATAGATAAATATAGTGATTTGTCGGAGAGATTTAAACCAAGGAGCAACGAGGTTGCTGGTACGTCTGCTGGTAGTATGATGGAATATAAAAAGTTCCTCGGTAACAATAAAAGAGCACACATATATATCAAGGTTATAATAAGGTTGTTTCGAACGAAAAAATTGAAGTTGACTTGTTGGAGCTGTGACAAAATTGGCTAATTTGAAAGGAATCACCAAGTTATTTTGGGTAATAATAATGTCAAAGGAGCTAACACGGATACGTGTTATACGTTTACTCAGGTTCCGAATGTTTTCAGGTGCATAACTATATGCATCAATCTTTTCTTCCGTAGATGAAGTGCGGTGGGTTCATCCTCTCGATTGAGGGGTTTTCAAGAATCATGAAAGGTTTGAACGTAGATTGTAATCGTCAAGATATGATCAAGCATATTTCCACCGAGGGTCGAGAACACGCTTGAGTGCAATAGAGGGGGTTTATTATGTACAGCGGCTTTAACCTCCGGTCCGGTTACCGTGATAACCCTAGCCGAGATAATGATTTCGAAAGGGTGGTTATGGCTGTTTGGCCGTCATCGAGGCTTATCGATTGGCGGCTAGGGAGAAACCCTACACGGCGGTGTAGGTAAAACCCTAGGAGGAGAGGAGTGTTTAAGCTTCTATCATGTGTATTTAGAATAAAGGCCATGCCCTTTATTTATAGAGGCCTATTAGGGTTTTAAGGGGAAAAGGCTAGCGGGCCTCTAATGGACCAGACTCAGGGGCAAGCCCAAATAGTAGCCCGATGCGCTATGCGTATCATTAAGTCCCCCAAGTTCGGTATGATATATAGCAAATGTATCATATCAAAGTTATTATATATGCCACCGCATGTAACTTGAAAGAACTGTCGCGCTAAATAAAGTTGCAATAAGCATTTGATGCGCATCTTGTGTGCCAAGTAATGATGCGTAATGAGCATCTATTGCACCAAGTGACGTCGTGATCATGACAGCTCCAATGTCGAACACCTATACTTATGAATGTTATACTTTAGGTGTGATTTAGACAATTATGTCTATGCGGGACAATTACGAAAGATAAACCTCATATAATAATGCCTTAAAAGTATACTAATAGTATATTAGTATATCGTTACTCCCCCAGTTCAATATAACTAAAGTATTTAGTTGTGTTGAACTATGATAATGGCCATGAGCATTTCGCGATCATGGATTTACAAAGTACTGCCATGCGTCCATGGTCTTACGCATAACGGCCAAGGGCATTTTGCGACCAAGGACTTCTAAAGGTGTGCCATGGGCGCGCTTACGCAACCATGGACTTTAGTAAAGATATGCCATGGGCGCGCTTACGCGACCATGGACTTAGTAAAGATATGCCATGAGCACGCTTACGCGACCATGGACTTTAGTGAGGAGTAGGCCATAGCACAAAGTCATGGTCTACTCATAAAACGTTTTATCGTAAAGTAAGGCTTTCCTGAAGCAAACATTGTTCGGAATTTCCGTTTGCGTTCAAGACATCCCGCTAGTGACTTTGAGTTCCGAATCTCAAGGCCACTTCGAGGCTTCTCTAGCTATACGCATAGGAGCCTTCTTGATGTAACAAGATAATTCGAAGATCGTTGTTGCATTCAAGGCATCTCTGACTTGCAAGCTCCGTACTTAGTCATTTTGAGGCATCCCAACCAAAAGGTGAGGGGTATTTAATTGTGCGAGCAATTCAATGCTGCAATTTGCGTATATTTACGCAGGCAAACTAATGCCTTTATTTCTTATAGTATTTTTATGCGCGTGTCGTTATTCTGCATTTAGTGTTTTATGCTGGTGCATGCTCGAGTAGAGAAACAACTTAGTTCCTTGATTTTGTTGAAATCCAGTCTTCACCATTTGCACAATAACGTAGAATAAATGTTATGTTGCATGACGGGTGCGACCCCTCTATGTCGAACATAATCTTTTTATTCTTGCGGCAACAACCCAATGTTGTCCGCATAGAGAACAAGCCAATGCTCTAAATATTATACTCTTGACTTTTATAAATTTCTTATAAGTATTTTACGCATGGACAAACCAATGTCACTATCCGTATATAAGCAAACCAATGCTTATTCAAGAGTCTTCCGGTCAAACCAATGCCCGGGTATTTGGACAAGTAAACCAATAATTGTATTTTATAGTCATGACTTTGTAGATCTCCGTCCTGCGCGGTGTACAAGCGTTTGAAACAAACCAATGTTTTACTACTATCACCATTATTTATAGTATTAGTAGCCAAACTAAACTATGCCACTTGGGAGTCGGAGCGTTCCCTGTGCAGCGGTGCATGCAATCAACATACTTAATGTTTATAAAGTTTTGGATGCACTAAATAAGAAACACTGAGTTCGCAGAGGGTGGATCAATTCCCTTGATACGTGTGTTTTCTTTGCGGACTTAACCGCGAAAATAATATATGTGATGAGTATGCGGGTCTATCCTACCTGTTAAAAGGATTTTCGGCATGCGACCATTAATCACTGAAAGGAAAATAACCTTTTCTAATAGACATGCTCATATCATGGTTGCCCCCATTTCAATAGTACTAAAGTACTTAGTGGTGTTGAAATCTAGAATGAAACTTAAACCACTTTTATAAGGGAAGGGCAAAAGTGCGTATGCGACCATGAGCAAATAAAGTGATCTCATGGACTTACGCTGTAGTGACCCGAACTTTTCCATGTTTATATATATATTAAATAAAATTATTATTTACATGATTAAGTGTTTCCAACATGTTAAGTAATCAAACTTGTTAAGACTTGATTAATTGAAATAGGTTTCATATAGACAATTGACCACCCAAGTTGACCGGTGATTCACGAACGTTAAAACTTGTAAAAACAATATGATGACATATATATAGTTATATATATAGTTAACATGATATTATGATAAGTAAACATATCATTAAGTATATTAATAATGAACTACATATGTAAAAACAAGACTACTAACTTAATGATTTTGAAACGAGACATATATGTAACGATTATCGTTGTAACAACATTTAATGTATATATATCATATTAAGAGATATTCGTACATCATAATATCATGATAATATAATAATTTAAAATCTAATTTGATATTATAAACATTGGGTTAACAACATTTAACAAGATCGTGAACCTAAAGGTTTCAAAACAACACTTACATGTAACGACTAACGATGACTTAACGACTCAGTTAAAATGTATATACATGTAGTGTTTTAATATGTATTCATACACTTTTCAAAGACTTCAATACACTTATCAAAATACTTCTACTTAACAAAAATGCTTACAATTACATCCTCGTTCAGTTTCATTAACAATTCTACTCGTATGCACCCGTATTCGTACTCGTACAATACACAGCTTTTAGATGTATGTACTATTGGTATATACACTCCAATTATCAGCTCTTAGCAGCCCATGTGAGTCACCTAAAACATGTGGGAACTATCATTTGGCAACTAGCATGAAATATCTCATAAAATTACAAAAATATGAGTAATCATTCATGACTTATTTACATGAAAACAAAATTACATATCCTTTATATCTAATCCATACACCAACGACCAAAAACACCTACAAACACTTTCATTCTTCAATTTTCTTCATCTAATTGATCTCTCTCAAGTTCTATCTTCAAGTTCTAAGTGTTCTTCATAAATTCTACAAGTTCTAGTTTCATAAAATCAAGAATACTTCCAAGTTTGCTAGCTTACTTCCAATCTTGTAGAGTGATCATCTAACCTCAAGAAATGTTTCTTATTTACAGTAAGATATCTTTCCAATACAAGGTAATACTCATATTCAAACTTTGATTCAATTTCTATAACTATAACAATCTTATTTCGAGTGAAAATCTTACTTGAACTGTTTTCGTGTCATGATTCTGCTTCAAGAACTTTCAAGCCATCCAAGGATCCTTTGAAGCTAGATTCATTTTTCTAATTTCCAGTAGCTTTATCCAAAAAACTTGAGGTAGTAATAATGTTCATAACATCATTCGATTCATACATATAAAGCTATCTTATTCGAAGGTTTAAACTTGTAATCACTAGAACATAGTTTAGTTAATTCTAAACTTGTTCGCAAAAAAAAGTTAATCCTTCTAACTTGACTTTTAAAATAAACTAAATACATGTTCTATATCTATATGATATGCTAACTTAATGATTTAAAACCTGAAAACACGAAAAACGCCGTAAAACCGGATTTACGCCGTCGTAGTAACACCACAGGCTGTTTTGGGTTAGTTAATTAAAAAAACTATGATAAACTTTGATTAAAAATTGTTCTTCTGGGAAAATGATTTTTCTTATGAACATGATACTATATCCAAAAATCATGGTTAAACTCAAAGTGGAAGTATGTTTTTCAAAATGGTCATCAAGACGTCGTTCTTTCGACTGAAATGACTACCTATTACAAAAACGACTTGTAACTTATATTTCCGACTATAAACCTATACTTTTTCTGTTTAGATTCATAAAATAGAGTTCAATATGAAACCATAGCAATTTGATTCACTCAAAACGGATTTAAAATGAAGAAGTTATGGGTAAAACAAGATTGGATAATTTTTCTTGTTGTAGCTACGTGAAAATTGGTAACAAATCTATATTAATCATATTCTAGCTAAATTATATTGTATTATACATATATTCTAATATATTATGTAATCTTGGGATACCATAGACACGTATGCAAATGTTTTGACATATCATATCGACCATAGACACTCTATATGCAGTAATGTGGGAGTTAGCTATACAGGGTTGAGGTTGATTCCAAAAATATATATACTTTGAGTTGTGATCTAGCCTGAGACGTATATACACTGGGTCGTGGATTGATTCAAGATAATATATATAAATTTTTTCTGTACATCTAACTTTGGACAACTAGTTGTAGGTTACTAACGAGGACAGCTGACTTAATGAACTTAAAACATCAAAATGTATTAAATGTGTTGTAAATATATTTTGAACATACTTTGATATATATGTACATATTTGTTATAGGTTCGTGAATCGACCAGTGGCCAAGTCTTACTTCCCGACGAAGTAAAAATCTGTGAAAGTGAGTTATAGTCCCACTTTTAAAATCTTATATTTTTGGGATGAGAATACATGCAGGTTTTATAAATGATTTAAAAAATAGACACAAGAACGTGAAACTACATTCTATGGTTGAATTATCGAAATCGAATATGCCCCTTTTTATTAAGTCTGGTAATCTAAGAATTAGGGAACAGACACCCTAATTGACGTGAATCCTAAAGATAGATCTATTGGGCTTAAAAAACCCCATCCAAAGTACCGGATGCTTTAGTACTTCGAAATTTATATCATATCCGAAGGGTGTCCCGGAATGATGGGGATATTCTTATATATGCATCTTGTTAATGTCAGTTACCAGGTGTTCACCATATGAATGATTTTTATCTCTATGTTTGGGATGTATATTGAAATATGAAATCTTGTGGTCTATTGTTACGATTTGATATATATAGGTTAAACCTATAACTCACTAACATTTTTTTGTTGACGTTTTAAGCATGTTTATTCTCAGGTGATTATTAAGAGCTTCCGTTGTCGCATACTTAAATAAGGACAATATTTGGAGTCCATGCTTGTATGATATTGTGTAAAAACTGCATTCAAGAAACTTATTTCGTTGTAACATATTTGTATTGTAAACCATTATGTAATAGTCGTGTGTAAACAGGATATTTTAGATTATCGTTATTTGATAATCTACGTAAAGCTTTTTAAACCTTTATTGATGAAATAAAGGTTATGGTTTGTTTTAAAATGAATGCAGTCTTTGAAAAACGTCTCATATAGAGGTCAAAACCTCGCAACGAAATCAATTAATATGGAACGTTTTTAATCAATAAGAATGGTACATTTCAGTTGGTATCCGAGCGTTGGTCTTAGAGAACCAGAATTTTGCATTAGTGTGTCTTATCGAGTTTGTTAGGATGCATTAGTGAGTCTGGACTTCAACCGTGTTTACTTGAAAAATGATTGCTTAACAAATTTTGTTGGAAACTATATATTTTTAACATGTGAATATTATGTGATATATTAATCTCTTAACACGTTTGATATTATGTGATAGATGTCTACCTATAGAACAATTCCCATTGACTCACCTAATAATAATGAAGAGTCAAATGTAAATTGGAATGATTCGTGGACTGATTCACAAGTTCCCGAAGAGGAACCGGAAGAAGAGTCGGAACCGGAAGAAGAATCGGAACCGGAAGAAGAATCGGAACCGGAAGAAGAAATAGAACCAGTGGGGGAAATAATAAAACAGTTAAGTAGAATAAAATCCTCAACCAACCAACCATAGTTAATTATGGTCAATGATGTTTCCGCCAAGGAAGCAAAGTATTGGGAGGATTACCAATTCTCCGATGAATCGGATCCCGACAAGGATTCCGATGATGTTATAGAAATTACCCAACAGAATTTAATAAGCCAAAAGAGAACAATAAGGGAAAGGGCATAAAAATAGAGAAATTTGATTCCAAACCCGATGAACTTTATATGTATCGTCAACACCCGTATTTCTTAAGTTGTGACAATAACCCGGGAACCTCTAAACCACCAGGTTTTTCTAAACCAATGTGGAAAACGATGGCTCGTATTAGGGGAACATCATATATCCCTAGAAACTTGGCAAAATGAACCAAAACCGAAGAAGAAGAAACGAGCGAGTCGGAATAAGATAGTTGTATTCGTGTGGTGTAATATATGTAATATAGTGTGCTTATGCTTTATGATATATGTAAAAATTGCTTGTATTAATAAGTATTTTTTTTATGAATCTAACTCTTATCTATTTTACAGTATAAAAACACAAAATGGATAGACAACCCAATATTTTAAGAGACCTACCCGGAGACATGATTGATGAAATATTGTCTAGAGTCAGTCAGAATTCCTCGGCACAACTATTTAAGGCGAGATCAGTTTGTAAGACATTCGAAGAACGTTTCAAGAATGCCTTGGTTTATAAAAGGCTTTCATTCAAAAGATGGGGAATATCACATTGGGAAATCTATAAGTTACGATGTGTTTACTTTGACGCATATATTGCGGGGAACCCAAATGCAATTTTACGCAACGGGTTAAGAAATTATTTTGACTCAATATATCTGAATATAGGACTTCGTGATTTAGAAAAAGTGGCTAACATGCAACATAAAGAAGCATGTTATGCTTACGGGTTAGTAATGTTCGTTTCTCACCAAAGTGAGAACAAGAACATCAGGCTACAACTATTAAACAAAACATTCCCACAAGTGACGGAGTCGGTAATTAGGGTAAGAAATGAGGTTTTTAGGTTATTACGAGACTGTTGGTCATTACGTAACCTTCATCTTTTTGACGACGTTACAACACATTGTCTTACTATCGGTCACAATGGTTATGTTCCACAAAACCAAGGATGGGAAGTGGTATTAGTAAAACCAGAATGCACAACTTGTTTCTGGACGTATGAATTACGTGTCTTTATTGCCTTTGCTGAACGTCTTATTTATTAACTAGAATTATCTTCGCAACTAGTTTGTATCAAAGTTTTATGTGCTATATTTCATGCTATATGTAAAATAGCGGTATTGTAAGTTTGCAAGTTATTGTATAAAGGCTTGAATATGATATTTTTTTTTGTTTTTTGTTTTTGTGATTAGTTTTTCATATAGAATTGTAGTAGTTGAAATGGTATGTTAGCTACTAAGTATGAACTTAACGGGTAGGTACTACCCGATTTAAAGAGTATAAAATGCTAATATGAAGAAAGAGCTTTTATAAATAAGTTCATATTACGCTACGAAATACTATTGACTACTCTTGATATTCTATATGATTAACTCGTTTCATTTGACTATTTTGAAGGAAATGGCACCGACTACTCGACACACCTTGAATATGAGCAAAGAGGAATTTCGTGCATTTCTTGCTTCAAACATAGTCGCAGTACAGGTTGCGCTACATACCAACAATAACCTTGGATCTAGCAGTACAGGAAATAGTGTAGGATGTACCTACAAAGAATTCACTGCCTGCAAACCTTTGGAATTTGATGGAACCGAAGGACCGATCGGATTGAAACGGTGGACCGAGAAGGTCGAATCGGTGTTTGCCATAAGTAAGTGTACTGAAGAGGACAAAGTGAAGTACGCTACACATACCTTCACAGGTTCTGCGTTAACATGGTGGAATACCTATCTAGAGCAAGTGGGACAAGATGATGCTTACACACTACCGTGGTCAGCATTCAAGCACTTGATAAACGAGAAGTACCGTCCCAGAACCGAGGTCAATAAGCTCAAGACAGAACTTAGAGGGTTACGAACCCAAGGATTTGATATTACCACGTACGAAAGACGATTCACAGAATTATGCCTATTGTGTCCAGGAGCGTTCGAAGATGAGGAAGAGAAGATCGACGCGTTTGTGAAAGGATTACCGGACAGAATCCAAGAAGATATAAGTTCACACGAGCCCGCCTCCATACAACAGGCATGTAGAATGGCTCACAAACTAGTGAACCAGATTGAAGAAAGAATTAAAGAACAGACTGCTGAAGAGGCCAATGTGAAGCAAGTCAAAAGAAAGTGGGAGGAAAACGGTGATAAGAATCACCAATACAACAACAACAGCAATTACAACAATAATCGCAACAACTATCCCAACAATCGCAATATCAATCGCAACTACAACAAACGGCCCAACAACAGCAACAACAACAATAACAACAACAACAACAACAACAACAACAACAGCAACTATAACAATCATCCCAACAACAATAATAACCGCAACAACAACAACAATCAGAAGCAGCTATGCCAAAGGTGTGAAAAGTATCACTCTGGGTTCTGCACCAAATTTTGCAACAAGTGTAAAAGAAATACTCATAGCGCGGTGAAGTGTAAGGTCTACGGACCAGGGGTTAACAGAACAAAAGGAACAAATGGTGTCGGAACGAGTAATGGCGGAGCAAGTAGTGTCGGAGCAAGTTATGCCAATGTAGTTTGTTATAAATGTGGAAAACCGGGCCACATTATTAGAAATTGCCCGAACCAGGAGAACACGAATGGACAAGGCCGCGGAAGAGTTTTTAATATTAATGCGGCAGAGGCACAGGAAGACCCGGAGCTAGTTACGGGTACGTTTCTTATTGATAATAAATCTGCTTACGTTTTTTTTTTATTCGGGCGCGGATAGAAGCTATATGAGTAGAGATTTTTGTGCTAAATTAAGTTGTCCATTGACGCCTTTGGATAGTAAATTTTTACTCGAATTAGCAAATGGTAAATTAATTTCAGCAGATAATATATGTCGAAATCGAGAAATTAAACTGGTTAGTGAAACATTTAAGATTGACTTGATACCAGTAGAGTTAGGGAGTTTTGATGTGATAATCGGTATGGACTGGTTGAAAGAAGTGAAAGCAGAGATCGTTTGTTACAAAAATGCAATTCGCATTATACGAGAAAAAGGAAAACCCTTAATGGTGTACGGAGAAAAGGGCAACACTAAGCTACATCTTATTAATAATTTGAAGGCACAAAAACTAATAAGAAAAGGTTGCTATGCTATTCTAGCACACGTCGAGAAAGTATAAACTGAAGAAAAGAGCATCAATGATGTTCCCGTCGCAAAAGAATTTTCCGTTGTATATCCGAAAGAATTACCGGGATTACCCCCACATCGATTCGTTGAATTTCAAATAGATCTTGTACCAGGAGCTGCACCAATAGCTTGTGCTCCTTACAGACTCGCACCCAGCGAGATGAAAAAACTGCAAAGCCAATTACAAGAACTTATAGAGCGTGGTTTCATTCGACCAAGCACATCACCGTGGGGAGCTCCTGTTTTGTTTGTCAAAAAGAAAGATGGTACATTCAGGCTGTGTATCGACTACCGAGAGTTGAACAAACTTACCATCAAGAACCGCTAAGCACTATCGAGAATCGACGACTTATTTGATCAACTACAAGGCTCGTCTGTTTATTCAAAGATTTACTTACGTTCCGGGTATCATCAAATGTGGGTGAAAGAAGATGATATTCCAAAGACTGCTTTTAGAACACGTTACAGTCATTACGAGTTTATGGTCATGCCGTTTGGTTTAACTAATGCACCAGCTGTGTTCATGGACCTTATGAACCGAGTGTGTGGACCATACCTTGACAAGTTTGTCATTGTTTTCATTGATGACATATTTATTTACTCAAAGAATGACCAAGAACACGGTGAACATTTGAGAAAGGTGTTAGAAGTATTGAGGAAGGAAGAATTGTACGCTAAGTTTTCAAATTGTGCATTTTGATTGGAAGAAGTTCAATTCCTCGGTCACATAGTGAACAAAGAAGGTATTAAGGTGGATTCAGCAAAGATAGAAACTGTTGAAAAATAGGAAACCCCGAAAACTCCGAAACACATACACCAGTTTTTAGGACTAGCTGGTTACTACAAAAGGTTCATCCAAGACTTTTCCAGAATAGCAAAACCCTTGACTGCATTAACGCATAAAGGGAAGAAATTTGAATGGAAGGATGAACAAGAGAAAGCGTTTCAGTTATTGAAGAAAAAGCTAACTACGGCACCTATATTGTCATTCCCTGAAGGGAATGATGATTTTGTGATTTATTGTGACGCATCAAAGCAAGGTCTCGGTTGTGTATTAATGCAATGAACGAAGGTGATTGCTTATGCGTCTAGACAATTGAAGATTCACGAACAAAATTATACGACGCATGATTTGGAATTAGGAGCGGTTGTTTTTGCATTAAAGACTTGGAGGCACTACTTATATGGGGTCAAAAGTATTATATATACCGACCACAAAAGTCTTCAACACATATTTAATCAGAAACAACTGAATATGAGGCAGCGTAGGTGGATTGAATTGTTGAATGATTACGACTTTGAGATTCATTACCACCCGGGGAAGGCAAATGTGGTAGCCGACGCCTTGAGCAGGAAGGACAAAGAACCCATTCGAGTAAAATCTATGAATATAATGATTCAGAATAACCTTACTACTCAAATGAAGGAGGCGCAACAAGGAGTTTTAAAAGAGGGAAATTTAAAGGATGAAATACCCAAAAGATCGAAGAGGTATCTTAATATTCGGGAAGACGTAACCCGGTATAGGGCTGAAAGGATTTGGGTACCAAAATTTGGGGATATGAGAGAAATGGTACTTAGAGAAGCTCATAAAACCAGATACTCAATACATCCTGGAATGGGTAAGATGTACAAGGATCTCAAGAAACATTTTTGGTGGCCAGGTATGAAAGCCGATGTTGCTAAATACGTAGGAGAATGTTTGACGTGTTCTAAGGTCAAAGCTGAGCATCAGAAACCATCAGGTCTACTTCAACAACCCAAAATTCTGGAATGGAAATGGGAAAACATTACCATGGATTTCATCACTAAATTGCCAAGGACTGCAAGTGGTTTTGATACTATTTGGGTAATAGTTGATCGTCTCACCAAATCAGCACACTTCTTGCCAATAAAAGAAGATGACAAGATGGAGAAGTTAGCACGACTGTATTTGAAGGAAGTCGTCTCCAGAAATGGAATACCAATCTCTATTATCTCTGATAGGGATGGCAGATTTATTTCAAGATTCTGGCAGACATTACAGCAAGCATTAGGAACTCGTCTAGACATGAGTACTGCCTATCATCCACAAACTGATAGGCAGAGCAAAAGGACGATACAAACGCTTGAAGACATGCTACGATCATGTGTTATTGATTTAGGAAACAGTTGGGATCGACACCTACCGTTAGCAGAATTTTCCTACTACAACAGCTACCATTCAAGCATTGAGATGGTGCCGTTTGAAGCACTTTATGGTAGAAAGTGCAGGTCTCTGATTTGTTGGAGTGAAGTGGGGGATAGACAGATTACGGGTCAGGAGATAATACAAGAAACTACCGAGAAGATTATCCAAATTCAACAACGGTTGAAAACCGCCCAAAGTCGACAAAAGAGCTACGCTGACATTAAAAGAAAAGATATAGAATTTTAAATTGGAGAGATGGTCATGCTTAAAGTTGCACCTTGGAAAGGCGTTGTTCGATTTGGTAAACGAGGGAAATTAAATCCAAGGTATATCAGACCATTCAAGATTATTGATCGTGTCGGACCAGTAGGTTACCGACTTGAGTTACCTCAACAACTCGCGGCTGTACATAACACTTTCCACATCTCGAATTTGAAGAAATGTTTTGCTAAAGAAGATCTCACTATTCCGTTAGATGAAATCTAAATCAACGAAAAACTTCAATTCATCGAAGAACCCGTCGAAATAATGGATCGTGAGGTTAAAAGACTTAAGGAAAACAAGATACCAATTGTTAAGGTTTGATGGAATGCTCGTAGAGGACCCGAGTTCACCTGGGAATGAGAAGATTAGATGAAAAAGAAATACCCGCATTTATTTCCAGAAGATACGTCAACACCTCCAACTGCTTAAAATTTCGGGACGAAATTTATTTAACTGGTAGGTACTGTAGTGACCCGAACTTTTCCATGTTTATATATATATTAAATAAAATTGTTATTTACATGATTAAGTGTTTCCAACATGTTAAGCAATCAAACTTGTTAAGACTTGATTAATTGAAATAGGTTTCATATAGACAATTGACCACCTAAGTTGACCGGTGATTCACGAACGTTAAAACTTGTAAAAACTTTATGATGACATATATATGGTTATATATATAGTTAACATGATATTATGATAAGTAAACATATCATTAAGTATATTAATAATGAACTACATATGTAAAAACAAGACTACTAACTTAATGATTTTGAAACGAGACATATATGTAACGATTATCGTTGTAATGACATTTAATGTATATATATCATATTAAGATATATTCGTACATCATAATATCATGATAATATAATAATTTAAAATCTCATTTGATATTATAAACATTGGGTTAACAACATTTAACAAGATCGTTAACCTAAAGGTTTCAAAACAACACTTACATGTAACGACTAACGATGACTTAACGACTCAGTTAAAATGTATATACATGTAGTGTTTTAATATGTATTCATACACTTTTGAAAGACTTCAAGACACTTATCAAAATACTTCTACTTAACAAAAATGCTTACAATTACATCCTCATTCAGTTTCATTAACAATTCTACTCGTATGCACCCGTACTCGTACAATACACAGCTTTTAGATGTATGTACTATTGGTATATACACTCCAATGATCAGCTCTTAGCAGCCCATGTGAGTCTCCTAACACATGTGGGAACTATCATTTGGCAACTAGCATGAAATATCTCATAAAATTACAAAAATATGAGTAATCATTCATGACTTATTTACATGAAAACAAAATTACATATCCTTTATATCTAATCCATACAACAACGACCAAAAACACCTACAAACACTTTAATTCTTCAATTTTCTTCATCTAATTGATCTCTCTCAAGTTCTATCTTCAAGTTCTAAGTGTTCTTCATAAATTCTACAAGTTCTAGTTTCATAAAATCAAGAATACTTCCAAGTTTGCTAGCTTACTTCCAATCTTGTAGAGTGATCATCCAACCTCAAGAAATCTTTATTATTTACAGTAAGATATATTTTTAATACAAGGTAATACTCATATTCAAACTTTGATTCAATTTCTATAACTATAACAATCTTATTTCGAGTGAAAATCTTACTTGAACTGTTTTCGTGTCATGATTCTGCTTCAAGAACTTTCAAGCCATCCAAGGATCCTTTGAAGCTAGATCCATTTTTCTCATTTCCAGTAGCTTTATCCAGAAAACTTGAGGTAGTAATGATGTTCATAACATCATTCGATTCATACATATAAAGCTATCTTATTCGAAGGTTTAAACTTGTAATCACTAGAACATAGTTTAGTTAATTCTAAACTTGTTCGCAAACAAAAGTTAATCCTTCTAACTTGACTTTTAAAATCAACTAAACACATGTTCTATATCTATATAATATGCTAACTTAATGATTTAAAACCTGAAAACACGAAAAACACCGTAAAACCGGATTTACGCCGTCGTAGTAACACTGCGGGCTGTTTTGGGTTAGTTAATTAAAAACTATGATAAACTTTGATTTAAAAGTTGTTCTTCTGAGAAAATTATTTTTCTTATGAACATGAAACTATATCCAAAAATCATGGTTAAACTCAAAGTGGAAGTATGTTTTTCAAAATGGTCATCAAGACGTCGTTCTTTCGACTGAAATGACTACCTCTTACAAAAATGACTTGTAACTTATATTTCTAACTATAAACCTATACTTTTTCTGTTTAGATTCATAAAATAGAGTTCAATATGAAACCATAGCAATTTGATTCACTCAAAACGGATTTAAAACGAAGAAGTTATGGGTAAAACAAGATTGGATAATTTTTCTTGTTGTAGCTACGTGAAAATTGGTAACAAATCTATATTAATCATATCCTGGCTAACTTATATTGTATTATACATGTATTCTAATATATTATATAATCTTGAGATACCATAGACACGTATGCAAATGTTTTGACATATCATATCGACCCATGTGTATATATTATTTGGAACAACCATAGACACTCTATATGTAGTAATGTGGGAGTTAGCTATACAGGGTTGAGGTTGATTCCAAAAATATATATACTTTGAGTTGTGATCTAGCCTGAGACGTGTATACACTGGGTCGTGGATTGATTCAAGATAATATATATAAATTTTTTCTGTACATCTAACTTTGGACAACTAGTTGTAGGTTACTAACGAGGACAGCTGACTTAATGAACTTAAAACATCAAAATGTATTAAATGTGTTGTAAATATATTTTGAATATACTTTGATATATATGTACATATTTGTTATAGGTTCGTGAATCGACCAGTGGCCAAGTCTTACTTCCCGACGAAAAAAAAATCTGTGAAAGTGAGTTATAGTCTCACTTTTAAAATCTAATATTTTTGGGATGAGATTACATGCAGGTTTTATAAATGATTTACAAAATAGATACAAGTACGTGAAACTACATTCTATGGTTGAATTATCGAAATCGAATATGCCCCTTTTTATTAAGTCTGGTAATCTAAGAATTAGGGAACAGACACCCTAATTGACGCAAATTCTAAAGATAGATCTATTAGGCTTAACAAACCCCATCCAAAGTACCGGATGCTTTAGTACTTCGAAATTTATATCATATCCGAAAGGTGTCCCGGAATGATGGGGATATTCTTATATATGCATCTTGTTAATGTTGGTTACCAGGTGTTCACCATATGAATGATTTTTATCTCTATGTATGGGATGTATATTGAAATATGAAATCGTGTGGTCTATTGTTACGATTTGATATATATAGGTTAAACCTATAACTCACCAACATTTTTTTGTTGACGTTTTAAGCATGTTTATTCTCAGTTGATTATTAAGAGCTTCCGCTGTCGCATACTTAAATAAGGACAAGATTTGGAGTCCATGCTTGTATGATATTGTGTAAAAACTGCATTCAAGAAACTTATTTCGTTGTAACATATTTGTATTGTAAACCATTATGTAATAGTCGTGTGTAAACAGGATATTTTAGATTATCATTATTTGATAATCTACATAAAGCTTTTTAAACCTTTATTGATGAAATAAAGGTTATGGTTTGTTTTAAAATGAATGCAGTCTTTGAAAAACGTCTCATATAGAGGTCAGAACATCGCAACGAAATCAATTAATATGGAACGTTTTTAATCAATAAGAACGGGACATTTCATACGCAATGCTACCACAAGATTATAAGAATTGTCCATGGTCTTACGCATTGCCGCCATGGACTTAATAAATATGTCATGGGCGCGCGTACGCGACCATGGTCTTTAAACAATTGTCCATGGTCTTACGCGTAGCCGCCATGGACTTAATAAATATGCCATGGGCGCGGGTACGCGATCATGGTCTTTAAACAATTGTCCATGGTCTTACGCGTTGCCGCCATGGACTATTTTGTACAAATTGTGCGGAATGTGATATCGCGTGCTCAACACTGCAAGGGGACATTATAGAGCGGCCTTGCGGAGTAGCATTGCAGAATCTTAGCATCTCAGGGATACATATTCCGTACCCAACCGTCTTTCCAAAGATAAAGGAAACATTTTTCTACTAGCTATAGTATATACTATGCCAGCCCCCCAGTTCAATATAACTAAAGTATTTTAGTTGTGTTGAACTATAATTTATACCACACCAAACAAACCATACGTTATAGCTTTATAAGCCGAGCATTAGGTACTCATTGGGCTATTACTTAGTCTTTCGAACTATATGTCTGCCGTTAAATCATTCCTGTAATATCTAAACTATGCATACTGTACATTTAAGCAAACCATTTAATCGGCAACTACTTAATAAATTATGGCAAATAACATGACAATTATTATTCTAACAGCTTATCCGCGATTGTCTATTGTATCATACTCATTTAAGAGATTATGCGGGTATCAAGGATGGTTACAACGATTAACATAGTTATGTTCGAGGAAGTGCATGTTCAAAGTATTGTCGCTACTATTGCACGGTTAGTGCAGAGTTATTTGTTATAATGTTACTGACCAGTAAGTGGTAGCAATCAAGCTAGCAACATGGCTATTATTAAGCAGGTTATATGTAGAAATTAATATTTTCTCAAATTAAGAGAGTTCCTACCAAAGAGGCCTTTTATGCAATAGCACGATTTTTTGCTCGATTTGAGATTGTAGCCATGCCCGGAACTGTTATTGTCTGCCCGTAGGCGTGGTAATTTTTATAAGCGTTGCGTCATTACTTAATACTGGACCATATCCACGCATATTAAGGATAGATTTAGGTATCTCTAGCTGACCGTAACACACAATATATGATGCATTAAGTATACGAATGGATGTGTTTTAACATAGCAAAGATACAAAAGATCCTTTATTTTAAGTAATAAGAGAAGCATCACTTTCTTGATCAACCGAAAAGGTAAGAAATCATATGTCTTGTTAAGCCAATATATTATGTATTTCTTTGCTTCGAGGTATATGCTTTAATCATGGATAGCGATAAATCGGAATACGTTGGTATATAACCGTATAAATGGTCACATACGTTTTTAGCCAAAAACTAATTTTGATAGCTAGAATGTGAACATTATCATTGATTTCATACAAGAAATATATCTTTTTCGCTTTCGAACTTTTTTTAAAGTTATACACACGTTTTTTACTACTTGTACTCATTTCGTATGAGATATCATATTATCTTTTAGCATATCCTAAAGTTTGCAAAGAAAGTCAGATCAAAATCTGTTCGTAAGAAACCATTTATACACGTAATTGTGTCTTCAATCGGATCCCTTTTCATATGCACCTTCGCCCCGAAATTATTTGTGATCATGCATGTTTGTGTGGCTACAGATAAGTAGGCAGATGCAATAAGGAAGCCCGGGTGAGATCAGTTAGCTTGTTTTTATTTGGAGCGCATAGCTCAGCTTATTCAGGATGCACAACTTGGTTTATCAAGAGATTTAACTTAGTGCATACAATTTAGTTAATTGCACACATTTAATTGAATTCGTACATATGGATTCATTATTGCCTAGAGTTTAAGCAATACGTACAGCCCGATCTTATAAAAATGTACATAGTGCGGGCGTGTTATGTTGCACGTAAGCATCGACTTCCTTCTCTCCACACAGTTATATTAACGTGTGCGGAATTGTTAAGTTATACAAGATCACCAAGCAGTAGTGTTACATTGCATTTAAAACTTTCCAACAAAGCTTGCGGAATAATTAATTATGATTATGATGTGTGGGAAGTTTTGGACATTGGTCGGGCCTGCCGTTTACCCATATACAACAACGGGGCATGATATATTTACAATTAATATTAGTATGCCATGACATGTATCTTTCTTTTGTATATGAAAATAAAGAGACAAATTTTGTATTTTCCCGGCTTCCACAGAGAAGATTTGTCACAATCTTTTAGAAAATAAAGAATTATTTTGTTGCAAGCTTTCACCAATTATTAAGGAGTAAATAAACTATATGACTTGCATTACTTGGTCGAAATAATTTAATGCCTTTATTTGTGCCTTTATTTGTGGTGTACCACTTAAAAAATGGTGGTAAAATAAATTGGTGGATATCTGTTGATAATATAATAAACTTAATTAAGATCCACATATGTTTACTCCAACACTCATCAATGACACGTGTAAACACTTGTTTATATATTTTGTGAAAAGTAAAGAAATCTCTCATAGTCGCTCTTGTTGACAAAGATTTTATTTGAATCACATGTTGTTAATAAACTGCAACTTTAATGCTCTTTATCCAAACACTAATTATCAAATTAAGTAAACAGCTATCAACATGCCAATATCACGTAAATAAAAATCATGATTATTTAATATTATTCGCATGAGATTTTGTTCCTTTTTTGCCCACTAAAAATTTACGGACGCTTTTCCACAAGTTTTAATTTTTAAGCCATTATTAGAATTCTGTCGTCACGCAATAAATTTTTATTTTTTATTTTTTTTTATCGAACGACAATTAAATATCCATAAAAAACTGGATCTATGGCTATGATAAGATCAGGAAAACCCATTGTGTGACCCACGAATGGGATCAAGCTTAAAAGCAAGATCTTATAAAATATGTATAAGTATATTAACGGCGTACCTTTTTATGAAGTACTGAACATGTGTGGAATGAAATACAAGTCCGCTCTTGCTCGCCAAATCTCAACTCCGGTTCGCAAAAACGTCGGAATGATTCCATCGCAAGAATTCCGACATGTTACATAAAACATCTCCGATTAATGATTACATAAAAAATATTGTGAAACTCCTAGATGCCAATATACAAGATTTATAGTGTCCTTTATGATTTATTTAATCTTTACGGGAAATAATACATAACAATCAGTAACATAAGATATTGTTTTTTATTAAGGCATCGAGTTTACGGTGGAGAATTAAATAAGCACTGAGACAAATATACTTATAGCTTCATCTCTGCAATAAATTAAGATGTGGATGTATCGAGCAAGTACCGAATCTTTGATTATTTTGTGAAGACCACGAATCATGTTGCATTCAGAGTCCTACGGATGGTGCCAAATGATCAAGCGTATTTCCACCGAGGGTCGAGAACACGCTTGAGTGCAATAGAGGGGGTTTATTATGTACAGCGGCTTTAACCTCCGGTCCGGTTAGCGTGATAACCCTAGCCGAGATGATGATTTCGGAAGGGTGGTTATGGCTGTTTGGCCGTCATCGAGGCTTGTCGATTGGCGGCTAGGGAGAAACCCTACACGGCGGTGTAGGTAAAACCCTAGGAGGAGAGGAGCGTTTAAGCTTCTATCATGTGTATTTAGAATAAAGGCCATGCCCTTTATTTATATAGGCCTATTAGGGTTTTGAGGGGAAAAGGCTAGCGGGCCTCTAATGGACCAGACTCAGGGGCAAGCCCAAATAGTAGCCCGATGCGTTATGCGTATCATTAAGATACAAACGAGGTTTAAAATGAAATCAAGTGGCAGACTTGAAGAATTGTTTAGTTTCATATGTTATAATCAATATTTTAATTCATTTTAATTGTCCATTGTTATTAGTCCACAGTCGATAGTCTACAGTTAACAGTCCAATAATTCATATATAGTTTAATATATAATATTTGAATTAATTAATATATATCGTGACTCGTGTACATGTCTCAGACTCGATCACCACTCAAACTATATATATTATTATAGAATCAACCTCAACCCTGTATAGCTAACTCTCGCATTACTGCATATAGAGTGTCTATGGTGATTCCCAATAATATATATAGATGCATCGATATGATATGTCAAAACCTTGTATACGTGTCCCGATATTTAAATTGCATAAATAACATTATTTAAATGACGATAAGTAAAGTACGTAAAATAAATAACAGAAATTAAATGACGATAAATAAAATTGTGAAAATATAAATTGCGATAAATAAACTGCGATAAATAAATTGCGATAATAAAATGTATTAAGGAATTAACAGTTAGCTAGGAACAGTTAGTTAGGATTTTGTTAGCGTGAATTCTTAATAGAATTTCTCATAGTTAATTCATTTGTTTCTAACAGATTTTTATTTTGTCCAATGTTTTCTTCATTTTGCCACTTGTTGGATTCTGATAGATCAAAATCAAAATATGAAATTGAATGAAAATGGTTATTTTGCGGTGAACGGATACGTATATCGGTGGTTGTAAATAGGATAGTAAATGAATTAACACTAATTCAAGCCCAAGTTCAAGTAATTAACAAGTAAGTCCAATAAAGCCCAAGTAATTAACTATTAACCATAGTTAATTAAAATGATTAATAAAACTTAATCATGAATGTAAATAATATCTTAAAATATTATTCGTGTAGTGTACGTATGTCACAAAGACGTGTCGGGCATTCAAAAGTCATGTATGATCAATCTTGGTAACGAGTAAATGTAATAACATACATTCAATAATTCACAAGTATTAATAATAACAATTATTAATAAATAAACGTTGGAAAATCCAGGGTCGTTACAAGATTAGTAGATTTTCAAGTAAGAGAGGAATATAGAAGGGAGCACGTGATAACTTTTTTTAATACTAGCTACATAGATATAGTACTTGCTCCAATTAAAGACTTCGAGTCATTAATAAAATATTCCTTTAATGTGCAACACAATTTACATTACAATTAAAATTATAAATTACATCAAAATTCGGCCATTCTTTTCTAACTTGAATTTTCAAACCTTATAAAATCATTTTTCTAATTTATACGAAGTAATTTTTATTACGTGTATAAAAATTTATTTACGTGTTATATAGTAATTATTTATAATAATTAATTTGATACATCTCAAAAAAATATGATACAATATAATTTGGACAGCTCGGGATAATAAATTTGTTACAACTCATATAGTAATATATGACACTATGTTTCTTTGCAATTGTATTAGATATTTAATATGTTAAAACGAATTATTGTCCTATAGCTAGGTTACGTTAACTGCTTTGCTTCAATATATTTTTATTAGAATATATAATTGGATGCTACAAAATTTTTTGTACGTAAACGAATGGTGGCCGCCCTGACGCGTGGCTGACCACTCTGCTTGTTATATTTAATAGGATAATTTCTTCAGTATTAAGATTGCAACTTGCAATTGCTTACCTTTTTCCATCTACCATGGATAAAACTAACGTATTTCAGAAAACAAAATGAAAAAATTAAAATAATCCTTAAGGTGGAACAACAAATTCTTCACACATTTCCCATAAGATAAATTACAAGTATTCTGAAAAAATCTTATTGGTCCATTTATATTCACATGGATTACAAATTATATCTGATCCAATGGATGACATTCACCAATCCAAAAATCTAAAGCCTTTCCCTTTATCAATTTGTATATTCCATAAATAAACAACTTCCAAACAATTATTTGAACACCAAACAAAATCAAGTTTCATATTTTCTGTTCAAATTCACGAAGAAACATGGACATCGCTTTATATTTTTCTAGATAATGTGAATACAATTGCGTACACTGAACACGCTCGAAGAAAGACGATAACGGCTATTGATGTTGTTTATGCTTTGAAGATACAAGGTTGTACATTTTTCGGCTATTGGTGTTGTTTATCCTTTGAAGAGATCACAAATCCAACGTTTTATGTTGTTTTATGGTTTTAGGAATCTATTGTTTAATTTCAATTAAAGTTGATGTAAGTGATGAAAGTTCTTAATGAATATAAATTTATGAACGAATTGGTTATTGAAAGTCGTTAATTTTTGATTTGTTTAAGATTATTGAATTGTTGCTTAGATTGTGGAGTTAGATTGGTGATAAAATTCCATTTTATTTTGTTCTTAAATTCTTCATTTACAGAAACTGGGGGAAGTTAAATACAAAATAAAATAAAATTCTTAGATTGTAATTAGCGATGGATTTGGATCGGAATTTCCGTCAGAAAAGTTGCTGGTGAGCCGTTGAAACCTGTGGGTAATGAGTTCGTCGTTATAGCGTCGTCAATCCCAAATCCGTCGTTAACCAGGCCGTCGCTAATCTGTCCCGACTGTTCGAAGGAAATCCGTCGGAACATGCATCCGTCGGTAAATTGGTCGTCTCAAATCTATCGTTAAAATGTCCGTCGTTAACTAGTTCGTCCCAAATCCGTCGGAAAAACTCAAGTTCATTTCCATCGGAAATCCGTCGCTAAAATATAGGGCCGTCCCAAAATCCGTCGGTAAAAATTACCGAGGGCGAATTTAGGGTCCGCCAGAATCCGTCGATAATCCGTAGAAAAGCTAGTTTTGGGACGAATTTGGGACAGAATCGGCCGTCGGTAAATCTCAATTTTCTAGTAGCGGAGAATACTTGGTAAAATACTCAATCCTGATTGATCAGGAGTGGATTAAAAATATTCATTAATTTCGTGTGGTTGCCTTTAAAAAAAAAAAAAAAAATTCATTAATATCTTCCCAAACTGTTATGAATCTTGTGTGCTTTTTGTTTACTATTTATCTATCAACTTAAAGAACACATTTAAGTTCAAGAAAAGTGTGTTAAATGAGAAAAGTTAAAACATATTCTAAGTCACTATTTAACCCTTTTTAGTTACTTATAGTATAAAATAATTTAAGTCACTATTTTTGTAATTAAGGATATTTCTACATGTCATCAAGTGAGAACGTTATCATTTATATAAATGGTAAGAACAGATCTAAACCGTTCATATTTTTAATCAATGGCTTTTAAAATTTTCAACTATTTAAAATTAAAAGTAATTGGAAAGGGCATACATGTAAAATGCCACCCCTTAAATTTCTCATCTGTACTACCATACTCCGTATTTAACTTATAGTAACTGCCTCCCTCTCTCTCTTAATTACTTTTATTCATTAATTCCATATTAATATTCATATTTACAACTTTTCTGATGAACTTATGAGTTCATCCATATATATCGAAAATAAAGTCTCGATCCATGCATTAAGGGATTGAACTTATGAGTCATCGATTGAACTCAACTAACGTAAATACCACCATCCATTCAATGCACCACTCACCAATAAACAAGGAGTAAAACAACCAACAATCACCATTAATCCTCGATCGATCAAATCACCACCAATGATAATCTGGGTACTATGACGATCGAACGTTACCGGACTGGTGCATATGAACGTTGGCATCCTAGTTGGCTAACTGTGTCATCCCCTCTAACTACTACTCTTTTGACTCGCCGATGTGGCAATGTGCATCCGGCCGGTTAACAACCCGAATTTTCAACTGTGTCTAGGCTCTTCCACGACCAACTTGTTTTCGATTTTGAAATCGTAGGTGTTGTACGTGTATTAGAAAGAATAAAGTGTGTGCTTTATACTTTGTGATTTGAAATAAGTTTTTAATAAAAAAAAACTTCGATTACTCTGATATTAATTAATCATGCATCCATTGTAGGTGTATCCTCTACGTAATGTCAATACATCCTTGTTTATGAAGTAATTTATATCCAATAAATATGTTTCATGCATCCTCGTTATCGTTTTATTTATGAGATGTGAATGTCTACAGCATCCTTGTTTTCATGCATCCCTGTTATACAAGTTAGGTTATTAGCATCCAAGAAAATTCAAGTTAAAATGATAAAAAGAATTAATGCTAAACTAAAGAGAATGAATTAATCGGATCCATTGAATTTGGATCCATTGAATTTTGTTGTTTGATTGCAAACGTAAGTTTTTACTCGTATTCGAAAGTTTGAATGGTATAACAGTTGGCTATAAATTTGAGGATTAAAAGCCTAAGAAATTGGATGTTAAAATTACTTATTTAACCCTGTTCTCATATTATATATTTGTGAGAACATTCTCATAGGATTACAACCCTTCTAAACATAACCTCAAAAGCTATGTTTAAAACATTAAGGCTTGCATTCTTGAATTGTAGCTTAATAATAACCACCTTTAATAACTACATTTACCATCTATTATAATTTAATGCATACATTCTTTTTTAAGCATAACTCTTACATTTGGTTGGAGGATTTGAAAATCTCATGAGATTTGAAATACCATGATTTGAAATCTTATTATGTGTTTGGTTCAGGGGTTTGAAATCCCGAGATTCGTAAAGTGTAAAACGTAAAAATGTAAACGTATAACGTACAAATGTAAAACATAAAGAATTAAAGTAAAGCGTTAAATGTAATACATAAAACGTGAAGTGTAAAACGTAAACACGAAACTTAAAATAAAACGTAAAATGTAAAGAGTAACGTAAATGTAAAATGTAAAATGTAAAACGTAAAATAAAGTATTAAACATAAATGTAAACGTAAACATAGAGCGAAATATAAAATGTAGGGAAAATTGTTTGAAAATGCGTTGAACTTTCATCAGATTCCTATTGTATGCATCCAACTTTCAAATCTCCTTTTGTATGTATTCAACTTTCTAAAATGTTCTATTGTATGTATTTAACCTGTTATAATAGGTTACCTTTCAGGTCACTTCAATTTCACTTTTAGGTATTTACATTATTAGTCCCTCATATTTGTAAATTCTCATATCATTGGACCTTTCATCATCATTCATCATCTTTATCAAGATAACGCCTATCATTCTCATCATAAAAATACAATGTTACAACACAAAAGCTTTAAAAATCACATTTTTACTGAAAAAAATGAACACTCCATCATTGATAGTCATTTGAGGTTTTCACCTAATCTTTAAAGATATTATCCATGTTATTAATTACAGTAGTACCTTTACACTTTAAATAAAAAAAAAAAAAAAAATTTATGAGTATGAACTGATGTGAAGTACAAGGATTCCTTGTAATCAAGTCGTGAGAAATGTTGGTTAGACGATGTAGCCAACATTAGTGGTGACAAAATGATCTCTACAGTAAGCATTCTATGTTCTATCTTTACATCACTCTTAAGTTTATTGTAATTTAAATTACACAGATCATGGTGGCCCTGATTTTATAGAAACCGTATGCTAAAAACGTCAAATTCTTCAGTGAGACCCAATTGTTATTCATTTTTAGTTATAGTATATTTAATGTAGCGCAATGAAGATGAATCAGAACAATAGTTTTTTAATGTGTGATTTATTGATCAAGTTTCAATTTGTATTATAGAATATAGATACATGTTATAATTTTTTGAGGCCCTAAAAGTTGATATCAATAAAAAGTTGCAAGTATTTTCCGGTTAAAATGAAATGTGTACTTGAAATATAGTATTGATGATGTATGCATGTTTTGCAGGTAGGGATATAATCCAAATTGGTCAGGTTAAGAGTTTGATAATTTCATTATTCTTTCTAACAAGTTGTGATTTGACTATAATCTCGGTCATACTATCAATGCTAAGCTCATTCTTCGTGGGAAATTATTGGTTCTCTTTTTTAAGGGTGGGGAATTTTTATTTACCGAGTCAACAATAATGTGATTACGAAGCCATTTGTATAACTTTTTGTTGATAACAAGGTATAAGTGTACACATGTATATACTTGCATAATCTATTTATAATTATAGAACTAAAACGAAATCAACATATCTAAACTAATTGGACAGATCTAAGAACGAACAGATCTAAATCGAACTGTTGCTAATAGATGAACATGAAATAAACAAATCGGACAAGAGTATTGGGAAGTTATCTCACATCGATCATGAACAAAAACAAATGTATGTATATAATGCTAAGGGAAAGTCCCTCTATCACCAATTGGTTTTAGAAAATGATGGACTCTTGGACTTATATGTTGTGCATGTTGCTAGACTATACGATGTATTAATTCTGTCATGGTATCAGAGCTAAGGTGGACGGTTTGTTCTAAAGCGAGTCCGAGTCAGGCCCCCATGCGTGTGCCGCCGTCGCTACAAAGAGATTGAGTCAGACCTTCTTCTCTTCTTCTCTTGCCGCCATCTCTACAACCGTTCCACGCCTCGATGTGAGGGGGCGTATTGGGAAGTTATCTCACATCGGTCATGAACAAAAACAAATGTATGTATATAATGCTAAGGGAAAGTCCCTCTATCACCAATTGGTTTTAGAAAAGGATGGACTCTTGGACTTATATGTTGTGCATGTTGTTAGACTATACGAATTATCAATTCTGTCAAAGAGATACAATTGGATACTAAACGAAATTAACAATTTCATGTTGGGCTCTTATATTTAAGATTTTTATTGTTGATGCTACAGAGCTTAATTAGAACTAGTCCGGGTCAGGCCCGCGCGATGCGGCGGGGGCTTTCGGCCTGCGTATTCATATTTAACGTAGCTTTATGTATTTACAGAAGGGAAAACGACCCATGTGTTAAGCGTCGTTGTAGGTGTCGTCGTCTTAGTGTTTTTTAAAATCTGTCCGGTTCGAACATAGTTAGTTTCGTTTTGTTGATAAAATTATTTCGAGTCCAACGGTGCTGTCGAAAAAATTTAACTCGCTGCGAGGAGGAAGATACGGGCTGTCGTTGTGTTTAGCATTAATGAAAACGTGTCCGTTTCGAACGGATTTTTTTTTCGTTTTGTTCATAAAATTATTTCGAGTATGACGTTGATATCGAAAGAATTTAACTCGCGGCGAGCGGGAAAATACGGGGTATCGTTGTATTTATTGTTTTTTAAAAAGTGTCCGTTTCGAATGTAGTTAGTTTCGTTTTGTTCATAAAAATATTTCGAGTTTAACGGTGTGGTCGGTGAAATTTAACTCTGAGCTAGGAGAAAGATACGAGCTGTCGAAGTCTTTGGGTGGTTAAAAACTGAAGTTACGCTTTTAACCCCTGCAGAATTTAAGAGTTGAAGATAGTTGAGGGGTGTAAAATTAAAATTCGTAGTGTGAATGAGGGTGTGAAACGGGAAAAAAGAATAAGGGGAATTGCCAAGTTCCCCGTGTGCTTTAGTATATTGACAACGGGAAAAAAAAATAAGGGGAATGGCCAAGTTCCCCGTGTGCTTTAGTATATTGACAATTGCATTGGAGATTTGAATGTTTATAGATTGTATTTGTATTTCCTGTAAGTTTTGATGAAAATGTAACTGTTGAAGTTTGAGCTACGACTTGAATTTCTGATTGTAAGTTTGATTTATTGTAAATGTTGAATTTTGAGAGTTGTTGAACAAGAAGATAATCAAGGTGGGATGAAGATGAATCAATGATGAAGATGAAGATGATGATGAAGGGACTAATGAAATCAAAATTTACAAACATGAGGGGACCAAAAATGTAAATACCTAAAAATGAAATTGAGTTGACCTGGAAGGTAACCTATTATAACAGGTTAAATACATATAATAGAACATTTTAGAAAGTTGTATGCATACAATAGGAGATTTGAAAGTTGGCTGCATACAATAGGAATTTAGTGAAAGTTCAATGCATTTTCAAACAATTTTCCCTAAAATGTAAACCGTAATAGTAAATGGTAAATGTAAAATAAAACGTAAAATGTAATTTGTAAAAGTAAAACGTAATTCGTAAAACGTAAAACATAAAACCTAAAACACGCAGTGTAAAACGATAACCTAAAGGTAAAGGATGAGATCATGAGATTTTTCTAAATCCCTCACTAATACTTAAAATTTTAAAACCCCATGTTCATAGGATTTTGAAACCCATCAAATTTGAAATACCCAATCAAACATTGGATTTCATTGATTTTGAAATGCAAATCCTTTCAAATCTCACGAACCTGACGCCTCCTTAAAACTAGGTTTAGAAAAGCATTTTTTATTAAGGAGTTGATCTTTCTAACTTATGATTTTAATAAAAATCTTTTTATAATCATGTTTAACATGTTTGTACAATACAAATAATCAATGTATAATATGAGTAGATTTATTAAATATAAAAATAAAAATATTGGTCCCTTTTTGGATTTACTAAGGCCATAAATATTAGACTATTACTCTTATTCGCGACATATATCTTCAGAATCACATTGTGTCACATGAGAGTCACCTCATCATTAATTCATCACACTATGTCACTATATTAGTATACATGACATACCCATTACCATCAAATGGATTCACATAAATTAATTAATAATCCATACGTTTTAATTTAATAGACTTGTTTTTTTAAGATATCCTAATTTAATGTTTACTTTTTCAAAAATAAATAAGAATAATAAAATAGGTTTTTATATCATTGCTTTATATATGTAAAATATAAAGTATGTAAAAAGTAAGAGGTAAACTAAAAATATGTAAGTGAACAAAAAAGTATAAGGTGGCATTTGGTTCGAGGATTTCAAATCCTGAATCCTGAATATACCATTGCTTTATATATGTAAAATATAAAGTATGTAAAAAGTAAGAGGCAAAATATGTAAGTGAACAAAAAAGTATAAGGTTGCGTTTGGTTCGAGGATTTCAAATCCTGAATCCTGAATGTACCATTGCTTTATATATGTAAAATATAAAGTATGTAAAAAGTAAGAGGTAAAATATGTAAGTGAACAAAAAAGTATAAGGTGGCGTTTGGTTTGTGACGACCCGTCCTAATTCATAAGGACGAATACAATAACATATGGATACATTGTGAGGTATTTGACCTCTATATGATACATTTTTCAAACATTGCATTCGTTTTTAAAAGACAAACTTTCTTTACATCGGAAGTTGACGGCATGCATACCATTTCATAATATATCCAAAATAATATCCTTGATGAACTCAATGACTCGAATGCAACGTCTTTTGAAATATGTCATGAATGACTCCAAGTAATATCTTTAAAATGAGCAAATGCACAGCGAAAGATTTCTTTAATACATGAGAATAAACATGCTTTAAAGTGTCAACCAAAATGTTGGTGAGTTCATTAGTTTATCATAATCGATCATTTCCATAATTTTAATAGACCACAAGATTTCTATTTTCATTTTTCATAAACATCATCTCATATCAGGCATTTCGCACAAACTGCATAGAGATAAAAATCATTCATATGGATTGAACACCTGGTAACCGACATTAACAAAACGCGTCTAGAATATCCCCATCATTCCGGGACTCTAATCGGACATGATAAAATCGAAGTACTAAAGCATCCGTAATCCGGATGAGGTTTGTTAGGCCAAATAGATCTTGTGACGAACCAGAAATTTCCGATTAAATTTAAACTTCATCTTTAAATGATTTCGACACGATAAGCAAAGTCTATAATGTTGAGTCTCAAAATTTTTGAACTATTTACATGAATTCATTTAACCTGTGACTATTCCCGACGATTCACGAACAATTGTTTGTAAATAAAAATGTATATATATATATATATATATATATATATATATATATATATATATATATATATATATATATATAAGTGTATATGTTATACTTTTTTGAATAAATAAAGATATACTTTAATCAATTAGAATTAAAAATGTAAAATAATAAACAAAATAATTAAGTTGTTATTAAAGTAAACATATATAAATAGATATATGATTATTATTACATTCATTATTATATTTAATATTAATATCAATATTATTAAAATTAAAATACTTAAATTATTACATTTGATTTGTTAATATCATTATTATTATAGCTAGTAGTAAAGTAATGATTTTAGTTATATGATTAATATTAGTAATACAATTAAATATTATTATTACCATTTTCATTAAGAATTATTATTATAAATTATTATTATTATCATTATTGTAATTATGATTATTAGAAAATAATATATTCTATTATTATGAACATTAATAATATGATTATTATCATATTTATTAGTATTTATATTATTATTAATATAATTATTATTATTAATACATTTATTAATTTTTAGTATTTATTATATAATTTATAAATCATAAAAATCACACGATTCAGTTGAAGTTCGTAATCAAACAGTATATCATTTTTGTTTCTATCTCTAAATTATTAGGAATCATCTTTAGTAAATCGTACCAATCTATGGAGAATCATATCTGCTTTTAATTTATTCTGTTTTCTTCTTTATTCGTTTTTCCTCTGGCCTCATATTCTGTCGACCCACTCAAACACTACAAAACAACTTTTGATTTATATAATATCGATGCATAAATCACTCATTGGCACACTTTAAATTCTCTGCTGTAATTAAAAAGAAATTAAATAGATAAAAATTATATACAACTCGTTTTCCTCTGTTCCTGACTCATTTTACAAATAACTCGAATTCGAATGGTAATTCAAAATCTGGAAATGCATCTATGTTAGGATTGACATACATAAAACATCTGTAAGTTTTCATATCCAAATTCTTTGTATTGATTTCGAATTTTGAAGTCAATTATTAAATTCAAAAAGTCAACTAAATCATTCATCTTAAAATTCGAACTCACATTGATGTTTGTGGATCAATTAATGGTCCAGAAAGCTTCTATGAATGATTTACGACACAAGTCTTGTTGAAATTAAAATCTATAACAGTTTTAAAATAGAGATTTGAATTGGAGTTCTTAGCTTTCTTAACCGTGATGAGCAATAGATTAAACTCAAATCAAATTTAAAAATCTATTATTGCAATTAAGTTAGTAATCCTCTAGTTAAACTATCTGGAAGGTGTCAGCTTCCAATTTCTATTAACAACTTCAAATTTTAGAGTCAAAACCGTGGTATTAAAAAGTCAACAGTTTGTTCATCGATTTAATTTGAATTTTCTGTTATAATGTAAGTTTAATTGTTGATTCAGATAATTTTTAATAACAATTTGGAACTTAATTCATTCAGGGATCATGAGCAAAAACCTATTAAAAAGTCGAAATTGAATTTAGTCGTGTTCTTCATAAAAGTCAGATACAGACGGATTTTTTTTTTAATTTAAGTCAATCAAACAAAAACTATTTCTGTATTAATTTTGAATCCTGAAATTTATTATATATTTGTTGCTAATTAGAATTAATCCTTGGCCTTTTTTTTTTTACTTCTGATCGATTAGGTATGGTGAAGGGATGAACAAATTAAAATACGGGTTTTATAAATTAGGATTAAGATTAAAACAGAAGTGGTGGAGTGGTGTCATGTGTTTCGGGTTAACGGGAGGTCGAGGGTTCGAGCCTTGGCAATGGAGTTGGTCGAGGGTTCGAGCCTTGGCAATGGCGTTATATTCTTTTTAAAGCTAATTCGTGTGAGGTAGAAATTTGGTTATTTTATTTTTATTATTAGTATTATTATTATTATTATTATTAGTATTATTATTGTTATTAATTATTGTTACTATGTTAAGCATTGTTAGTACAAACAATAATAAAAATGATTATTATCATTAATCAAATTAATAATAATATCACTATTGTTATTATTATTATTATTATTAGTCTTATAAGTATTATTAATATAGTTATTATTGTTAATTTTATCATTTAAGTATTATTACTATTATTATTATTATGATTATACTAATTATCATTATTGTTATTATTACACTTATCATTTTTGTTATTATTATTATCATTAAATAATAAAATTTTTATCAGTATTAGTATTATTAATAAGTATTATGAATATTAGTTACTATTGTTATTACCGCTAATATAAGTAGTAGTTACCAACTATTATTATCGTTATCATAACCCTAGTTACAATTACAATTATTGTTATTATTATTGTTATTACTAATATTATTATCAAAATAGGTATTATTATTAAATAATATGATTATTAATATTATCATTATTAATCTCAAAAAACTACCTTTTTAGCAGATAAATATTTTGTACATAAAATATACTTATTACGTATACTATAATTGTATTAAAATTTCACATAACTATATATATCAAACCTATTATTATTATTTTTATAAATACATATAAATAACAAACTATCAATTTTTAAATATAACATTAAACAATTATGTATATAAATATAGATATATTAATATAACTATAAAAGTATTAACCATTATGAATATATATATATATACAAATTAAACATACATAATATATAAATTAAAGATATAATAAATAAATTTGTTCAGTTACGATTATATTTTTTAATATATATATACAAATGATATAGCTTCGTGAATCCAAGGCCAACCCTGCATTGTTCAGTTGTTCAATATCGTCATATGTATTTTTACTACAAAATACAGTATCGTGAGTTCATTTGATTCCCTTTTACTCTTTACATTTTTGGTACTGAGAATACATGCGCTGTTTTTACAACTGCTGTGACGATCGCTCCAAATCCATATGGACGAACACGTCATTCATCGATTTCATTGCGAGGTATTTGACCTCTATATGATATGTTTTATAAATATTGCATTCTTTTGAAAAGGCACACCATAAATGAATATTTAAATCAAAGGTTTTAGACATATGATGATTTCTACATATATACAATCATCGTAAATAATAGTTTACAATAGTACTTCCGTTGACAACGCAGTCAAAATAAGATACATGGTGATGATTTGGTGAATGCAACGTTTCCTTGATAAATATGCCATGTAAGACTCCATGCACATAGCTTGTCTAACATATAAGTAAACAGCGGAAGACTTCGAGGGAACCTGAGAATAAACATGCTAACAAGTGTCAACACAAAGGTTGGTGAGTTCATAGTTTTAATGTCTTGCATAATCTGTACATAAAGGTGGATCACAAGATTTCAGTTGTTTCATCCGAAACGTTTATCAAAATATTCTACAAGATTGAGCACCCTGGTAACTAAACTTAACGTATATATAATTTGTACCCTTTGTGAAATGTCCCGTTCATATTGATTATAAACGTTCCATATTAATTGATTTCATTGCGAGGTTTTGACCTCTATATGAGACGTTTTTCAAAGACTGCATTCATTTTTAAAACAACCATAACCTTTATTTTATCAATAAAGGTTTCAAAAGCATTACGTAGATTATCAAATAATGATAATCTAAAATATACTGTTTACACACGATCATTACATAATGGTTTAAAATAGAAATATATTACATCGACATATGTTTCTTGAATGCAGTTTTTACACAATATCATACAAACATGGACTCCAAATCTTGTCCTTATTTTAGTATGCAACAGCGAAAGCTCTTAGTATTCACCTGAGAATAAACATGCTTTGAACGTCAACAAAAATGTTGGTGAGTTATAGGTTTAACCTATATATATATTAAATCGTAACAATAGACCACAAGATTTCATATTTCAATACACATCCCATACATAGAGATAAAAATCATTCATATGGTGAACAACTGGTAACCGACATTAACAAGATGCATATATAAGAATATCCCCATCATTCTGGGACACCCTTCGGATATGATATAAATTTCGAAGTACTAAAGCATCTGGTACTTTGAATGGGGTTTGTTAGGCCCAATAGATCTATCTTTAGGATTCGCATCAATTAGGGTGTCTGTTCCCTAATTCATAGATTACCAGACTTAATAAAAAGGGGCATATTCGATTTCGATAATTCAACCATAGAATGTAGTTTCACGTACTTGTGTCTATTTTGTAAATCATTTATAAAACCTGCATGTATTCTCATCCCAAAAATATTAGATTTTAAAAGTGGGACTATAACTCACTTTCACAGATATTTTCTTCCTCGGAAATAAGACTTGGACACGGATCGATTCACGAACCTATACAAATATGTACATATATATCAAAGTATGATCAAAATATAATTACAACCATTTTTATTATGTTTTAAAGATTTGAGTGTATTAAGTCAGCTGTCCTCGTTAGTAACCTACAACTAGTTGTCCACAGTTAGATGTACAGAAATAAATCGATATATATTATCTTGAATCAATCCACGACCAAGTGTATACACGTCTCAGGCTAGATCACAACTCAAAGTATATATATTTTTGGAATCAACCTCAACCCTGTATAGCTAACTCCAACATTACTGCATATAGAGTGTCTATGGTTGTTCCAAATAATATATATACATGGGTCGATATGATATGTCAAAACATTTGCATACGTGTCTATGGTATCCTAAGATTACATAATATATTAGAATACATGTATAATACAATATAAGTTAGCTAGGATACGATTTGTATAGATTTGTTAAACATTTCCCGTAGCTAAAAAATAAAAAATATCCAATCTTGTTTTACCCATAACTTCTTCATTTTAAATCCGTTTTGAGTGAATCAAATTGCTATGGTTTCATATTGAACTCTAATTTAAGAATCTAAACAGAAAAAGTATAGGTTTATATTCTGAAATTTAAGTTACATGTCAATTACTAAAGAGGTAGTAATTTCCATCGAAAGAACGACATCTTGATGACCATTTTTAAAAACATACTTTCACTTTGAGTTTAACCAAGATTTTTTGATATAGTTTCATGTTCATATGAAAAATCATTTTCCCAGAATAATAACTTTTAAATCAAAGTTTATCATAGTTTTTAATTATCCAAACCAAAACAGCCCCCGGTTTCACTACGACGGCGTATATCCGATTTTATGGTGTTCATCGTGTTTCCAGGTTTTAAATCATTAAGTTAGCATATAATATAGATATAGAACATGTGTTTAGTTGATTTTAAAAGTCAAGTTAGAAGGATTAACTTTTGTTTGCGAACAAGTTTAGAATTAACTAAACTATGTTCTAGTGATTACAAGTTTAAACCTTCGAATAAGATAGCTTTATATGTATGAATCGAATGATGTTATGAACATTATTACTACCTCAAGTTTTCTGGATAAAACTACTGGAAATGAGAAAAATGGATCTAGCTTCAAAGGATCCTTGGATGGCTTGAAAGTTCTTGAAGCAGAATCATGACACGAAAACAGTTCAAGTAAGATTTTCACTCGAAATAAGATTGTTATAGTTGTAGAAATTGAATCAAAGTTTGAATATGAATATTATATTGAATTAGAAAGATAACCTACTGTAAATAACAAAGGTTCCTTGATCTTAGATGATTACTTGGAATGAATTAGAAAGCTTGGAAGTAGACTTGCAAACTTGGAAGTATTCTTGATTTTTATGAAACTATACTTATGGAATTTATGATGAACACTTAGAACTTGAAGATGGAACTTGAGAGACATCAATTAGATGAAGAAAATTGAAGAGTAAAAGTGTTTGTATGTGTTTTTGGTCTTTGGTATATGGATTAGATATAAAGGATATGTAATTTTGTTTTCATGTAAATAAGTCATGAATGATTACTAATATTTTTGTAATTTTATGAGATATTTCATGCTAGTTGCCAAATGATGGTTCCCACATGTGTTAGGTGACTCACATGGGCTGCTAAGAGCTGATCATTGGAGTGTATATACCAATAGTACATACATCTAAAAGCTGTGTATTGTACGAGTACGAATACGGGTGCATACGAGTAGAATTGTTGATGAAACTAAACGAGGATGTAATTGTAAGCATTTTTGTTAAGTAGAAGTACTTTGATAAGTGTCATGAAGTCTTTCAAAAGTGTATAAATATGTAGTGACCCGAAGTTTTCCATGTTTATATATATTAATTGAGATTGATATTTACATGATTAAATGTTTCCAACATGTTAAGCAATCAAACTTGTTAAGACTTGATTAATTGAAATATGTTTCATATAGACAATTGACCACCCAAGTTGACCGGCGATTCACGAACGTTAAAACTTGTAAAAACGACATGACGATATATATATATATATATATGGATATACATATGGTTAACATGAGATTATGATAAGTAAGTATCTCCATAAGTATATTAACAAATGAATTATATACATATAAACAAGACTACTAACTTAAGGATTTCGAAACGAGACATATATGTAACGATTATAGTTGTAACGACATTTAAATGTATATATATCATATTAAGATATATTAATATATCATAATATCATGATAATATAATAATTTAACATCTCATTAGATATAATAAACAATGGGTTAACAACAATAATTGAGATCGTTAACTTAAAGGTTTCAAAACAACACTTACATGTAACGACTAACGATGACTTAATGACTCAGTTAAAATGTATATACATGTAGTATATTTAGATGTATTAAAATACTTTTGGAAGACTTCAAGACATATATCAAAACACTCATACTTAACGAAAATGGTTACAGTTACTTTCCCATTCTTTTCTTTCATCAAGAATTCTAGTCGTATTCTTACCCGTATTATACACAGCTTCAAAACGTACTTACTATGGGTATATACCAATAGGAACTAGCATGGGATTCCACTCTTGATTATGTCATGTATGACTAATCAATTTTAACTTCTACCATGAGCTAGTCAACTAACTAGAACTCCTTTTAACCCCACTCACCACTCACCAATTACCACTCATCATTCACTCCATTTCACTTCCAATTCTCTTTCTAATTTTCTCTCAACACACACACACTATTATGAACGTATTTTTCCAGTAGTTAATCATCATCTTCATCAAAAATCACTTCAAGAATCAAGCTATAATCATCATAGGAAGAACACTTCAAGAACACTTCAAAAATCCCTTCAAGTTTACTAATTTACTTCCAAGCTTTCTAATCCATTCCAAGTAATCATCTAAGATCAAGAAACCTTTGTTATATACAGTAGGTTATCTTTCTTATTCAAGGTAATATTCATATTCAAACTTTGATTCAATTTCTATAACTATAAACTATCTTAATTCGAGTAAAAATCTTACTTGAACTTGTTTTTGTGTCATGATCCTACTTCAAGAACTTTCAAGCCATCCAAGATCCTTTGAAGCTAGATCATTTTTTGTCACTTCCAGTAGGTTTACCTACTAAACTTGAGGTAGTAATGATGTTCATAACATCATTCGATTCATATATATAAAACTATCTTATTCGAAGGTTTAAACTCGTAATCACTAGAACATAGTTTAGTTAATTCTAAACTTGTTCGCAAACAAAAGTTAATCCTTCTAACTTGACTTTTAAAATTAACTAAACACATGTTCTATATCTATATGATATGCTAACTTAATGATTTAAAACTTGGAAACACGAAAAACACCGTAAAACCTGATTTACGCCGTCGTAGTAACACCGCGGGCTGTTTTGGGTTAGTTAATTAAAAACTATGATAAACTTTGATTTAAAAGTTGTTATTCTGAGAAAATGATTTTTATTATGAACATGAAACTATATCCAAAAATTATGGTTAAACTCAAAGTGGAAGTATGTTTTCTAAAATGGTCATCTAGACGTCGTTCTTTCGACTGAAATGACTACCTTTACAAAAACGAATTGTAACTTATTTTTCTGACTATAAACCTATACTTTTCTGTTTAGATTCATAAAATAGAGTTCAATATGAAACCATAGCAATTTTATTCACTCAAAACGGATTTAAAATGAAGAAGTTATGGGTAAAACAAGATTGGATAATTTTTCTCATTTTAGCTACGTGAAAATTGGTAACAAATCTATTCCAACCATAACTTAATCAACTTGTATTGTATATTATGTAATCTTGAGATACCATAGACACGTATACAATGTTTCGACCTATCATGTCGACACATCTATATATATTTCGGAACAACCATAGACACTCTATATGTGAATGTTGGAGTTAGCTATACAGGGTTGAGGTTGATTCCAAAATATATATAGTTTGAGTTGTGATCAATACTGAGATACGTATACACTGGGTCGTGGATTGATTCAAGATAATATTTATCGATTTATTTCTGTACATCTAACTGTGGACAACTAGTTGTAGGTTACTAACGAGGACAGCTGACTTAATAAACTTAAAACATCAAAATATATTAAAAGTGTTGTAAATATATTTTGAACATACTTTGATATATATGTATAGATTGTTATAGGTTCGTGAATCAACCAGTGGCCAAGTCTTACTTCCCGACGAAGTAAAAATCTGTGAAAGTGAGTTATACTCCCACTTTTAAAATCTAATATTTTTGGGATGAGAATACATGCAGGTTTTATAAATGATTTACAAAATAGACACAAGTACGTGAAACTACATTCTATGGTTGAATTATCGAAATCGAATATGCCCCTTTTTATTAAGTCTGGTAATCTAAGAATTAGGGAACAGACACCCTAATTGACGCGAATCCTAAAGATAGATCTATTTGGCCTAACAAACCCCATCCAAAGTATCGGATGCTTTAGTACTTCGAAATTTATATCATATCCGAAGGGTGTCCCGGAATGATGGGGATATTCTTATATATGCATCTTGTTAATGTCGGTTACCAGGTGTTCACCATATGAATGATTTTTATCTCTATTTATGGGATGTGTATTGAAATATGAAATCTTGTGGTCTATTGTTACGATTTGATATATATAGGTTAAACCTATAACTCACCAACATTTTTGTTGACGTTTAAAGCATGTTTATTCTCAGGTGAATATTAAGAGCTTCCGCTGTTGCATACTTAAATAAGGACGAGATTTGGAGTCCATGCTTGTAAGATATTGTGTAAAAACTGCATTCAAGAAACTTATTTTGTTGTAACATATTTGTATTGTAAACCATTATGTAATGGTCGTGTGTAAACAGGATATTTTAGATTATCATTATTTGATAATCTACGTAAAGCTTTTTAAACCTTTATTGATGAAATAAAGGTTATGGTTTGTTTTAAAATGAATGCAGTCTTTGAAAAACGTCTCATATAGAGGTCAAAACCTCGCAACGAAATCAATTAATATGGAACGTTTTTAATTAATAAGAACGGGACATTTCAGTTGGTATCCGAACGTTGGTCTTAGAGAACCAGAAAATTTGTATTAGTGTGTCTTATCGAGTTTGTTAGGATGCATTAGTGAGTCTGGACTTCGACCGTGTTTACTTGAAAAATGATTGCTTAACAAATTTTGTTGGAAACTATATATTTTTAACATGTGAATATTATGTGATATATTAATCTCTTAACGCGTTTGATATTATGTGATAGATGTCTACCTCTAGAACAAGTCCCATTGACTCACCTAATAATAATGAAGAGTCAAATGTAAATTGGAATGATTCGTGGACTGATTCACAAGTTCTCGAAGAGGAACCGGAAGAAGAGTCGGAACCAGAAGAAGAATCGGAACCGGAAGAAGAATCGGAACCGGATGAAGAAATAGAACCGGTGGGGGAAATAATAAAACGGTTAAGTAAGAGAAAATCCTCAACCAACTGACCAAGGTTAATTATGGTCAATGGTGTTTCCGCCAAGGAAGCAAAATATTGGGAGGATTACCAATTCTCCGATGAATCGGATTCCGACGATAATTCCGATGATGTTGTAGAAATTACCCCAACTGAATTTAAAAAGGCAAAAGAAAATAATAAGGGAAAGGGCATAAAAATAGAGAAATCTAATTCCAACCCCGATGAACTTTATATGTATCGTCAACCCCCGAAGTCCTTAAGTTGTAACAATGACCCGGGAACCTCTAAACCACTAGGTTTTTCTAAACCAATGTGGACAACGACGGCTCGTATTAGGGGAACATCATATATCCCTAGAAACTTGGCAAAACGAACCAAAACTGAACAAGAAGAAACGAGCGAGTTGGAATAAGATAGTTGTATTCGTGTGGTGTAATATATGTAATATAGTGTGCTTATGCTTTATGATATATGTAAAAATTGATTGTATTAATAAGTATTTTTTTTATGAATCTAACTCTTGTCTATTTTACAGTATAAAAACACAAAATGGATAGACAACCCAATATTTTAAGAGACCTACCCGGAGACATGATTGATGAAATCTTGTCTAGAGTCGGTCAGAATTCTTCGGCACAACTATTTAAGGTGAGATCAGTTTGTAAGACATTCGAAGAACGTTCCAAGAATGCCTTGGTTTATAAAAGGCTTTCGTTCGAAAGATGGGGGATATCACATTGGGAAATCCATAAGTTACGATGTGTTTACTTTGACGCATATATTGCGGGGAACCCAAATGCTATTTTACGCAATGGGTTAAGAAATTATTTTCACTCAATATATCCGAATATTGGACTTCGTGATTTAGAAAAAGCGGCTAACATGCAACATAAAGAAGCATGTTATGCTTACGGATTAGTAATGTTCGCTTCTCACCAAAGTGAGAACAAGAACATCGGGCTACAACTATTAAACAAAACGTTCCCACAAGTGACGGAGTCGGTAATTAGGGTAAGAAATGAGGTTTTTAGATTGTTACGGGACTGTTGGACATTACGTAACCCTCGTCCCTTTGACGACGTTACAACACGCTGTCTTATCAACTGCCATAACGGTTATGTTCCACAAGACCAAGGATGAGAAGTAATCCTAGTAAAACCAGAATGCATGACTTGTTTCTGGACGTATGAATTACGTGTCTTTATTGCCTTTGCTGAACGACTTGTGTACTAGCTAGAATTATCTTCACAACCATCTTGTATCAAATTTATTGTGTGCTATATTTCATGCTTTATGTAAAATAAGCGGTATTGTAAGTTTGTAAAATATTGTATAAAAGTTTGAACGTGAAATATTATTACAATCAGTTTTTCATATAGAATTGTAGTAGTTGAATTATATATTAGCTACTAAGTATGAACTTAACGGGTAGGTACTACCCGAATTTAAACTTATAAAACGCTAATATGAAGAAAAAGCTTTTATAAATGAGTTCATATTATGCTACGAAATACTATTAACTACTCTTAATATTCTGTATGATTAACTTGTTCCATTTGACTATTTTGAAGGAAATGGCACCGACTACTCGACACACCGTGAATATGAATGAAGAGGAATTCCGTACTTTTCTAGCTTCAAACATAGCCGCAGTATAGGCTGCGCTACATACCAATAATAACCTTGGATCTGGCAGTACAGGAAATCGTGTAGGATGCACCTACAAAGAATTCACTGCCTGCAAACCTTTGGAATTTGATGGAACCGAAGGACCGATCGGATGGAAACGGTGGACCGAGAAGGTCGAATCGGTGTTTGCCATAAGTAAGTGTACTGAAGAGGACAAAGTGAAGTACGCTACGCATACCTTCACAGGTTCTGCGTTAACATGGTGGAATACCTATCAAGAGCAAGTGGGACAAGATGATGCGTACGCACTACCGTGGTCAGCATTCAAGCACTTGATGAACGAGAAGTACCGTCCCAGAACCGAGGTCAATAAGCTCAAGACAGAACTTAGAGGGTTACGAACCCAAGGATTTGATATTACCACGTACGAAAGACGATTCACAGAATTGTGCCTATTGTGTCCGGGAGCATTCGAAGATGAGGAAGAGAAGATCGACGCGTTTGTGAAAGGATTACCGGAAAGAATCCAAGAAGATATAAGTTCACACGAGCCCGCCTCCATACAACAGGCATGTAGAATGGCTCACAAACTAGTGAACCAGATTGAAGAAAGAATTAAAGAACAGACTGCTGAAGAGGCCAATGTGAAGCAAGTCAAAAGAAAGTGGGAGGAAAACGGTGATAAGAATCACCAATACAACAACAACAGCAATTACAACAATAATCGCAACAATTATCCCAACAATCGCAACATCAATCACAACTACAACAAACGGCCCAACAACAACAACAACAACAACAACAGCAACTACAACAATCATCCCAACAACAATAATAACTGCAACAACAATAACAATCAGAAGCAGCTATGCCAAAGGTGTAAAAAGTATCACTCGGGGTTCTGCACCAAATTTTGCAACAAGTGTAAAAGAAATGGTCATAGCGCGGCGAAGTGTGAGGTCTACGGACCAGGGGTTAATAGAACGAAAGGAACAAATGGTGTCGGAACGAGTAATGGCGGAGCAAGTAGTGTCGGAGCAAGTTATGCCAATGTAGTTTGTTATAAATGTGGAAAACCGGGCCACATTATTAGAAATTTCCCGAACCAGGAGAACACGAATGGACAAGGCCGCAGAAGAGTTTTCAATATTAATGCGGTAGAGGCACAGGAAGACCCGGAGCTTGTTACGGGTACGTTTCTTATTGACAATAAATCTGCTTACATTTTATTCGATTCGGGTGCGGATAGAAGCTATATGAGTAGAGATTTTTGTGCTAAATTAAGTTGTCCATTGACGCCTTTGGATAGTAAATTTTTACTCGAATTAGCAAATGGTAAATTAATTTCAGCAGATAATATATGTCGAAATCGAGAAATTAAACTGGTTAGCGAAACATTTAAGATTGATTTGATACCAGTAGAGTTAGGGAGTTTTGATGTGATAATCGGTATGGACTGGTTGAAAGAAGTGAAAGCAGAGATCGTTTGTTACAAAAATGCAATTCGCATTATACGAGAAAAAGGAAAACCCTTAATGGTGTACGGAGAAAAGGGCAACACGAAGCTACATATTATTAGTAATTTGAAGGCACAAAAACTAATAAGAAAAGGTTGCTATGCTGTTCTAGCACACGTCGAGAAAGTATAAACTGAAGAAAAGAGCATCAATGATGTTCCCATTGCAAAAGAATTTCCCGATGTATTTCCGAAAGAATTACCGGGATTACCCCCACAGCGATCCGTTGAATTTCAAATAGATCTTGTACCAGGAGCTGCACCAATAGCTCGTGCTCCTTACAGACTCGCACCCAGCGAGATGAAAGAACTGCAAAGCCAATTACAAGAACTTTTAGAGCGTGGTTTCATTCGACCAAGTACATCACCGTGGGGAGCTCCTGTTTTGTTTGTCAAGAAGAAAGATGGTACATTCAGGTTGTGTATCGACTACCGAGAGTTGAACAAACTTACCATCAAGAACCGCTACCCACTACCGAGAATCGACGACTTATTTGATCAACTACAAGGCTCGTCTGTTTATTCAAAGGTTGACTTACGTTCCGGGTATCATCAAATGCGGGTGAAAGAAGATGATATTCCAAAGACTGCTTTCAGAACACGTTACGGTCATTACGAGTTTATGGTCATGCCGTTTGGTTTAACTAATGCACCAGCTGTGTTCATGGACCTTATGAACCGAGTGTGTGGACCATACCTTGACAAGTTTGTCATTATTTTCATTGATGACATACTTATTTACTCAAAGAATGACCAAGAACACGGTGAATATTTGAGAAAGGTGTTAGAAGTATTGAGGAAGGAAGAATTGTACGCTAAGTTTTCAAAGTGTGCATTTTGGTTGGAAGAAGTTCAATTCCTCGGTCACATAGTGAACAAAGAAGGTATTAAGGTGGATCCGGCAAAGATAGAAACTGTTGAAAAGTGGGAAACCCCGAAAACTCCGAAACACATACGCCAGTTTTTAGGACTAGCTGGTTACTACAGAAGGTTCATCCAAGACTTTTCCAGAATAGTAAAACCCTTGACTACATTAACGCATAAAGGGAAGAAATTTGAATGGAATGATGAACAAGAGAAAGCGTTTCAGTTATTGAAGAAAAAGCTAACTACGGCACCTATATTGTCATTGCCTGAAGGGAATGATGATTTTGTGATTTATTGTGACGCATCAAAGCAAGGTCTCGATTGTGTATTAATGCAACGAACGAAGGTGATTGCTTATGCGTCTAGACAATTGAAGATTCACGAACAAAATTATACGACGCATGATTTGGAATTAGGCGCGGTTGTTTTTGCATTAAAGACTTGGAGGCACTACTTATATGGGGTCAAAAGTATTATATATACCGACCACAAAAGTCTTCAACACATATTTAATCAGAAATAACTGAATATGAGGCAGCGTAGGTGGATTGAATTGTTGAATGATTACAACTTTGAGATTCGTTACCACCCGGGGAAGGTAAATGTGGTAGCCGATGCCTTGAGCAGGAAGGACAGAGAACCCATTCGAGTAAAATCTATGAATATAATGATTCATAATAACCTTACTACTCAAATAAAGGAGGCGCAACAAGGAGTTTTAAAAGAAGGAAATTTAAAGGATGAAATACCCAAAGGATCAGAGCAGCATCTTAATATTCGGGAAGACGGAACCCGGTATAGGGCTGAAAGGATTTGGGTACCAAAATTTGGAGATATGAGAGAAATGGTACTTAGAGAAGCTCATAAAACCAGATACTCAATACATCCTGGAAAGGGGAAGATGTACAAGGATCTCAAGAAACATTTTTGGTGGCCGGGTATGAAAGCCGATGTTGCTAAATACGTAGGAGAATGTTTGACGTGTTCTAAGGTCAAAGCTGAGCATCAGAAACCATCAGGTCTACTTCAACAACCCGAAATCCCAGAATGGAAATGGGAAAACATTATCATGGATTTCATCACTAAATTACCAAGGACGGCAAGTGGTTTTGATACTATTTGGGTAATAGTTGATCGTCTCACCAAATCAGCACACTTCCTGCCAATAAGAGAAGATGACAAGATGGAGAAGTTAGCACGACTGTATTTGAAGGAAGTCGTCTCCAGACATGGAATACCAATCTCTATTATCTCTGATAGGGATGGCAGATTTATTTCAAGATTCTGGCAGACATTACAGCAAGCATTAGGAACTCGTCTAGACATGAGTACTGCCTATCATCCACAAACTGATGGGCATAGCGAAAGGACGATACAAATGCTTGAAGACATGCTACGAGCATGTGTTATTGATTTCGGAAACAGTTGGGATCGACATCTACCATTAGCAGAATTTTCCTACAACAACAGCTACCATTCAAGCATTGAGATGGCGCCGTTTGAAGCACTTTATGGTAGAAAGTGCAGGTCTCCGATTTGTTGGAGTGAAGTGGGGGATAGACAGATTACGGGTCCGGAGATTATACAAGAAACTACCGAGAAGATCATCCAAATTCAACAACGGTTGAAAACCGCCCAAAGTCGACAAAAGAGCTACGCTGACATTAAAAGAAAAGATATAGGATTTGAAATTGGAGAGATGGTCATGCTTAAAGTTGCACCTTGGAAAGGCGTTGTTCGATTTGGTAAACGAGGGAAATTAAATCCAAGGTATATTGGACCATTCAAGATTATTGATCGTGTCGGACCAGTAGCTTACCGACTTGAGTTACCTCAACAACTCGCGGCTGTACATAACACTTTCCACGTCTCGAATTTGAAGAAATGTTTTGCTAAAGAAGATCTCACTATTCCGTTAGATGAAATCCAAATCAACGAAAAACTTCAATTCATCGAAGAACCCGTCGAAATAATGGATCGTGAGGTTAAAAGACTTAAGCAAAACAAGATACCAATTGTTAAGGTTCGATGGAATGTTCGTAGAGGACCCGAGTTCACCTGGGAGCATGAAGATCAGATGAAGAAGAAATACCCGCATCTATTTCCAGAAGATTCGTCAACACCTTCAACAGCTTAAAATTTCGGGACGAAATTTATTTAACGGGTAGGTACTGTAGTGACCCGAACTTTTCCATGTTTATATATATTAATTGAGATTGATATTTACATGATTAAATGTTTCCAACATGTTAAGCAATCAAACTTGTTAAGACTTGATTAATTGAAATATGTTTCATATAGACAATTGACCACCCAAGTTGACCGGCGATTCACGAACGTTAACACTTGTAAAAACGACATGACGATATATATATATATGGATATACATATGGTTAACATGAGATTATGATAAGTAAGTATCTCCATAAGTATATTAACAAATGAATTATATACATATAAACAAGACTACTAACTTAAGGATTTCGAAACGAGACATATATCAAAACACTCATACTTAACGAAAATGGTTACAGTTACTTTCCCATTCTTTTCTTTCATCAAGAATTCTAGTCGTATTCTTACCCGTATTATACACAGCTTCAAAACGTACTTACTATGGGTATATACCAATAGGAACTAGCATGGGATTCCAATCTTGATTATGTCATGTATGACTAATCAATTTTAACTTCTACCATGAGCTAGTCAACTAACTAGAACTCCTTTTAACCCCACTCACCACTCACCAATTACCACTCATCATTCACTCCATTTCACTTCCAATTCTCTTTCTAATTTTCTCTCAACACACACACACACACACTATTATGAACGTATTTTTCCAGTAGTTAATCATCATCTTCATCAAAAATCACTTCAAGAATCAAGCTATAATCATCATAGGAAGAACACTTCAAGAACACTTCAAAAATCCCTTCAAGTTTACTAATTTACTTCCAAGCTTTCTAATCCATTCCAAGTAATCATCTAAGATCAAGAAACCTTTGTTATATACAGTAGGTTATCTTTCTTATTCAAGGTAATATTCATATTCAAACTTTGATTCAATTTCTATAACTATAAACTATCTTAATTCGAGTAAAAATCTTACTTGAACTTGTTTTTGTGTCATGATCCTACTTCAAGAACTTTCAAGCCATCCAAGATCCTTTGAAGCTAGATCATTTCTTGTCACTTCCAGTAGGTTTACCTACTAAACTTGAGGTAGTAATGATGTTCATAACATCATTCGATTCATATATATAAAACTATCTTATTCGAAAGTTTAAACTCGTAATCACTAGAACATAGTTTAGTTAATTCTAAACTTGTTCGCAAACAAAAGTTAATCCTTCTAACTTGACTTTTAAAATTAACTAAACACATGTTATATATCTATATGATATGCTAACTTAATGATTTAAAACCTGGAAACACGAAAAACACCGTAAAACCGGATGTACGCCGTCGTAGTAACACCGCGGGCTGTTTTGGGTTAGTTAATCAAAAACTATGATAAACTTTGATTTAAAAGTTGTTATTCTGAGAAAATGATTTTTATTATGAACATGAAACTATATCCAAAAATTATGGTTAAACTCAAAGTGGAAGTATGTTTTCTAAAATGGTCATCTAGACGTCGTTCTTTCGACTGAAATGACTACCTTTACAAAAACGACTTGTAACTTATTTTTCCGACTATAAACCTATACTTTTCTGTTTAGATTCATAAAATAGAGTTCAATATGAAACCATAGCAATTTGATTCACTCAAAACGGATTTAAAATGAAGAAGTTATGGGTAAAACAAGATTGGATAATTTTTCTCATTTTAGCTACGTGAAAATTGGTAACAAATCTATTCCAACCATAACTTAATCAACTTGTATTGTATATTATGTAATCTTGAGATACCATAGACACGTATACAATGTTTTGACCTATCATGTCGACACATCTATATATATTTCGGAACAACCATAGACACTCTATATGTGAATGTTGGAGTTAGCTATACAGGGTTGAGGTTGATTCCAAAATATATATAGTTTGAGTTGTGATCAATACTGAGATACGTATACACTGGGTCGTGGATTGATTCAAGATAATATTTATCGATTTATTTCTGTACATCTAACTGTGGACAACTAGTTGTAGGTTACTAACGAGGACAGCTGACTTAATAAACTTAAAACATCAAAATATATTAAAAGTGTTGTAAATATATTTTGAACATACTTTGATATATATGTATATATTGTTATAGGTTCGTGAATCAACCAGTGGCCAAGTCTTACTTCCCGACGAAGTAAAAATCTGTGAAAGTGAGTTATAGTCCCACTTTTAAAATCTAATATTTTTGGGATGAGAATACATGCAGGTTTTATAAATGATTTACAAAATAGACACAAGTACGTGAAACTACATTCTATGGTTGAATTATCGAAATCGAATATGCCCCTTTTTATTAAGTCTGGTAATCTAAGAATTAGGGAACAGACACCCTAATTGACGCAAATCCTAAAGATAGATCTATTGGGCCTAACAAACCCCATCCAAAGTATCGGATGCTTTAGTACTTCGAAATTTATATCATATCCGAAGGGTGTCCCGGAATGATGGGGATATTCTTATATATGCATCTTGTTAATGTCGGTTACCAGGTGTTCACCATATGAATGATTTTTATCTCTATGTATGGGATGTGTATTGAAATATGAAATCTTGTGGTCTATTGTTACGATTTGATATATATAGGTTAAACCTATAACTCACCAACATTTTTGTTGACGTTTAAAGCATGTTTATTCTCAGGTGAATATTAAGAGCTTCCGCTGTCGCATACTTAAATAAGGACGAGATTTGGAGTCCATGCTTGTATGATATTGTGTAAAAACTGCATTCAAGAAACTTATTTTGTTGTAACATATTTGTATTGTAAACCATTATGTAATGGTCGTGTGTAAACAGGATATTTTAGATTATCATTATTTGATAATCTACGTAAAGCTTTTTAAACCTTTATTGATGAAATAAAGGTTATGGTTTGTTTTAAAATGAATGCAGTCTTTGAAAAACGTCTCATATAGAGGTCAAAACGTCGCAACAAAATCAATTAATATGGAACGTTTTTAATCAATAAGAATGGGACATTTCAAAATACATATTAAAACACTACATGTATATACATTTTAACTGAGTCGTTAAGTCATCGTTAGTCGTTACATGTAAATGTTGTTTTGAAGCCTTTAGGTTAACGATCCTGTTAAGTGTTGTTAACCCATTGTTTATTATATCAAATGAGATGTTAAATTATTACATTATCATGATTATGATATATTAATATATCTTAATATGATATATATACAATTAAATGTCGTTACAACGATAATCGTTACATATATGTCTCGTTTCAAAATCATTAAGTTAGTAGTCTTGTTTTTACATATGTAGTTCATTGTTAATATACTTAATGATATGTTTAATTATCATAATATCATGTTAACTATATATATATATATATCCATATATATGACATCATATAGTTTTTACAAGTTTTAACGTTCGTGAATCACCGGTCAACTTGGGTGGTCAATTGTCTATATAAAACCTATTTCAATTAATCAAGTCTTAACAAGTTTGATTGCTTAACATGTTGGAAACACTTAATCATATAAATATCAATTTCATTTAATATATATAAACATGGAAAAGTTCGGGTCACTACAGTACCTACCCGTTAAATAAATTTCGTCCTGAAATTTTAAGCAGTTGGAGGTGTTGACGTATCTTCTGGAAATAAGTGCGGGTATTTCTTCTTCATCTGATCTTCTCGTTCCCAGGTGAACTCGGGTCCTCTACGAGCATTCCATCGAACCTTAACAATCGGTATCTTGTTTTGCTTAAGTCTCTTAACCTTACGATCCATTATTTTGACGGGTTCTTCAATGAATTGAAGTTTTTCATTGATTTGAATTTTGTCCAACTGAATAGTGAGATCTTCTTTAGCAAAACATTTCTTCAAATTCTAGACGTGGAAAGTGTTATGTACAGCCGCGAGTTGTTGCGGTAGCTCCAGTTGGTAAGCTACTGGTCCGACACGATCTATAATCTTGAATGATCCAATGTACCTTGAATTTAGTTTCCCCCGTTTACCAAATCGAACAACGCCTTTCCAAGGTGAAACCTTAAGCATGACCATTTCTCTAATTTTAAACTCTATATCTTTTCTTTTACTGTCCGCGTAGCTCGTTTGTCGACTCTGGGCGGTTTTCAATCGTTGTTGAATTTGGATGATTTTCTCGGTAGTTTCTTGTATTATCTCCGGAACCATAATCTGTCTATCCCACACTTCATTCCAACAAATTGGAGACCTGCACTTTCTACCATAAAGTGCCTCAAACGGCGCCATCTCAATACTAGAATGATAACTGTTGTTGTAGGAAAATTCTTCTAATGGTAGGTGTCGATCCCAACTGTTTTCGAAATCAATAACACATGCTCGTAGCATGTATTCAAGCATTTGTATCATCCTTTTGCTCTGCCCATCAGTTTGTGGATGATAGGCAGTACTCATGTCTAGATGAGTCCCCAATGCTTGTTGCAACGTCTGCCAGAACCTTGAAACAAATCTACCATCCCTATCAGAGATAATAGAGACGGGTATTCCATGTCTGGAGACAACCTCCTTCAAATACAATCGCACCAACTTCTCCATTTTGTCATCTTCTCTCATTGGCAGGAAGTGTGCTGACTTGGTGAGACGATCAACTATTACCCAAATAGTATCATAACCACTTGCAGTCCTTGGCAATTTAGTAATGAAATCCATGGTAATGTTTTCCCATTTCCATTCAGGGATTTCAGGTTGTTGTAGTAGACCTGATGGTTTCTGATGTTCAGCTTTGACCTTAGAACACTTCAAACATTCTCCTACATATTTAGTAATATCGGCTTTCTTACCCGGCCACAAAAAGTGTTTCTTGAGATCTTTATACATCTTCCCCACTCTGGGATGTATTGAATATCTAGTTTTATGTGCTTCTTTAAGTACCATTTCTCTCATATCTCCAAACCTTGGTACCCAAATTCTATCAGCCCTATATCGGGTTCCGTCTTCCCGAATATTAAGATGTTTCTCTGATCCTTTGGGTATCTCATTCTTCAACTTTCCTTCTTTACAACCCCCTGTTGCGCCTCCTTTATTTGAGTAGTAAGGTTAGTACGAATAATTATATTCATAGCTTTTACCCGTATAGGTTCTCTATCCTTTCTACTCAAAGCGTCAGCTACCACATTCGCCTTCCCCGGGTGGTATCGAATCTCAAAATCATAATCATTCAACAGTTCAATCCACCTGCGTTGTCTCATATTCAGTTGCTTCTGATTAAATATATGTTGGAGACTTTTGTGGTCGGTATATAATACTTTTGACTCCATATAAATAATTGCTCCAAGTCTTTAATGCAAAAACAACAGCACCCAATTCCAAATCGTGAGTCGTATAATTTTGCTCGTGAATCTTCAATTGTCTAGACGCATAAGCAATTACTTTCGTTCGTTGCATTAATACACAACCGAGACCTTGCTTTGAGGCGTCACAATATATCACAAAATCATCATTCCCTTCAGGCAATGACAATATAGGTGCCGTAGTTAGCTTTTTCTTCAACAATTGGAACTCTTCTTCCTGTTCATCCTTCCATTCAAATTTCTTTCCTTTATGCATTAACGAAGTCAAGGGTTTTGCTATTTTGGAAAAATCTTGGATGAATCTTCTGTAGTAGCCAGCTAATCCTAAAAATTGACGTATATGCTTCGGAGTTTTCGGGGTTTCCCAGTTTACAACGGTTTCAATCTTTGCCAGATCAACCTGAATACCTTCTTTGCTCACAACATGTCCGAGGAATTGAACTTCTTTCAAACAAAATGCACACTTTGAAAACTTAGCGTACATTTTTTCTTTCCTCAATACTTCTAGCACTTTTCTCAAATGTTCTTCGTGCTCTTGATCATTCTTTGAGTAAATAAGTATGTCATCGATGAAAACAATGACAAACTTGTCAAGATATGGCCCACACACTCGGTTCATAAGGTCCATGAACACAGCTGGTGCGTTAGTCAATCCAAACAGCATAACCATAAACTCGTAATGACCATAACGCGTCCTAAAAGCAGTTTTTGGAATATCATCCTCCTTTACTCGCATTTGATGATATCCAGAACGTAAATCGATTTTCGAATAAACCAACGAGCCTTGTAGTTGATCAAATAAGTCATCAATTCTCGGCAGTGGATAACGGTTTTTGATGGTAAGTTTATTCAACTCTCTGTAGTCAATACACAATCTAAATGTACCATCCTTCTTCTTGACGAACAAAACAGGAGCTCCCCAAGGTGATGTGCATGGTCAAATAAAACCACGTTCTAATAGTTCTTGCAGTTGGCTTTGCAGTTCTTTCATCTCACTGGGTACGAGTCTGTAAGGAGTACGAGCTATTGGTGCAGCTCCTGGTACAAGATCTATTTGAAATTCAACAGATCGATGTGGAGGTAGTCCCGATAATTCTTTCGGAAATACATCGAGAAATTCTTTTGCGACGGGAACATCATTGATGCTCTTTTCTTCAGTTTGTACTTTCTCGACGTGTGCTAGAACAGCATAGCAACCCTTTCTTATTAGTTTTTATGCCTTCAAATTACTAATAAGATGTAGCTTCATGTTACCCTTTTCTTCGTACACCATTAAGGGTTCTCCTTCTTCTCGTACAATGCAAATTGCATTTTTGTAACATACGATCTCTGCTTTCATCTCCTTCAGCCAGTCCATGCTAACTATTACATCAAAACTCCCTAACTCTACTGGTATCAAATCAATCTTAAATATTTCGCTACCCAGTTTAATTTCTCGATTCCGGCATATATAATCTGCTGAAATTAATTTACCGTTTGCTAATTCGAGTAAAAATTTACTATCCAACGGCGTCAATGGACAACTTAATTTAGCACAAAAATCTCTACTCATATAGCTTCTATCCGCACCCGAATCAAATAAAACATAAGCAGATGTATTGTCAATAAGAAATGTACCCGTAACAAGCTCCGGGTCTTCCTGTGCCTCTGCCACATTAATATTGAAAACTCTTCCACGGCCTTGTCCATTCGTGTTCTCCTGGTTCGGGCAATTTCTAATAATGTGGTCCGGTTTTCCACATTTATAACAAACTACATTGGCATAACTTGCTCCGACACTACTTGCTCCGCCATTACTCGTTCTGACACCATTTGTTCCTTTCGTTCTGTTAACCCCTGGCCCGTAGACCTCACACTTCGCCACTCTATGACCATTTCTTTTACACTTGTTGCAAAATTTGGTGCAGAACCTCGAGTGATACTTTTCACACCTTTGGCATAGCTGCTTCTGATTATTGTTGTTGTTGCGGTTGTTATTGTTGTTGGGATGATTGTTGTAGTAGTTGTTGTTGTTGTTATTGTGCCGTTTGTTGTAGTTGCGATTGATGTTGTGATTGTTGGGATAGTTGTTGTTGTTTTGGTGACTCTTATCACCGTTTTCCTCCCACTTTCTTTTGACTAGCTTCACGTTGGCCTCTTCGGCCGCCTGTTCTTTAATTCTTCCCGCAATCTGGTTCACTAGTTTGTGAGCCATTCTACATGCCTTTTGTATGGAGGCAGGCTCGTGTGAACTTATATCTTCTTGGATTCTCTCCGGTAACCCTTTCACAAACGCGTCGATCTTCTTTTCCTCATCTTCGAACGCTCTCGGACACAATAGGCACAATTCTGTGAATCGTCTTTCGTACGAAGTAATATCGAATCCCTGTGTTCGTAACCCTCTAAGTTCTGACTTGAGCTTATTGACCTCAGTTCTGGGATGGTACTTCTCGTTCATCAAGTGCTTGAATGCTGACCACGGTAGCGCGTAAGCAGCATCTTGTCCCACTTGCTCTAGATAGGTATTCCACCATGTTAACGCAATACCTGTGAAGGTATGCGTAGCGTACTTCACTTTGTCTCCTTCAGTACACTTACTTATGGCAAACACCGATTCAACTTTCTCGGTCCACCGTTTTAATCCGATTGGTCCTTAGGTCCCATCAAATTCTGAAGGTTTGCAGGTAGTGAATTCCTTGTAGGAGCATCCTACACGATTTCTTGCGCCGTTAGCTGTATTGCTAGATTCAGAGTTATTGTTGGTATGTAGCACGGCCTGTACTGCGGCTATATTTGAAGCAAGAAAGGCACGAAATTCCTCTTCACTCATATTCAAGGTGTGTCGAGTAGTCGGTGCCATTTCCTTCAAAAATAGTCAAATGAAACAAGTTAATCATACAGAATATTAAGAGTAGTCAATAGTATCTCGTAGCATAATATGAACTCATTTATAAAAGCTTTTTCTTCATATTAGCGTTTTATAAGTTTAAATTCGGGTACTACCTACCCGTTAAGTTCATACTTAGTAGCTAATATACAATTCAACTACTACAATTCCATATGAAAATCTGATTATAATAATATATCACATACAAATATTCTTCAAACTTACAACTTCGCTATATTACATATAACATGAAATATAGTACACTATGATACAGGACAGTTTTGAAGATAAATCTAGTTAATACGCAAGTTGTTCAGCAAAGGAAATAAAGATACGTAATTCATAAGTCCAGAAACAAGTCATGCATTCTGGTTTTACTAAGACGACTTCCCATCCTTGGTCTTGTGGAAAATAACCGTTATGACCATTGGCTAGGCAGCATGTTGTAATGTCGTCAAAAGGATGAGGGTTTCGTAATGTCCAACAGCCCCGTAATAATCTAAAAACCTTGTTTCACACCCCAACTACTGAATCCGTCACTTGTGGGAAAGTTTTATTTAAAAGTTGCAATCCGATGTTCTTTTTCTCACTTTGGTAAGAAGCAAACATCACTAACCCGTAAGCATAACATGCTTCTTTATGTTGCATGTTAGAAGCTCTTTCTAATTCACGAAATCCTATGTTAGGATATGTTGAGTCAAAATAGGTTCTTAACCCGTAGCGTAAAATTGCATTTGGGTTCCCCGCATTTAACGCTTTAAAGAAAACACAGCGTAACTTACGGTCTCCCCAATGTGATATACCCCACCTATCAAAGGAAAGCCTTTTATAAACTAAGGCATTTCTGGAAAGTCTTTCAAATGTTTGACAAGTTAATTTCGCCATAACTAAATGTGCTGATGAATTCTGACCGACTCTAGACAAGATTTCCTCAATCATATCCTCTGGTAGGTCTTCTAAAATATTCGGTTGTCTACCCTTAACGTCCATTTTATTTTTATACTGTAAAATAGACAAGGATTAGATTCGTAATAACAAACAATACAAGCAATTTTTACATAGAACATAAAAGTACAAGCACACTACAATACATTTATTACACAGCATGCTCACACCCCTCTAATCTGAATCACTGGTTTCTTCTTCTTCGGACTTGGTTCTTTTTCCTAATTTTCTAGGGATATATGATGTTCCTCTAATACGAGCCGTCGTTTTCCACATTGGTTTAGAAAAATCTGGTGGTTTAGAGGTTCCCGGGTTATTGTCACGATATTGAAAATACGGGTGTTGAGGTACATATAAAGTTCATCGGGGTCGGAATCAGATTTCTCTATTTTGATGCATTTTCCCTTATTATTTTCTTTTGCCTCATTAAATTGGGTCGGGGTAATTTCTATAACATCATCGGAATCCTCATCAGGATCCGATTCATCGGAAAATTGGTAATTTTCCCAATATTTTGCTTCCTTAGCGGAAACACCATTGACCATTATTAACTTTGGTCCATTGGTTGAGGATTTTATTTTATTTGACCGGTTTTCTGTGGTTCCTACTATTCCCCCCTCTAGAACCTCTTCTTCTTCCGGTTCCTCTTCTTTTGGTTCCTCTTCTTCCGGTTCCTCTTCTTCCGGTTCCGTTTCCTCTTCTTCCGGTTCTTCGGGAACTTGTGAATCTTGCCAATATATATTTGACTCTTCGTTATTATTAGGTGAGTCAATGGGATTTGTGCTAGAGGTAGACATCTATCACACAATATCAAAATGTTAAGAGATTAATATATCACATAATATTTACATGTTAATAATATATAGTTTCCAATAAAAATGTTAAGCAATCATTTTTAAAGAAAACACGGTCGAAGTCCAGACTCACTAATGCATCCTAACAAACTCGATAAGACACACTATTGAAAATTTTATGGTTCTCTAAGACCAACGCTCAGATACCAACTGAAATGTCCCGTTCATATTGATTATAAACGTTCCATATTAATTGATTTCGTTGCGAGGTTTTGACCTCTATATGAGACTTTTTTCAAAGACTGCATTCATTTTTAAAACAACCATAACCTTTATTTTATCAATAAAGGTTTCAAAAGCATTACATAGATTATCAAATAATGATAATCTAAAATATAACGTTTACACACGATCATTACAAAATGGTTTACAATAGAAATATATTACATCGACATATGTTTCTTGAATGCAGTTTTTACACAATATCATACAAACATGGACTCCAAATCTTGTCCTTATTTTAGTATGCAACAGCGGAAGCTCTTAGTATTTACCTGAGAATAAACATGCTTTGAACGTCAACAAAAATGTTGGTGAGTTATAGGTTTAACCTATATATATCAAATCGTAACAATAGACCACAAGATTTCATATTTCAATACACATCCCATACATAGAGATAAAAATCATTCATATGGTGAACACCTGGTAACCGACATTAACAAGATGCATATATAAGAATATCCCCATCATTTCGGGACACCCTTCGGATATGATATAAATTTTGAAGTACTAAAGCATCCGGTACTTTAGATAGGGTTTGTTAGGCCCAATAGATCTATCTTTAGGATTCGCGTCAATTAGGGTGTCTGTTCCCTAATTCTTAGATTATCAGACTTAATAAAAAGGGGCATATTCGATTTTGATAATTCAACCATAGAATATAGTTTCACGTACTTGTGTCTATTTTGTAAATCATTTATAAAACCTGCATGTATTCTCATCTCAAAAATATTAGATTTTAAAAGTGGGACTATAACGCACTTTCACAGATATTTCCTTCCTCGAAAATAAGACTTGGCCACGGATCGATTCACGAACCTATACAAATATGAACATATATATCAAAGTATGATCAAAATATAATTACAACCATTTTTATTATGTTTTAAAGATTTGAGTGTATTAAGTCAGTTGTCCTCTTTAGTAACCTACAACTACTTGTCCACAGTTAGATGTACAGAAATAAATTGATATATATATATATATATATATATATATATATATATATATATATATATATATATATATATATATATATATATATATATATATATTATCTTGAATCAATCCACGACCCAGTGTATACACGTCTCAGGCTAGATCACAACTCAAAGTATATATATTTTTGGAATCAACCTCAACCCTATATAGCTAACTCCAACATTACTGCATATAGAGTGTCTATGGTTGTTCCAAATAATATATATACATGGGTCGATATGATATGTCAAAACATTTGCATACGTGTCTATGGTATCCCAAGATTACATAATATATTAGAATACATGTATAATACAATATAAGTTAGCTAAGATATGATTTGTATAGATTTTTTAAACATTTCCCGTAGCTAAAAAGATCAAAAATATCCAATCTTGTTTTACCCATAACTTCTTCATTTTAAATCCGTTTTGAGTGAATCAAATTGCTATGGTTTCATATTGAACTCTAATTTAAGAATCCAAATAGAAAAAGTATAGGTTTATGGCCGGAAATTTAAGTTACATGTCAATTACTAAAGAGGTAGTCATTTCCGTCGAAAGAACGACATCTTGATGACCATTTTGAAAAACATACTTTCACTTTGAGTTTAACCAAGATTTTTGGATATAGTTTCATGTTCATATGAAAAATCATTTTCTCAGAAGAACAAATTTTAAATCAAAGTTTATCATAGTTTTTAATTATCCAAACCAAAACAGCCCCCGGTTTCACTACGACGAAGTATATCCGATTTTATGGTGTTCATCGTGTTTCCAGGTTTTAAATCATTAAGTTAGCATATAATATAGATATAGAACATGTGTTTAGTTGATTTTAAAAGTCAAGTTAGAAGGATTAACTTTTTTTTGCGAACAAGTTTAGAATTAACTAAACTATGTTCTAGTGATTACAAGTTTAAACCTTCGAATAAGATAGCTTTATATGTATGAATCGAATGATGTTATGAACATTATTACTACCTCAATTTTTCTGGATAAAACTACTAGAAATGAAAAAAATGGATCTAGCTTCAAAGGATCCTTGGATGACTTGAAAGTTCTTGAAGCAGAATCATGACACGAAAACAGTTCAAGTAAGATTTTCACTCGAAATAAGATTGTTATAGTTGTAGAAATTGAATCAAAGTTTGAATATGAATATTACCTTGAATTAGAAAGATAACCTACTGTAAATAACAAAGGTTCCTTGATCTTAGATGATTACTTGGAATGGATTAGGGAAGCTTGGAAGTAGACTTGCAAACTTGGAAGTATTCTTGATTTTTATGAAACTATACATATGGAATTTATGTAGAACACTTAGAACTTGAAGATGGAACTTGAGAAAGATCAATTAGATGAAGAAAATTAAAGAATGAAAGTGTTTGTAGGTGTTTTTGGTCGTTGGTATATGGATTAGATATAAAGGATATGTAATTTTGTTTTCATGTAAATAAGTCATGAATGATTACTAATATTTTTGTAATTTTATGAGATATTTAATGCTAGTTGCCAAATGATGGTTCCCACATGTGTTAGGTGACTCACATGGGCTGCTAAGACCTGATCATTGGATTGTATATACCAATAGTACATACATCTAAAGGCTGTGTATTGTACGAGTACGAATACGGGTGCATACGAGTAGAATTGTTGATGAAACTGAATGAGGATGTAATTGTAAGCATTTTTGTTAAGTAGAAGTACTTTGATAAGTGTCTTGAAGTCTTTCAAAAGTGTATAAATACATATTAAAACACTACATGTATATACATTTTAACTGAGTCGTTAAGTCATCGTTAGTCGTTACATGTAAATGTTGTTTTGAAGCCTTTAGGTTAACGATCCTGTTAAGTGTTGTTAACCCATTGTTTATTATATCAAATGAGATGTTAAATTATTACATTATCATGATATTATGATATATTAATATATCTTAATATGATATATATACAATTAAATGTCGTTACAATGATAATCGTTACATATATGTCTCGTTTCGAAATCGTTAAGTTAGTAGTCTTGTTTTTACATATGTAGTTCATTGTTAATATACTTAATGATATGTTTACTTATCATAATACCATGTTAACTATATATATATATATCCATATATATATATATGATATCATATAGTTTTTACAAGTTTTAACGTTCGTGAATCACCGGTCAACTTGGGTGGTCAATTGTCTATATAAAACCTATTTCAATTAATCAAGTCTTAACAAGTTTGATTGCTTAACATGTTGGAAACACTTAATCATATAAATATCAATGTCATTTAATATATATAAACATGGAAAAGTTCGGGTCACTACAGTACCTACCCGTTAAATAAATTTCGTCCCGAAATTTTAAGCAGTTGGAGGTGTTGACGTATCTTCTGGAAATAAGTGCAGGTATTTCTTCTTCATCTAATCTTCTCGTTCCCAGGTGAACTCGGGTCCTCTACGAGCATTCCATCGAACCATAACAATCGGTATCTTGTTTTGCTTAAGTCTCTTAACCTCACGATCCATTATTTCGACGGGTTCTTCAATGAATTGAAGTTTTTCATTGATTTGAATTTCGTCTGACGGAATAGTGAGATCTTCTTTAGCAAAAAATTTCTTTAAATTTGAGACGTGGAAAGTGTTATGTACAGCCGCGAGTTGTTGAGGTAGCTCCAGTTAGTAAGCTACTGGTCCGACACTATCTATAATCTTGAATGGTCCAATGTACCTTGGATTTAGTTTCCCCCGTTTACCAAATCGAACAACGCCTTTCCAAGGTGAAACCTTAAGCATAACTATTTCTCCAATTTCAAACTCTATATCTTTTCTTTTACTGTCCGCGTAGCTCTTTTGTCGACTCTGGGCGGTTTTCAATCGTTGTTGAATTTGGATGATTTTCTCGGTAGTTTCTTGTATTATCTCCGGACCCGTAATCTGTCTATCCCCCACTTCATTCTAACAAATCGGAGACCTGCACTTTCTACTATAAAATGTCTCAAACGGCGCCATCTCAATACTAGAATGATAACTGTTGTTGTAAGAAAATTCTGCTAACGGTAGGTGTCGATCCCAACTGTTTCCGAAATCAATAACACATGCTCGTAGCATGTCTTCAAGCATTTGTATCATCCTTTCACTATGCCCATTAGTTTGTGGATGATAGGCAGTACTCATGTCTAGACGAGTCCCCAATGCTTGTTGCAACGTCTGCCAGAACCTTGAAACAAATCTACCATCCCTATCAGAGATAATAGAGACGGGTATTCCATGTCTGGAGATAACCTCCTTTAAATACAATCACGCCAACTTCTCCATTTTGTCATCTTCTCTCATTGGCAGGAAGTGTGCTGAATTGGTGAGACGATCAACTATTACCCAAATAGTATCATAACCACTTGCAGTCCTTGGCAATTTAGTAATTAAATCCATGGTAATGTTTTCCCATTTCCATTCCGGGATTTTAGGTTGTTGTAGTAGACCTGATGGTTTCTGATGTTCAGCTTTGACCTTAGAACACGTCAAATATTCTCCTACATATTTAGCAATATCGGCTTTCATACCCGACCACCAAAAGTGTTTCTTGAGATCTTTATACATCTTCCCCACTCCGGGATGTATTGAATATATGGTTTTATGTGCTTCTTTAAGTACCATTTCTCTCACATCTCCAAACCTTGTTACCCAGATTCTATCAGCCCTATATCGGGTTCCGTCTTCCCGAATATTAAGATGTTTCTCTGATCCTTTGGGTATCTCATTCTTCAACTTTCCTTCTTTTACAACCCCCTGTTGCGCCTCCTTTATTTGAGTAGTAAGGTTAGTACAAATAATTATATTCATAGCTTTTACCCGTATAGGTTCTCTGTCCTTTCTACTCAAAGCGTCAGCTACTACATTCGCCTTCCCCTGGTGGTATCGAATCACAAAATCATAATCATTCAACAGTTCAATCCACCTGCGTTGTCTCATATTCAGTTGCTTCTGATTAAATATATGTTGGAGACTTTTGTGGTCGGTATATATAATACTTTTGACTCCATATAAATAATGCCTCCAAGTCTTTAATGCAAAAACAACAGCACCCAATTCCAAATCGTGAGTCGTATAATTTTGCTCGTGAATCTTCAATTGTCTAGACGCATAAGCAATTACTTTCGTTCGTTGCATTAATACACAACCGAGACCTTGCTTTGAGGCGTCACAATATATCATAAAATCATCATTCCCTTCAGGCAATGACAATATAGGTGCCGTAGTTAGCTTTTTCTTCAACAATTGGAACGCTTCCTCCTGTTCATCCTTCCATTCAAATTTCTTTCCTTTATGCGTTAACGAAGTCAAGGGTTTTGCTATTTTGGAAAAATCTTGGATGAATCTTCTGTAGTAACCAGCTAATCCTAAAAATTGACGTATATGCTTCGGAGTTTTCGGGGTTTCCCAGTTTACAACGGTTTCAATCTTTGCCGGATCAACCTGAATACCTTCTTTGCTCACAACATGTCTGAGGAATTGAACTTCTTTCAACCAAAATGCACACTTTGAATACTTAGCGTACAGTTTTTCTTTCCTCAATACTTCTAGCACTTTTCTCAAATGTTCTTCGTGCTCTTGATCATTCTTTGAGTAAATAAGTATGTCATCGATGAAAACAATGACAAACTTGTCAAGATATGGCCCACACACTCGGTTCATAAGGTCCATGAACACAGCTGGTGTGTTAGTCAATCCAAACGGCATAACCATAAACTCGTAATGACCATAACGCGTCCTAAAAGCAGTTTTTGGAATATCATCCTCCTTTACTCGCATTTGATGATATCCAGAACGTAAATCGATTTTCGAATAAACCGACGAGCCTTGTAGTTGATCAAATAAGTCGTCAATTCTCGGCAGTGGATAACGGTTTTTGATGGTAAGTTTATTCAACTCTCTGTACTCAATACACAACCTAAATGTACCATCCTTCTTCTTGACAAACAAAACAGGAGCTCCCCAAGGTGATGTGCTTGGTCGAATGAAACCACGTTCTAATAGTGCTTGCAGTTGGCTTTGCAGTTCTTTCATCTCGCTGGGTACGAGTCTGTAAGGAGCACGAGCTATTGGTGCAGCTCCTGGTACAAGATCTATTTGAAATTCAACAGATCGATGTGGAGGTAGTCCCGGTAATTCTTTCGGAAATACATCGAGAAATTCTTTTGCGACAGGAACATCATTGATTCTCTTTTCTTTAGTATGTACTTGTATCCATTGCGTTTAAAATAAATTGCATGTATTCTCAGCCCAAAAATATAGATTGCAAAAGCAATTAAAAAGGGAGCAAATGAAACTCACCTTAGCAGCATATAAAGTCGTTCACCAAAATGTGACTGAAACTCGAATTACCAAATAACCGTAGATCTCAACCTAGAGAACATATGTTGGTCAATAAATGTCTATTAAGCTAGGTCAGGTCATAGTGTATCACAATCCTAATGCTCGAGATCGACATACAAAAGTTATCCAAAGTTGTTTCAAAAAGTCAATTTTGACAGTTGTTTAACAAAATGAGACGTGTCCTATATAAGGGTTCATTTACTCTACTCGTAATATTCAAAAATCCACTTTATCAATCTTATTAACAAGTTGTTTAAATATCAATTGCAGATTCAAAAGCAATTTCAATTAACGTTAATCATAATTCAGTTGATCATAACTTTAACTTTTAATTCGTTCACCGAAATTACACGGTTTCTAAATGAAAAGTTATTGATTTTTTGCCAGCTTTCCAACGACATGCATATCATATACCCTTTATCAGTAATATTTGTATTTAATTCATGATTCATTATAAACTGTTTAACGATGAAATTTAGCATACAATGCAAGCATACATAAACATATATTTACTCGAGCACTAGACATGGATACACAATTAATATATAAAAGATAAGATATGAATGCTCACGTATCAATATTGTGATTCAATATTGCAGGAAAGTACGTAGACGCAACAGAGATGATAAACACTAGGTTTGATTTGCCAATAATACCCACATACATTACCCATAACCTCCATAGCTATAACCCATAATTTCCTTAGCTCTATCCCGCTCGAAAACATATTTTGAAAGTGACACACTAATGACCTCGTCGTAGTATTTTATGTATAAATAATAATACTCATACTACTAATAATAAGATTAATAATAATATTAATCTTTAATAATAATAATAATAATAATAATAATAATAATAATAATAATAATAATAATAATAATATAAATATAATAATTAATATAATTAATAATATGTTACGGAGTAATATTGTTATATGTATGTGTAAACCGAGCCACATATCGAGCAATTTATAGTACTTGGCCTGTCCTTGGTTGCCATGCGATCGCATGGCTTTCCAGGCTTATACCCATGCGATCACATGAGTGAGTTTTACAGCTCACATTGTTTTAACTTTTTGTTTGTCGACATATTAAATAAATATAAATATAGTTTATATAATTTATATAATTAATTATATATTATATTAAAGTCACGTGCATAGTTGACTTGTAATTTTTGTTCCGATAAGTCGTACGTCATCACTCGACTTATGTCCCGGTTCCGGTTTTTCGAATGTCCCTTCGTACGCTGAGAAAACTTGTATTTTTCGTTTCGTGAGTCGTACCTTTGTCAAAAATTAGACTTAAATTATCCATAAACTATACCACTCGAGATGTAACTTATACATTTGAGTGTTTTGGTCATTTACTTCTATAAATCATTGTCTCGTAGTATATACATATAAATATATACATTTTCATTTTGAAATAGTGTTTTACTGTAGCAAAGTTACTGTAGCAAAGTTTTTTACTGTAGCAAATAGTGATTTTATATATATATATATATATATATATATATATATATATATATATATATATATATATATATATATATATATATATATATATATATATATATATATATATATATATATATATATATATATATATATATATGCACATTAAGTTATATATATATTGTTCGTAAATCTTCGAGAACAGTCAAAGAATAATTGATTACATGAATATAGTTCCAAAACTTTCGTGACTCAACATTACAGACTTTGCTTATCGTGTCAGAAACGTTATAGATTAAGTTTAAATTTGGTCAGAAATTTCCGGGTCATCACAGTACCTACCCGTTAAAGAAATTTCGTCCCGAAATTTGAGTGAGGTCGTCATGGCTAACAATAAAAATGTTTTCATGACAAATATCAGTTGATAAATAGAATTTTATCACCGTTGAATAATATGGACAAAACAATCCGATTACTCGAAGCGTATGAGGGAAGTTATCGTAATAGAGTGAAATGGAGAATAGAGATTCATTTTAACTCTTGACGTAGTAACGATTGATTTCTGGAATTTTAAGGAATAGAAAATCTTCATAATCTAAATAAGATTTGATTCTTCGGTAATTGCGGAAATTAGGATTTCCTTTGATTAAATGCGTAATCTCCCTTGATTTCTATGTATGATATTTCGCTATAAATTAACCACTTCCGTTTCATTATTTTCACCATTCCTACATCTTCTTCCTTATTTCATACTTCCAAAAGATTGTGAAATGCTTCATCCAGTTCTGATTCTTGATATACTCCTAACTTTTATATCTGTCATTCTTCTTTTTCATTTACCACCAGAGGAAGTTATTTTCTTCTACCATTACCTTGGGGTTATAGTGTTTTTCATTCTCCCGTGTCTTTATATTGCTATACGCATTGATATACAGGGTTTGTAAATTTCGGGGTTATTATCGGGCTTATATTCTCCTTTATATTTCGGAGCTTCATGATTTTGTTTTCTCTTCCCGACCTTAAGTCAAGCGAATAATGGTCCAGAATTCGTAGGTATGGAGTTTTTGATGAACATAGTTAATGTTCTAAGAAGGTAATCGTAATGACACGATCTTGATTTGTCAAATTTCCAGAATATCCGAAAAAGACCGAATCATCAAGAAAAATATTTTCTTGATATGTTTAGAGGTTAAATAGAATGAAAGAGTTATATAACATGGTTCATGATGAGGGTGTGATCTGTGAACCTTTATCACGTTCCATTAGAAACTCAGCATGACTTGCTGTAATATAATCACGTTGATCAAGTGTCATTATATTATACTAACTCATGCTTCAATTCCTAACATTACTTCAAACATCCATTTTTTTTTGAATTTTCCAGATTTTTGAAACTAAAATAGTTTCTTTTATGATGTAACACAGATATCGCGAAGAGATGAATGATTTCAGATAAGAATAGTTATGAAGATATCTCCAGAAATATCGAGGATATTTATAATGAAAGATACGATGATATCTTAGAATTTCTAATATCGAAGGATAATGAAGAAGATTTGTTCGTAATGGATTTTGAGTCAGGAGCAAGGTATTCGTTAATGACTTCAGTAGAAACTGAATCATTTGTATTCTTTGAAGGCAGGTTTAGTCTTTGTGATTTGTCCACAGCCTCCTTCATGGTCTGCTCAATCCGTTTTTTAGTTCCAAACCTTCTCTTTTTCTCAGCTTTACCACCATACTATTCTTTATCATCAAACTTTTGACTATTAAGGTCGTTTACAGTTTTTGCTGCTTCATCAGCATTTTTCCAAAATTCGGAGAACTAGTTTCACAGTTTGGGTGTTTTTCAGAAACTTCACCTTCGAAGTAAATAAGTCTAGGAGATAGACATTATATGTATATATATAACTGTTGGCGTAGAATTACTACGAAATTAGAAATACTGATTGCTAATTCCCGGTAGTTGGTATGGCAATTACCGTTACAAGATGTGGATGAGTACATGATAGGGTTTCAATGAACAATTATAATGGTTTTTCGGAGAGATTTAAGTCACAGATTAATGAATTTGCTGGTACATTTACTGTTAATGTGGTGGAACATGAAAGGTTCCCCAGTAACAAAAACGTATATGCCAAAGTTACAAGTCTGAAAGGTCGTCGTTGACTGGTTGAACGGTTGATAATACTGGATACTTTTGAAAAGGAATTGCAAGGTTATTTTCGGTAAAAACAATGCTAATAGATCTTGCACAGATTTAAAGTCAAAGTATAGCTTTGAAAGATGTAGAGATCTAAGAATGATGTCACCGGTTCAGAGTTATGACTTGGATTCTGATCCGTCAATATCAGAATATGTAATTGAATTTGTATGAAAATGATTGTATATCGTTGTGAGCATTTTTAATAATTTTTGAATCAAAGTTGAAGAATGTACAGTGTAACATATTAATTGCGAACTTATATATTTCCCGGGTATTACCTACCCGTTAAAGATTTCACAATTAATACTTTGTACAAAAGAATTTTTATTACCGTCTTTATGAAAATATATGTATGTATATTTTCTTCAGATGTAACACAGATTTAATGAGTTAATATCATATTAAGCTCATTTAATTCTCGGCTTGACTTAGAAATGATTAATCTCTAAAACATTAAAGATTACATAATCTTTGCGGAGTATTTCGCTAATGTAATCAATACTTCATTATTTATTCTTATTCCTCGGTGAAGGATGTTGATGCTCGTGGAATTTTTGTGAACCTTACAAGGCACAGATGATGTTTTCTAGAAAGTTTCGAGTACATCGAAAATGAAAATGTAAAATCAATTATGTAATTGAATAATACACTTGGTTTATTATGAAATGGAATTCATTAAGTTGAAACACAGATTGTAGTTAACAATGGTTAAGTTGTTAAGGAAGGATGTACATCATTGCATATTAGTAATATGAACTAACCGAGTAGTACCTACCAGTTAAGATTCACGCGTAATAGCTTAGTACGAAAAGATTTATTTTGATTTCAAATTTCATATATATTAAATATACATAAAATTTCTTCAAGGGAAATGAGTTAATACTTCATCGGTTATTGTTGCTGGTATTTCTTTGTAACTACGATGCGTATGACGTTGATGTTCAAGGTACATATTGTGATGTTGAGGCTTGTGGTGCGAATATTGTTGGTGGTGGTAATGGTACTGTTGGTGTTGTTGTTGGTGGTACTATTGATGCCGGTGATTCTGCTGGTGCTTGTAACCTTTGCACCATATTCTTTAAAGCCATTACCCGAGCGCGAAGCTCGTTGACTTCTTATACTACACCGGGATGATTGGCAGTTCGGATGAGCGGATGAATAAGATCCAGAATTTGAGAGAGTAAATGATCATGATGAGATATTCTAGAGATGAGAGAGAAAATGGTATTACAAACAGGTTCGCCGGTAAGTGCTTCAGGTTCTTCACCAAGAGGGCAATGTGGGGGATGGAAGGGATCGCCTTCTTCTTGTCTCCAATAATTAAGTAGGCTACGAACCCATCCCAAATTCATCCAGAATAGATGATGGCTAATTGGTTGATCCATTCCGGTTACAGTGTCTTCGGAATTCAGGTGAATATCTATATCGGAATAGCTGTCAGAGTTTAAGGAATTTGAACTAGATACGGGATCCAACTTGTATAATTAGGGAGATGATTTTTGATATGAATTAGATTATAGAATTTAGTTTGGTATTCTTCAATACATAATTTACATATGTATATATAATACCTAATTCCATAAATCACAGAGAAATTTTCGGAAGATGTCAGGAAAAGTTTACAGTAACAGATACGCTAAGATATGAATTTTGTCTATACACTATTCATGCAATCAATGCAGTAAAATATGTCTAGACTAGGAATGATAAGCAGGTAATTTCTGACAAGAAATGATAAGCAAAACTTTTGACATGCAGACACGGTCGAAGTCCAGACTTACTAATGCATCCTAACAACTATCAGTTAGACACACTCATGCAAGACCTGGTTCGCTAGGACTAACGCTCTGATACCAACTGTGACGATTGCTCCAAATCCATATAGACGAACACGTCATTCATCGATTTCATTGCGAGGTATTTGACCTCTATATGATATGTTTTGTAAATATTGCATTCTTTTGAAAAGGTACACCATAAATGAATATTTAAATAAAAGGTTTTAGACATCTGAGATTAAGATTGAATAAGAATTAGATATGATAGACGAGTTCGAGTATAATGCACAAGTAGTCAAGTAATTCCTACTTCAAGTCTATATGCCGGTTGTAGTCTAGACTCACCAATGTACCCTATGACTCGGGGTCGACACCAATGAACTCTAAATCCCTACAACCAATGCTCTGATACCATCTGTAGCGACCCGACCAAATCATGTTTGACGGCGCTGTAACGACCCAGATTTTTCCGATCATTTTATACTTATGAGATTAATATTTACCTAAAATAAACCTTACCAACATGATAAGCAATCCAAACTGTTGAGACTTATGTTTTTGAAAAGAGTTTCACACAACGTTTGACCATCCAATTTGACCGATGATATCACGAACTATATAACACACGATAATTATACGATTATGTATATGTACATATCTATACATATTTAACATGATTTAAGGATGGTTTAATATTTCATTGTGAACTAACAACAATGAGTTATAAGTATACTTTGAGACCACTAACTTAAGTTTTCAAAACGATAACTATATGTAACATTCTTTGACATATATACTTACAATATATAATGTGTTGGTGATCTATGTCACCAATATGATTTAAGTGTGATGGGATTAATTTGTAACCAAAATAATATTGATAAATATCGAACAAGTTTGGGGAAGTGTGGAGTGCACACTTGTTTGAACTTATCTTGATTATGACGGGGGTTCGGGGGCAGCGCCCCTGATAAGCGGGGTCCAAGGGGTGGCAACCCCTGGCGGGGTCCAAGGGGCAGAGCCCCTGGCTGGGGTCGAGCTGACCTGGTTTGACCCAAAAATAAAAGCCCAGTTTTGAGCCTCTTTTACAGTTATAAACCCGTCAATATTTGAATTCTCGTTCCGATTCCTCAAAATTTCTACAAGTATATCTAGGGTATATGTAACCGTATCATACCCAGCTTCTATACGTATTTACTATTGGTATATACCAACAATAAACTTCAATGATCAGCCACTAGACATGATGTTACATGTAGGAACCAGCCATTTAACCTCATGTGTGACTTTTGTGCAAGAAAACAAACTAAATCTCCTATATATCCATCCCATAATCATGCTATTTTGCACACACACACACATACAATTTCATTTCCAATTTTCTTTCAAGTTAATTCACTCCCTAATCTCTCTTTATTTACCTACTCAAGAACGTATCAATATAGTCATCCGATTTCAATTAGATTACTTCCAATCTTTCAATCCCACTCCACCACTCTTTTGATTCCAAGATTTTTCTTACCTTTTCCAGTAGCTTTGTCCAAGTAACTTGAGGTAGTAACCTTATTCATAACCTTATTCGATTCATATTTATATAGCTATCTTATTTTGTGTTATAAAATTTTAACAACAAGAACATAGTTTGAGTGATTTCAAACTTGTTCGTAAACTAAATAGATCCTTCTAATTTGATTTTTAAAAAAACTTCAAGACCTGTAATATATCATATTATGACAAAATCGGATTAATCATATCTTGGCTAATTAACATAATATTTAATATATATTTACTTATGATTTGATTTTATATATTTCAGGACCACCCGTAAACAACACGAGAAGATTAATCATAAGACCTCATGATTGTACGCAACACATCATTTGACAACACGGTACTTTATGTACGCAACACGTCATTTGACAACATGGTACCATGGGTCAAGATTAATTCTGATCAATACGAATACGATGGGGTCTTTATTTATTTTATTTAAGCAACTAATTATGGACCACTAACATCGGAATGCTAACTACGGACTAAGAAAATATTAAAAGTATTAAAAGTATATATATATATATATATATATATATATATATATATATATATATATATATATATATATATATATATATGTAACAATTACTTGAAAAGAAAATATGTTGATATATTATATATATGGTTAGGTTCGTGATATCTATCGGAGACCAAGTCGAGTTAAATACCTTCAAGACAAAAGTGAGTATATAGTCCCACTTTTAAACTCTAAATATTTCGGGATGAGAATACATGCATTTTATGATTTACGTTATGGACACAAGTGATTAAAAATATATATTCTACGTTGAGTTGTACCACTGGCATACTTCCCTGTAACTTGGTAACTACTATTTACATGAGGTATTGTAAACGCAAATCCTGTTGATAGATCTATCGGGCCTAACAACCCCAACCGGACTGGACGACCAGTATTCAACGGTTGCACAGTACTTCGTTTCGGTGACTACACTTGGTACGGTGTAGTAAGATTTCATAATAAAGGGAATATGCGACGTTGATTAAATGTTAAGTATGGTTATCAAGTGCTCAACAACTTAGAATATTTTTATTAAAACGTTTATATATGAAATCTTGTGGTCTATATTCATAACGCTGCCAGCATTAAACCTATATCTCACCAACTTTATGTTGATGTTTTAAGCATGTTTATTCTCAGGTGATAACTAAAAGCTTCCGCTGCAACATGTTGAATTTAAGCAAGATCTTGAGTATGCATATTTGTGTCAAAAATAAAACTGCATATCGGAGGATTTGTAATGTAAAATATGTTGGAGGTCGTATTGTTATTATCACATGTAAAGTTTGTAAGTCTAAGATTATCGCTAAACGATAATCATTATTAAGTTGTTTAAACCTTGTATTTGTAATAAAAGCTATGGGTTGTATTGTAAAAACGAATGCAGTTTTTGAAAAATGTCGCATATAGAGGTCAATACCTCGTAATGAAATCATATGTTATTGTATTCGTCCTTATGGTTAAGGTCGGGTTATGACAGGCGCCGACTACTTAGGTCCCGTTACGTGGTCATAAGTATTTAACATGACGTTTGACCAAAATATGTCACATTCATTTCATAAGTAAAAGGATGTTTCAAGTTTACAAATGTAGTTCAAAAGACTAGTTACATTACAATGTTTAACGTACGAATGAAACCCTTGCGACACAATTTAAAGTAGTCAAAAGACGCTCCAACTATGCATGTATACTAGACATCCAAGCAAGTATCAAAAAGAGTGCGGAAGCATGTATCAAGTAGCATTCAAGGACCTGAGAAAACATATAGAAAATTGTCAACGAAAACGTTGGTGAAATCATAGGTGTTTTAGTAAACGTTGCATTTGAACCACAAGATTTAATATAATATGATTATCAAATCATTTGCATTCCAAAGTTGTTAATTGTTTCGCGGGTACCCAATTATCAAACTTAACTGTTTTGCACCCTTTGCGTAGTGTTAGAACATACACTAGACCCGAAAATATATTTCATCCGCTAACGGTAGCGAACCGTCCGAATGAGGCTCGTCAAGCCCATGTGATCACATAATATAAGTTCACGTTTACACCCTGCAAGTGTAACTAATGATAATTGAATTGAGGATTTTCGTTCAAACCCGTACGTGGAATGTTCGTTTTCGTACTTGTGTTCAATGTTTAAAAGTATGATACGTATATGTTTCTCATCCCATAGTTTAAAGCATAAAAGTTGTTTGAAAGATGAGACTATGATCTCACCTTGAGTGCACGTATGAAAAGTACTTCACAAAGTAACGTGTGCGATGGATAATGCTAGTCTTGACCTAAACAAATAGGTCGTATCAATAACGGTAAACACGATAGGTCAAAGATGTTCAATTAGTCCTATGGCTCGTTACGACTCGATTATGTAGCATGTGAATCAAATTGTCAAGTTTCATGCAAGATACAAGTATAAAAACAAGTTAGGAAGGTTGCATAATCATTTGGTTAAGTTTGACAAAAAGTCAAACTTTGGTCGGTCAAAGTCAACGAAAAAAAGTCAACGCGTTCGGGTCGGGTCCCGAACTATTTTTTTGAGGTTTTTATTCATATATAAGCATGTTAGAACAAGTTACATGTGAATTGGAGGTCCATAGCATGCCAAACATTTTTCATAATTTGACCAAAGAGGTCAGAACCTGACCACGGCTTAGGCCGCGCCGCGACCCAGGATTGTCGCGCCGCGACAATACACGAGAGCTGGTACCTGGTCAGTCTCAAATGTCCAAGTCTCAATTCCAAACACTTTCAAGCATAACTCGCAAACCGCTAATACTTAGAACTCGTATCTTATATCGTTAGAAAGGTAATTTGACAAAGAACACAACTAAATACATTTCACCAACCAAAAACGTTATTTGTAACAATCGGCTTTCCAAAGTAAATGATCAATTAATGCACACATTTAATACTCAAATTTGATTAGTGCACATTTATGATTTGGGCATTTAATGCATACATACAACATGCCGTTTTGTAGGTAATCGAGCATACAATACAACTAACTACTTACTAACAATAATTCATGGCATTCAATGCATCAAATATTCATTTCAAGCTTATCAAACCCTAACCCAATTTCACCAAAATCACTAATCAAGTTTATGAAGTTTTCTCAAGCAACCTACACATGAAATTGAAGCTAGTGATGTTAGGAACACATTTAATACATGCATTCATGGCATTTAACATCATTCAATCAACCAAATCACCAAATCAAACACACCAAAGTTTATGTTCTTGCTAGTTACTTCCAATAACAAAATCGAACATATAAATCATATATTCATGTTAGACTTGAGCCATAGACACTAATTAACAACTTTATAAGTTCAAAATATCAAGAACACAACATCTAGTGATTTTAGAAAGTTACCCAAACTTGATGAAGTCGGTATGGAATCGAAGAGGAAGTTGCAAGGATTCAAAATATGTAATTTGTTTTGCAAGACACCCGCTAGCTTGGATTTAGATGATGATTCTTTGATATGGAGTTTGAGAGAAAATTGGAAAGTAGTAAAGAAAAAGAGAAATGAAATGAAAAAGGTGGGAGGATGGGGTTGATTAGTCAAATGCTAGTCACCTCTTTGGCACTTTGGCGAAACTAGTCCCTCAAGTTCGGTTGCGGGTGCGTGAATTACCTAAACGAGATATTTTTAAAATGCGTATTAACGGGAGATGTTATAAACATATAACGGGATTTAAATAGTTAAACGGAAAAGTAAACGGAAAAAGGCGGGATGTTACATTACCTACTCCTTAAAAGAAATTTCGTCCCGAAATTTAAGTAGGCGTAGTAGTCGTTGTTTCTTCCTCGGAATTTCGCGTTTCCGGAATCGGGAATAAGTGAGGGTATTTCTTTTGCATTTGATCTTGCCTTTCCCAAGTAAACTCGGGTCTTCTTTTGGCGTTCCAACGGACTTTAACAATCGGAATTCGGCTTTGTTTCAATGTCTTGACGGAGGTGTCCACAATTTCAACCGGTTCCTCCATAAAATGAAGTTTGTCATCAATAGTAAGTTCCTCGAGAGGGATGACGATATCGGGATTGGCAAGACACTTTTTCAAGTTAGATACATGGAAGGTAGGATGAACGGAGCTCAATTGAGGCGGAAGATCTAAACGATAAGCAACGGTTCCAATACACTCCAAGATTTTGAAAGGACCAATATACCGCGGATTTAACTTCCCGCGTTTCCCAAAACGGATTACACCCTTCCAAGGTGCGACTTTTAACATGACGCGATCACTGACTTGAAATTCAAGGTCGTTGCGTCTTTTGTCGGTGTAGCACTTTTGACGACTCCGGGCCGTCCAAAGCCTATCTCGGATTTGAACGATTTTCTCGGTGGTTTCGTGAATGAGTTCGGGTCCGGTGATTTGTACGTCGCCTACTTCGGCCCAACAAAGAGGAGAACGGTATTTTCGACCATATAACACTTCAAAAGGTGCGGCTTTAATACTCGCGTGATAACTATTATTGTAAGAGAACTCGGCGAGAGGTAAGTGCTTGTCCCAAGCTTTTCCAAAATCAACCACGCAAGCTCGTAACATGTCCTCCAAGGTTTGAATTGTGCGTTCGCTTTGCCCATCGGTTTGGGGATGATATGCGGTGCTCATGTCTAAACGCGTTCCCAACGCTTCTTGCAAGGTACGCCAAAATCTAGAGACAAAACGGCCATCTCGGTCGGAGATAATCGATAAAGGTACACCGTGTCGGGCTACGATCTCCTTGATGTAAAGTTGTGCAAGTTTCTCCATTTTGTCAGTTTCTTTCATAGCGAGAAAGTGTGCGGATTTGGTGAGACGGTCAACAATAACCCAAATGGTATCATAACCTCCCGTCATTTTTGGTAGTTTGGTGATAAAATCCATTGTTATTCTTTCCCACTTCCATTGCGAGATTTCGGGTTGTTGAAGTAGTCCGGACGGTCTCTGGTGTTCGGCTTTGACTTTGGAACATGTCAAACACTTGGAAACATAAGTAGTTACGTCCCTTTTGATGTTCGGCTACCAATATAGTTGTTTAAGGTCGTGGTACATCTTATTGGCACCGGGGTGAATCGAGTATCGTGACTTATGGGCTTCATCTAAAATAAGGCTTCGTAGGTCCCCATAACTAGGCACCCAAATCCTTCCGGGAAAATATCGGAGTCCGGTTTCCTTGATTTCGAATCGAGAGACGAGAATATTTAAGAGCTCGTGTGAAATGTTTTCATCCTTGAGAGCCTCATCTTGGGCTACCCGAATCTGGCTATTAAGGTTGGTGTGGATGGTGATGTTTAAGGCTCGGACACGAAGAGGCACCGCTCTTTCTTTTCGACTTAAGGCATCGGCTACTACATTTGCCTTCCCGGGATGGTAACGAAGCTCGCAATCGTAATCGTTTAAGGTTTCAATCCACCGTTGTTGTCTCATGTTTAGTTGCTTTTGGTCGAAGATGTGTTGGAGACTTTTGTGATCGGTAAAGATAGTACTCTTGGTTCCATAAAGATAGTGTCTCCACATTTTAAGTGCAAAGACAACGGCTCCGAGTTCGAGATCATGTGTAGTGTAGTTTCGTTCATGAATTTTGAGTGGTCGAGAAGCATAAGCAATGACTTTCGTTCGTTGCATCAATACACACCCAAAACCATGTTTCGAGGCATTGCAATATACAACAAAGTCATCATTGCCTTCGGGAAGTGACAAGATAGGAGCGGTGGTTAGCTTTGTTTTCAAGATTTGAAATGCGGATTCTTGTTCGGTCGCCCAATTGAATTTCTTTCCCTTGTGAGTTAAAGCGGTTAGAGGATGAGCAACCAAAGAAAAATCCTTGATGAATCTACGGTAGTATCCGGCGAGACCCAAGAATTGACGAATGTGAGTAGGTGTAGTAGGAGTCTCCCATTTACTAATGGCTTCGATTTTTGTTGGATCGACTTTAATACCTTGGTCACTTACAACATGACCAAGAAATTGAACTTCCTTTAACCAAAATTCACACTTGGAGAATTTGGCATAGAGTCGTTCTTGTCTTAAAAGTTCAAGCACAAGTCGGAGGTGTTCCTCGTGTTCTTCTTTGCTTTTTGAATAGACCAAAATATCATCGATGAACACGATAACGAATTTGTCAAGATACGGTTTGCACACGCGGTTCATAAGATCCATGAACACCGTCGGTGCGTTAGTGAGACCAAATGGCATTACAAGAAATTTATAACTACCATAATGAGTTCGGAAAGCGGTTTTGGAGACATCTTCCCCCTTAACCCTCAATTGATGATAACCCGAGCGGAGATCGATTTTTGAATATACACAAGACCCTTGTAATTGATCAAAGAGGTCATCGATGCGAGGAATAGGATATCGGTTCTTAACCGTCAGTTTGTTTAGTTTACGATAGTCAATGCACATTCGTAGGGATCCATCTTTCTTTTTAACAAACAAAATCGGAGGGCCCCAAGGTGAATGGCTAGGTTGGATAAAACCACGATCAAGTAGTTCTTAGATTTGACTTTGCAATTCTTGCATTTCGGATGGAGCGAGTCTATATGGTGCACGTGCTACGGGTGCGGCTCCCGGAATAAGATCGATTTGGAATTCAACCGGTCGATGAGGTGGAAGACCCGGCAATTCGTCGGGAAATACATCGGAATAGTCACTAACAATTAGCACATCATCGATGTGCTTCTCATCGGACTCGACTTTCTTAACGTGAGCAAGGATCGCAAAACAACCCTTACGGAGTAGTTTTCTAACTTTAATACACGAAACAAGGTTGAGTCCGGTGCAACTCTTATCGTCATAGACGATCAAAGGTTCACCATTCTCGATAGGGATTCAGATTGCGTTAAGATCACAAAGGAGGTGAGATTTTGTTTTGGCTGGCCAATTCATACTGATTATTACATTGAAGCTTCCTAGTTCCATGGGTATCAAGTCAATTTTAAACTCATTACCCAAAATGTTTAACGTACACCCCCGGTAATATGTTTCGGCACTCAATAGTTTTCCGTTGGCCACTTCAATGGTATAAGTGGTATCTAGTGGAAGTGGTGGAGTATTAAAAGAATGAGTCAAAGTCTTGGATGCAAAACTCTTATCGGCACCCGAATCGAATAAACAAGTAACATAAGTGTTGTTGAGAAGAAACGTACCTGTGACTAATTCATTGTCATCTCGGGCTTCCTCGGTGTTGATGTTGAAAGCTCGTCCGCGTGTGTTGGTGTTGGCTTTCTTCTTCGGACATGCATTTCTAAAATGACCCGTTTGGCCACATTCATAACAAGTACCCAGTTTTGGTGCATTGGGCACCTTTTGAGCGACGGGGGCGGCACTTCTACAATCGTTGGCCACATGACCACCCCTTTGGCACCGGTGGCAAAATAGATTGCTACATTCACCATAGTGGTGTTTGTGGCATTTGTTGCAAAAGGGTTTATTTCCGCCATAACTTTTCTTGGCGTCGGAGGTGAAAGGCTTTTTGGTGAAGTTGTTGTTGTAGTTGTTGCTTGATTGGGGGCTTCCCATTTTCTTTTGTTGCCGCCCGATTTATCCTCGGCCTTGGGTGCCGGAACTATGATTTCGTCAACCGTTTCGATCAATTGGCGGGCCATGTTTAAGGCTTGTTGTAGGTTAGCGAGTTTGGATGACATCACTCCTTGTTTGATGCTCTTTGGAAGACCATCCATATAGAGTTCAACCCTTTGAGATTTGGGGTTTACGAGGTTGGGACACATCAAGGATAGCTCGGCGTATTGTTGATTGTAGGCCTTGAGATCGTTTCCGACCGCCTTTAAAGTTCTTAGCTCTTGTTCGAGCTTTCGGGTTTCTTCACGAGGGAAAAATTCGACGATCATCCTTTCTCTCAAATCGGCCCAAGAGAGGGCGTGAGCTTCATCGGTACCCACCGATTGTACATACCTGTTCCACCACGTGAGGGCGATACCGGCAAAGGTGTGGGTGGAATATTTGACTTTATCTTGCTCTCGACAATCGCTTATGCTAAAAACAGCTTCCGTTTGTTCGAACCATCGAGTGAGTACAACCGGTCCCCCAGTTCCATCAAAAGTGTGAGGTTTGCACCCCATGAAGGCTTTGTAGGAGCACCCTTCGCTTGAGTTACCGGCCCTTTGATTGTTGTTGTGGTTGTTGTTATTGTTGGAGGAGTGATCGGCCATGGCCGCTTCCACGGCGGTGGCTATCATTCGTTGTAGTGCTTGTTCGGGAGTCTCATGGTGTGGCACACGACGAGGAGGCATTGTTCCTTCAAAACACAAGAATACCGTTGATTAGTATTATTAATAATACTAACCATGATATGGAATAAGGATAGAGAGAAATTTTTCCTTGACTCGCCTTAAATTCTTTATGTCATAATGTCGGAATGTTCGTATGAGTCACCGTAATATAATCCCAGAAATTATATTACCCCAATTCATATGTGCATTCGACACTAATTTATATAGTCAAGGTGGCACGTCAATTAAATCAAGTAACGTGAGATTAAGATTGAATAAGAATTAGATATGATAGACGAGTTCGAGTATAATGCACAAGTAGTCAAGTAATTCCTACTTCAAGTCTATATGCCAGTTGTAGTCTAGACTCACCAATGTACCCTATGACTCGGGGTCAACACCAATGAACTCTAAATCCCTACAACCAACGCTCTGATACCATCTGTAGTGACCCGACCAAATCATGTTTGACGGCGCCGACTACTTAGGTCCCGTTACATGGTCATAAGTCTTTAACATGACGTTTGACCAAAATATGTCGCATTCATTTCATAAGTAAAAGGATGTTTCAAGTTTACAAATGTAGTTCAAAAGACTAGTTACATTACAATGTTTAACGTACGAATGAAACCCTTGCGACACAATTTAAAGTAGTCAAAAGACACTCCAACTATGCATGTATACTCGACATCCAAGCAAGTATCAAAAAGAGTGCGGAAGCATGTATCAAGTAGCGTTCAAGGACCTGAGAAAACATATAGAAAACTGTCAATGAAAACGTTGGTGAAATCATAGGTGTTTTAGTAAACGTTGCATTTGAACCACAAGATTTAATATAATATGATTATCAAATCATTTGCATTCCAAAGTTGTTAATTGTTTCGCGGGCACCCAATTATCAAACTTAACTGTTTTGCACCCTTTGCGTAGTGTTAGAACATACACTAGACCCGAAAATATATTTCATCCGCTAACGGTAGCGAACCGTCCGAATGAGGCTCGTCAAGCCCATGTGATCACATAATATAAGTTCACATTTACACCCTGCAAGTGTAACTAATGATAATTGAATTGAGGATTTTCGTTCAAACCCGTACGTGGAATGTTCATTTTCGTACTTGTGTTCAATGTGTAAAAGTATGATACGTATATGTTTCTCATCCCATAGTTTAAAGCATAAAAGTTGTTTGAAAGATGGGACTATGATCTCACCTTGAGTGCATGTATGAAAAGTACTTCACAAAGTAACGTGTGCGATGGATAATTCTAGTCTTGACCTAAACAAATAGGTCGTATCAATAACGGTAAACACGATAGGTCAAAGATGTTCAATTAGTCCTATGGCTCGTTACGACTCGATTATGTAGCATGTGAATCAAATTGTCAAGTTTCATGCAAGATACAAGTATAAAAACAAGTTAGGAAGGTTGCATAATCATTTCGTTAAGTTTGATAAAAAGTCAAACTTTGGTCGGTCAAAGTCAACGAAAAAAAGTCAACGCGTTCGGGTCGGGTCCCGAACTATTTTTCTGAGGTTTTTATTCATATATAAGCATGTTAGAACAAGTTACATGTGAATCGGAGGTCCATAGCGTGCCAAACATTTTTCATAATTTGACCAAGGAGGTCAGAACCTGACCACGGCTTTGGCCGCGCCGCGACCCAGGATTGTCGCGCCGCGACAATACACGGGAGCTGGTACCTGGTCAGTCTCAAATGTCCAAGTCTCAATTCCAAACACTTTCAAGCATAACTCTCAAATCGCTAATACTTAGAACTCGTATCTTATATCGTTAAAAAGGTAATTTGACAAAGAACACAACTAAATACATTTCACCAACCAAAAACGTTATTTGTAACAATCGGCTTTCCAAAGTAAATGATCAATTAATGCACACATTTAATACTCAAATTTGATAAGTGCACATTTATGATTTGGGCATTTAATGCATACATACAACATGCCGTTTTGTAGGTAATCGAGCATACAATACAACTAACTACTTACTAACAATAATTCATGGCATTCAATGCATCAAATATTCATTTCAAGCTTATCAAACCCTAACCCAATTTCACCAAAATCACTAATCAAGTTTATGGAGTTTTCTCAAGTAACCTACACATGAAATTGAAGCTAGTGATGTTAGGAACACATTTAATACATGCATTCATGGCATTTAACATCATTCAATCAACCAAATTACCAAATCAAACACATCAAAGTTTATGTTCATGCTAGTTACTTCCAATAACAAAATCGAACATATAAATCATATATTCATGTTAGACTTGAGCCATAGACACTAATTAACAACTTTATAAGTTCAAAATATCAAGAACACAAAATCTAGTGATTTTAGTAAGTTACCCAAACTTGATGAAGTCGGTATGGAATTGAAGAGGAAGTTGCAAGGATTCCAAATATGTAATTTGTTTTGCAAGACACCCGCTAGCTTGGATTTAGATGATGATTCTTTGATATGGAGTTTGAGAGAAAATTGGAAAGTAGTAAAGAAAAAGAGAAATGAAATGAAAAAGGTGGGAGGAAGGGGTTGACTAGTCAAATGCTAGTCACCTCTTTGGCACTTTGACGAAACTAGTCCCTCAAGTTCGGTTGCGGGTGCGTGAATTACCTAAATGAGATATTTTTAAAACGCGTATTAACGGGAGATGTTATAAACATATAACGGGATTTAAATAGTTAAACGGAAAAGTAAACGGAAAAAGGCGGGATGTTACAACAACGCAGTCAAAATAAGATAAATGGTTGAGGATTTTCTTTTATTTAATCGATTTACTATAGGTATCAATATTTCTTCCTCCGGAACCTCTTCTTCTTCTGGTTCCTCCTCTTCCGATTCATCCTCTTCTGGTTCCTCTTCTTCCGGTTCCTCCTCTTCCAGTTCCTCTTCGAGAATTTGTGAATCTCCCCAAAATATATTCGACTCTTCATTATTATTAGGTGAATCAATGGGATTTGTACTAGAGGTAGACATCTATCACACAATATCAAACACGTTAAGAGATTAATATATCACATAATATTTACATGTTAATAATATATAGTTTCCAACAAAAAAAATGTTAAGCAATCGTTTTTGAAGAAAAAACACGGTCGAAGTCCAGACTCACTAATGCATCCTAACAAACTCGGTAAGACACACTAATGAAATTTTCTGGTTCTCTAAGACCAACGCTCGGATACCAACTGAAATGTCTCATTCATATTGATTATAAACGTTCCATATTAATTGTTTTCGTCGCGAGGTTTTGACCTCTATATGAGACGTTTTTCAAAGACTGCATTCATTTTTAAAACAACCATAACCTTTATTTTATCTATAAAGGTTTAAAAAGCATTACGTAGATTATCAAATAATGATAATCTAAAATATACCGTTTACACACGACCATTACATAATGGTCTACAATAAGAATATATTACATCAAAAATAAGTTTCTTGAATGCAGTTTTTACATAATATCATACAAAGCATGGACTCCAAATCTTGTCCTTATTTTAGTATGCAACAGCGGAAGCTCTTAATAATCACTTGAGAATAAACATGCTTAAAACGTCAACAAAAATGTTGGTGAGTTATAGGTTTAACCTATATATTATCAAATCATAATAATAGACCACAAGATTTCATATTTCAATATACATCCCATACATAGAGATAAAAATCATTCATATGGTGAACACCTGGTAACCGAAATTAACAAGATGCATATAAGAATATCCCCTATCATTCCGGGAAATCCTTCGGACATGATAAAAACGAATTCGAAGTACTAAAGCATCCGGTACTTTGGATGGGGTTCGTTAGGCCCAATAGATCTATATTTAGGATTCGCGTCAATTAGTATATCGGTTTACTAATTCTTAGGCTACCAAGCAAAAGGGGCATATTCGGCTTCGATCATTCACCCATATAATGTAGTTTCATTTACTTGTGTCTATTTCGTAAAACATTTATAAAACTGCATGTATTCTCTTCCCAAAATATTAGATTTTAAAAGTGGGACTATAACTCACTTACACAGATTTTTACTTCGTCGGGAAGTAAGACTTGGACACTGGTCGATTCACGAACCTATAACAAATATGTACATATATATCAAAGTATGTTCAAAATATATTTACAACATTTTTAATACGTTTTACTGTTTTAAGTTTATTAAGTCAGCTGTCCTTGTTAGTAACCTACAACTAGTTGTCCATAATTAGATGTACAGAAATAAATCGATATATATTATCTTGAATCAATCCACGACCTAGTGTATACACGTCTCAGGCTTGATCACAACTCAAACTATATATATTTTTGGAATCAACCTCAACCCTGTATAGCTAACTCCAACATTACTGCATATAGAGTGTCTATGGTCGTTCCAAATAATATATATAGATGGGTCGATATGATATGTAAAAACATTTGCATACGTGTCTATGGTATCCCAAGAATACATAATATATTAGAATACATGTATAATACAATATAAGTTAGATAGGATATGATTAATATAGATTTGTTACCAATTTTCACGTAGCTACAACAAGCAAAAATAACCAATCTTGTTTTACCAATAACTTCTTCGTTTTAAATCCGTTTTGAGTGAATCCAATTGCTATGGTTTCATATTGAACTTAAATTTATGAATCTATACAGAAAAAGTATAAGTTTGTAGTCGGAATCACAGGTTACAAGTCATTTTTGTAAAGGTAGTCATTTCAGTCGAAAGAACGACGTCTAGATGACCATTTTGGAAAACATACTTCCACTTTAAGTTTAACCATGATTTTTGGATATAGTTTCATGTTCATAAGAAAAATCATTTTCCCATAACAATAACTTTTAAATCAAAATTTATCATAGTTTTTAATTAACTAACCCAAAACAGCCCGCGATGTTACTACAACGGCGTATATCCAGTTTTACGGTGTTTTTCATGTTTTCCGGTTTTAAATCATTAAGTTAGCATATCATATAGATATAGAACATGTGTTTAGTTGATTTTAAACGTCAAGTTTGAAGGATTAACTTTTGTTTGCGAACAAGTTTAGAATTAACTAAACTATGTTCTAGTGATTTCAAGTTTAAACCTTCGAATAAGGTAGTTTTATATATATGAATCGAATGATGTTATGAACATCATTACTACCTCAGGTTTTATGGATAAACCTACTAGAAATGAGAAAAATAGATCAAGCTTCAAAGGATCCTTGGATGGCTTGAAAGTTCTTGAAGCAGAATCATGACACGAAAACAAGTTCAAGTAAGATTTCCACTCGAAATAAGATTGTTATAGTTATAGAAATTGAATCAAAGTTTGAATATGAGTATTACCTTGTATTAGAAAGATATCTTACTGTAAATAAGAAAGATTTATTGAAGTTGGATGATCACTTTACAAGATTGGAAGTAAGCTAGCAAACTTGGAACTATTCTTGATTTTATGAAACTAGAACTTATAGAATTTATGAAGAACACTTAGAACTTGAAGATAGAACTTGAGAGAGATCACTTAGATGAATAAAATTGAAGAATGAAAGTGTTTGTAGGTGTTTTTGGTCGTTGGTATATGGATTAGATATAAAGGATGTGTAATTTTGTTTTCATGTAAATAAGTCATGAATGATTACTCATATTTTTGTAATTTTATGAGATATTTCATGCTAGTTGCCAAATGATGGTTCCCACATGTGTTAGGTGAATCACATGGGCTGCTAAGAACTGATCATTGGAGTGTATATACCAATAGTACCTACATCTAAAAGCTGTGTATTGTACGAGTACGAATACGGGTGCATACGAGTAGAATTGTTGATGAAACTGAACGAGGATGTAATTGTAAGCATTTTTGTTAAGTAGAAGTATTTTGATAAGTGTCTTAAAGTCTTTCAAAAGTGTATGAATACATATTAAAACACTACATGTATATACATTTTAACTGAGTCGTTAAGTCATCGTTAGTCGTTACATGTAAATGTTGATTTGAAACCTTTAAGTTAACGATCTTGTTAAATATTGTTAACTCAATGTTTATTATATCTAATGAGATGTTAAATTATTATATTATCATGATATTATGATATATTAATATATCTTAATATGATATATATACATTTAAATGTCGTTACAACGATAATCGTTACATATATGTCTCGTTTCGAAATCCTTAAGTTAGTAGTCTTGTTTTTACATATGTAGTTCATTGTTAATATACATAATGACATGTTTACTTATCATTTATCATGATTAAACATAGTGTAACAATATCTTAATATGATTCATAGGTAATTAGTAAGACGTTGTTATAACGATAATCGTTATATATATCGTTTCGAGTTTCTTAATTCAATAAACACAATTTTATGTATATAACTCATTGTTAAAATACTTAATGAGATACTTACTTATCATAATATCATGTTAACTATATATATAATCATATATATGTCATCATATAGTTTTTACAAGTTTTAACGTTCGTGAATCACCGGTCAACTTGGGTGGTCAATTGTCTATATGAAACCTATTTCAATTAATCAAGTCTTAACAAGTTTGATTACTTAGAATGTTGGAAATACTTAATCATGTAAATATCAATTTCATTTAATATATATAAACATGGAAAAGTTCGAGTCACTACAGTACCTACCCGTTAAATAAATTTCGTCCCGAAATTTTAAGCAGTTGGAGGTGTTGACGTATCTTCTGGAAATAAGTGCGGGTATTTCTTCTTCATTTGATCTTTTCGTTCCCAGGTGAACTCGGGTCCTCTACGAGCATTCCATCGAACCTTAACAATTGGTATCTTGTTTTGTTTAAGTCTTTTAACCTCACGATCCATTATTTCGACGGGTTCTTCGATGAATTGAAGTTTTTCGTTGATTTGGATTTCGTCTAACGGAATAGTGAGATCTTCTTTAGCAAAACATTTCTTCAAATTCGAGACGTGGAAAGTGATATGTACAGTCGCGAGTTGTTGAGGTAACTCAAGTCGGTAAGCTACTGGTCCGACACGATCAATAATCTTGAATGGTCCAATATACATTGGATTTAATTTCCCTCATAAACCAAATCGAACAACGCCTTTCCAAGGTGCAACCTTAAGCATGACCATCTCTCCAATTTCAAATTCTATATCTTTTCTTTTAATATCGGCGTAGCTCTTTTGTCGACTTTGGGCGGTTTTTAACCGTTGTTGAATTTGGATGATCTTCTCGGTAGTTTCTTATATTATCTCCGGACCCGTAATCTGTCTATCCCCCACTTCACTCCAACAAATCGGAGACCTGCACTTTCTACCATAAAGTGCTTCAAACGGCGCCATCTCAATGCTTGAATGGTAGCTGTTGTTGTAGGAAAATTCTGCTAACGGTAGATGTCGATCCCAACTGTTTCCGAAATCAATAACACATGCTCATAGCATGTCTTCAAGCGTTTGTATCGTCCTTTCGCTCTACCCATTAGTTTGTGGATGATAGGCAGTACTCATGTCTAGACGAGTTCCTAATGCTTGCTGTAATGTCTGCCAGAATCTTGAAATAAATCTGCCATCCCTATCAGAGATAATAGAGATTGGTATTCCATGTCTGGAGACGACTTCCTTCAAATACAATCTTGCTAACTTCTCCATCTTGTCATCTTCTCTTATTGGCAGGAAGTATGCTGATTTGGTGAGACGATCAACTATTACCCAAATAGTATCAAAACCACTTGCAGTCCTTGGCAATTTAGTGATGAAATCCATGGTAATGTTTTCCCATTTCCATTCCGGGATTTCGGGTTGTTGAAGTAGACCTGATGATTTCCGATGCTCCGCTTTGACCTTAGAACACGTCAAATATTCCCCTACGTATTTAGCAACATCGGCTTTCATACCTGGCCACCAAAAATGTTTCTTGAGATCCTTGTACATCTTCCCCGTTCCAGGATGTATTGAGTATCTAGTTTTATGAGCTTCTCTAAGCACCATTTCTCTCATATCTCCAAATTTTCGTACCCAAATTCTTTCAGCCCTATACCGGGTTCCATCTTCCCGAATATTAAGATGCTTCTCCGATCCTTTGGGTATTTTGAAATGTCCCATTCATATTGATTATAAACGTTCCATATTAATTGATTTCGTTGCGAGGTTTTGACCTCTATATGAGACGTTTTTCAAAGACTGCATTCATTTTTAAAACAACCATAACCTTTATTTTATCAATAAAGGTTTCAAAAGCATTATGTAGATTATCAAATAATGATAATCTAAAATGTACTCTTTACACACGACCATTACATAATGGTTTACAATAGAAATATATTACATCGACATATGTTTCTTGAATGCAGTTTTTACATAATATCATACAAACATGGACTCCAAATCTTGTCCTTATTTTAGTATGCAACAGCGGAAGCTCTTAATATTCACCTGAGAATAAACATGCTTTAAACGTCAACAAAAATGTTGGTGAGTTATAGGTTTAACCTATATATATCAAATCGTAACAATAGACCACAAGATTTCATATTTCAATATATATCCCAAACATAGAGATACAAATCATTCATATGGTGAACACCTGGTAACCGACATTAACAAGCTGCATATATAAGAATATCCCCATCATTCCGGGACACCGTTCGGATATGATATAAATTTCGAAGTACTAAAGCATCCGGTACTTTGGATGGGGTTTGTTAGGCCCAATAGATCTATCTTTAGGATTCGCGTCAATTAGGGTGTATGTTCCCTAATTCTTAGATTATCAGACTTAATAAAAAGGGGCATATTCAATTTTGATAATTCAACCATAGAATGTAGTTTCACGTACTTGTGTCTATTTTGTAAATCATTTATAAAACCTGCATGTATTCTCATCCCAAAAATATTAGATTTTAAAAGTGGAACTATAACTCACTTTCACAGATTTTTACTTCGTCGGGAAGTAAGACTTGGCCACTGGTCGATTCACGAACCTATAACAAATTTGTACATATATATCAAAGTATGTTCAAAATATATTTACAACACTTTTAATACATTTTGATGTTTTAAGTTTATTAAGTCAGCTGTCCTCGTTAGTAACCTACAACTAGTTGTCCACAGTTAGATGTAAAGAAATAAATCGATAAATATTATCTTGAATCAATCCACGACCCAGTGTATACGTATCTCAATATTGATCACAACTCAAACTATATATATATTTTGGAATCAACCTCAACCCTGTATAGCTAACTCCAACATTCACATATAGAGTGTCTATGGTTGTTCCGCAATATATATATAGATGGGTCGACATGATAGGTCGAAACATTGTATACGTGTCTATGGTATCTTAAGATTATATAATATACAATATAAGTTGATTAGGTTATGGTTGGAATAGATTTATTACTAACTTTCACGTAGGTAAAAGGAGTAGTTTTTATCAATCTTGTTTTACTCGCCATTTCTTCGTTTCTAATCCGTTTTGAGTGATTCCAGTGGGCACGGTTTCGTATTGAACTTAACTTTATGAATATAAACAGAAAAAGTATAAGTTTATAGTCGGAAATACAAGTTACAAGTCGTTTTTGAAAGAGGTAGTCATTTCCGTCGAAAGAACGACATCTTGATGACCATTTTGAAAAACATACTTTCACTTTGAGTTTAACCATAATTTTTGGATATAGTTTCATGTTCATAAGAAAAATCATTTTTCCAGAAGTATAGCTTTTAAATCAAATTTCTTCTTAGCTTTTAATTATCCCAACCAAAACAGCCCCCGGTTTTACTACGACGGCGTATATCCAGTTTTATGGTGTTTATCGTGTTTCCGGGTTTTAAATCATTAAGTTAGCATATCATATAGATATAGAACATGTGTTTAGTTGATTTTAAAAGTCTAGTTAGAAGGATTAACTTTATTTGCGAACAAGTTTAGAATTAACTAAACTATGTTCTAGTGATTACAAGTTTATAACGTTGAATAAGACAGCTTTTTATGTATGAATCGAATGATGTTATGAACATCATTACTACCTCAAGTTCCTTGGATAAACCTACTGGAAATGAGAAAAATGGATCTAGCTTCAAAGAATCCTTGGATGGCTTGAAAGTTCTTGAAGCAGAATCATGACACGAAAATAATTTCAAGTAAGATTTCCACTCGAAATAAGATTGTTATAGTTATAGAAATTGAATTAAAGTTTGAATATGATTATTACCTTGTATTAGAAAGATAACCTACTGTAAGTAACAAAGGTTTCTTGATCTTGGATGATTACTTGGAATGGATTTAGAAAACTTGGAAGTAAACTTGCAATCTTGGAAGTATTCTTGATTTTATGAAACTAGAACTTTTGGAATTTATGAAGAACACTTAGAACTTGAAGATAGAACTTGAGAGAGATTAATTAGATGAAGAAAATTGAAGAATGAAAGTGTTTTTAGGTGTTTTTGGTCGTTGGTGTATGGAATAGATATAAAGGATATGTAATTTTGTTTTCATGTAAATAAGTCATGAATGATTACTCATATTTTTGTAATTTTATGAGATATTTCATGCTAGTTGCCAAATGATGGTTCCCACATGTGTTAGGTGACTCACATGGGCTACTAAGAGCTGATCATTGGAGTGTATATTGAAATGTCTCGTTCTTATTGATTAAAAACGTTCCATATTAATTGATTTCGTTGCGAGGTTTTGACCTCTATATGAGACGTTTTTCAAAGACTGCATTCATTTTTAAAACAAACCATAACCTTTATTTCATAGATAAAGGTTTTAAAAAGTTTTACGTAGATTATCAAATAATGATAATCTAAAATATCATGTTTACACACGACCATTACATAATGGTTTACAATACAAATATGTTACAACAAAATAAGTTTTTTGAATGCAGTTTTTACACAATATCATACAAGCATGGACTCCAAATCTCGTCCTTATTTAAGTATGCGACAGCGGAAGCTCTTAATAATCACCTGAGAATAAACATGCTTAAAACGTCAACAAAAATGTTGGTGAGTTATAGGTTTAACCTATATATATCAAATCATAATAATAGACCACAAGATTTCATATTTCAATACACATCCCATACATAGAGATAAAAATCATTCATATGGTGAACACCTGGTAACTGACATTAACAAGATGCATATATAAGAATATCCCCATTATTTCGGGACACCCTTCGGATATGATATAAATTTCGAAGTACTAAAGCATCCGGTACTTTGGATGGGGTTTGTTAGGCCCAATAGATCTATCTTTAGGATTCGCGTCAATTAGGGTGTCTGTTCCCTAATTCTTAGATTACCAGACTTAATAAAAAGGGGCATATTCGATTTTGATAATTCAACCATAGAATGTAGTTTCACGTACTTGTGTCTATTTTGTAAATCATTTATAAAACCTGCATGTATTCTCATCCCAAAAATATTAGATTTTAAAAGTGGGACTATAACTCACTTTCACAGATTTTTACTTCGTCGGGAAGTAAGATTTGGCCACTGGTTGATTCACGAACCTATAACAATATATACATATATATCAAAGTATGTTCAAAATATATTTACAACACTTTTAATATATTTTGATGTTTTAAGTTTATTAAGTCAGCTGTCCTCGTTAGTAACCTACAACTAGTTGTCCACAGTTAGATGTACAGAAATAAATCGATAAATATTATCTTGAATCAATCCACGACCCAGTGTATACGTATCTCTGTATTGATCACAACTCAAACTATATATATTTTGGAATCAACCTCAACCCTGTATAGCTAACTCCAACATTCACATATAGAGTGTCTATGGTTGTTCCGAAATATATATAGATGTGTCGACATGATAGGTCAAAACATTGTATATGTGTCTATGGTATCTCAAGATTACATAATATACAATACAAGTTGATTAAGTTATGGTTGGAATAGATTTGTTACCAATTTTCACGTAGCTAAAATGAGAAAAATTATCCAATCTTGTTTTACCCATAACTTCTTCATTTTAAATCCGTTTTGAGTGAATCAAATTGCTATGGTTTCATATTGAACTCAATATTATGAATCTAAACATAAAAAGTATAGGTTTATAGTCGGAAAAATAAGTTACAAGTCGTTTTTGTAAAGGTAGTCATTTCAGTCGAAAGAACGACGTCTAGATGACCATTTTAGAAAACATACTTCCACTTTGAGTTTAACCATAATTTTTGGATATAGTTTCATGTTCATAATAAAAATCATTTTCTACGAATAACAACTTTTAAATCAAAGTTTATCATAGTTTTTAATTAACTAACCCAAAACAGCCCGCGGTGTTACTACGACGGCGTAAATCCGGTTTTACGGTGTTTTGCGTGTTTCCAGGTTTTAAATCATTAAGTTAGCATATCATATAGATATAGAACATGTGTTTAGTTGATTTTAAAAGTCAAGTTAGAAGGATTAACTTTTGTTTGCGAACAAGTTTAGAATTAACTAAACTATGTTCTAGTGATTACAAGTTTAAACCTTCGAATAAGATAGCTTTATATGTATGAATTGAATGATGTTATGAACATCATTACTACCTTAAGTTCCTTGGATAAACCTACTGGAAAATAGAAAAATGGATCTAGCTTCAATGGATCCTTGGATGGCTCGAAGTTCTTGAAGCAGAATCATGACACGAAAACAAGTTCAAGTAAGATCATCACTTGAAATAAGATTGTTATAGTTATAGAAATTGAACCAAATTTTGAATATGATTATTACCTTGTATTAGAATGATAACCTACTATAAGAAACAAAGATTTCTTGAGGTTGGATGATCACCTTACAAGATTGGAAGTGAGCTAGCAAACTTGAAAGTATTCTTGATTTTATGTAACTAGAACCTATAGAATATATGAAGAACACTTAGAACTTGAAGATAGAACTTGAGAGAGATTAATTAGATGAAGAAAATTGAAGAATGAAAGTGTTTGTAGGTGTTTTTTGTCGTTGGTGTATGGATTAGATATAAAGGATATGTAATTTTGTTTTCATGTAAATAAGTTATGAATGATTACTCATATTTTTATAATTTTATGAGATATTTCATGCTAGTTGCCAAATGATGGTTCCCACATGTGTTAGGTGACTCACATGGGCTGCTAAGAGCTGATCATTGGAGTGTATATACCAATAGTACATACATCTAAAAGCTGTGTATTGTACGAGTACGAATACGGGTGCATACGAGTAGAATTGTTGATGAAACTGAACGAGGATGTAATTGTAAGCATTTTTGTTAAGTAGAAGTATTTTGATAAGTGTATTGAAGTCTTTCAAAAATGTATAAATACATATTAAAACACTACATGTATATACATTTTAACTGAGTCGTTAAGTCATCGTTAGTCGTTACATGTAAGTGTTGTTTTGAAACCTTTAGGTTAACGATCTTGTTAAATGTTGTTAACCCAATGTTTATAATATCAAATGAGATTTTAAATTATTATATTATCATGATATTATCATGTATGAATATCTCTTAATATGACATATATACATTAAATGTCTTTACAACGATAATCGTTACATATATGTCTCGTTTAAAAATCATTAAGTTAGTAGTCTTATTTTTACATATGTAGTTCATTGTTAATATACTTAATGATATGTTTACTTATCATAGTATCATGTTAACTATATATATATCCATATATATGTCATCATATAGTTTTTACAAGTTTTAACGTTCGTGAATCACCGGTCAACTTGGGTGGTCAATTGTCTATATGAAACATATTTCAATTAATCAAGTCTTAACAAGTTTGATTGCTTAACATGTTGGAAACATTTAATCATATAAATATCAATCTCAATTAATATATATAAATATGGAAAAGTTCGGGTCACTACAGTACCTACCCGTTAAATAAATTTTGTCCCAAAATTTTAAGCTGTTGAAGGTGTTGAAGAATCTTCTGGAAATAGATGCGGGTATTTCTTCTTCATCTGATCTTCACGCTCCCAGGTGAACTCGGGTCCTCTACGAGCATTCCATCGAACCTTAACAATTGGTATCTTGTTTTGCTTAAGTCTTTTAACCTCACGATCCATTATTTCGACGGGTTCTTCGATGAATTGAAGTTTTTCGTTGATTTGGATTTCATCTAACGGAATAGTGAGATCTTCTTTAGCAAAACATTTCTTCAAATTCGAGACGTGGAAAGTGTTATGTACAGCTGCGAGTTGTTGAGGTAACTCAAGTCGGTAAGCTACTGGTCCGACACAATCAATAATCTTGAATGGTCCAATATACCTTGGATTTAATTTTCCTCGTTTACCAAATCGAACAACGCCTTTCCAAGGTGCAACTTTAAGCATGACCATCTCTCCAATTTCAAATTCTATATCTTTTCTTTTAATGTCAGCATAGCTCTTTTGTCGACTTTGGGCGGTTTTCAACCGTTGTTGAATTTGGATGATCTTCTCGGTAGTTTCTTGTATAATCTCCGGACCCGTAATCTGTCTATCCCCCACTTCACTCCAACAAATCGGACACCTGCACTTTCTACCATAAAGTGCTTCAAACGGCGCCATCTCAATGCTTGAATGGTAGCTGTTGTTGTAGGAAAATTCTGCTAACGGTAGATGTCGATCCCAACTGTTTCCGAAATCAATAACACATGCTCGTAGCATGTCTTCAAGCGTTTGTATCGTCCTTTCGCTCTGCCCATCAGTTTGTGGATGATAGGCAGTACTCATGTCTAGACGAGTTCCTAATGCTTACTGTAATGTCTGCCAGAATCTTGAAATAAATCTGCCATCCCTATCAGAGATAATAGAGATTGGTATTCCATGTCTGGAGACGACTTCCTTCAAATACAGTCATGCTAACTTCTCCATCTTGTCATCTTCTCTTATTGGCAGGAAGTGTGCTGATTTGGTGAGACGATCAACTATTACCCAAATAGTATCAAACCCACTTGCAGTCCTTGGCAATTTAGTGATGAAATCCATGGTAATGTTTTCCCATTTCCTTTCCGGGATTTCGGGTTGTTGAAGTAGACCTGATGGTTTCTGATGCTCAGCTTTGACCTTAGAACACGTCAAACATTCTCCTACGTATTTAGCAACATCGGCTTTCATACCCGGCCACCAAAAATGTTTCTTGAGATCCTTGTACATCTTCCCCGTTCCAGGATGTATTGAGTATCTGATTTTATGAGCTTCTCTAAGTACCATTTCTCTCATATCTCCAAATTTTGGTACCCAAATCCTTTCAGCCCTATACCGGGTTCCGTCTTCCCGAATATTAAGATGCTTCTCCGATCCTTTGGGTATTTCATCCTTTAAATTTCCCTTTTTTAAAACTCCTTGTTGCGCCTCCTTTATTTGAGTAGTAAGGTTATTATGAATCATTATATTCATAGATTTTACTCGAATGGGTTCTCTGTCCTTCCTGCTCAAGGCATCGGCTACCACATTTGCCTTCCCCGGGTGGTAACGAATCTCAAAGTCGTAATCATTCAATAATTCAATCCACCTACGCTGCCTCATATTCAGTTGTTTCTGATTAAATATGTGTTGAAGACTTTTGTGGTCAGTATATATAATACTTTTGACCCCATATAAGTAGTGCCTCCAAGTCTTTAATGCAAAAACAACCGCGCCTAATTCCAAATCATGCGTCGTATAATTTTGTTCGTGAATCTTCAATTGTCTAGACGCATAAGCAATCACCTTCATTCGTTGCATTAATACACAACCGAGACCTTGCTTTGATGCGTCACAATAAATCACAAAATCATTCCCTTCAGGCAATGACAATATAGGTGCCGTAGTTAGCTTTTTCTTCAATAACTGAAACGCTTTCTCTTGTTCATCATTCCATTCAAATTTCTTCCCTTTATGCGTTAATGCAGTCAAGGGTTTTGCTATTCTGGAAAAGTCTTGGATGAACCTTCTGTAGTAACCAGCTAGTCCTAAAAACTGGCGTATGTGTTTCGGAGTTTTCGGGGTTTCCCACTTTTTGACAGTTTCTATCTTTGCCGGATCCACCTTAATACCTTCTTTGTTCACTATGTGACCGAAGAATTGAACTTCTTCCAACCAAAATGCACACTTTGAAAACTTAGCGTACAATTCTTCCTTCCTCAATACTTCTAACACCTTTCTCAAATGTTCACCGTGTTCTTGGTCATTCTTTGAGTAAATAAGTATGTCATCAATGAAAACAATGACAAACTTGTCAAGGTATGGTCCACACACTCGGTTCATAAGGTCCATGAACACAGTTGGTGCATTAGTTAAACCAAACGGCATGACCATAAACTCGTAATGACCATAACGTGTTCTGAAAGCAGTCTTTGGAATATCATCTTCTTTCACCCGCATTTGATGATACCCGGAACGTAAGTCAATCTTTGAATAAACAGACGAGCCTTGTAGTTGATCAAATAAGTCGTCGATTCTCGGTAGTGGGTAGCGGTTCTTGATGGTAAGTTTGTTCAACTCTCGGTAGTCGGTACACAACCTGAATGTACCATCTTTCTTCTTGACAAACAAAACAGGAGCTCCCCACGGTGATGTGCTTGGTCAAATGAAACCACGCTCTAAAAGTTCTTGTAATTGGCTTTGCAGTTCTTTCATCTCACTGGGTGCGAGTCTGTAAGGAGCACGAGCTATTGGTGCAGCTCCTGGTACAAGATCTATTTGAAATTCAACGGATCGATGTGGGGGTAATCCCGGTAATTCTTTCAGAAATACATCGGGAAATTCTTTTGCAATGGGAACATCATTGATGCTCTTTTCTTCAGTTTGTACTTTCTCGACGTGTGCTAGAACAGCATAGCAACCTTTTCTTATTAGTTTTTGTGCCTCCAAATTACTAATAAGATGTAGCTTCGTGTTGCCCTTTTCTCCGTACACCATTAAGGGTTTTCCTTTTTCTCGTATAATGCGAATTGCATTTTTGTAACAAACGATCTCTGCTTTCACTTCTTTCAACCAATCCATACCGATTATCACATCAAAACTCCCTAACTCTACTGGTATCAAATCAATCTTAAATGTTTCGCTAACCAATTTAATTTCTCGATTCCGACATATATTATCTGCTGAAATTAATTTACCATTTGCTAATTCGAGTAAAAATTTACTAATTAAAGGCGTCAATGGACAACTTAATTTAGCACAAAAATCTCTACTCATATAGCTTCTATCCGCACCCAAATCAAATAAAACGTAAGCAGATTTATTGTCAATAAGAAACGTACCCGTAACAAGCTCCGGGTTTTCCTGTGCCTCTGCCGCATTAATATTGAAAACTCTTCCGCGGCCTTGTCCATTCGTGTTCTCCTGGTTCGGGCAATTTCTAATAATGTGGCCCGGTTTTCCACATTTATAACAAACTACATTGGCATAACTTGCTCCGACACTACTTGCTCCGCCATTACTCGTTCCGACACCATTTGTTCCTTTCGTTCTATTAACCCCTGGTCCGTAGACCTCACACTTCGCCGCGCTATGACCATTTCTTTTACACTTGTTGCAAAATTTGGTGCAGAAACTGTTGGGATTTAACAAGTTTCATAATGCTTAAAACCTTTTAAGAATCAAATTAAAGCGGAAGCATGAAATTATTACCAATTGAACTTGTTAATCTTTAACCTTTTAAAGTTAAATCCCAATTAGGATCAAGTTGTGAAATAAGCTTACAAACTACAAGCAAGAATAAGATGTTATACCTATTCCAAGCTAGTTGAAAGTGATGAAGATGATGATGTTGAATGGAGCTTCAAATGGATGAAACCTCAAGTAGTTATACCCCAAACTTGTGCACCAACACCCTAGCTTTGGTTAGGATTTAATTACACTTGAATGTTACTTGCAAAAACCAAACTTTGAACTCCTTTTAGCACCTAAAAGGCCACGGCAGCCAGCTCCAAAAATGGGAGAGAAAAGTGCAGAATTTTACAAGTATTGATGTGTATTTGCATGTGTTAGTTGGTCTTGTTCAATACCTTGGTTAATATGCACTTAGCATGTGAGTAACAAGCTAAAAGTTAAGTCAAAAGAGCATGCCTACTCCATACTCCCATGCCACTTCCAATTTTTTTATAAACTCATTTTATAAATCAAGATTTTATAAAACTAGTCTTTATAAAACTAGTTTTTATAAAACAAGATATTATAAGATGCATTTTTATAAACTTGCATATTATTTGTAATTTGTATTTTACAAAACCAACTTTGCAAAATTGTAACATAACTTTAATGAATTATATAACCTATAAATAATTAAATCCATATTATAAGTTATGTTTACATTATTTTATAAAACCATTTTTATAAAATGCAACTTAACTTTATTAATTATTTAACCTATAAATAATTAAATTCTTGTTATATAAATTATACCATAATTTATATACACATCAAGTAATATTATTAAGAAAACCATTTTTCTTAAATTTCAAGTGTCGCGTATTTGATCAACGAACCAATCGTTAAAATCAAATACGAATAAGGTGTCGGTAAGTTTGTTATTGGGTATGACCCGACTTGGATCATAAAACATTAGCCACATTAATTTAATACGTCTCTCAGGCATACGAAATACCTTCAATCTCCCACTTGCACGAGAAACATAAGAAATTAATGCAAGTGATGGATACAGCCTAACACACCGTCCATCACCCCTAATATGTTATGACTTTGTGCCATTCAATAACATCATCCCTTTCGAGTTCCCATCTCGAATATGATTAGGTGAATCTTTCATTATTTCCTTTCGTCCTAGATGTCATGTTAAATCCAAGAGATACAGAGTGATCACTCTCTTATAGATTTAACTTTTCAGGCCTTAGACATCTGACTCTCAACGAATAAGAGGGACAAATTCCATCTTGACTACATACGTCCTAGATATACACTTTGTAATATACCTGAGTTCTTCCTTATGTACTACCATGTTTCAGAATAGCGAAGGAAAGAATCAAGGCACAGTACTTGGTGAATATCCGAACCCAATATGTATCTCAGGTCAGAGGATACAATGATATTCGCCTTTACTCAAGATTACATGTGATCAACCACAAAGGCCCTATACAGTAATTCTTGAGAGCGGGTCTTCCAATATTTGTTTCCCACAAATATCTATGAACCTTGGTTGCATCCTTGCCCCACATTCAACCTATGAATGTATACCAATCCGAGTTCATAATAGTCTAAACCTCACACTTGTTCCCACAAATGTGATCGACTACGGAAATTTAGAATAATTGCTTATTCATGGATGAAATATGCAAAATAGGAACATAACTCAAATAAATTAACACCATAGTTATATTAATGAGTTTGAATAATTTCGTTCCGGTACAATACATAAAACAGATCATATCCAATCACTAGAATATCGAAGCCTTAATGCACAAACATGTCCCTCATGTTTTGTCCCATGTAAAAGCTTCGTGAGTGGATCCGCAACATTATGATCTGTATGAACTTTGCGAATACATATCTTTCCTTTTTCAACTTCATCCCTTATGTAGTTGAATCTCCGCTCAATGTGACGAGTCTTTTGATGGGCACGAGGTTCCTTGATTTGAGCAATCGCACCCTCGTTGTCACAAAAGATCTCAAGAGGGTCCTGAATGGAAGGGACCACTCCTAAGTCGTCGATGAATTTCTTCATCCATGCAGCTTCCTGTGCTGCCAATGAGGAGGCAATGTACTCCGAATCTGTAGTGGATAACGCAACAACCTCCTGTTTCGAACTCTTCCAAGAGACCGCACCTCCATTTAATGTAAATACATAACCGGATTGTGATCGAGAATCATCTCGATCAGTTTGGAAGCTCGCGTCCACGTAACCTTTTACAGCGAGTTCCTCCTCACCAGACCCATATATTAGAAACATATCCTTAGTCCTCCTAAGGTATTTCAATATGCTTTTAACAACAATCCAATGACTATTTCCTGGGTTATTCTGGTATCTACTTGTCAAGCTTAGAGCGCATGACACATCCGGTCTAGTACATATCATTGCATACATGATAGACCCAATAGCAGATGCGTATGGGACTTTCTTCATTCTCTCTTGTTCATCTTTCGTGGCAGGACACTGAGATGAACTGAGAACAGTTCCTTTTTGAATAGGTACCAAACCTCTCTTAGAGTTCTCCATCTTGAACCTTTTCAAGATTTTATCAATGTATGTACTTTGACTTAAACCTATCAATCTCTTGGATCTATTTCTATAGATCCCTATCCCCAATATGTATTGTGCATCTCCAAGATCCTTAATGGAGAAGCAACTCTTTAGCCAAGTTTTGACTCCTTGCATTGTGGTAATATCATTCCCAAATAATAATATATCATCCACATATAGTACAAGGAATATGATAGTGCTCCCACTAGCTTTCTTATATACACAAGCTTCATCACCATTTTTAATGAAGCCAAATTTCTCGGCTTCCTCATTAAAACGATGATTCCACATTCTAGATGCTTGTTTCAATCCGTAGATTGACTTCTTTAACTTGCATACCCTTTTAGGATATTTTGGATCAACAAAACCTTCAGGCTGAACCATATAGACATCTTCCATAAGATATCCATTTAGGAAAGCGGTTTTGACATCCATTTGCCATATTTCATAGTCGTAGTGAGCAGCAATGGCAAATAATATCCTAATAGACTTTAGCATTGCCACTGGCGAGAAAGTTTCATCATAATCAACCCCTTGAGTTTGAGTGAAACCTTTTGCCACAAGTCTAGCTTTATATGTATCCAAGTTTCCATGTATGTCGGTTTTCTTCTTGAAAAGCCATTTGCAATCAACTAGCTTAAAGCTAGGAGGTTGCTCAACAAGTTCCCACACTTGGTTTTCATACATGGATTGCATCTCGGCGTTCATGGCATCCTGCCATTTATCTTTATCAATCCTTGATAAAGCATCTTCGTAGTTTGTCGGTTCATCCAAATCAACCGTATAGCAACCATCCACGAGAAACCCATATCTCTCGGGAGGATTACTAATCCTACTAGATCTTCGAACGTCTTGTGTATTTTGATCATCCACTTGATCATTTTTAACATCCTCATGTTGAGTACTAGTGCCAACCAATTGTGTATCATCGGCTTGATCTTGTACCTCTACAAGATCTATCTTCCTCTCACCATCACCTTCCATAAGGAACTTGGTTTCAAGGAATTCCGCCTTTCGAGCAACAAATACCGTTTGCTCGGATGGATCATAGAAGTAATATCCCATGTCATCTTTGGGATATCCTATGAAGATACACTTTGTGGATCGAGCATGTAGCTTATTTGCTACATAACGCTTAGGATAAGCTTCACATCCCCATACTCTCAAGTATGTAAGAGAAGGAGGTTTTCCAAACCACATCTCATGAGGAGTTCGTTCCACTTTCTTGGTTGGGGCCATATTTAAAATACGAGCCGCGGAGCTTAGACAATAACCCCAAAATGATAGAGGTAACGAGCTTCTTGCCATCATAGATCGAACCATATCCATTAGGGTTCGGTTTCTCCTTTCGGAAACTCCATTAAGTTGGGGTGTTCCGGGTGGAGTAAGTTGTGAGATAATCCCACAACTCCTAAGATGATCTTGGAAGGTATCGCTTAGGTATTCACCTCCTCTATCGGTACGTAGTACCTTAATTGTCTTATTGAGTTGATTTTGTACTTCGTTTTGATATTCTTTGAATGCTTCAAACGTTTCGTCCTTGTGTCTTAATAAGTAGACATATCCGAAACGACTAAAGTCATCAATGAAAGTAACAAAGTATCTTTCACCATTCCTAGTCATGGGTTTAAAGGGTCCACATACATCCGAATGTATTAATCCCAATAAATCTTTAGCCCTTTCATAGGTCCCTTTGAAAGGCGCTTTAGTCATCTTGCCTTGTAAACAAGATTCACATACATCAAACGAATCCATTTCATTTGATTTCAAAAGTCCATTCCTTTGAAGTGTATGCATTCAGTTCTTGTTTATGTGACCAAGGCGACAATGCCATAAGTAGGAATCACTCAAATCCCTTTTGAGTTTCTTGGTGCTTGTATGGTACATTGAGCTACTAGATAATGTGTCATCGTGAACCAACTCATAAATTCCATTTGAAGGTGAAGCCTTGAAATAGAATACATTATCTAAATAAAAGTGGATATCATCATTAACAAAATTAGGATTAAAACCACATTGTTTCAAACGGGAAACAGAAATAATGTTTCGACATAAGTCGGGTGCATACAAAACATCATTCAAAATAAGTTCCAAGCCACTTGGAAGTTTTAACACAAAGTCTCCTTGAGCTTTCACTTGCACTTTGGCTCCATTACCCATGTAGAGACTTGATGTTCCCGTTTGCTTGCTACTTCTTTTGAACCCCTGCAATGAATTGCAAATGTGAGTTCCACATCCAGTGTCTAATACCCATGTATTAGAAGAAGTAATACTAAGCTCTATATATACCATATATATATTACCTGAGGTTTGCCCTGCATCCCTCTTGTCCTTCAACTCCTTAAGATAAACCGGACAGTTTCGTTTCCAATGACCCATCTCACCGCAACCGAAACATGGGTCTTCCTTGGGGTTTGCCTTCTCGGCTACCTTTTGCTTCTTAGCTTTGTTCTTGGTTGGGGCAACCATCTTCCCCTTCCCTTTGCCTTGATGGGTGGGTCCTTTCCTCTTAGCCACCTTTGGCTTAGAGGTGTTACCTTTGGATCCACCTTGATCGATTGCTAACACGGGTAAAGCCCTTTTACCCATGCTAGTTTCCGCCGTTCTAAGCATACTATGAAGCTCACCTATGCTCTTATCCATCCCATTCATATTGTAATTAATTACAAATTGATCAAACCTTTTTGATAGGGAGTTAAGGATAAGATCGGTGGCTAACTCATTAGATATGTTTAGGTTAAGTCGGTTAGCACGATCGATAAGGCTTTTCATCTTGAGTACATAAGATGAAACCGATTGGGTATCGTCCATACGACAAGCATGTAGCGCCCGAACCGTTTCGAAGCGCTCGACACGCGCTTGTTGGAGAAACATCTCCTTCAATTGCGTTATCATGTCGTATGCACTATGATGCTCGAAATCCTTTTGGAGTTCGGGAATCATAGTCCCAAGCATTAGGCATGAGACTTGAAGGGAGTCGTGGCAATACTTATCGTAAGAGGCCATTGCCTCCACATCATTCTCATCCGGTTGATCGGGAATGGGGTCCTCAAGCACATACATTTTATCCTCTTGTTTGAGGACAATCCGAAGATTGCGGAACCAATCCATAAAGTTTGTATGGTTGAGTTTGTCTTTCTCTAAGAGAGACCTTAATGATAGGTGGTTCAGGTTAAGTGGTGCGTTTGGAATGTTGTTGTTGTTATTGGCGGCCATCTACAAAATTAACAAAGTTCGTTTAAGTATCGATTTTAATTTAACATTCAATACCCTTTTAAATTTTAATTGACTTATTAAATATTAGAATCCAACGGTAAATCAAATTTTGGTTAGGTGACCTTTATCCTGTTATTTGATTTAGCTAGGTAGTCATTATATGACAATTGCAATCCTTTTGCAACTTCTAAGTTATGGGATCATGCAATCCTTTTGCATGGCATATTTATCCCATCAACGCCTATTTGTTCATCATGCTTCGGTGACCCTAAGTTCATGATTCCCAAATCAAGTCGTCCTACTTGTGTAAACATGTAGACTTAACATACAAGTGGTTAGGTGACCTTTATCCCACATGTATGCGAAGTGTACCTTATTCATATTAGTTCGCTCATGATGGTTAGGTGACCTTTATCCCATCAAGAGTTTCCTAATACGTCTAAGTGTTTCCACAAAAGGATGGTGTTTAACTTGTTTGCCTTGTTAATAAGGGATTTTGAGTTTTCGTTAATTCTAGTTTAGGAAAACATTTACACCATACACCAACATGCATTTAGTGTATGGTTTATTTGAAAATCCATTTTTCATATCTTGTAATTAAGCCAATTACTTAATATAAACCATTTTATATGTATGATCCTTATCATGTCCTTAATAACCGTTTATTAATGTCCTTTTACCATTTCAATTTAACCATTTTAAATTGTCGTTTTGCATGTGATTAATAACTTCTAATTTAACCAATTAAATTTTAGTTTTGTTTGTTGTTAACTTGTGTGATTAACTTGTAGCATACAAACATACAATCCACAATCATTCAAGAAATTAAAACAACCACGCATGCAAAACAAAGATGTTCACAATCTAGCCATTTTGGTAGGCATTTGTTTAGCCGAAAACAAATGCCACCGGTTAAGGGGTTATAACACAAAGTTAGAGATTTCAAAATCTCCCACTCAATCTTGCATCCAAATGCTTCTTCTTGTGTTCTTCATCTTGCATCTTCATCTTTTACAAAATATATCCTAATACATTTTGTCTAGAAAATGAAAATACCACCTAATCTATTTTACATACCAAATATAAAATAAATTACATAACCAAAATAATATTATTACAAACCAATTGAATAAATATTATTACAAACCATAAGAATGAATTAAAGCAACCAAACATACATGCAACCATACACAAGGTCAAGGCTAAGATTGTGAACAACATGCAACCAAAATTTGAACCAAATAAAAGAGCCCATAACCCATTTTGGGACTCCTATAATTCGGCCCAAAATTCACACCCACCCAAAACCATAAATTTTTGCATTTTACAATCATGCATGTACATAAAATGCAAAGTTATGGTGAGTTCAAAAAACATCTCGAAGCATATTTCAACAACTTCGGCTCTAGATACCAATGTTGGGATTTAACAAGTTTCATAATGCTTAAAACCTTTTAAGAATCAAATTAAAGCGGAAGCATGAAATTATTACCAATTGAACTTGTTAATCTTTAACCTTTTAAAGTTAAATCCCAATTAGGATCAAGTTGTGAAATAAGCTTACAAACTACAAGCAAGAATAAGATGTTATACCTATTCCAAGCTAGTTGAAAGTGATGAAGATGATGATGTTGAATGGAGCTTCAAATGGATGAAACCTCAAGTAGTTATACCCCAAACTTGTGCACCAACACCCTAGCTTTGGTTAGGATTTAATTACACTTGAATGTTACTTGCAAAAACCAAACTTTGAACTCCTTTTAGCACCTAAAAGGCCACGGCAGCCAGCTCCAAAAATGGGAGAGAAAAGTGCAGAATTTTACAAGTATTGATGTGTATTTGCATGTGTTAGTTGGTCTTGTTCAATACCTTGGTTAATATGCACTTAGCATGTGAGTAACAAGCTAAAAGTTAAGTCAAAAGAGCATGCCTACTCCATACTCCCATGCCACTTCCAATTTTTTTTATAAACTCATTTTATAATTCAAGATTTTATAAAACTAGTCTTTATAAAACTAGTTTTTATAAAACAAGATATTATAAGATGCATTTTTATAAACTTGCATATTATTTGTAATTTGTATTTTACAAAACCAACTTTGCAAAATTGTAACATAACTTTAATGAATTATTTAACCTATAAATAATTAAATCCATATTATAAGTTATGTTTACATTATTTTATAAAACCATTTTTATAAAATGCAACTTAACTTTATTAATTATTTAACCTATAAATAATTAAATTCTTATTATATAAATTATACCATAATTTATATACACATCAAGTAATATTATTAAGAAAACCATTTTTCTTAAATTTCAAGTGTCGCGTATTTGATCAACGAACCAATCGTTAAAATCAAATACGAATAAGGTGTCGGTAAGTTTGTTATTGGGTATGACCCGACTTGGATCATAACACATTAGCCACATTAATTTAATACGTCTCTCGGGCATACGAAATACCTTCAGAAACCCGAGTGATACTTTTCACACCTTTGGCATAGCTGCTTCTGATTGTTGTTGTTATTGCGGTTATTATTGTTGTTGCGATAATTGTTGTAGTTGCTGTTGTTGTTGTTGTTGTTGTTGTTGTTGTTGTTGTTGGGCCGTTTGTTGTAGTTGCGATTGATGTTGCGATTGTTGGGATAATTGTTGCGATTCTTGTTGTAATTGCTGTTGTTGTTGTATTGATGATTCTTATCACTGTTTTCCTCCCACTTTCTTTTGACTTGCTTCACATTCGCCTCTTCAGCAGTCTGTTCTTTAATTCTTTCTTCAATCTGGTTCAATAGTTTGTGAGCCATTCTACATGCCTGTTGTATGGAGGCGGGCTCGTGTGAATTTATATCTTCTTGGATTCTTTCCGGTAATCCTTTCACAAACGCGTCGATCTTCTCTTCCTCATCTTCGAATGCTCCCGGACACAATAGGCACAATTCTGTGAATCGTCTTTCGTATGTGGTAATATCAAATCCTTGGGTTCGTAACCCTCTAAGTTCTGTCTTGAGCTTATTGACCTCGGTTCTGGGACGGTACTTTTCGTTCATCAAGTGCTTGAATGCTGACCACGGTAGTGCGTACGCATCGTCTTGTCCCACTTGCTCTAGATAGGTATTCCACCATGTTAACGCAGAACCTGTGAAGGTATGCGTAGCGTACTTCACTTTGTCCTCTTCAGTACACTTACTTATGGCAAACACCGATTCGACCTTCTCGGTCCACCTTTTCAATCCGATCGGTCCTTCGGTTCCATCAAATTCCAAAGGTTTGCAGGCAGTGAATTCTTTGTAGGTGCATCCTACACGATTTCTTGTACTGCGAGATCCAAGGTTATTGTTGGTATGTAGCGCAACCTGTACTGCGGCTATGTTTGAAGCAAGAAAGGCACAAAATTCCTCTTCGCTCATATTCAAGGTGTGTCGAGTAGTCGGTGCCATTTCCTTCAAAATAGGCAAATGGAACAAGTTAATCATACAGAATATTAAGAGTAGTTAATAGTATTTCGTAGCATAATATGAACTCATTTATAAAAGCTTTTTCTTCATATTAGCGTTTTATAAGTTTAAATTCGGGTAGTACCTACCCGTTAAGTTCATACTTAGTAGCTAATATACAATTCAACTACTACAATTCTATATGAAAAACTGATTATAATAATATTTCGCGTTCAAACTTTTACACAATATTTTACAAACTTACAATACCGCTTATTTTACATATAGCATGAAATATAGCACACAATAAATTTGATACAAGATGGTTGTGAAGATAATTCTAGCTAGTACACAAGTCGTTCAGCAAAGGCAATAAAGACACGTAATTCATACGTCCAGAAACAAGTCATGCATTCTGGTTTTACTAGGACTACTTCCCATCCTTGGTCTTGTGGAACATAACCGTTATGGCCGTTGATAAGACAGCGTGTTGTAACGTCGTCAAAGGGACGAGGGTTACGTAATGTCCAACAGTCCCGTAACAATCTAAAAACCTCATTTCTTACCCCAATTACCGACTCCGTCACTTGTGGGAACGTTTTGTTTAATAGTTGTAGCCCGATGTTCTTGTTCTCACTTTGGTGAGAAGCGAACATTACTAACCCGTAAGCATAACATGCTTCTTTATGTTGCATGTTAGCCGCTTTTTCTAAATCACGAAGTCCTATATTCGGATATACTGAGTCAAAATAATTTCTTAACCCGTTGCGTAAAATAGCATTTGGGTTCCCCGCAATATATGCGTCAAAGTAAACACATCGTAACTTATGGATTTCCCAATGTGATATCCCCCATCTTTCAAACGAAAGCCTTTTATAAACCAAGGCATTCTTGGAACGTTCTTCGAATGTCTTACAAACTGATCTCGCCTTAAATAGTTGTGCAGAAGAATTCTGACCGACTCTAGACAAGATTTCATCAATCATGTCTCCGGGTAGGTCTCTTAAAATATTGGGTTGTCTATCCATTTTGTGTTTTTATACTGTAAAATAGACAAGAGTTAGATTCATAAAAAAAAAATACTTATTAATACAAGCAATTTTTACATATATCATAAAGCATAAGCACACTATATTACATATATTACACCACACGAATACAACTATCTTATTCCGACTCGCTTGTTTCTTCTTCTTCGATTTTGGTTCGTTTTGCCAAGTTTCTAGGGATATATGATGTTCCCCTAATACGAGCCGTCGTTTTCCACATTGGTTTAGAAAAACCTGGTGGTTTAGAGGTTCCCGGGTCATTGTTACAACTTAAGGACTTCGGGGGTTGACGATACATATAAAGTTCATCGGGGTTGGAATTAGATTTCTCTATTTTTATGCCCTTTCCCTTATTATTTTCTTTTGCCTTTTTAAATTCAGTTGGGGTAATTTCTATAACATCATCGGAATTCTCGTCGGAATCCGATTCATCGGAGAATTGGTTATCCTCCCAATATTTTGCTTCCTTGGCAGAAACACCATTGACCATAATTAACCTTGGTCGGTTGGTTGAGGATTTTCTTTTACTTAACCGTTTTATTATTTTCCCCACCGGTTCTATTTCTTCATCCGATTCCGATTCTTCTTCCGGTTCCGATTCTTCTTCCGCTTCCGACTCTTCTTCCGGTTCCTCTTCGGGAACTTGTGAATCAGTCCACGAATCATTCCAATTTACATTTGACTCTTCATTATTATTAGGTGAGTCAATGGGACTTGTTCTAGAGGTAGACATCTATCACATAATATTAAACGCGTTAAGAGATCAATATATCACATAATATTCACATGTTAAAAATATATAGTTTCCAACAAAATTTGTTAAGCAATCATTTTTCAAGTAAACACGGTCGAAGTCCAGACTCACTAATGCATCCTAACAAACTCGATAAGACACACTAATGCAAAATTCTGGTTCTCTAAGACCAACGCTCGGATACCAACTGAAATGTCCCGTTCTTATTGATTAAAAACGTTCCATATTAATTGATTTCGTTGCGAGGTTTTGACCTCTATATGAGACGTTTTTCAAAGACTGCATTCATTTTTAAAACAAACCATAACCTTTATTTCATAGATAAAGGTTTTAAAAAGCTTTACATAGATTATCAAATAATGATAATCTAAAATATCCTGTTTACACACGACCATTACATAATGGTTTACAATGCAAATATGTTACAACAAAATAAGTTTCTTGAATGCAGTTTTTACACAATATCATACAAGTATGGACTCCAAATCTCGTCCTTATTTAAGTATGCGACAGCGGAAGCTCTTAATAATCACCTGAGAATAAACATGCTTAAAACGTCAACAAAAATGTTGGTGAGTTATAGGTTTAACCTATATATATCAAATCATAATAATAGACCACAAGATTTCATATTTCAATACACATCCCATACATAGAGATAAAAATCATTCATATGGTGAACACCTGATAACCGACATTAACAAGATGCATATATAAGAATATCCCCATCATTCCGGGACACCCTTCGGATATGATATAAATTTTGAAGTACTAAAGCATCCGGTACTTTGGATGGGATTTGTTAGGCCCAATAGATCTATCTTTAGGATTCGCGTCAATTAGGGTGTCTGTTCCCTAATTCTTAGATTACCAGACTTAATAAAATGGGGCATATTCGATTTTGATAATTCAACCATAGAATGTAGTTTCACGTACTTGTGTCTATTTTGTAAATCATTTATAAAACCTGCATGTATTCTCATCCCAAAAATATTAGATTTTAAAAGTGGGACTATAACTCACTTTCACAGATTTTTACTTCGTCGGGAAGTAAGATTTGGCCACTGGTTGATTCACAAACCTATAACAATATATACATATATATCAAAGTATGTTCAAAATATATTTACAACACTTTTAATATATTTTGATGTTTTAAGTTTATTAAGTCAGCTGTCCTCGTTAGTAACCTACAACTAGTTGTCCACAGTTAGATGTACAAAAATAAATCGATAAATATTATCTTGAATCAATCCACGACCCAGTGTATACGTATCTCAGTATTGATCACAACTCAAACTATATGTATTGTGGAATCAACCTCAACCCTGTATAGCTAACTCCAACATTCACATATAGAGTGTCTATGGTTGTTCCGAAATATATATAGATGTGTCGACATGATAGGTCGAAACATTGTATACGTGTCTATGGTATCTCAAGATTACATAATATACAATACAAGTTGATTAAGTTATGGTTGGAATAGATTTGTTACCAATTTTCACGTAGCTAAAATGAGAAAAATTATCCAATCTTGTTTTACCCATAACTTCTTCATTTTAAATCCGTTTTGAGTGAATAAAATTGCTATGGCTTCATATTGAACTATATTTTATGAATCTAAACATAAAAAAATAGGTTTATAGTCAGAAAAATAAGTTACAAGTCATTTTTGTAAAGGTAGTCATTTCAGTCGAAAGAACGACGTCTAGATGACCATTTTAGAAAACATACTTCCACTTTGAGTTTAACCATAATTTTGGATATAGTTTCATGTTCATAATAAAAATCATTTTCTCAGAATAAAAACTTTTAAATCAAAGTTTATCATAGTTTTTAATTAACTAACCCAAAACAGCCCGCGGTGTTACCACGACGGCGTAAATCCAGTTTTACGGTGTTTTTCGTGTTTCCAGGTTTTAAATCATTAAGTTAGCATATAATATAGATATAGAACATGTGTTTAGTTGATTTTAAAAGTCAAGTTAGAAGGATTAACTTTTGTTTGCGAACAAGTTTAGAATTAACTAAACTATGTTCTAGTGATTACAAGTTTAAACCTTCGAATAAGATAGCTTTATATGTATGAATTGAATGATGTTATGAACATCATTACTACCTTAAGTTCCTTGGATAAACCTACTGGAAAAGAGAAAAATGGATCTAGCGTCAATGGATCCTTGGATGGCTCGAAGTTCTTGAAGCAGAATTATGACACGAAAACAAGTTCAAGTAAGATCATCACTTGAAATAAGATTGTTATAGTTATAGAAATTGAACCAAAGTTTGAATATGATTATTACCTTGTATTAGAATGATAACCTACTGTAATAAACAAATATTTCTTGAGGTTGGATGATCACCTTACAAGATTGGAAGTGAGCTAGCAAACTTGAAAGTATTCTTGATTTTATGTAACTAGAACTTGTAGAATATATGAAGAACACTTAGAACTTGAAGATAGAACTTGAGAGAGATTAATTAGATGAAGAAAATTGAAGAATGAAAGTGTTTGTAGGTGTTTTTAGTCGTTGGTGTATGGATTAGATATAAAGGATATGTAATTTTGTTTTCATGTAAATAAGTTATGAATGATTACTCATATTTTTGTAATTTTATGAGATATTTCATGCTAGTTGCCAAATGATGGTTCCCTCATGTGTTAGGTGACTCACATGGGCTGCTAAGAGCTGATCATTGGAGTGTATATACCAATAGTACATACATCTAAAAGCTGTGTATTGTACGAGTACGAATACGGGTGCATACGAGTAGAATTGTTGATGAAACTGAACGAGGATGTAATTGTAAGCATTTTTGTTAAGTAGAAGTATTTTGATAAGTGTATTGAAGTCTTTCAAAAGTGTATAAATACATATTAAAACACTACATGTATATACATTTTAACTGAGTCGTTAAGTCATCGTTAGTCGTTACATGTAAGTGTTGTTTTGAAACCTTTAGGTTAACGATCTTGTTAAATGTTGTTAACCCAATGTTTATAATATCAGATGAGATTTTAAATTATTATGTTATCATGATATTATGATGTACGAATATCTCTTAATATGATATATATACATTAAATGTCGTTACAACGATAATCGTTACATATATGTCTCGTTTCAAAATCATTAAGTTAGTAGTCTTGTTTTTACATATGTAGTTCATTGTTAACATACTTAATGATATGTTTGCTTATCATAATATCATGTTAACTATATATATAACCATATATATGTCATCATATAGTTTTTACAAGTTTTAACGTTCGTGAATCACCGGTCAACTTGGGTGGTCAATTGTCTATATGAAACATATTTCAATTAATCAAGTCTTAACAAGTTTGATTGCTTAACATGTTGGAAACACTTAATCATGTAAAATAACAATTTCATTTAATATATATATAAACATGGAAAAGTTCGGGTCACTACAGTACCTACCCGTTAAATAAATTTCGTCCCGAAATTTTAAGCAGTTGGAGGTGTTGACGTATCTTCTGGAAATAAATGCGGGTATTTCTTCTTCATCTGATCTTCTCGTTCCCAGGTGAACTCAGGACCTCTACGAGCATTCCATCGAACCTTAACAACTGGTATCTTGTTTTGCTTAAGTCTTTTAACCTCACGATCCATTATTTTGACGGGTTCTTCGATAAATTGAAGTTTTTCGTTGATTTGGATTTCATCTAACGGAATAGTGATATCTTCTTTAGCAAAACATTTCTTCAAATTCGAGAAGTGGAAAGTGTTATGTACAGCCGCGAGTTGTTGAGGTAACTCAAGTCGGTAAGCTACTGGTCCGACACGATCAATAATCTTGAATGGTCCAATATACCTTGGATTTAATTTCCCTCATTTACCAAATCGAACAATGCCTTTCCAAGGTGCGACTTTAAGCATGACCATCTCTCCAATTTCAAATTCTATATCTTTTATTTTAATGTCAGCGTAGCTCTTTTGTCGACTTTGGGCAGTTTTCAACCGTTGTTGAATTTGGATGATCTTCTCGGTAGTTTCTTGTATTATCTCCGGACCCGTAATCTGTCTATCCCCCACTTCACTCCAACAAATCAGAGACCTGCACTTTCTACCATAAAGTGCTTCAAACGGCGCCATCTCAATGCTTGAATGGTAGCTGTTGTTGTAGGAAAATTCTGCTAACGGTAGATGTCGATCCCAACTGTTTTCAAAATCAATAACACATGCTCGTAGCATGTCTTCAAGCGTTTGTATCGTCCTTTCGCTCTGCCCATCAGTTTATGGATGATAGGCAGTACTCATGTCTAGACGAGTTCCTAATGCTTGCTGTAATGTCTGCCAGAATCTTGAAATAAATCTGCCATCCCTATCAGAGATAATAGAGATTGGTATTCCATGTCTGGAGATGACTTCCTTCAAATACAGTCGTGCTAACTTCTCCATTTTGTCATCTTCTCTTATTGGCAGGAAGTGTGCTGATTTGGTGAGACGATCAACTATTACTCAAATAGTATCAAAACCACTTGCAGTCCTTGGCAATTTAGTGATGAAATCCATGGTAATGTTTTCCCATTTCTATTCTGGGATTTCGGGTTGTTGAAGTAGACCTGATGATTTCTGATACTAAGCTTTGACCTTAGAACACGTCAAACATTCTCCTACGTAATTAGCAACATCGGCTTTCATACCCGGCCACCAAAAATATTTCTTGAGATCCTTGTACATCTTCCCCGTTCCAGGATGTATTTAGTATCTGGTTTTATGAGCTTCTCTAAGTACCATTTCTCTCATATCTCCAAATTTTGGTACCCAAATCCTTTCAGCCCTATACCGGGTTTCGTCTTCCCGAATATTAAGATGCTTCTCCGATCCTTTGGGTATTTCATCCTTTAAATTTCCCTCTTTTAAAACTCCTTGTTGCGCCTCCTTTATTTGAGTAGTAAGGTTATTGTGAATCATTATATTCATAGATTTCACTCGAATGGGTTCTCTGTCCTTCCTGCTCAAGGCATCGGCTACCACATTTGCCTTCCCCGGGTGGTAATGAATCTCAAAGTCGTAATCATTCAACAATTCAATCCACCTACGCTGCCTCATATTCAGTTATTTCTGATTAAATATATGTAGAAGACTTTTGTGGTCGGTATATATAATACTTTTGACCCCATATAAGTAGTGCCTCCAAGTCTTTAATGCAAAAACAACCGCGCCTAATTCCAAATCATGCGTCGTATAATTTTGTTCGTGAATCTTCAATTGTCTAGACGCATAAGCAATCACCTTCGTTCGTTGCAATAATACACAACCGAGACCTTGCTTTGATGCATCACAATAAATCAAAAAATCATCATTCCCTTCAGGCAATGACAATATAGGTGCCGTAGTTAGCTTTTTCTTCAATAACTGAAACGCTTTCTCTTGTTCATCCTTCCATTCAAATTTCTTCCCTTTATGCGTTAATGCAGTCAAGGGTTTTGCTATTCTGGAAAAGTCTTGGATGAACCTTCTGTAGTAACCAGCTAGTCCTAAAAACTGGCGTATGTGTTTCGGAGTTTTCGGGGTTTCCCACTTTTCAACAGTTTCTATCTTTGCCGGATCCACCTTAATACCTTCTTTGTTCTCTATGTGACCGAGGAATTGAACTTCTTCCAACCAAAATGCACACTTTGAAAACTTAGCGTACAATTCTTCCTTCCTCAATACTTCTAACACCTTTCTCAAATGTTCACCGTGTTCTTGGTCATTCTTTGAGTAAATAAGTATGTCATCAATGAAAACAATGACAAACTTGTCAATGTATGGTCCACACACTCGATTCATAAGGTCCATGAACACAGGCGGTGCATTAGTTAAACCAAACGGCATGACCATAAACTCGTAATGACCGTAACGTGTTCTGAAAGCAGTCTTTAGAATATCATCTTCTTTCACCCGCATTTGATGATACCCGGAACGTAAGTCAATCTTTGAATAAACAGACGAGCCTTGTGGTTGATCAAATAAGTCGTCGTTTCTCGGTAGTGGGTAGCGGTTCTTGATGGTAAGTTTGTTCAACTCTCGGTAGTCGATACACAACCTGAATGTACAATCTTTCTTCTTGACAAACAAAATAGGAGCTCCCCACGGTGATGTGCTCGGTCGAATGAAACCACGTTCTAAAAGTTCTTGTAATTGACTTTGCAGTTCTTTCATCTCGCTGGGTGCGAGTCTGTAAGGAGCATGAGCTATTGGTGCAGCTCCTGGTACAAGATCTATTTGAAATTCAACGGATCGATGTGGGGGTAATCCCGGTAATTCTTTCGGAAATACATTGGGAAATTCTTTTGCGACGAGAACATCGTTGATGCTCTTTTCTTCAGTTTGTACTTTCTCGACGTGTGCTAGAACAGCATAGCAACCTTTTCTTATTAGTTTTTGTGCCTTCAGGTTACTAATAAGATTTAACTTTGCGTTGCTCTTTTCTCCGTACACCATTAAGGGTTTTCCTTTTTCTCGTATAATGCGAATTGCATTTTTGTAACAAACGATCTCTGCTTTCACTTCTTTCAACCAGTCCATACCGATTATCACATCAAAACTCCCTAACTCTACTGGTATCAAGTCAATCTTAAATGTTTCGCTAACCAGTTTAATTTCTCGATTCCGACATATATCATCTGCTGAAATTAATTTACCATTTGCTAATTCGAGTAAAAATTTACTATCCAAAAGCGTCAATGGACAACTTAATTTAGCACAAAAATCTCTACTCATATAGCTTCTATCCGCACCCGAATCAAATAAAACGTAAACAGATTTATTGTCAATAAGAAACGTACCCGTAACAAGCTCCGGGTCTTCCTGTGCCTCTGCCGCATTAATATTGAAAACTCTTCCGCGGCTTTGTCCATTCGTGTTCTCCTGGTTCGGGCAATTTCTAATAATGTGGCCCGGTTTTCCATATTTATAACAAATTACATTGGCATAACTTGCTCCGACACTACTTGCTCCGCCATTACTCGTTCTGACACCATTTGTTCCTGTCGTTCTGTTAACCCCTGGTCCGTAGACCTCACACTTCACCGCGCTATGACCATTTCTTTTACACTTGTTGCAAAATTTGGTGCAGAACCCCGAGTGATACTTTTCACACCTTTGGCATAGCTGCTTTTGATTATTGTTGTTGTTGCGGTTATTATTGTTGTTGGGATGATTGTTGTTGTTGTTGTTGTTGTTGTTGTTGTTGTTGTTGTTGTTGTTGTTGTTGTTGTTGTTGTTGTTGTTGTTGTTGTTGTTGTTGTTGTTGTTGTTGTTGTTGTTGTTGTTGTTGTTGTTGTTGTTGTTGTTGTTGTTGTTGTTGTTGTTGTTGTTGTTGTTGTTGTTGTTGTTGTTGTTGTTGTTGTTGTTGTTGTTGTTGTTGTTGTTGTTGTTGTTGTTGTTGTTGTTGTTGTTGTTGTTGTTGTTGTTGTTGTTGTTGTTGTTGTTGTTGTTGTTGTTGTTGTTGTTGTTGTTGTTGTTGTTGTTGTTGTTGTTGTTGTTGTTGTTGTTGATGATGTTGCGATTATTGGGATAGTTGTTGCGATTATTGTTGTAATTGCAGTTGTTGTTGTATTGGTGATTCTTATCACCGTTTTCCTCCCACTTTCTTTTGACTTGCTTCACATTGGCCTCTTCAGCAGTCTGTTCTTTAATTTTTTCTTCAATCTGGTTCACTAGTTTGTGAGCCATTCTACATGCCTGTTGTATGGAGGCGGGCTCGTGTGAACTTATATCTTCTTGGATTCTTTCCGGTAATCCTTTCACAAACGCGTCGATCTTCTCTTCCTCATCTTCGAACGCTCCCGGACACAATAGGCACAATTCTGTGAATCGTCTTTCGTACGTAGTAATATCAAATCCTTGGGTTCGTAACCCTCTAAGTTCTGTCTTGAGCTTATTGACCTCGGTTCTGGGACGGTACTTCTCGTTCATCAAGTGCTTGAATGCTGACCACGGTAGTGCGTAAGCATCATTTTGTCCCACTTGCTCTAGATAGGTATTCCACCATGTTAACGCAGAACCTGTGAAGGTATGCGTAGCGTACTTCACTTTGTCCTCTTCAGTACACTTACTTATGGCAAACACCGATTCGACCTTCTCGGTCAACCGTTTCAATCTGATCGGTCCTTCGGTTCCATCAAATTCCAAAGGTTTGCAGGCAGTGAATTCTTTGTAGGTGCATCCTACACGATTTCTTGTACTGCGAGATCCAAGGTTATTATTGGTATGTAGTGCAGCCTGTACTGCGGCTATGTTTGAAGCAAGAAAGGCACAAAATTCCTCTTCGCTCATATTCAAGGTTTGTCGAGTAGTCGGTGCCATTTCCTTTAAATAGTCAAATGAAACAAGTTAATCATACAGAATATTAAGAGTAGTCAATAGTATCTCGTAGCATAATATGAACTCATTTATAAAAGCTTTTTCTTCATATTAGCGTTTTATAAGTTTAAATTCGGGTAGTACCTACCCGTTAAGTTCATACTTAGTAGCTAATATACAATTCAACTACTACAATTCTATATGAAAAGCTGATTATAATAATATTTCGCGTTCAACTTTTACACAATATTTTACAAACTTACAATACCGCTTATTTTACATATATCATGAAATATAGCACACAATAACTTTGATACAAGATAGTTGTGAAGATAATTCTAGCTAGTACTCAAGTCGTTCAGTAAAGGCAATAAAGACACGTAATTCATACGTCCAGAAACAAGTCATGCATTCTGGTTTTACTAGGACTACTTCCCATCCTAGGTCTTGTGGAACATAACCGTTATGGCCGTTGATAAGACAGTGTGTTGTAACGTCGTCAAAGGGACGAGGGTTACGTAATATCCAACAGTCCCTTAACAATCTAAAAACCTCATTTCTTACCCCAATTACCGACTCCGTCACTTGTGGGAACGTTTTGTTTAATAGTTATAGCCCGATGTTCTTGTTCTCACTTTGGTGAGAAGCGAACATTACTAACCCGTAAGCATAACATGCTTCTTTATGTTGCATGTTAGCCGCTTTTTCTAAATCACGAAGTCCTATATTCGGATATATTGAGTCAAAATAATTTCTTAACCCATTGCGTAAAATAGCATTTGGGTTCCCCGCAATATATGCATTAAAGTAAACACATCGTAACTTATGGATTTCCCAATGTGATATCCCCCATCTTTCGAACGAAAGCCTTTTATAAACCAAGGAATTCTTGGAACGTTCTTCGAATGTCTTACAAACTGATCTCGCCTTAAATAGTTGTGCCGAGGAATTCTGACCGACTCTAGACAAGATTTCATCAATCATGTCTCCGGGTAGGTCTCTTAAAATATTGGGTTGTCTATCCATTTTGTGTTTTTATACTGTAAAATAGACAAGAGTTAGATTCATAAAAGATACTTATTAATACAAGCAATTTTTACGTATATCGTAAAGCATAAGCACACTATATTACATATATTACACCGCACAAATACAACTATCTTATTCCGACTCACTCGTTTCTTCTTTTTTGAACTTGGTTCTTTTTGCTAAGTTTTTAGAGATATATGATGTTCCCTTAATACGAGCCATCGTTTTCCACATTGGTCTAGAAAAACCTGGTGGTTTAGAGGTTCCCGGGTTATTGTTACAACTTAAGAAATACTGGTGTTGAAGATACATATAAAGTTCATCGGGGTTGGAATCAGATTTCTCTATTTTTATGCCCTTTCCCTTATTGTTCTCTTTTGCCTTTTTAAATTCAGTTGGGGTAATTTCTATAACATCATCGGAATCCTCGTCGGGATCCGATTCATCGGAGAATTGGTAATCCTCCCAATATTTTGCTTCCTTGGCGGAAACATAGTTGACCATAATTAACTTTGGTCGGTTGGTTGAGGATTTTCTTCTACTTAACCGTTTTATTATTTCCCCCACTGGTTCTTCTTCCGGTTCCGATTCTTCTTCCGGTTCCGATTCTTCTTCCGTTTCCGACTCTTCTTCCGGTTCCTCTTCGGGAACTTGTGAATCAGTCCACGAATCATTCCAATTTACATTCGACTATTCATTATTATTAGGTGAGTCAATGGGACTTGTTCTAGAGGTAGACATTTATCACATAATATCAAACACGTTAAGAGATTAATATATCACATAATATTCACATGTTAAAAATGTATAGTTTCCAATAAAATTTGTTAAGCAATCATTTTTCAAGTAAACACGGTCGAAGTCCAGACTCACTAATGCATCCTAACAAACTCGATAAGACACACTAATGCAAAATTCTGGTTCTCTAAGACCAACGCTCGGATACCAACTGAAATGTCCCGTTCATATTGATTATAAACGTTCCATATTAATTGATTTCGTTGCGAGGTTTTGACCTCTATATGAGACGTTTTTCAAAGACTGCATTCATTTTTAAAACAACCATAACCTTTATTTTATCAATAAAGGTTTCAAAAGCATTACGTAGATTATCAAATAATGATAATCTAAAATATACTGTTTACACACGACCATTACATAATGGTTTACAATAGAAATATATTACATCGACATATGTTTCTTGAATGCAGTTTTTACATTATATCATACAAACATGAACTCCAAATCTTGTCCTTATTTTAGTACGCAACAGCGGAAGCTCTTAATATTCACCTGAGAATAAACATGCTTTAAACGTTAACAAAAATGTTGGTGAGTTATAGGTTTAACCTATATATATCAAATCGTAACAATAGACCACAAGATTTCATAATTCAATATACATCCCATACATAGAGATAAAAATCATTCATATGGTGAACACCTGGTAACCGACATTAACAAGCTGCATATATAAGAATATCCCCATCATTCCGGGACACCCTTCGGATATGATATAAATTTTGAAGTACTAAAGCATCCGGTACTTTGGATGGGGTTTGTTAGGCCCAATAGATCTATCTTTAGGATTCGCGTCAATTAGGGTGTCTGTTCCCTAATTCTTAGATTACCAGACTTAATAAAAAGGGGCATATTCAATTTCGATAATTCAACCATAGAATGTAGTTTCACGTACTTGTGTCTATTTTGTAAATCATTTATAAAACCTGCATGTATTCTCATCCCAAAAATATTAGATTTTAAAAGTGGGACTATAACTCACTTTCACAGATTTTTACTTCATCGGGAAGTAAGACTTGGTCACTGGTCGATTCACGAACCTATAACAAATATGTACATATATATATCAAAGTTGTGACAACCCGGAAATTTCCAACCAAATTTAAACTTTAATCTTTATATGTTTCCGACACGATAAGCAATATTTGTTAAGTTAAATTTCAAGAATTTTAAACTATGTTCATACATTCATTCAACCTCGACCAAGTTCCAACGATTCACGAACCATTAAATGAATATGATTATATATGTATATGTGTATATATATTATAACTTGAAACGTAAACAAAATATTAGATTAAATACTTTATATGATTGTATCTATTTCAAAATGTTTATCAATGGAATTAGAAGATAAGATCAAATGATTGAATTATCAGATATATTGAATTATGATTACAAGTCTCTGTTGAAAGGCCCACGTTGATTTGAGAAATCTTTCTATTTTAACAATATTCGGAAAATGGTAAAGTGATTTATAAATAAGAACAATTTTTCAATCATTGAGAACTATACAAAGGATAGTGGAAGATTAAATCTCATAAAGACTCGATTGATCTATTTAGTTTCAAACGTACCAAAACGTTTTCAGGTTAAAATGAACTTTATTATTAAAACGTATATAACTTTTATAAATATCTAGAACCACTTTCGACAACTCATTACTTAACTAGTATGATAAAGATAAAGATATTTATATTTTATTTTATTAAATATATATAACGATTTAAATTAATATTATATATATTTATACGCGTATTATACGTACATAGTTTTATACTTTTACTATACTTAAACTTTACCTTTACTTTATTTTTACTTTACTTTAACTTTAATAATTCACTTTAATAATTCATACATTAATAATTCACTTTAATAATTCATACTTTAATAATTCACTTTAATAATTCATACTTTAATAATTCACTTTAATAATTCATACTTTAATAATTCATACTTTAATAATTCACTTTAATAATTCATACTTTAATAATTCACTTTAATAATTCAAAAATCTATTATAAATAGAATTCAATAGGTTTCATTATTTCATAGAAACTTGAAAATATTTTTCTCTAAACTCTCACAATCGATTTACATATATATATTTACTCCGTATTATTTCAAGATATTATTAGTATACATAAAATATTACGACGGAGTGCTGTCCGAGTGATTTCGAAATTGTTTTTCGAGTGTGATAGGATTAAGGAAATTATGGGTTATAGCTATGGAGGTGATTGAGTATGGTTCATGGGTATGCTCGTAAGGTCAATATAGTGTTTATCATTTCCGTTGCGTCTACGTACCTTTCCTGCAATATTGAATCTCAATATTGATACGTGAGTACTCATAATTTAACTTTTACATACTAATAGTGTATCCCTGACTAGTGCTCGAGTATTTAGGATTATGCATGCTTGTACTTTTGATATTGCCCTTAGACAGGTTAGGTTAAATCTTAAATTAGTTACACTTGCGATTGAGATAAGGTATAAGATATGCATGTCCTTGGAAAGTTAGCGAAAAATTAAGAACTTTTCCTTTAGATATCGAATGGTTTCGATGAACGGATTAGAAGTTATAATCAATTGAATTTTCGATATTTTTAAAAATGATTATTATTATCGTTGTTTTTATCGTCGTTCTAGTTTTATCTTATTATTATCATTATTATTATCTTTATCAATAAAAGGGATTTATCATTAAAAATTGTTATTTTTTTATTACTATCGTTATTATCGTTAAAGTTATAATTAGTATTATTATTATTATTATTATCCAATTATTATTATTATTATTATTATTATTGGTATTATTATTATTATTATTATCATTATTAATATATATATCATTATTTAAAAATGGTTATTGTTATTGTTATTATTATTATTGCTATATTATCATTAAGATAATTATTAGTATTATCGTTAATAATGTTATAGTAACTATCATTATTAATATTAGTGTAATTAAAATAAATATTTGTAACACCTAATTATTTTGATTACTATTATTATCATTATTACCAACACGATATAAAAGATGATTAAAAGCTATTAAATGAAACGATTAGGAAATAATGGGTAAGAGTATCATGATGAAATTAAAATATTATAAGATATTGATTTAGATAAAATTATTGTTCTTATTATTTTTATCATTACTATTATTATTAAAAGTATCGTTAGTATTAAAACTATCATTTTAACAAAAATTATCATTTTAATAGAAATGTCATTGTTACTATAAAATATCATTATTATTATTATTTTAAATAAAATTATTATTTTAAAGATAATATTAAAAATTATCGTAAATATTAAAGTTATCATAATTAGAATCATCGTTTTATCATAATGTCATCTTAGTAATTATAAATATTGATATTTTTATAATAATAATTATTATTACAAAATAATACAACTTTTACTTACTATCATTATAGATATTATTTTATCAAATAAATATGTGATACAAACATATTTTACTACGTGTAATAACTTACTTTAATAATACCTATCATATTATCTTTATGATATTAAATGAACCCTATAAATTTTATTATTTAATATATATAAAAGTATATTTTATTATATAAATTTAATATAAAATTTTATTTATTAATAAATAAATTATATTATTTACTCTAACAAATATTTTAAAAATATTTAAAAATATAAAACGACGATATTTAAACTATATATTAATCATGTATAGATTTTTGGAAATTATTTTGAGTCAAATTTACTTTTGTTGACTTTTGCATATTAGTCTCGAGCATTAGGATTGTGGTACACTATGACTTAACCTAATTTGTTAGACAAATATTGACCAACACATAAATATATATAATTAATTTAGGTTCGTGAATTCGAGGTCAACCTTGCACTTGTTCAATGACGTTATATGTATTTTTACTACGAAATACAGTATGGTGAGTTTCATTTGCCTTTTTACCCTTTATATTTTTGGGACTGAGAATACATGCGCTTTTATAAATGTTTAACGAAATAGACACAAGTAATTGAAACTACATTCTATGGTTGAATTATCGAAATCGAATATGCCCCTTTTTATTAAAGTCTGGTAATCTAAGAATTATGGAACAGACACCCTAATTGACGCGAATCCTAAAGATAGATCTATTGGGCCTAACAAACCCCATCCAAAGTACCGGATGCTTTAGTACTTCGAAATTTATATCATGTCCGAAGGAGGATCCCGGAATGATAGGGGATATTCTTATATGTATCTAGTTAATGTCGGTTACCAGGTGTTCACCATATGAATGATTATTTTTGTCTCTATGCATGGGACGTATATTTATGAGAACTGGAAATGAAATTCTTGTGGTCTATTAAAATGATGGAAATAAATGATTATGATAAACTAATGAACTCACCAACCTTTTGGTTGACACTTTAAAGCATGTTTATTCTCAGGTGTTAAAGAAATCTTCCGCTGTGCATTTGCTCATTTTAAAGATATTACTTGGAGTCTTTCATAGCATATTTCGAAGAACGTTGCATTCGAGTCATTGAGTTCATCAAAGATTATTATTAAATCAATTTATAGTTGGATAGTGGATATTATGAAATGGTATGCATGCCTGTCAATTTTCGATGTAAAGAAAGATTGTCTTTTAAAAACGAATGCAATGTTTGTAAAATGTATCATATAGAGGTCAAATACCTCGCAATGTAATCAACTATTGTGAATCGTTTATAATGTATATGAACGGGTCCTTTCAGTTGGTATCAGAGCAGTGGTCTTAGCGAACCAGGTCTGCATTAGTGTGTCTAACTGATAAGTCGTTAGGATGCATTAGTGAGTCTGGACTTCGATCGTGTCTACATGTCAAAAGTTTTGCTTATCATTTCTAGTCGGATATCATCTGCTTATCATCCTTAGGAAATTACTTGCTTATCATTATTAGTCTAAACACGTCTTGCTACATTAATTGCATGAGTAGTGTATAGACAAAATTCATATCTTAGCGTATCTGCTAAATCATATCTTATCGTATCTGTAACTTTAAACTTTGTCTGACATATTCCGTAAATTCCTCCGTAATCTATGAAATCTTTTGCTCTATATATATAGATATTCTATGTAATTAGAATACCATTCGATAGCCGGAAAATCATTTCATATCGAAAAATCCTTTATTCAATCATACGAAATGGAATTCGTCATTAGTTCAAGTTCCTCAGATTATGAAATGGAATCCCACTCAAGCTCCGAAAGCAGTGTGACCGGAATGGATCAACCAATCAGTCATTACCTATTCTGGATGAATTAGGAATTGGTTCGTAGCCTCCTCAATCATTGGAGACAAGAAGAATGTGATCCCTTCCATCCACCACATTGTCCTCTTGACGAAGAACCTGAAGCACTTACCGGAGAACCTGTCCGAAACACCATTTTCTCTCTCATTTCCAGAGTATCTCGTCACGATTATATACTACATCAAATTCTAGATTTTATTTATCCGCTTGTCCGAACCGACAATCATCCCGGTGTAATAGAAGAAGTCAACGAGCTTCGCGCTCAGGTAGTGGCTTTGGAGAATATGGTGCAAAGGTTACAAACACCAGCAGCAGCACCAACAGCATAATCAGTACCACCAACATCAACGTCAACAGTACCATTACCACCCCCAACCACAACCGCGTCGTAAACCTCAACTCCACAATCTGTCCCACGAGCATCAAGGTCATACGTCCTATAAATAATATGGAAGACCAACAACAACAAACGATGAAGTATTAATTCATGACTTCATCGGAGAAATATTTTACGGTGATTATGTAATCTCTAGAATTTTAGAGATTACTTATTCTAGATCTAACCATAAATAAGATGAGTGAACCGAAATGATAAAAGAAACCCTGACCAGAATGGTGCACGATTTACAAACTAGACTTGTTTTACCAGCAGCATCAACAGTACCGCCAGCATCACCAGCATCGTCAGTGTTGTCAGCATCAGCATTAGCAGCACCTATAACCTCACAAGCTCCGTCAGTTCAAGAATCACCGCGGACATCATTATAAATCAACAACGAGTATATTATATCAACGAGTTATGAAGAATTAACTCATTTCCACTGAAGGATTTATATGTATATCTTATATATAAATCTTTAAACCATAATAAATCTTTCCGTACTAAGCTATTATGTGTGAATCTTAACTACTCGGTTAATTCATATTACTAATATGCAATAATGCACGTCCTTCGTCCGCAACTTAACTATCGTTAACTACAACCTCTGTCTCAATTCAATAAATTCCAATTCATAATAAATCAAGTGTATTATTCAAATATATGTTGATGTTGATTTTACACTTTCGTCATCAATGTACTCGAAACTTTTCAGATAACATCATTCGTACTTTGCGAAGTTCACAAGAATTTAATGAAAACCAACATCATGCCCCAACAAATAACGAAGTATTGATTCATAATTTCAATATTATTGAAGTAATACTTATGTAATCTCTAAAGCCTTTAAGGGATTATTCAATTCTAGTTTCAACCGTAAATTAAATGAGTTTAATTTAATATTAACTCATTAAATCGATGTTACATCTGAAGAAAATATACATATATATATATATACATATATATATATATATACACACACATATATATATATATATATATATATATATATATATATATATATATATATATATATATATATATATATATATATATATATATTCAAAAAGACTGTAATAAAAATTCTTTTGTACAAAATATTAATTGTGAAATATTTTTTTAACGGGTAGGTAATACCCGAGAGATATATAAATTCACAATTAATATGTTACATTCTTCGAATCTGATTCATCAATCATCAACTACACTCACTATTTTCTCAAACAATATATATTCTTTTATAGAAATCAAAACAACCACACTCATTCAAAATTTAATTACATATTCTGATTTTGAAATCTCAGAATTCAACTCGAGATATGACCGAAATCATCACTCTTAGATCCTTACATCTTTCACAAGCTACACTTTGACTTCAAAAATGTGTTAGAACATCATATGTATATTAACGATTACAATCTGTGTTCAAAACCCTTTGAAATTCCTGAAGACACTTCAAATAATGAACAATCGAGATGATGATCCAACCACATATTAACCACAGTCTTGCATCTGAAAAGCTCTCGAAACCAGAGTCATAATTTAACACGTATACGTGTCAGACCCTTTGGCATTTATTAGCAAAAATAACTTTGCGATTCCTTTTCAAATTAGTCAGTTTTGTCACAGCTTTAGCAAGTTAACTTCGACTTTTCAGTTGAAACAGTCTTATTATAACCTTGATATAGACGTTGCCCTTTCGTCATCGTTACCGGAGAACCTTTTATGTCTCACCACATTAAAAATAAACTTACCAACAACTTCACTGATCTTTGACTTTCTGAAAAGTCATTATATTTATCGAAACCCCATCATTTACTCATCCACATCTTGTAATAAGAATTGTCATGCCAATTACTGGGAATCAGCAATTAGTATTTTGAAATCTTGCAGCATGTCTCTGCCAACGGTTATAGGTGTATATATAACGTCTATCTCCTAGACTTATATACTTTGAATGTGAAGTTTCTGAAAAACACCCTAAACTGCGAACTAGTTCTCCGAATTTTGGAAAATGCTGATGAAGCAGCAAAAACTGTAAACGACCTTAACAATCAAAAGTTTGATAATAAATGATAGTGTGTTGGAAAAGCTTAGAAAAAGAGAAGGTTTGGAACTGGAAAATGGATTAAGCAAACCATGAAGGAGGCTATGGACAAATCACAAAGACTAAACCTGCCTTCAAAGAATCCAAATGATTCAGTGTCTGCTGAAATTATTATCAAATACCTTACTCCTGACTCTAAACCCTTGTGAATAATATTCTTCATCATCCTCTAATCTTAGATATTCTAAAATATCATCATATCTTTCATTATAAATATCCTCCATATTTCTGAAGATATTTTCTTAATTTTTCTTATTTGAAATCATTTACCTATTCGCGCTATCTGTATTACATCATAAAAGAAACTATTTTAGTTTCTAAATTCTGAAACATTCAAGTTTAAAATAGGAATATTTTGAAGTAGTGTTGGGAACTGAAGCATGAATTAGTATAATATAATGACACTTGATCAACGTGATTATATTACAGTAAGTCATGCTGAGTTTCTAAATGGAACGTGATGATTCACAGATCATAACATCATCATGTGCCATGTTATACGACTCTTGTATTCTATTTAACCTCTAAAATATCAAGAAAATATTTCTTGATGATTCGGCCTTTTCCAAGGTATTCTAGTAATTTGACAAGTCAAGATCGTGCCATCACAATTTCCTTCCTAGAACATTAACAATGTTCATTCTGAAATTCATATCTGTGAATTCTGGACCATTACAAGCGGTGCTTAATCGCAAGAAGAAGAAACAAAAGGACAAAAATCCGAAATAAAAATTGGGGTATAAATTGCAGCAAATAAAATAGAGCATTAACTGTTAATGATAATGATTATAGAAGACAGAAGCAGAAACTTTGAAATATAAGGGAACATATAAAGCCCAACGATAAACTAGAAATTATAAACCATATATATCGATGCATATAGCAATATAAAGACACGTGAGAACTAGAAACACTATAAACCCAAGAGTATAGTAGAAGTAAATAGATTCTTCTGGCGGTAGATGAAAAAGAAGAATGACCGATATGAAAGTAAGAAGTATATCGAGAATCAGAACTGGATGGAGCATATTGATGAATACTTTAAAATATGAGTTGAGGGGGAAAGAATAGAAGGTGATGAAACATGACTAGGAACTTAGAAATCAACAGATTTAACTCACACAATGGCAGAATAAGTGAATCAAACCCTCTAGTGAATAGGTTAAGTTTTTTTTTTAAATTAATTTAGTCAAACCACAACTAAATCAAGTGTGATTAGATCAACACCTAGAGCTATTATTCACCACCTGGGTGATTTGGACTGAGAGAAAATTGGAGGAGCTCACTAGATCTGAGTGTGTGTAACAAATGAGAGGCTTAACCTAAAATTGAAGAACATAAGACTTTATATACCCCTGTTGTTGACTCACCCATACGATTCATTTATCACACGTACGAGTTGGCTTCATCAGCCGTACGGGTGATCACTCACTCGTGTCTTCTTATTTAGGTTGTAATTGTGACTTAGCTCAGCATCAGCCGTACGTATGAGCCTGTCAGCTGTACTAGTGAGGCTTCACTCGTACGTCTGACTAAGTCTAACATATTCAAACATCTAAATCTCGTTCCTGCAGTTCCTGTAACCACATACAAACACGTATAGGATAATAACGAGCAATCATGGTGGCCTGCAAACTGTTGTACCTGCAATGGACATGGGTAGATGTCTAGGGACTTGCATAAAATGCATCAACAGAAGGTGTGAGTTGTAAGGAAACGAAGGAGGTGAATTTATAAGAAAATCTCCGACAGAACAATTAAAATGGACGATTGCATTTAAAGCGGATCCTAATTCCCTTGATTACCGGAGAGTCAAATCTTATTAAGAAGATTTTCTTCAAATCCCTTGAAATCTGGGAATCAATCATATCTACGTCAAATGATAAGATGAATCTACACTTACTCATTTCACTCTTCTATGTTAGCTTCATTCGTACTCTTCATATAAATGGATTGTTTATCCAAATTATTCGCTGATGATAAAACTCTAATTTTCAGCCCGCATGCATCATAAAAACATACTTATTAACATTCACGACCTTTCCACTCAAATTTCGGGACGAAATTTCTTTAACAGGTAGGTACTGTGACAACCCGGAAATTTCCAACCAAATTTAAACTTTAATCTTTATATGTTTCCGACACGATAAGCAATATTTGTTAAGTTAAATTTCAAGAATTTTAAACTATGTTCATACATTCATTCAACCTCGACCAAGTTCCAACGATTCACGAACCATTAAACGAATATGATTATATATGTATATGTGTATATATATTATAACTTGAAACGTAAACAAAATATTAGATTAAATACTTTATATGATTGTATCTATTTCAAAATGTTTATCAATGGAATTAGAAGATAAGATCAAATGATTGAATTATCAGATATATTGAATTATGATTACAAGTCTCTGTTGAAAGGCCCACGTTGATTTGAGAAATCTTTCTATTTTAACAATATTCAAAAAATGGTAAAGTGATTTATAAATAAGAACAATTTGTCAATCATTGAGAACTAGACAAAGGATAGTGGAAGATTAAATCTCATAAAGACTCGATTGATCTATTTAGTTTCAAACGTACAAAAACGTTTTCAGGTTAAAATGAACTTTATTATTAAAACGTATATAACTTTTATAAATATCTAGAACCACTTTCGACAACTCATTACTTAACTATTATGATAAAGATAAAGATATTTATATTTTATTTTATTAAATATATATAACGATTTAAATTAATATTATATATATTTATACGCGTATTATACGTACATAGTTTTATACTTTTACTATACTTAAACTTTACCTTTACTTTATTTTTACTTTACTTTAACTTTAATAATTCACTTTAATAATTCATACATTAATAATTCACTTTAATAATTCATACTTTAATAATTCACTTTAATAATTCATACTTTAATAATTCACTTTAATAATTCATACTTTAATAATTCACTTTAATAATTCATACTTTAATAATTCACTTTAATAATTCATACTTTAATAATTCACTTTAATAATTCAAAAATCTATTATAAATAGAATTCAATAGGTTTCATTATTTCATAGAAACTTGAAAATATTTTTCTCTAAACTCTCACAATCGATTTACATATATATATTTACTCCGTATTATTTCAAGATATTATTAGTATACATAAAATATTACGACGGAGTGCTGTCCGAGTGATTTCGAAATTGTTTTTCGAGTGTGATAGGATTAAGGAAATTATGGGTTATAGCTATGGAGGTGATTGAGTATGGTTCATGGGTATGCTCGTAAGGTCAATATAGTGTTTATCATTTCCGTTGCGTCTACGTACCTTTCCTGCAATATTGAAACTCAATATTGATACGTGAGTACTCATAATTTAACTTTTACATACTAATAGTGTATCCCTGACTAGTGCTCGAGTATTTAGGATTATGCATGCTTGTACTTTTGATATTGCCCTTAGACAGGTTAGGTTGAATCTTAAATTAGTTACACTTGCGATTGAGATAAGGTATAAGATATGCATGTCCTTGGAAAGTTAGCGAAAAATTAAGAACTTTTCCTTTAGATATCGAATGGTTTCGATGAACGGATTAGAAGTTATAATCAATTGAATTTTCGATATTTTTAAAAATGATTATTATTATCTTTATCAATAAAAGGGATTTATCATTAAAAATTGTTATTTTTTTTATTACTATCGTTATTATCGTTAAAGTTATTATTAGTATTATTATTATTATCCAATTATTATTATTATTATTATTATTATTATTATTATTATTATTATTATTATTGGTATTATTATTATTATTATTATCATTATTAATATATATATCATTATTTAAAAATGGTTATTGTTATTGTTATTATTATTATTATTGCTATATTATCATTAAGATAATTATTAGTATTATCGTTAATAATGTTATAGTAACTATCATTATTAATATTAGTGTAATTAAAATAAATATTTGTAACACCTAATTATTTTGATTACTATTATTATCATTATTACCAACACGATATAAAAGACGATTAAAAGCTATTAAATGAAACGATTAGGAAATAATGGGTAAGAGTATCATGATGAAATTAAAATATTATAAGATATTGATTTAGATAAAATTATCGTTCTTATTATTTTTATCATTACTATTATTATTAAAAGTATCGTTAGTATTAAAACTATCATTTTAACAAAAATTATCATTTTAATAGAAATGTCATTGTTACTATAAAATATCATTATTATTATTATTTTAAATAAAATTATTATTTTAAAGATAATATTAAAAATTATCGTAAATATTAAAGTTATCATAATTAGAATCATCGTTTTATCATAATGTCATCTTAGTAATTATAAATATTGATATTTTTATAATAATAATTATTATTACAAAATAATACAACTTTTACTTACTATCATTATAGATATTATTTTATCAAATAAATATGTGATACAAACATATTTTACTACGTGTAATAACTTACTTTAATAATACCTATCATATTATCTTTATGATATTAAATGAACCCTATAAATTTTATTATTTAATATATATAAAAGTATATTTTATTATATAAATTTAATATAAAATTTTATTTATTAATAAATAAATTATATTATTTACTCTAACAAATCTTTTAAAAATATTTAAAAATATAAAACGACGATATTTAAACTATATATTAATCATGTATAGATTTTTGGAAATTATTTTGAGTCAAATTTACTTTTGTTGACTTTTGCATATTAGTCTCGAGCATTAGGATTGTGGTACACTATGACTTAACCTAATTTGTTAGACAAATATTGACCAACACATAAATATATATAACTAATTTAGGTTCGTGAATCCGAGGTCAACCTTGCACTTGTTCAATGACGTTATATGTATTTTTACTACGAAATACAGTATGGTGAGTTTCATTTGCCTTTTTACCCTTTATATTTTTGGGACTGAGAATACATGCGCTTTTATAAATGTTTAACGAAATAGACACAAGTAATTGAAACTACATTCTATGGTTGAATTATCGAAATCGAATATGCCCCTTTTTATTAAAGTCTGGTAATCTAAGAATTATGGAACAGACACCCTAATTGACGCGAATCCTAAAGATAGATCTATTGGGCCTAACAAACCCCATCCAAAGTACCGGATGCTTTAGTACTTCGAAATTTATATCATGTCCGAAGGAGGATCCCGGAATGATAGGGGATATTCTTATATGTATCTAGTTAATGTCGGTTACCAGGTGTTCACCATATGAATGATTATTTTTGTCTCTATGCATGGGACGTATATTTATGAGAACTGGAAATGAAATTCTTGTGGTCTATTAAAATGATGGAAATAAATGATTATGATAAACTAATGAACTCACCAACCTTTTAGTTGACACTTTAAAGCATGTTTATTCTCAGGTGTTAAAGAAATCTTCCGCTGTGCATTTGCTCATTTTAAAGATATTACTTGGAGTCTTTCATAGCATATTTCGAAGAACGTTGCATTCGAGTCATTGAGTTCATCAAAGATTATTATTAAATCAATTTATAGTTGGATAGTGGATATTATGAAATGGTATGCATGCCTGTCAATTTTCGATGTAAAGAAAGATTGTCTTTTAAAAACAAATGCAATGTTTGTAAAATGTATCATATAGAGGTCAAATACCTCGCAATGTAATCAACTATTGTGAATTGTTTATAATGTATATGAACGGGTCCTTTCAAAAGTATGTTCAAAATATATTTACAACACTTTTAATACATTTTGATGTTTTAAGTTTATTAAGTCAGCTGTCCTCGTTAGTAACCTACAACTAGTTGTCCACAGTTAGATGTACAGAAATAAATCGATAAATATTATCTTGAATCAATCCACGACCCAGTGTATATGTATCTCAGTATTGATCACAACTCAAACTATATATATATTTTGGAATCAACCTCAACCCTGTATAGCTAACTCCAACATTCACATATAGAGTGTCTATGGTTGTTCCGCAATATATATATAGATGGGTCGACATGATAGGTCAAAAAATTGTATACGTGTCTATGGTATCTCAAGATTACATAATATACAATATAAGTTGATTAGGTTATGGTTGGAATAGATTTATTACTAACTTTCACGTAGGTAAAATGAGTAGTTTTTATCAATCTTGTTTTACTCACCATTTCTTCGTTTCTAATCCGTTTTGAGTGATTCCAGTGGCCATGGTTTCGTATTGAACTTAAATTTATGAATCTAAACAGAAAAAGTATAAGTTTATAGTCGGAAATACAAGTTACAAGTCATTTTTGAAAGAGGTAGTCATTTCCGTCGAAAGAACGACATCTTGATGACCATTTTGAAAAACATACTTTCACTTTGAGTTTAACCATGATTTTTGGATATAGTTTCATGTTCATAAGAAAAATTATTTTTCCAGAAGTATAGATTTTAAATCAAAGTTCTTCTTAGCTTTTAATTATCCCAACCAAAACAGCCCTCGGTTTTACTACGATGGCGTATATCCAGTTTTATGGTGTTTATCATGTTTCCGGGTTTTAAATCATTAAGTTAGCATATCATATAGATATATAACATGTGTTTAGTTGATTTTAAAAGTTTAGTTAGAAGGATTAACTTTATTTGTGAACAAGTTTAGAATTAACTAAACTATGTTCTAGTGATTACAAGTTTATAACGTTGAATAAGACAGCTTTTTATGTATGAATCGAATGATGTTATGAACATCATTACTACCTCAAGTTCCTTGGATAAACCTTCTAGAAATGAGAAAAATGGATCTAGCTTCAAAGGATCCTTGGATGGCTTGAAAGTTCTTGAAGCAGAATCATGACACGAAAACAATTTCAAGTAAGATTTCCACTCGAAATAAGATTGTTATAGTTATAGAAATTGAATTAAAGTTTGAATATGATTATTACCTTGTATTAGAAAGATAACCTACTGTAAGTAACAAAGGTTTCTTGATCTTGGATGATTAATTAGAATGGATTTAGAAAACTTGGAAGTTAACTAGCAATCTTGGAAGTATTATTGATTTTATGAAACTAGAACTTTTGGAATTTATGAAGAACACTTAGAACTTGAGAGAGATCAATTATATGAAGAAAATTGAAGAATGAAAGTTTTTGTAGGTGTTTTTGGTCGTTGGTGTATGGATTAGATATAAAGGATATGTAATTTTGTTTTCATGTAAATAAGTCATGAATGATTACTCATATTTTTGTAATTTTATGAGATATTTCATGCTAGTTGCCAAATGATGGTTCCTACATGTGTTAGGTGACTCACATGGGCTACTAATATCTGATCATTGGAGTGTATATACCAATAGTACATACATCTAAAAGCTGTGTATTGTACGAGTACAAATACGGGTGCATACGAGTAAAATTGTTGATGCAACTGAACGAGGATGTAATTGTAAGCATTTTTGTTAAATAGAAGTATTTTGATAAGTATCTTGACGTCTTTCAAAAGTGTATGAATACATATTAAAACACTACATGTATATACATTTTAACTGAGTCGTTAAGTCATCGTTAGTCGTTACATGTAAGTGTTGTTTTGAAACCTTTAGGTTAACGATCTTTTTAAATGTTGTTAACCCAATGTTTATAATATCAAAAGAGATTTTAAATTATTATATTATCATGATATTATGATGTACGAATATCTCTTAATATGATATATATACATTAAATGTCGTTACAACGATAATCGTTACATATATGTCTCGTTTCAAAATCATTAAGTTAGTAGTCTTGTTTTTACATATGTAGTTCATTGTTAATATACTTAATGATATGTTTGCTTATCATAATATCATGTTAACTATATATATAACCATATATATGTCATCATATAGTTTTTACAAGTTTTAACGTTCGTGAATCACCGGTCAACTTGGGTGGTCAATTGTCTATATGAAACCTATTTCAATTAATCAAGTCTTAACAAGTTTGATTGCTTAACATGTTGGAAACACTTAATCATGTAAAATAACAATTTCATTTAATATATATATATAAACATGGAAAAGTTCGGGTCACTACATATTTCATCCTTTAAATTTCTCTCTTTTAAAACTCCTTGTTGCGCCTCCTTTATTTGAGTAGTAAGGTTAGTGTGAATCATTATATTCATAGCTTTTACTCGAATGGGTTCTCTTTCCTTTCAGCTCAAGGCGTCGGCTACCATATTTGCCTTCCCCGGGTGGCAACGAATCTCAAAGTCGTAATCATTCAACAATTCAATCCACCTACGCTGCCTCATATTCAGTTGTTTCTGATTAAATATGTGTTGAAGACTTTTGTGGTCGGTATATATAATACTTTTGACCCCATATAAGTAGTGCCTCCAAGTATTTAATGTAAAAACAACCGCGCCTAATTCCAAATCATGCGTCGTATAATTCTGTTCGTGAATGTTCAATTGTTTAGACGTATAAGCAATTACTTTCGTGTGATGACCTGGGAATTTCTGATCAAATTTAAACTTTAATCTTTATATGTTTTCGACACGATAAGCAAAATTCGTAATGTTGAGTCTCGAAAACTTTGGAACGGATTACATGAATGCATTTACCCTTTGACCATTCTCGACGATTCACGAACATTTAATTGTAAACAGAAAGGTATGTATAGATAATTATATGTGTAAATAGTTATACATAATAAATTAAATATATTAATAAATTATTATGTGATTTAGTTATTATGAAAGTTAATTTAAAACTAAAACTTGTTATTTTGAATGCGTAGAGTATATTAAAAATAAAGGAGTTCGAACATAATGGATCAACGATAACAAAATATAAAACGTATAGTATTATATTATGAGTTTATTTATTCAAAATATATCTAATTAATATATTGTGATATTTAAAACATAACAGCTTGAGTTTACACATAATCTCTATACATAATTATTACTACAAGTCAAAATATAGTTACTATATTAATATTGTTATTACTAGTATTATTATTATCATTTTTTTAATTAAAATTATCAATTGTTAGTTAATATTATTATTAGTATATTTATTAGAATTAGTAATATTATTATTATTATTAGTATTTTCTACTATTATTCAGTATTATTAAAATAACTACTATTAATAAGTATTATTATTATTAATATATTTATTAATTAATAATATTAATTATATATAAAAGCATAACATTGACATGTAACAAATTTTGGCTATATCTGTGTTATTTTTATTCGCTTGTGAAACTGGATACCATAATTCAACTCATGTCTATATCACAAATCAATTAGAATCTAATCAAACTGTTAAATTATGTACTAAACCCATTGTAGATAATATTAATATTCACTACAATTCAGAAATTAAAACAGAAATAAAAAGAAAAAGGGAGTCAACCTCTGTTCTTGAGGAATTTTATCAAAATCTTGAATTCGAGTTCCATTTAAAAATATATGAATGCAAGATTGTTAGGAATGATCTAAGAAAACTAACTGTAAGTTTACAACTCCTAATTCTTCCTATAAATTTCCAATATACGAGTCAAAGATAAATTTCAAAAAGTCAACTGTTTTTGTTCATCCAAAAATTCGAACTCATTTTGATATTCTGGGATCAATTAATGATCCAGAAAGTTTCCAAGGATCATTTAGAACATATTTCATGTAGGAATTATTATCTAAAACAATCTTAATTTCATAATCAAAAATTTGAGTTTATGTTCTTGAACTCAAAATTTAAAAAGCTCTAATTCGAAATAAATTTTAAAAAGTATTAATGCAGTCTTGTTAGTAATCCTTGACTTAAACTTTCTGCAAAATTTAATGTTTCAAATCCTCAAAACGAATTTGAATTTCGCAGTCAAAGTTTTGGTTCTAAAAAGTCAAAGATTGTTCTAAGATCAAATTGAAGGTTTATGTGATGTTTTTGATATAATTAGCAATCTCGGAAGTTTATATGAATCATGTTAAACATAATTCATATTATAATTATTATCTTAAACGAACTCTAATTCCAAAATCAAAAATAAATTTTTTTTTTTTGCGAAGTCAGTCGCTACAGCAGGCTGTTCAGAAATTTTTTTTTCCTCTCATTTTCTAATAATACTAGTATATAAATATGTGAAGTTAAATATTTTTAGGTGTCACAATTTTTGATAAGAAGATTGGGGACTAGTCTGATTGATTAATACTCTGGCCAAATTGAAAATTATAAAGAAGAAGGAACTGAAAAAATATAATAAACGATTCAAGCTGCGATTTAAAACAGAAAGAAAAAGCAGCGTAGATGGTCTGTGTTGCGTGTAGAGTAACCAGAGGTCGTGGGTTCGAGACTAGGCAACTGCATAAACATTATTTTTTTTTACTGTCGTGAGCCTGTTGGGCTTGTTGGGCTTGGACATGATTAAGTGGGTTCAGCTATTGGACTTGGACATGCAAGGATTATGATGGAACCATTAAGCCTACTTGTTTGTTTTAAAGGGTATAAATTTTATTATTATTATTATTATTATTATTATTATTATTATTATTATTATTATTATTATTATTATTATTATTATTATTATTATTATTATTATTATTATTATTATTATTATTATTATTATTGTTTTTATTATTATTTTTATTAATATTGTTATTAATATTATTATTATTATTATTGATATTATTATTATTATTATTATTATTATTATTATTATTATTATTATTATTATTATTATTATTATTATTATTATTATTATTATTATTATTATTATTATTATTATTATTATTATTATTATTATTATTATTTTAGGACACTTATAATTACTAATACAAGTATTACTATAAAGATCATGAATTGTTATTATTATGATTATAATTACCATTATGATTATTATTATTACGATTATCACTAATATTACTATCATAAGTATTATTATTGTAGTTATTATCATCATTAATATTAACACTAAGATTATCATTACTAATATTACTTTTATTCTTATTAGTATTATTATCAAAACTATTAACATCAGTGTCATTACTAAAACTACTTATTTTTAGAATTATTATTATTATCATAAAAAAGATATAAATTGTTATTTATTATTAGTAATATTATTTTACCAAATAAATAGCTATATAAGAATATAATTGATATATATCACATAACAACATTAATATCTTCGTAATAAGTACTCATTATTTACCTAAAGTATATAAAATAAATATAATTAAATTAGATATTAATGAAATATGCAAGTTATTGAAATAACAAATAAAAATAATATCTAAATTTGTTCGAATACAATTATATGTTTTAATATATATAATTGATATAGGTTCGTGAATCCGAGGTCAACCCTGCATTGTTCAGTTGTTCAATATAGTCATATGTATTTTTACTACAAAATACATTAGGTGAGTTCATTTGATTCCCTTTTACTCTTTACATTTTTGGGACTGAGAATACATGCACTGCTTTTACAACTGCTTTATTAAATGCTTTTGAACTATATTTTGAACTGCGAATGCATGAAATGCTTTTATGAATGTTTGACGAGATAGACACAAACAAAACATTCCTCGAATGAATTATGTGGACATGATAATTGCCACCATTGAATTATGTGGACGTGATAATTGCCACCATTGAAATTATGTGGACGTGATAATTGCCACAATTGATATGAATATTTTCCCCCTGATTATTGCTTGGTAACCTAAGAATTAGAATTCGGGTATGACTCTAATTCACGCGAATTCTAAAGGTAGCTACCGGGTTTGACACCCCCACCCAGAATGTTCACTAGACCGAAGAGCTAGTGGGCGTGATGTTTAGTACTTCGAGGTTTATATGATTATTATACAGACGAGATGTTCTGTTTTGGGGATATTATTATGCGCATTATATGTTAAGGTCGATTACCAAGCCAAGTATTGAAATCTATGAAAGCTATGAAAGAAAAGTGAATGTTATGTATCGAGAGAATGAATTTTTTACACAGGTTATGTGTATTAGTTTTTGTGTACGAGATATGTGTACGGTTACTAAGATTTATGAAAAATGGTTTCGTACACAAGAAAGGTGTACTGTTTTTAAAACATATCGCATGTACATTACAGGTGGGTATAAGATTCGGGCCCATTTGTACCATGCAACATTTAAATCTTGTGGTCTATCAAAATGATGAATTTTTACTGTTTACAATAAACTTATGAACTCACCAACCTTTTGGTTGACACTTTAAAGCATGTTTATTCTCAGGTACGAAAGAAATCTTCCGCTGTGTATTTGCTCATTTTAGAGATATTATTGGAGTCATTCATGACATATGTCAAAAAACGTTGCATTCGAGTCATTGAGTTTATCAAGATTATTATTAAGTCAAATATAGTTGGATGTATTATGAAATGGTATGCATGTCGTCAACTTTCGATGAAAATGAAAGTTTGTCTTTTAAAAACGAATGCAATATTTGTAAAATGTATTATATAGAGGTCAAGTACCTCGCGATGTAACCAACAATTATGAATCGTTTATAATCGATATGGACTTCGTCCGAATGGATTAGGATGGGGCGTTTCATTTCGTTCGTTGTATTAATACACAACCGAAACCTTGCTTTGAGGTGTCACAATATATCACAAAATCATCATTCCCTTCAGGTAATGACAATATAGGTGCCGTAGTTAACTTTTTCTTTAACAATTGAAACGCTTTCTCTTGTTCATCTTTCCATTCAAATTTCTCCCCTTTATGCGTTAATGCAGTCAAGGGTTTTGCTATTCTGGAAAAGTCTTGGATGAACCTTCTGTAGTAACCAGCTAGTCCTAAAAACTGGCGTATGTGTTTCGGAGTTTTCGGGGTTTCCCACTTTTCAACGGTTTCAATCTTTGCTGGATCCACCTGAATACCTTCTTTGTTCACTAAATGACCGAGGAATTGAACTTCTTCCAACCAAAATGCACACTTTGAAAACTTAGCGTACAGTTTTTATTTTCTCAGCAACTCTAGCACTTTTCTTAAATGTTCTTCGTGCTCTTGATCATTCTTCGAGTAAATAAGTATGTCATCAATGAAAACAATGACAAACATGTCAAGATATGGGCCACACACTCAGTTCATGAGGTCCATGAACACAGCCAGTGCGTTAGTCAATCCAAACGACATAACCATAAACTCGTAATGACCGTAACGCGTCCTAAAAGCAGTCTTTGGAATATCATCCTCCTTCACCCGCATTTGATGATCTCCAGAACGTAAATCGATCTTCGAATAAACAGACGAGCCTTGTAGTTGATCAAATAAGTCGTCGATTCTCGGTAGTGGGTAGCGGTTCTTGATGGTAAGTTTGTTCAACTCTCGGTAGTCGATACAAAATCTGAATGTACCATCTTTCTTCTTGACAAACAAAACAGGAGCTCCCCATGGTGATGTGCTTGGTCGAATGAAACCATGCTCTAAAAGTTCCTGTAACTGACTTTGTAATTCCTTCATTTCACTGGGTGCGAGTCTGTATGGAGCACGAGCTATTGGTGCAGCTCCTGGTACAAGGTCTATTTGAAATTCAACGGATCGATGTGGGGGTAATCCCGGTAATTCTTTCAGAAATACATCAGAAAATTCTTTTGCGACGGGAACATCACTGATGTTCTTTTCTTCAGGTTTAACTTGCTCGATGTGTGCTAGAATGACGTAACAACCTTTTCTTATTAGTTTTTGCACCTTCAAACTACTAATAAGATTTAATTTCGCGTTGTTCTTTTCTCCGTACACCATTAAAGGTTTTCCTTTTTCACGCATAATGCGAATCGCATTTTTGTAACAAACGACCTCTGCTCTCACCTTTTTCAACCAGTCCATGCCAATTATTACATCAAAACTCCCTAACTCGACTGGTATTAAATCAATTTTAAACTTTTCATCCCCCAGTTTAATTTCTCTCTCCCGACATATATTATCTGCTGAAATTAATTTACCGTTTGCTAATTTGAGTAAAAATTTACCATCCAAAGGCGTCAATGGGCAACTAATTTAGCACAAAATTCTCTACTCGTATAGCTTCTATCCGCACCCGAATCAAATAAAACATAAGTAGATTTATCGTTAATAAGAAACGTACCCGTAACAAGCTCCGGGTCTTCCTGTGCTTCTGCCGCATTAATATTGAAAACTCTTCCACGGCCCTGCCCATTAGTATTCCCCTGATTTGGGTAATTTCTAATAATGTGGCCCGGTTTTCCACAGTTATAACAAACAGCGTTGGTATTACTTGCTCCGACACTATTCATTTCGGCATTACATGTTCCAACATTATTTGTTCCTTTAGTTCTATTAAACTTTGGTCCGTAGACCTCACACTTTGTCGCGCTATGACCATTTCTTTTACACCTGTTGCAAAATGTCGTGCAAAACCCCTGATGATTTTCTTCACACCTATGACATGGCTGTTTTTGGTTTTTGTTGCCGTTGTTGTTATTGAGGTTGTTGTTGGGATTGTTATTATTGTTGAAACGGTTGTTGTAGTTGTTGTTGTTGTTGGGATGTTTGTTGTAGTTATTGTTAGGATTGCAGTTATTGTTGCGATTGTTGTTGCGGTTGTTGGGATAGTTGTTGCGATTGTGGTTGTAATTGTTGTTGTTGTTGTTGTACTGGTGACTCTTGTAACCGTTTTCCTCCCACTTCCTCTTGAGTTGTTTCGTGTTGGCTTCTTCGGCCGCCTGCTCTTTAATTCTTCCCTTAATCTGATTTATGAGTTTATGAGCCATTCGACTTGCCTTCTGTATAGAAGCGGGGTCGTGTGAACTCACATCATCTTAAATCCTTTCTGGTAACCCTTTTACAAACGCGTCGATCTTCTCTTCTTCATCTTCGAATGCTCCCGGACACAATAGGCACAACTCTATGAATCGTCATTCATATGTGGTAACGTCGAACCCTTGTGTTCGTAACTCTCTAAGTTCAGCCTTGAGTTTATTGACTTCGTTTCTAGGACAGTACTACTCGTTCATCAATTGCTTGAATGCCGACCACGGTAGTGCGTAAGCAGCATTTTGTCCTACCTGTTCAAGATAGGTGTTCCACCACGTTAACGCAGTACCTGTGAAGGTATGCGTAGCGTACTTAACTTTGTCCTCTTCAATACACTTACTTATGGCAAACACCGATTCGACTTTCTCGGTCCACCGTTTCAATCCAATTGGTCCTTCGGTTCCATCAAATTCCAAAGGTTTGCAGGCAGTGAATTCTTTGTAGGAGCATCCTACACGATTTCTTGTGCCGTTAGCTGCATTGCTAGATTCAGAGTTATTGTTGGTATGTAGCGCAGCCTGTACTGCGGCTATGTTTGCAGCAAGAAAGGTACAAAATTCCTCTTCGCTCATATTCATGGTGTGTCGAGTAGTCGGTGCCATTTCCTTCAAAATAGCCAACTGAATCGAGTTAATCATACAGAATATTAAGAGTAGTCAATAGTATTTCGTAGCATAATATGAACTCATTTATAAAAGCTTTTTCTTCATATTAGCGTTTTATAAGTTTAAATTCGGGTACTACCTACCCGTTAAGTTCATACTTAGTAGCTAATATACAATTCAACTACTACAATTCCATATGAAAATCTGATTATAATAATATATCACATATAAATATTCTTCAAACTTACAACATCGCTATATTACATATAACATGAAATATAGTACACTTTGATACAGGACAGTTTTGAAGATAAATCTAGTTAATACGCAAGTTGTTCAGCAAAGGAAATAAAGACACGTAATTCATAAGTCCAGAAACAAGTCATGCATTCTGGTTTTACTAAGACGACTTCCCATCCTTGGTCTTGTGGAAAATAACCGTTATGACCATTGGCTAGGCAGGATGTTGTAATGTCGTCAAAAGGATGAGGGTTTCGTAATGTCCAACAGCCCCGTAATAATCTAAAAACCTTGTTTCTCACCCCAACTACTGAATCCGTCACTTGTGGGAAGGTTTTATTTAAAAGTTACAATCCAATGTTCTTTTTCTCACTTTGGTAAGAAGCGAACATCACTAACCCGTAAGCATAACATGCTTCTTTATGTTGCATGTTAGAAGCTCTTTCTAATTCACGAAATCCTATGTTGGGATATGTTGAGTCAAAATAGGTTCTTAACCCGTAGCGTAAAATTGCATTTGGGTTCCCTGCATTTAATGCTTTAAAGAAAACACTGCGTAACTTACGGTCTCCCCAATGTGATATACCCCACCTATCAAAGAAAAGCCTTTTATAAACTAAGGCATTTCTGGAAAGTCTTTCAAATGTTTGACAAGTTAATTTTGACATAACTAAATGTGCTAATGAATTCTGACCGACTCTAGACAAGATTTCCTCAATCATATCCTCTGGTAGGTCTTCTAAAATATTCGGTTATCTACCCTTAACGTCCATTTTATTTTTATACTGTAAAATAGACAAGGATTAGATTCGTAAAAGATAATTAACAAACAATACAAGCAATTTTTACATAGAACATAAAAGTACAAGCACACTACAATACATATAATACACAACATGATTACAACCTTCTAATCTGAATCACTGGTTTCTTCTTCTTCGGACTTGGTTCGTTTTCCTAATTTTCTAGGAATATATGGTGTTCCTCTAATACGAGCCGTCGTTTTCCATAATGGTTTAGAAAAACCTGGTGGTTTAGAGGTTCCCGGGTCATTGTTACATTTTAGGAAATACGGATGTTGTCGATACATATAAAGTTCATCGGGGTTGGAATCAGGTTTCTCTATTTTTATACCTTTTCCCTTATTATTTTCTTTCATTTTATTAAATTGGGTCGAGGTAATTTCTATAACATCATCGGAATCCTCATCGGGATCCGATTCATCGGAAAATTGGTAATCTTCCCAATATTTTGCTTCCTCGGTGGAAACACCATTGACCATTATTAACTTTGGTCCGTTGGTTGAGGATTTTCTTTTATTTAATCGATTTACTATAGGTATCAATATTTCTTTCTCCGGAACCTCTTCTTCTTCTGGTTCCTCCTCTTCCGATTCATCCTCTTCTGGTTCCTCTTCTTCCGGTTCCTCCTCTTCCGGTTCCTCTTCGGGAATTTGTGAATCTTCTCAAAATATATTCGACTCTTCATTATTATTAGGTGAATCAATGGGATTTGTACTAGAGGTAGACATCTATCACACAATATCAAACATGTTAAGAGATTAATATATCACATAATATTTACATGTTAATAATATATCGTTTCCAACAAAAAAAATGTTAAGCAATCGTTTTTGAAGAAAAAACACGGTCGAAGTCCAGACTCACTAATGCATCCTAACAAACTTGGTAAGACACACTAATGCAATTTTCTGGTTCTCTAAGACCAACGCTCGGATACCAACTGAAATGTCCCGTTCATATTGATTATAAACGTTCCATATTAATTGATTTCATCACGAGGTTTTGACCTCTATATGAGACATTTTTCAAAGACTGTATTCATTTTTAAAACAACCATAACCTTTATTTTATCTATAAAGGTTTAAAAAGTATTGCGTAAATTATCTGTAACAACCCAACCCGTAATCCATACGATAAATTTTTTTTTTTTACAACACAATTACACGCCAAATAATTGTGTAACCCATTTCAAGAGTTCCATTTAAAACGCATAACAATTAGTTGTTTACAAAAGGCATGAAGGCCACGAATAAAGTTTAGTACAAGTTTGACCCATTACTATTGATAGTTTACAATCCAAACGACACTTCCAGCATGGTTTGGGACTAAACTACCCAAAACGTTAGGCCAACATCAAAACTTCGACAAAGCATCATCACGGGATGCCTAATGTCCGATAACCCCCTTGCCCTTAATTGCGCCTGCATCTAAAAAGATAAACAACGAGAGGGTAAGCTAACGCTTAGTGAATGCAATAATTATACACATACATATATAATCTACTTACATGCAATCACATACACAATTACCTTATACACGCTAGCAATTTAAAAGGCATACCAACGCAAGGCATAACGCTAAATCTCCAAGACCACAAGCTAGCACAACGAAAGCATATATAACTCGAACAATATAATATGCTACACTAAAATACCTAACCATGGTTAACCAATAGTACAAGGGAATGGTACTTTGAATTTCCCATCGGTGTTCCCAACAACCGTTAGTGTACAACGAAATATAACACTAACCCCTGAGTGGTATCGAACGCCCGAACTTTAAACCCACCCGTCACGTGTAATGTGGTATCGAACGCCCAAACTTTAAACCCACACTTCACGCCCACACACATATATGACATGGTATCGAACGCCCGAACTTTAAACCCATATCATATAATGACTCGATGTGGTATCGATCACCTGAACTTAAAACCCACATCGAATCTCGTATAAGTAAATACATTATATACACACATGTATAATCATTCCACTCACCTCAAGACTCTTGTGGAAGCTAACCGAGCTTGCAACCTTCAATGTAACGTACCTATTACATTATGCATTTATTAACATACAATCTAGTTGAATTAAATGCCAACCACAACCCTTGAGCATTTAATGACCCGTTTGCATTAAATGACTCAACTACACCAAAACCGCCCATTAATGGCCATGCCTCGTCATAAATCACTAGAAGCTAGTGATTAGGGTTTAATAACATCAACTATCATAAACTTGGTGTATTTCATAACCATTTCACCCGATTAGGTCAACTAGTGCTCTTTTGACTCTTTGACTTACAAATCAAGTCAAACTTACACAATAACAACCTTTTCATCATTTTAAAAGTGCATTAATGACTAACAACATCATTTAGCACTTACAACCTCAAATCACAAGACCAAACCCTAGATAATAGCTATTTAGGGTTTCTTTTCAACAATCCAACCCAGTACCCACCCATTTAACCCTCAAATGGGTCACACTAGTTTCATATGAACCAAACCCTAGTTTAAACTAGTTAAAACTCAAGACTTAGAGTTAGAACTTACCAAGAATATGAACGTGTAGCTAGAGATACGATGAACAACTTTAATTCTCGCATCTAGGATTGATTCACAAAACTTCACCTTCAAATCTTAAATTTAAACTAAGTGGGTTTTAGGATTTGAGAGGAAATTAAGAAAGAAAAAGGAAAAGAAATGAGAAATGAAGAATAAGTGGTTGATATTAAAGGCTCCATCCAGATCTACACGCGAAAAGACCAATTTGCCCCTAAACCTATATAAATTAAGCAGAATTCGGAGTCAGAATTACAGATGTGCCACGGCGCGGCACCGTTGTCGCGGCGCGACATAAAGAAGGAAAAAAGACCCCTCTTAACTCAAGTTCTGATCTGGATTTGCTTTGTTTGTCGCGGCGCGGCGTTTGCCTTGTTCTGGTCACTTCGAGCGTTTAACATAAACAAGGTTCAAACACAATCACAACAACTTTCACTCTTCCTATGCACGTCTAAACCTCAACCTTAAGTCTCACACGACTCGACGCCAAATCACGTCACATTCATATACACGTATACGCACGCATTCGAATATACCCATATATATATATATACTCATATACATATATGCACTTACACCTAACTAACACTTTAGTTCATTTAATCACATAACGAGTAAGTTATAAGCGTACTATTGATTAAGTACGTACCTTTAGACGCGCACGGGAAAACAGGGTGTTACAACTCTCCCCCACTTAAATCGGAGCGCGTCCTTGCGATCCAAGCCGCTTGACACGAGGGAAGATAAACCAACACAAATTCTTCAGGTTCCCACATAAACTCGAAACCTTTACTACGACGCCATTGGACTTTAAAAGTCCTCACCTCTTTGTTACGCAACATTTTTACCTTCTCATCGAGTATAGCAATCGGCTCTTCAACGTATTCTAACTTGTTGTTTAGCTCAATTTCGTCTAAAGGCATCCATGAAGAATCATCCGCAAGACACTTTCGGAGATGGGAAACATGAAATGTATTATGGATCCCCGCAAGCTCTTCGGGTAATTCCAAACGATAAGCAACTTCACCAACACGAGCTAAAATCTTAAACGGCCCAATAAACCGAGGAGCTAACTTTCCCCGTTTTCGAAACCGAATAATACCCTTCCATGGCGAAACCTTAAGCATCACCATATCGCCTTCTTCAAATTCGATCGGTCGCCCACGTTTATCGACGTAAGACTTTTGTCTATCTTGCGCCGCCTTTAAACGGGCCCGAATCATATCGATTTTGCTATTTGTCTCCAATACCAAGTCGGTGCTCCCGACTTCCCTTGGTCCCACTTCACCCCAACAAATCGGGGTTCGACACCTCCTACCGTATAACATCTCATATGGTGGCATTCCAATACTAGAGTGAAAACTATTATTGTACGAGAATTCCACCAACGGTAAATGTTCATCCCAACTACCACCAAAATCTATAATACACGCACGTAACATATCTTCCAACGTTTGATTCGTGCGTTCGGTTTGACCATCCGTTTGAGGATGATACGCCGTACTCATATTCACCCTCATACCCATGTCTTCATGAAACTTCTTCCAAAATCGAGAAGTAAAACGAGTGTCCCGATCCGAAACAATAGACGCGGGAACGCCATGTCTCGATATCACCTCTTTAATGAACATCTTCGTGAGTGCCTCCAACGATATTGCTTCTTTAATAGGAAGAAACAACGCACTCTTCGTCAATCTATCGACAATCACCCAAATAGTGTCAAATTGGGTTCTTGCCGTTTTCGGCAACTTGGTAATAAAATACATGGTAATATGCTCCCACTTCCACATCGGAATTTCTAGCGGTTGCAACTTACCATACGGCTTTTGGTGTTCGGCTTTAACTTGCAAACACGTGACGTATTGCTCAACATACTTAACAACGTCGCGTTTCATGCCCGGCCACCAATAATCTTTCTTCAAATCGAGGTACATCTTTGTCGTACCCGGATGAATAGAATATTTAGACTTATGCGCTTCATCAAGAAGCACCTTTCGGAAATCACCCATCTTTGGCACCCATACTCTTTCTTGAAAAGAAAACAACCCGCGCGAACCCATAGTAATGGATTCCGATTGCCCCACGATTCATTCCGCATGCTTGTTGTGAACGTAAGCCTCTATTTGAACTTCACCAAGCTTTTTGAGAAAGTCGTTAGTAATTGTCACCCACAACGACCCTACACGTGTCACCGGATGTTGACTTTTTCAACTCAACGCATCCGCAACCACGTTCACTTTACCCGGGTGGTAAAGTATCTCACAATCATAGTCTTTCACCACATCCATCCATCTACGTTGACGATAATTCAAATCCCGTTGATCAAAAAGATGTTTCAAACTCTTGTGATCCGAATAAATCGTACACTTGACACCATACAAGTAATGGCGCCAAATTTTCAAAGCATGGACCACCGCCGCTAATTCGAGATCATGAGTCGGGTATCTCTTTTCATGTTCCTTTAATTGGAGAGAGGCATAAGCAATGACTTTACCTCGTTGCATTAGAACACACCCGAGCCCATTCAAAGAAGCATCACAATAGACCGTCATATCATCTATACCTTCCGGCAATACTAAGACCGGAGCTTTACACAATTTCTCTTTCAATAATTGAAAAGCGATTTCTTGCTCGTTTTCCCAATTAAAACTCGCGTTCTTCCTCGTCAATTTCGTCAATGGAGAAGCAATTTTAGAAAAGTCTTGGATAAACCGACGATAGTAACCGGCCAATCCGAGAAAACTTCGGATTTTCGTAGGCGTAGTCGGTCGTCCCCAATCCTTCACCGTCTCTATCTTCCCCGGATCTACTTGAATACCAACCTTGTTCACAATATGGCCAAGGAATTGGACCTCCCTTAGCCAAAATTCACATTTTGAGAATTTAGCATACAACTTCTCGTTTCTCAACGTCTTCAATACTTCGCGCAAGTGGTGTTCATGTTCCGTCATGCTCTTAGAATAGACAAGAATATCGTCAATGAACACAATTACAGACTTGTCCAACATAGGTTGGCACACTCGGTTCATAAGATCCATGAATGCCGCCGGTGCATTCGTAAGACCGAAAGGCATAACCACAAATTCGAAATGCCCATAACGAGTATGAAAGGCCGTTTTCTCGATATCTTCCTCACGGACCCGCATTTGATGATAGCCGGACCGTAGGTCAATTTTAGAGAAGTACGTAGCGCCTTGAAGTTGGTCGAATAAATCGTCAATCCTAGGCAACGGATAACGATTTTTGATCGTCACTTTATTTAACTCCCGATAGTCGATGTACATACGCATACTACCATCTTTCTTCTTTACGAACAAGACCGAAGCACCCCATGGCGAAGCACTCGGTCGAATAAAACCCTTCTCAAGTAACTCTTGAATTTGATTCAACAATTCTTGCATTTTCGTCGGTGCTACACGGTACGGAGTTTTAGCAATGGGAGTAGCTCCCGGAACCAACTCAATGCGAAATTCGACTAGTCTTTCCGCCAGAACACCCGGTAACTCATCCGGAAAAACATCTTCAAACTCACTTACCACTGGAATTTCATGAATAGGTGGTGACTCATCACGAGTATCAACAACATGAGCAAGGAAAACCATTCCACCGGTAACAACGAGTCGACGTGCCCGTGCAAAAGTGCATATCGGCACCGGTCTCCTTCGTTTATCACCATGAATAATTAACTCTCCCCCACTTGGGGTCTTCACACGAATAGATTTTTCATGGCACGTAATATCGGCTCTGTTATGATCGAGCCAATCCATACCAACCACGATATCAAAATCACCCAACGTCATCGGAATGAGATCAATATTAAAGTTCTCGGAACCAAACACAACATTACAATTCTTACACACATCAACCACTAGCACCGTCTTGCCATCCGCTATTTCGACTTCTACCGGACGACTTAACTTAGCTAACGGTTTATTAAGTTTAGGCACAAATTTTGGAGACACAAACGATAAATTTACACCGCTATCAAATAGAATCCTTGTCGGATTAGAGTTAACCATGAAAGTACCTGAAACGACTTCATTGGATTTCTTGGCTTCGTCATTAGTCATCAAATAATTACGTCCCTTAGCTGACCCCGCCGCCTTCTCCATTCTTTTAACATGATCATTTCGGAGTTCGGGGCACTCCGACTTTCGGTGCCCTTCTTTTTGACAATTAAAACACGTGATTGTATTAGTAGACGGTTTTGGGCAATCACGGGAGTAGTGACCCTTTTACCCACAGTTGAAACATGTGACCGCTAGAAACACCCCTCTTCAGGCTACCGACACTTTCGGATGCTCCCCTACTCTTCTTGTTCAAAAAATTAGAAGCTTCAAACTTTCGTTTACTCGGCGCATAACTAACCGGACTCGGAGCTTGCGCTTCAAACCCCTTCGCCATCGCCAAAAGCTTAGCAAAGGTCTCAACATGACCAATACTAATTTTACCCTTCAAATCATCTCTAAGGGTCGCATGAAAGTCTTCCATTAACAATTGATCATTCCCCACATACTCGGGGCAAAAATGCGCCTTAGCGAGAAAGTTGGTTTTAAGAGTGTTTAGGTCCAAAGACCCTTCACGCATGTTCCTTAACTCGTTGCGCAATTTGGAAAGATCCGTTTGCGTACGATATTCGAGGAAAAACTCCTTCTTGAACTCCGCCCAAGACAACCCCAAAAAGGCCGCATCACCCACCATATCAATTTTACCATCGAGCCAATCTTTAGCATGGCCCCTCAACAAACTAGTAGCAAGTCTAGTCTTCTTCTCGGGTGATCACTCGGTCGTGCGAAAACAACCTTCAACATCGGAGATCCAAGCCGCACTTTTCATGGGGTCGGGATCCCCGTGAAAGTGAGGAGGCTTAGTCGCCAAGAAGTTCTTATAGCTAAACTCCAACTCGCCCACATTTTGAGGTCTAGGAAACCTCCTTTCAACTTCTTCTTTAACGGCATTAGTCATCCGTTCTTGAATCATATCGATAATTTGTTCCGAAACCGACTCTTTGAATATTTGTTTAACCCTTCGTGAGAAAACCGAAACATAGTTTTCTAAAGCGGTCTCGATCTTGGTAGTCATCTCATCTTCCTCCACATGAGAGGGACCACCATTGCCATTCGTATTCGTTCCCTTTCTTGTCTTCATTCTAAAGATTAAAAATGGATTAGACATCACCATCAATTTCATACACATATATACCTATGCATATGACCGCACACATATCACATCTAGCTCGATACTTGTCGCACATCCTTGCTTGACTTGACTTGCAACCGTAATAGTGGTCGTGACTCACTATTACGCTCACATGTCGTGCCATGCTCAAACGTATCACAACCATCTTGCTCGATGTTCAAAACAATAACACACGATTAGTATCATCATAATATAGCATAGTTAGTCCACCTATGCATCAAAGTACTAATCAAACCCCGTACTGACCCGTAGTCCTACAAGTCCCGCATATAATTCCACAACACAAAAGTCTAAGTCTAGGCGCCTATCTCAAGTCACCTAAATCCCTCAGACCATGCTCTGATACCACTTGTAACAACCCAACCTGTAATCCATACGATAATTTTTATTTTTTTTTACAACACAATTACACGCCAAATAATTGTGTAACCCATTTCACGAGTTCCATTTAAAACGCACAACAATTAGTTGTTTACAAAAGGCACGAGGGCCACGAATAAAGTTTAGTACAAGTTTGACCCATTACTATTGATAGTTTACAATCCAAACGACACTTCGAGCATGGTTTGGGACTAAACTACCCAAAACGTTAGGCCAACATCAAAACTCCGACAAAGCATCATCACGGGACGCCTAATATCCGATAACCCCCTTGCCCTTAATTGCGCCTGCATCTAAAAAGATAAACAACGAGAGGGTAAGCTAACGCTTAGTGAATGCAATAATTATACACATACATATATAATCTACTTACATGCAATCACATACACAATTACCTCATACACGCTAGCAATTTAAAAGGCATACCAATGCAAGGCATAACGCTAAATCTCCAAGACCACAAGCTAGCACAACAAAAGCATATATAACTCGAACAATATAATATGCTACACTAAAACACATAACCATGGTTAACCAATAGTACAAGGGAATGGCACTTCAAATTTCCCATCGGTGTTCCCAACAACCTTTAGTGTACAACGAAATATAACACTAACCCCTGAGTGGTATCGAACGCCTGAACTTTAAACCCACCCGTCACGTGTAATGTGGTATCGAACGCCCGAACTTTAAACCCACACTTCACGCCCACACACATATATGACATGGTATCGAACGCCCGAACTTTAAACCCATATCATATAATGACTCGATGTGGTATCGATCGCCCGAACTTAAAACCCACATCGAATCTCGTACAAGTAAATACATTATATACACACATGTATAATCATTCCACTCACCTCAAGACTCTTGTGGAAGCTAACCGAGCTTGCAACCTTCAATGTAACGTACCTATTACATTATGCATTTATTAACATACAATCTAGTTGAATTATATGCCAACCATAACCCTTGAGCATTTAATGACCCGTTTGCATTAAATGACTCAACTACACCAAAACCGCCCATTAATGGCCATGCCTCGTCATAAATCACTAGAAGCTAGTGATTAGGGTTTAATAACATCAACTATCATAAACTTGGTGTATTTCATAACCATTTCACCCGATTAGGTCAACTAGTGCTCTTTTGACTCTTTGACTTACAAATCAAGTCAAACTTACACAATAACAACCTTTTCATCATTTTAAAAGTGCATTAATGACTAACAACATCATTTAGCACTTACAACCTCAAATCACAAGACCAAACCCTAGATAATAGTTATTTAGGGTTTCTTTTCAACAATCCAACCCAATACCCACCCATTTAACCCTCAAATGGGTCACACTAGTTTCATATGAACCAAACCCTAGTTTAAACTAGTTAAAACTCGAGACTTAGAGTTAGAACTTACAAAGACTATGAACGTGTATCCAGAGATACGATGAACAACTTTAATTCTCACTTCTAGGATTGATTCACAAAACTTCACCTTCAAATCTTAAATTTAAACTAAGTGAATTTTAGGATTTGAGAGGAAATTAAGAAAGAAAAAGGAAAAGAAATGAGAATGAAGAATAAGTGGTTGATATTAAAGGCTCCATCCAGATCTACATGCAAAAAGACCAATTTGCCCCTAAACCCTATATAAATTAAGCAGAATTCGGAGTCAGAATTACAGATGTGCCGCGGCGCGGCAACGTTGTCGCGGCGCGACATAAAGAAGGAAAAAAGACCCCTCTTAACTCAAGTTCTGATCTGGATTTGCTTTGTTTGTCGTGGCGCGGACCCGTTTGTTGCGGCGCGACGTTTGCCTTGTCCTGGTCACTTCGAGCGTTTAACATAAACAAGGTTCAAACACAATCACAACAACTTTCACTCTTCCTATGCACGTCTAAACCTCAACCTTAAGTCTCACACGACTCGACGCCAAATCACGTCACATTCATATACACGTATACACACGCATTCGAATATACCCATATATATATATATATATATATATATATATATATATATATATATATATATATATATATATATATATATACTCATATACATACATGCACTTACACCTAACTAACAATTTAGTTCATTTAATCACATAACGAGTAAGTTATAAGCGTACTATTGATTAAGTACGTACCTTTAGACGCGCACGGGAAAACAGGGTGTTACATTATCAAATAATGATAATCTAAAATATACCGTTTACACACGACCATTACATAATGGTTTACAATAAGAATATATTACATCAAAAATAAGTTTCTTGAATGCAGTTTTTACATAATATCATACAAGCATGGACTCCAAATCTTGTCCTTATTTTAGTATGCAACAGCGGAAGCTCTTAATAATCACCTGAGAATAAACATGCTTAAAATGTCAAACAAAATGTTGGTGAGTTATAGGTTTAACCTATATATTATCAAATCATAATAATAGACCACAAGATTTCATATTTCAATATACATGCCATACATAGAGATAAAAATCATTCATATGGTGAACACCTGGTAACCGACATTAACAAAATGGGGTTCGTTAGGCCCAATAGATCTATCTTTAGGATTCGCGTCAATTAGTAGATCGGTTTACTAATTCTTAGGCTACCAAGCAAAAGGGCCATATTCGGCTTCGATCATTCACCCATATAATGTAGTTTCATTTACTTGTGTCTATTTCGTAAAACATTTATAAAACTGCATGTATTCTCATCCCAAAATATTAGATTTTAAAAGTGGGACTATAACTCACTTTCACAGATTTTTACTTCGTCGGGAAGGAAGACTTGGCCACTGGTCGATTCACGAACCTATAACAAATATGTACATATATATCAAAGTATGTTCAAAATATATTTACAACATTTTTAATACGTTTTACTATTTTAAGTTTATTAAGTCAGTTGTCCTTGTTAGTAACATACAACTAGTTGTCCATAATTAGATGTACATAAATAAATTGATATATATTATCTTGAATCAATCCACGACCCAGTGTATACACATCTCAGGCTAGATCACAACTCAAACTATATATATTTTTGGAATCAACCTCAACCCTGTATAGCTAACTCCAACATTACTGCATATAGAGTGTCTATGGTCGTTCCAAATAATATATATAGATGGGTCGATATGATATGTCAAAACATTTGTATACATGTCTATGGTATCCCAAGATTACATAATATATTAGAATACATGTATAATATAATATAAGTTAGCTAGGATATTATTAATATAGATTTGTTACCAATTTTCACGTAGCTACAACAAGCAAAAATAACCAATCTTGTTTTACCAATAACTTCTTCGTTTTAAATCCATTTTGAGTGAATCCAATTGCTATGGTTTCATATTGAACTTAAGTTTATGAATATATACAGAAAAAGTATAATTTTATAGTCGGAATTATAGGTTACAAGTCATTTTTGTAAAGGTAGTCATTTCAGTCGAAAGAACGACGTCTAGATACCATTTTGGAAAACATACTTCCACTTTGAGTTTAACCATGATTTTTGGATATAGTTTCATGTTCATAAGAAAATTTATTTTCCCAGAAGAACAACTTTTAAATCAAAATTTATCATAGTTTTTAATTAACTAACCCAAAACAGCCCGCGGTGTTACTACAACGGCGTATATCCGGTTTTACGGTGTTTTTCGTGTTTTCCGATTTTTAATCATTAAGTTAGCATATCATATAGATATATAAAATGTTTTTAGTTGATTTTAAAAGTCAAATTAGAAGGATTAACTTTTGTTTGCGAACAAGTTTAGAATTAGCTAAACTATGTTCTAGTGATTTGAAGTTTTAACCTTCGAATAAGGTAGTTATATATATATGAATCGAATGATGTTATGAACATCATTACTACCTCAAGTTTTGTGGATAAACCTACTGGAAATGAGAAAAATAGATCTAGCTTCAAATGATCCTTGGATGGCTTGAAAGTTCTTGAAGCAGAATCATGACACGAAAACAAGTTCAAGTAAGATTTCCACTCGAAATAAGATTGTTATAGTTATAGAAATTGAATCAAAGTTTGAATATGAGTATTACCTTGTATTAGAAAGATATCTTACTGTAAATAAGAAAGATTTCTTGAAGTTGGATGATCACTTTACAATATTGGAAGTAAGCTAGCAAACTTGGAAGTATTCTTGATTTTATGAAACTAGAACTTATAGAATTTATGAAGAACACTTAGAACTTGAAGATAGAACTTGAGATAGATCACTTAGATGAAGAAAATTGAAGAATGAAAGTTTTGTAGGTGTTTTTGGTCGTTGGTATATGGATTAGATATAAAGGATGTGTAATTTTGTTTTCATGTAAATAAGTCATGAATGATTACTCATATTTTTGTAATTTTATGAGATATTTTATGCTAGTTGCCAAATGATGGTTCTCACATGTGTTAGGTGACTCATATGGGCTACTAAGAGCTGATCATTGGAATGCATATACTAATAGTACATACATCTAAAAGCTGTGTATTGTACGAGTACGAATACGGGTGCATACGAGTAAAATTGTTGATGAAACTGAACGAGGATGTAATTGTAAGCATTTTTGTTAAGTAGAAGTATTTTGATAAGTGTCTTGAAGTCTTTCAAAAGTGTATGAATACATATTAAAACACTACATGTATATACATTTTAACTGAGTCGTTAAGTCATCGTTAGTCGTTACATGTAAATGTTGATTTGAAACCTTTAAGTTAACGATCTTGTTAAATGTTGTTAACTCAATGTTTATTATATCTAATGAGATGTTAAATTATTATATTATCATGATATTATGATATATTAATATATCTTAATATGATATATATACATTTAAATGTCGTTACAACGATAATCGTTACATATATGTCTCGTTTCAAAATCCTTAAGTTAGTAGTCTTGTTTTTACATATGTAGTTCATTGTTAATATACATAATGACATGTTTACTTATCATTTATCATGATTAAACATAGTGTAACAATATCTTAATATGATTCATATGTAATTAGTAAGACGTTGTTATAACGATAATCGTTATATATATCGTTTCGAGTTTCTTAATTCAATAAACACAATTTTATGTATATAACTCATTGTTAAAATACCTAATGAGATACTTACTTATCATAATATCATGTTAACTATATATATAATCATATATATGTTATCATATAGTTTTTACAAGTTTTAACATTCGTGAATCACCGGTCAACTTGGGTGGTCAATTGTCTATATGAAACCTATTTCAATTAATCAAGTCTTAACAAGTTTGATTGCTTAACATGTTGGAAACACTTAATCATGTAAATATCAATTTCATTTAATATATATAAACATGGAAAAGTTCGGGTCACTACAGTTTCTAAATGAAAAGTTATTGATTTTTCGCCAGCTTTCCAACGACATGCATATCATATACCTTTTATCAGTAATATTTGTATTTAATCCGTGATTCATTATAAACTGTTTAACGATGAAATTTAGCATACAAGCATACATAAACATATATTTACTCGAGCACTAGACATGGATACACAATTAATATATAAAAGATAAGATATGAATGCTCACGTATCAATATTGTGATTCAATATTGCAGAAAAGTACGTAGACGCAACAGAGATGATAAACACTAGGTTTAATTTGCCAATAATACCCACGTACATTACCCATAACCTCCATAGCTATAACCCATAATTTCCTTAGCTCTATCCCGCTCGAAAACATATTTTGAAAGTGACACGCTAATGACCTCGTCGTAGTATTTTATGTATAAATAATAATACTCATACTACTAATAATAAGATTAATAATAATATTAATCTTTAATAATAATAATAATAATAATAATAATAATAATAATAATAATAATAATAATAATAATATAATAATAAATATGATTAATAATATGTTACGGAGTAATATTGTTATATGTATGTGTAAACCGAGCCACGGATCGAGCAATTTATAGTACTTGGCCTGTCCCTGGTTGCCATGCGATCGCATGGCTTTCCAGGCTTATACCCATGCGATCGCATGGGTGAGTTTTACAGCTTACATTGTTTTAACTTTTTGTTTGTCGACATATTAAATAAATATAAATATAATATATATAATATATATAATTAATTATATATTACATTAAATTCACGTGCATAGTTGACTTGTAATTTTTGTTCCGATAAGTCGTACATCATCACTCGACTTATGTCCCGGTTTCGGTTTTTCGAATGTCCCTTCGTACGCTGAGAAAACTTGTATTTTTCGTTTCGTGAGTCGTACCTTTGTCAAAAATTAGACTTAAATTATCCATAAACTATACCACTTGAGATGTAACTTATACATTTGAATGTTTTGGTCATTTACTTCTATAAATCATCGCCTCGTAGTATATACATATACATATATACATTTTTATTTTGAAATAGTGTTTTACTGTAGCAAAGTTTTTTTACTGTAGCAAATAGTGATTTTCAAAAATACTGTAGCTTTTCGAGTACTGTAGCAATTCGAAAATACTGTAGCAAATTAGTGTTTTACTGGTTCATCTTAAACGTTTTAGTTAACTTATCTAAATATTAATCGAATCAATAATCGAATGTTAATATCGTTTACTAAATAACTTGAAATCATATATATATATATATATATATATATATATATATATATATATATATATATATATATATATATATATATATATATATATATATATATATATATGAACATATACATATATATGCACATTAAGTTATATATATATTGTTCGTAAATCTTCAAGAACAGTCAAAGAATAATTGATTACATGAATATAGTTCCAAAACTTTCGTGACTCAACATTACAGACTTTGCTTATCGTGTCGGAAACGTTATAGATTAAGTTTAAATTTGGTCAGAAATTTTCGGGTCATCACAACTGCTTTATTAAATGCTTTTGAAATATATTTTTGAACTGCGAATACATGAAATGCTTTTATAAATGTTTGACGAAATAGACACAAGTACTTAAAAACATTCTACGAATGAGTAATTGTGAGTACCCCGAATATCACCCCTTTTAGTCTGGTAATCTAAGAATCAGGAAACCGAGCTCCTAATTGACGCAAATCCTAAAGATATATCTATGGGTACTAACCAGCCTCAGTCAGAGAATTTGAACTGCTTTAGTACTTCGAAATAGGTATACAACCGCAAGCTTTAAAAGATATGATCTGTTTGTGAGGTGTACACAACCATCATATTTAAAAGAGTGGCCTGATTGTATGCTTTTTGCATGACCGTGCGGAATGCCGGTATGCGGGGGATATTCTAGATGCATTTTGTTAAGGTCGATTACCAGGTGTTTGTAGTTCGTATGAATGACTTTTATACACAGGTTATGTGTATTAGTTTTTGTGCACGAGATATGTGTATGATTATTAAAAATCGAGAGGCAACCTACGGGGGAGAAAAGGATACGAACCTACTCTGCTAAGCATTATGAAATATGGTTTCGTACACGAGATATGTGTACTGTAATTAAATCTTGTGGTCTATTAAAATGATGAATTTTATTGTTTACGATAAACCTATGAACTCACCAACCTTTTGGTTGACACTTTAAAGCATGTTTATTCTCAGGTATTAAAGAAATCTTCCGCTGTGCATTAGCTCATTTTAAGGATATTACTTGGAGTCATTCATGGCATATTTCGAAAGATGTTGCATTCGAGTCATTGAGTTCATCAAGATTATTATTAAGTCAATTATAGTTGAATATACTATGAAATGGTATGCATGCTGAAATGTCCCGTTCATATTGATTATAAACGTTCCATATTAATTGATTTCGTCGCGAGGTTTTGACCTCTATATGAGACGTTTTTCAAAGACTGCATTCGATTTTAAAACAAACCATAACCTTTAAAATATTACGATGATTATCAAATAATGATAATCTAAAATATAGCGTTTTTCACACGACCATTACATAATGGTTTACAATAATATTACATATCAACATAAGTCTTCGAATGCAGTTTTTAAACAATATTATACAAGCATTGACTCCAAATCATGTCCTTAATTTAGTATGCAACAGCGGAAGCTCTTAATAATCACCTGAGAATAAACATGCTTAAAACATCAACAAAATTGTTGGTGAGTTATAGGTTTAACCTATATATTATTAAATCATAATAATAGACCATAAGATTTCATTTTTATAACACATCTCTTATCAGGCATTTCGCAAACTGCATAGAGATAAAAATCATTCATATGTTGAACACCTGGTAACCGACGTTAACTTAATGCATAGAATATCCCCAAAACAGAACCTCTCGTCTGTATAATAATCTAAAAGTACTAAACCATCCATAACCTGAATGGGGGTTGTTAAGCCCAATAGATCTATCTTTGGGATTCACGTCAATTAGGGGCCATTTCCCTAATTCTTAGGCTACCAGACTTGAAGGGCGATATTCGGTTTAATAATCCAACCATAGAATGTAGTTTTGCGTACTTGTGTCTATTTTGTAAAACATTTATAAAGCTGCATGTATTCTCATCCCAAAATATTAGATTTTAAAAGTGGGACTATAACTCACCTTCACAGATTTTTACTTCGTCGGGAAGTAAGACTTGGCCACTGGTCGATTCACGAACCTATAACAAATATGTACATATATATCAAAGTATGTTCAAAATATATTTATAACATTTTTTAATACGTTTTAATGTTTTAAATATTTTCAGTCAGCTGTCTGTGACGACCCGGGAATTTCCGACTAAATTTAAACTTAATTTTTATATGATTTCGATATGATAAGCAAAGTCTGTAAATTTGAGTTTCAAAACTCTTAAAATAGTTTACATAAATTTATTTGACCTCTGACCATTCTCGACGATTCATGAACTATTAATTGTAAATAAATGAATATATTTATATATATTTAAATATATATAATAATTTGAATTGAAAATAATTTACGATTTAATCGTTAGAACTAAGAATGTAAAATAATATATGATATAATTAAATTGATATTAAGATGAATCTATATATATAATTAATGTATATTAAATATAAATATTAAATAATTATAATACTTGTTTGATGTTCTGATTGATATTAAGCAGGTTAAATTCAAACTTATGAAATTTGAAAATAACCGTGTGATTATATGTAATATCTTGCTTTCATTCAATCAACATATTATAAACCCATTTATTAATTTATTAATGTCATCATTTGACAAACCCATTTCCACATCTAGTTGCTTTATGTTTTTTCAATCAATTAACATTATATTATATCTATTTCTATCTATAGTATACATGATACTGCGAGTTGGAGAGAAAACAAATGTAGATATTTATATATATTGTGGCTGCTTTACTTTATCCCACAGTTTAAACACGATTCATCAATTAGAGGTTACTATTTCTTAAATGGACCACTTGTTTTCATCCGTGATACTTTCAATTATTAATCATGGTTACTGTGTTTAATGGATGAATTCATTGTTAGACTACAGTGTTTGTCACTAATAATATTCCATATACATATATCAATATTCATGTATCCAGATACGAATATCTATCTTTCTAACCACTACACTATATGAACATATACATTTACACACATCATGGTATCACCAAACTCTCTTCCCTTCTTGTTTGCAAACAACCCAAACAACCCAACACCACCGGTTGTTACCACTGCCATATCTCTCATCTCTCTCTTATTCTTGCTAGATCAACCACTATGAAAACCATCGAATATTATCAATCATCACCAATGAAACATATCACCATCGATAGCCATGAAACCCAAAACAAACTGTAAACCATCATTCATCATTTATTGCTACTTTGTTACTCGATCACCAACCAACAAAAATCACCACCATCTTGATCTCTTTACTCACCAGAGCCACCATCACTTCACCACCAGTTAAACATCTTCTATTGTAAACCACGACTGTGAGCACCCATCAAAACACCACCTGCATCATTTAAACAAAAACAAATCAATTACTATGTTTTTATTTCTATTACTCGATCATTATCACAACCTCAATTAAACCCTTGGCCACCATCAACCGGACCATCACCATCTATCAATATAACATGTGTTCACATGCACCTGTTGCTAATCTTTCGAGTCAAAACAAGAACCAGATAACATAAATAAACACCATCCTACACTCATATTGAACTGCACCTGCTGCTTCCATTCCTTATTGATATTCGACAGAACTGCAGATTGGTTCTTGACTGTTAAGACTACAAAACTAAAACCAAACCATAATCACCATCATATTTGACTGCTGCTAAAACTCGAAGTCTACTGCTATAAGTACTACGAATTTACAGCTACAACTAAACTTGTTTATCATATTCCTGACAAGATAACTAAATTTCACATTCGTTTTACATTCACAACCACAATTTTACTAACTCTATTGAACACAACTATATGTATTATTTTCTAATTTATTCGATCAAAATAAACAAATAGGGTACATCATGATAAATCTGAATGAATTGATTACTAATTTTACAATGAACGATGATGGTGGATAAAAATATAAATTTATATAAATAAATAGATAAAAAAAAAAAAAAAAAAGAACACAGATTACGTACTTGATCCATTACTGTACCGATTCATGATCGATTGATGATAAATTGATGCAGTCTCTGTATTACACGATGTGGTGATCAATTTTCCTTCCTTGTGTAAACGGACACCAACTACGGCTTCAACCTTTCTATTGATTCGATAATGATGATGATGACTGATAGAGATATTGAACGATGATAATGATGATGAATTGGTGACCTGTTTTATCTCGATGATTGTGGTTTGATCGATTGATCGATTTAGAGAACCGGAGACCCCATGAAACGAGATTCTTGCTGCGTCTGCCTTCTGCTTTACTCGATCTGTTTCTGCTTTACTTGATCTGTTTATGATTAGGGTTAAGGAATACCCTATCAGATTAATCTTTAAATGGATCACCTAATCTATTATTGGGTCGAGTTTTGTTTGGACCGTTTTAATTATTTTGGGCCGAGATCCATTGGAAACCTTTTGTTGGGCTGAGTGGAGATGAGAGGAAAAAAAAAATGAGATATGTATTAAATTTTGTGGTGTTTAATTCAAGATAAATTGATATGGAGTAATGGTCTTGAGTGGTGTCGGGTTCCGAGAGGTCGCGGGTTCGAGTCACGCTTGGGGCATACTTTTTACAAAAAGCTTTATAAAAAGGGTATACTCTTTATTCTTATTCTTTTTACTACTACTACTACTATTATTATTATTATTATTATTATTATTATTATTATTATTATTATTATTATTATTATTATTATTATTATTATTATTATTATTATTATTATTATTATTATTATTATTATTATTACTAGTATTGATATTATTATTGTTGTGGTTATAATTATGATATAAAGGATATATAAATGATGAAATATTAAGATAAAAGTAATTATTGTTATATTTAATGATTATGAACATTATAGTATGAATAAGATAGGTTAGGATTATAATTACTTATAATATTATCAGAAGTAGTAAATCATTATTATCTAAATTATCATTTTAACAAATAAATCTTTTGTGCACTATATATATTTATAACATATAATTGGATTTTATTAATAATTCACATAACAACTAATGATATTTCATAAATACAATACTAATCACATATATAGGTACATAGATATATTATTATCATTAGTTATATAAATATTAATCGTCATAATTACATTTACACAAAATCGATATATATAAGTATACGTTTTAAAAATGGAATTTAGTATAAATTCTATATAACTATAAACATATATATAATACATATTAATAAATGAAATTTTATGATTTACATTATACGTATTAATAGATATACAATTGTTATAGGTTCGTGAATCCGAGGCCAACCCTAGACTTGTTCAATGTCGTTCTATGTATTTTTACTACAAAATACATTAGGTAAGTTTCATTTACCTTTTTACTATTTATATTTTTGGGCTGAGAATACATGCGCAACTTTTTATAACTGTTTTACGAAATAGACACAAGTAATCGAAACTACATTATATGGTTGAATGATCGAAATCGAATATGCCCCTTTATAGTCTGATAATCTAAGAATTAGGGAACAGACACCCTAATTGACGCGAACTCTAAAGATAGATCTATCGGGCCCAACAAGCCCCATCCAAAGTACCGGATGCTTTAGTACTTCGAAATTTATATCATGTCAGAAGGAGGATCCCGGAATGATGGGGGATATTCTTATATGTATATTGTGAATGTCGGTTACCAAGTGTTCAATCCATATGAATGATATTTTTGTCTCTATGCATGGACGTATGTTTATGAGAAATGGAAATATGAAATCTTGTGGTCTATTAAAATTATGAAATGATTATTTATGTTAAACTAATGAACTCACCAACCTTTTGGTTGACACTTGAAAGCATGTTTATTCTCAGGTACGAAAGAAATCTTCCGCTGTGCATTTGCTCATTTTAGAAATATTACTTGAAGTCATTCATGGCATATTTCAAAAGACGTTGTATTCGAGTCGTTGCGTTCATCAAGATTATTATTAAGTCAATTATAGTTAGATATATTATGAAATGGTATGCCTGCCGTCAACTTTCAATGTAATGAAAGATTGTCTTTTCAAAAACGGATGCAATGTTTGTAAAATGTATCATATAGAGGTCAAGTACCTCGCGATGTAATCAACTGTTGCGAATCGTTTATAATCAATATGGACTTTATCCGGATGGATTAGGACGGTCTCTACAGTTGGTATCAGAACGGTGGTCTTAGCGAACCAGGTCTGCATTAGTATGTATAACTGATAAGTCGTTAGAATGCATTAGTGAGTCTGGACTTCGACCGTGTCTGCATGTCAAAAGTTTTACTTATCATTAGTGTCAAAAATTATTTGCTTATCATCCTTAAAGTCTAGACACGTCTTACTGCCTCTATTGCATAGACTGTGTATAGATAAATTAATATCTTAGCGTGTCTGTTATTGTTACCTTTGCCTGACAGCTTCCATAGATTTCTCCGTAACTTATGGGATTTTAGTATTATATATGCATATGTAAATTATGTATTGCAGGGTACTAATCTATATCCTATACTATTCCATATCAAAAATCCTTCATCTGATCGTACGAGATGAATCCCTCAACCAGTTCGAGTCCCTCAGATTTCGATAGCTATTCCGATAGTTATTCCGACAGCTTTTCCGACATAGAGTTTCACTCGAACTCCGAAAGCAGTGTCATCGGAATGAATCAACCAATCAACCATCCCCAATTCATCTGATGGTTTCGTAGTCGACTAAATTAATGGAGGCGAGAAGAAGGCGATCCTTTCCACTCACCAACCTGCACTCTTGATGAAGAACCTGAAATACTTACCGGCGAATCAGTCCGAAACACCATTTTCACCCTCATTTCCAGGATATCTCGTAACTACTATATATTATCCACAATTCTAAACCTTATTCATCCATTCGTCCTGACCGACAATCATCCTGGAAGTAATGGAAGAAGTCAACGAGCTTCGCGCCCGAGTAATAAATTCGAAGAATATAGTGCAAAATTTACCAGCTTCAGCAACATCACCGGCACCAACAGTACCATCAGTAACAGCACCAGTACCACCAATAATCCATGCCTCAACATCTCATTCAGTACCTCGAGTACAATCATCGTTATACGTATCGTTCTACATCAATCATCTTCGTTCTTCATGGCGATTATGTAATCTCTAATGTTTTAGAGATTATGTATTCTAGTTATAACGGTAAATCAAATGAGATTAATATTACATTAACTCATTAAATCTATGATTACATCTGAAGGAAATATATATGTAAGTATATTTTCATAAAGATTGTAATTAAAAATTCTTTCGTACAAACTGTTAATGATGAAAATATTTTAACGGGTAGGTAATACCCGAGGAATATTTAAGATTCACATTAATAAGTTACACTGTACATTCTTCAAAGCTGATTCAACAGTCGTTTACTATCCTACTTACATCCACCGTTATACAAATCCTTTCACCACAGAATAACCATTTTCATCCAATTTCATATTTGGATTTTGATTTATCAGAATCCAACAAGTGGCATAATGAAGAAAACATTTGACAAAATAAAATTTGTTAGAAACAGATAAATTAACTATGAGGAATTTTATTAAGAATTCACGCTAACAAAATCCTAGCTAACTGTTAATTCCGTATTATATTTAATTATCGCAATTTATTATCGTAATTTAATTATCACAATTTATTTTATCGCAATTTACATTCTCGCAATTTTATTTATCGTCATTTAATTTCTGCTATTTACTTTACGCACTTTATTTATCGTTATTTAAATTCTGTATTTATTTTACGTACTTTAAGTATCGGGACACGTATACAAGGTTTTGACATATCATATCGACGCATATATATATATATATATATTATTTGGAATAACTATAGACACTCTATATGCAGTAATGATTGAGTTCTCTATACAGGGTTGAAGTTGATTCTATAATAATATATATACTTTGAGTTGTGATCGAGTCTGAGACACGTACACGGGTCACAATACGTATTAATTAATTCGATTATATTATATCAAATTATATATGAATTATTGGACTGTTAACTGTAGACTATCGACCGTGGACTATCAAGATAGGACAATTAAAAATGAATTAAAATATTGATTATAACATATGAAACTAAATAATTCTTCAAGTTTGCCACTTGACTTCATCTTAAACCTCAATTGTATCTTGACGATTACAATCTGCGTTCAAACTCTTTATGATTCTTGAAAACACCTCAATCGATAGGATGAATCAACCGCATTTCATCTACGGAAGGAAAGATTTAGGCATATAGTTATGCGCCTGAGAAACTCTCGGCAACTGAGTAAAAGTTTAACACGTAACCGCGTCAGATCCTTTGACATTTATTAGTAAAAATAACTTTGCAATCCCTTTTCAAAGTAGCCAACTTTGTCACAGCTCCAGCAAGTCAACTTCGACTTTTCGTTCGAAACAACCTTATTATCACCTTGATTTATATGCATGCTCTTTTATTGTTACCGGGGAACCATTTATATTCCACCATATTACCAGCGGATGTACCAGCAACCTCGTTACTTCTTGACTTAAATCTCTCTGATAAACCATTATATTTATTCATTGAAACCCTACCATATACTCATCCGCATCTTGTAACGAGAACTGACATACCAATTACCGGGAATCAGCAATCAGTACTTTAAAAACTCACAGCATATCTACATCAACAGTTATATGTATAACATTCATCTCTTAGAATTATGATCTTTCATTCTGAAATTCTGAGAAGCACTCAGTCTACAAATCAATACTTTGAATGTTGAAAAAGCTGAATGAAGCAGCAGAAACCGTAGACAACCATAAACGACCTTAACCGTCGAAAGTTTGATGATAAAGAATGGAGTATTGGAAAACACCCAATAGAAAATTTAGTACCGAAAAAGCGGATTATGCGAAACTATGAAGGAAGCCGTGGACAAATCGCAAAGAATAAGTTTGACTTCAAAGAATCCAAATGATTCAATGTCTGCTGAAATCTTTAGCGAATACCTTGCTTCTGACTCCAAACTCTTGTGGGCAAATTTTCTTCGCCATCCTTCGATATTAGATATTCCAAGATATCATCGTATCTTTCATTATAAATATCCTCCATATTTCTGAATATATTTTCATAACTATTCTTATCTTTAATAATTAATCTCTTCGTGCTATCAGTGTTACATCATATAGAAACTGTTAGTTTCTATATTCTGTAAACTTTTGAGCTTAAAATATGAATGTTATTGAAGTAATGATGGGAACTGATGCATGAGTTAGTATAATATAATGACACTTGATCAACGTGATTATATTAAAGTAAGTCATGCTGAGTTTCTAATGGGACGTGATGATTCACAGATCATAACGTCATCGTGTTCCATGTTACATAACTCTGTCATTTTGCTTAACTTCTGAACATATCAAGAAAGTATATTCTTGATAGTTCTATTCTCAGTGAATCTGGTAATTGAACAAATCAAATCGTGCTATTACGTTCCTTCTTATTTAGAACATTAACAATGTTCATTCTGAAACTTATATCTGCGAATTCTGGACTATTACAAGAGATGCCAAATCGTCAGAAGAAGAAACGAAGGGACAAAGCTCTAGAATAGAAATTGGAGTATAAATCGCAGCAAATAAGAGGGAGTATTAACTATGGATGACAATGATTATAGGAAACAGAAATAGGGACATTGAAATATAAGTGGAGATATAAAGCCCAATAACAACACATAGATTACAAACGGTGGATATTAATACGAATAGCAATATAAAGACACGGTATAATTAAGAATAGTATCACCCCAAGGTAATGGTAGAAGAACACAGATTTTCTAGTGGGAGATTTAAAAGAAGAATGACAGAATTGATAATTTGAAAAATATCAAGGATTAGAACGGGATTAAGCATTTTCGCAATCTTTTGGATGTATGAACTAAGAAAGAAAGTATAGGAATGTTAAGAATAATGGAACGGAAGAGTTAATTTATAATGGAAATATCAGACAGAGTAATCGAGGCAGATCATCGCATTTAATTATAGAGATCTTAATTTCCTTACTCGCCTAAGAATCAGATCTCTTAGATTTCGAAGATTTCATTTAAATCTCTTGAATTCCGGAATTTAAACGTGGCCATGTGAAAGGTTAAGACGCACCTTATTTTCTAAGTTCAACCATGACTAGTCAAGAGTTATGATGAAACTTGTCTTTCTCATTTAACTCTTTTGTGATAGCCTCATTCGTGCTCTTCGAATAATCGAATTATTTTATCTGTAGTACTCAATGATGATAAAACTTTATTTATCAACTCAAATTCGTCATGAAAACATTTTTATTGTTATCCATAATGACCTCTCTCAAATTTCGGGACGAAATTTCTTTAACGGGTAGGTACTGTGACGACCCGGGAATTTCCGACTAAATTTAAACTTAATTTTTATATGATTTCAATACGATAAGCAAAGTCTGTAAAGTTGAGTTTTAAAACTCTTAAAATAGTTTACATAAATTCATTTGACCTCTGACCATTCTCGACGATTCACGAACTATTAATTGTAAATAAATGAATATATTTATATATATTTAAATATATATAATAATTTGAATTGAAAATAATTTACGATTTAATCGTTAGAACTAAAAATGTAAAATAATATATGATATAATTAAATTGATATTAATATGAATCTATATATATATAATTAATGTATATTAAATATAAATATTAAATAATTATAATACTTGTTTGATGTTCTGATTGATATTAAGCAGGTTAAATTCAAACTTATGAAATTTGAAAATAACCGTGTGATTATATGTAATATCTTGCTTTCATTCAATCATCATATTATAAATCCATTTATTAATTTATTAATGTCATCATTTGACAAACCCATTTCCACATCTAGTTGCTTTATGTTTTCAATCAATTAACATTATATTATATCTATTTCTATCTATAGTATACATGATACTGCGAGTTGGAGAGAAAACAAATGTAAATATTTATATATATTGTGGCTGCTTTACTTTATCCCACAGTTTAAACACGATTCATCAATTAGAGGTTACTATTTCTTAAATGGACCACTTGTTTTCATCCGTGATACTTTCAATTATTAATCATGGTTACTGTGTTTAATGGATGAATTCATTGTTAGACTACAGTGTTTATCACTAATAATATTCCATATACATATATCAATATTCATGTATCCAGCTATGAATATCTATCTTTCTAACCACTACACTATATGAACATATACATTTACACACATCATGGTATCACCAAACTCTCTTCCCTTCTTGTTTGCAAACAACCCAAACAACCCAACACCACCGGTTGTTACCACTGCCATATCTCTCATCTCTATCTTATTCTTGCTAGATCAACCACTATGAAAACCATCGAATATTATCAATCATCACCAATGAAACATATCACCATCGATAGCCATGAAACCCAAAATAAACTGTAAACCATCATTCATCATTTATTGCTACTTTGTTACTCGATCACCAACCAACAAAATCACCACCATCTTGATCTCTTTACTCACCGGAGCCACCATCACTTCACCACCAGTTAAACATCTTCTATTGTAAACCACGACTGTGAGCACCCATCAAAACACCACCTGCATCATTTAAACAAAAATAAATCAATTACTATGTTTTTATTTCTATTACTCGATCATTATCACAACCTCAATTAAACCCTTGGCCACCATCAACCAGACCATCACCATCTATCAATATAACATGTGTTCACCTGCACCTGTTGCTAATCTTTCGAGTCAAAACAAGAACCAAATAACATAAATAAACACCATCCTACACTCATATCGAACTGCACCTACTGCTTCCATTCCTTATTGATATTCGACAGAACTACAGATTGGTTCTTGACTATTAAGACTACAAAACTGAAACCAAACCACAATCACCATCATATTTGACTGCTGCTAAAACTCGAAGTCTACTGCTGTAAGTACTACGGATTTACAGCTACAACTAAACTTGTTTATCATATTCCTGACAAGATAACTAAATTTCACATTCGTTTTACATTCACAACCACAATTTTACTAACTCTATTGAACACAACTATATGTATTATTTTCTAATTTATTCGATCAAAATAAACAAATAGGGTACATCATGATAAATCTGAATGAATTGATTACTAATTTTACAATGAACGATGATGGTGGATAAAAATATAAATTTATATAAATAAATAGATAAATAAATAAATAAAAAAAGAACACAGATTACCTACTTGATCCATTACTGTACCGATTCATGATCGATTGATGATAAATTGATGCAGTCTCTGTATTACACGCTGTGGTGATCAATTTTCCTTCCTTGTGTAAACAGACACCAACTACTGCTTCAACCTTTCTATTGATTCGATAATGATGATGACGACTGATAGAGATATTGAATGATGATAATGATGATGAATCGGTGACCTGTTATATCTCGATGATTGTGGTTTGATCGATTGATCGATTGATCGATTTAGAGAACCGGAGACCCCATGAAACGGGATTCTTGCTGCATCTGCCTTCTGCTTTACTCGATCTGTTTCTGCTTTACTCGATCTGCTTATGATTAGGGATAAGGAATACCCTATCAGATTAATCTTTAAATGGATCACCTAATCTATTATTGGGTTGAGTTTTGTTTGGACCGTTTTAATTATTTTGGGCCGAGATCCATTGGAAACCTTTTGTTGGGCTGAGTGGAGATGAGAGGAAAAAAAAATAAAACGAGATATATATTAAATTTTGTGGTATTTAATTCAAGATAAATTTATATGGAGTAATGGTCTTGAGTGGTGTCGGGTTCCGAGAGGTCGCGGGTTCGAGTCACGCTTGGGGCATACTTTTTACAAAAAGCTTTATAAAAAGGGTATACTCTTTATTCTTATTATTATTATTATTATTATTATTATTATTATTATTATTATTATTATTATTATTATTATTATTATTATTATTATTATTATTATTATTATTATTATTATTATTATTATTATTATTATTATTATTATTTCTAGTATTGATATTATTATTGTTGTGGTTATAATTATGATATAAAGGATATATAAATGATGAAATATTAAGATAAAAGTAATTATTGTTATAGTTAATGATTATGAACATTATAGTATGAATAAGATAGGTTAGGATTATAATTACTTATAATATTATTAGAAGTAGTAAATCATTATTATCTAAATTATCATTTTAACAAATAAATCTTTTGTACACTATATATATTTATAACATATACTTGGATTTTATTAATAATTCACATAACAACTAATGATATTTCATAAATACAATACTAATCACATATATAGGTACATAGATATATTAATATAATTAGTTATATAAATATTAATCATCATAATTATATTTACACAAAATCGATATATATATATATGTATGTATATATATGTATGTATATATATATATATATATATATATATATATATATACTATATATATATATATAATATAACTTAAGATATAATATAAGTATACGTTTTAAAAATGGAATTTAGTATAAATTCTATATAACTATAAACATATATATAATACATATTAATAAATGAAATTTTATGATTTACATTATACGTATTAATAGATATACAATTGTTATAGGTTCATGAATCCGAGGCTAACCCTAGACTTGTTCAATGTCGTTCTATGTATTTTTACTACAAAATACATTAGGTGAGTTTCATTTACCTTTTTACCCTTTATATTTTTGGGCTGAGAATACATGCGCAACTTTTTATAACTGTTTTACGAAATAGACACATGTAATCAAAACTACATTATATGGTTGAATGATCGAAATCGAATATGTCCCTTTATAGTCTGGTAATCTAAGAATTAGGGAACAGACACCCTAATTGACGCGAACTCTAAAGATAGATCTATCGGGCCCAACAAGCCCCATCCTAAGTACCGGATGCTTTAGTACTTCGAAATTTATATCATGTCCGAAGGAGGATCCCGAGGGAGGATCCCGGAATGATGGGGATATTCTTATATGTATATTGTGAATGTCGGTTACCAGGTGTTCAATCCATATGAATGATATTTTTGTCTCTATGCATGGACGTATGTTTATGAGAAATGGAAATATGAAATCTTGTGGTCTATTAAAATTATAAAATGATTATTTATGTTAAACTAATGAACTCACCAACCTTTTGGTTAACACTTGAAAGCATGTTTATTCTCAGGTACGAAAGAAATCTTCCGCTGTGCATTTGCTCATTTTAGAAATATTACTTGAAGTCATTCATGGCATATTTCAAAAGACGTTGCATTCGAGTCGTTACGTTCATCAAGATTATTATTAAATCAATTATAGTTAGATATATTATGAAATGGTATGCCTGCCGTCAACTTTCAATGTAATGAAAGATTGTCTTTTCAAAAACGAATGCAATGTTTGTAAAATGTATCATATAGAGGTCAAGTACCTCGCGATGTAATCAACTGTTGCGAATCATTTATAATCAATATGGACTTCATCCGGATGGATTAAGATGGGTCTCTACACTGTCCTCGTTAGTAACCTACAACTAGTTGTCCATAGTTAGATGTACAGAAATAAATTGATATATATTATGTTGACCCAATCCATGACCCAGTGTATACACGTCTTACGCTAGATCACAACTCAAAGTATATATATTTTTGGAATCAACCTCAACCCTGTATAGCTAACTCCAACATTACTGCATATAGAGTGTCTATGTTTGTTCCAAATAATATATATAGATGGGTCGATATGATATGTCAAAACATTTGCATACGTGTCTATGGTATCCTAAGATTACATAATATATTAGAATACATGTATAATACAATATAAGTTAGCTAGGATATGATTGGTATAGATTTGTTACCAATTTTCACGTAGCTACAACAAGTAAAAATATCCAATCTTGTTTTACCCATAACTTCTTCGTTTTAAATCCGTTTTGAGTGAATCCAATTGCTATGGTTTCATATTGAACTTAAGTTTATGAATCTATACAGAAAAAGTATATGTTTATAGTCAGAAATACAGGTTACAAGTCGCTTTTGTAAAGGTAGTCATTTCAGTCGAAAGAAACGTCTAGATGACCATTTTGGAAAACATAATTCCATTTTTAGTTTAATCATGATTTTTGGATATAGTTTCATGTTCATAAGAAAAATCATTTTCCCAGAAGAATAACTTTTAAATCAAAGTTTATCATAGTTTTTAATTAACTAACCCAAAACAGCCCGCGGTGTTACTACGACGGCGTATATCCAGTTTTACGGTGTTTTTCGTGTTTTCAGGTTTTAAATCATTAAGTTAGCATATCATATAGATATATAACATGTGTTTAGTTTATTTTAAAAGTCAAGTTATAAGGATTAACTTTTGTTTGCGAACAAGTTTAGAATTAACTAAACTATGTTCTAGTGATTACAAGTTTAAACCTTCGAATAAGGTAGTTTTATATATATGAATTGAATGATGTTATGAACATCATTACTATCTCGGGTTTTGTGGATAAACCCACTAGAAATGAGAAAAATATATCTCGCTTCAAAGGGTCCTTGGATGGCTTGAAAGTTCTTGAAGCAGAATCATGACACGAAAACAAGTTCAAGTAAGATTTCCACTCGAAATAAGATTGTTAGAGTTATAGAAATTGAATAAAAGTTTGAATATGAGTATTACCTTGTATTAGAAAGATATCTTACTGTAAATAAGAAAGATTTCTTGAGGTTGGATGATCACTTTACAAGATTGGAAGTAAGCTAGCAAACTTGGAAGTATTCTTGATTTTATGAAACTAGAACTTATAGAATTTATGAAGAACACTTAGAACTTGAAGATAGAACTTGAGAGAGATCAATTTGATGAAGAAAATTGATGAATGAAAGTGTTTGTAGGTGTTTTTAGTCGTTGGTATGTGGATTAGATATAAAGGATGTGTAATTTTGTTTACATGTAAATAAGTCATGAATGATTACTAATATTTTTTTAATTTTATGAGATATTTCATGCTAGTTGCCAAATGATGGTTCCCACATGTGTTAAGTGACTCGCATGGGCTACTAAGAGCTGATCATTGGAGTGTATATACCAATAGTACATACATCTAAAAGTTGTGTATTGTACGAGTACGAATACGGGTGCATACGAGTAGAATTGTTGATGAAACTGAACGAGGATGTAATTGTAAGCATTTTTGTTAAGTAGAAGTATTTTGATAAATGTCTTAAAGTCTTTCAAAATTGTATAAATACATATTAAAACACTACATGTATATACATTTTAACTGAGTCGTTAAGTCATCGTTAGTCGTTACATGTAAATGTTGTTTTGAAGCCTTTAGGTTAACGATCCTGTTAAGTGTTGTTAACCCATTGTTTATTATATCAAATGAGATGTTAAATTATTACATTATCATGATATTATGATATATTAATATATCTTAATATGATATATATACAATTAAATGTCGTTAAAACGATAATCGTTACATATATGTCTCGTTTCGAAATCATTAAGTTAGTAGTCTTGTTTTTACATATGTAGTTCATTGTTAATATACTTAATGATATGTTTACTTATCATAATACCATGTTAACTATATATATATATCCATATATATGACATCATATAGTTTTTACAAGTTTTAACGTTCGTGAATCACCGGTCAACTTGGGTGGTCAATTGTCTATATAAAACCTATTTCAATTAATCAAGTCTTAACAAGTTTGATTACTTAACATGTTGAAAACACTTAATCACATAAATATCAATTTCATTTAATATATATAAACATGGAAAAGTTTGGGTCACTACAATACCTACCCGTTAAATAAATTTCGTCCCGAAATTTTAAGCAATTGGAAGTGTTGACGTATCTTCTGGAAATAAATGCGGGTATTTCTTCTTCATCTGATCTTCTCATTCCCAGGTGAACTCGGGTCCTCTACGAGCATTCCATAGAACCTTAACAATTGGTATCTTGTTTTTCTTAAGCCTTTTAACCTCACGATCCATTATCTCGACGGGTTCTTCAATGAATTGTAGTTTTTCATTGATTTTAATTTCGTCTAAAGGAATAGTGAGATCTTATTTAGCTAAGCACTTCTTCATATTCGAGATGTGAAAGGTATTATGTACATTGGCGAGTTGTTGAGGTAATTCAAGTCGGTAGGCTACTGGTCCGGCACGATCTAAAATCTTGAATGGTCCAATGTATCTTGGATTTAGTTTCCCCCGTTTACCAAATCGGACAACGCCTTTCCAAGGCGAAACCTTAAGCATGACCATCTCCCCAATTTTAAATTCTATATCTTTCCTTTTAAGGTCCGCGTAGCTCTTTTGTCGACTCTGAGAGGTTTTCAACCGTTGTTGAATTTGGATGATTTTCTCTGTAGTTTCTTGGATTATCTCTGGACCCGTAATCTGTCTATCCCCTAATTCATTCCAACAAATTAGAGATCTGCACTTTCTACCATAAAGTGCTTCGAATGGTGCCATTTTGATACTCGAGTGGTAACTGTTATTGTAGGAAAATTCTGCTAATGGTAGATGTCGATCCCAACCGTTTCCAAAATCAATAACACATGCTCGTAGCATGTCTTCAAGAGTCTGTATCATCCTTTCGCTCTGCCCATCGGTTTGTGGATGATAGGCAGTACTCATGTTTAGACGAGTTCCCAATGCTTGTTGTAATGTCTACCAAAACCTTGAAACAAATCTGCCATCCCTATCAGAGATAATAGAGATTGGTATTCCATGTCAGGAGATGACTTCCTTCAAATACAGTCGTGCTAACTTCTCCATCTTGTCATCTTCTCTTATTGGCAGAAAGTGTGCTGATTTGGTGAGACGATCAACTATTACCCAAATAGTATCAAAACCACTTGCAGTCCTTGGCAATTTAGTGATGAAATCCATGGTAATGTTTTCCCATTTCCATTCTGGGATTTCGGGTTGTTGAAGTAGACCTGATGGTTTCTGATGCTCAGCTTTGACCTTAGAACACGTCAAACATTCCCCTACGTATTTAGCAACATCGGCTTTCATACCTGGCCACCAAAAATGTTTCTTGAGATCTTTGTACATCTTCACCGTTCCAGGATGTATTGAGTATCTGGTTTTATGAGTTTCTCTAAGTACCATTTCTCTCATATCTCCAAATTTTGGTACCCAAATTCTTTCAGCCCTATACCGGGTTCCGTTTTCCCGAATATTAAGATGCTTCTCCGATCCTTTGGGTATTTCATCCTTTAAATTTTCCTCTTTTAAAACTCCTTGTTGCGCCTCCTTTATTTGAGTAGTAAGGTTATTTTGAATCATTATATTCATAGTTTTTACTCGAATGGGTTCTCTATCCTTTCTACTCAAAGCGTCAGCTACCACATTCGCCTTCCCCGGGTGGTAACGAATCTCAAAGTTGTAATCATTCAACAATTCAATCCACCTGCGCTCCCTCATGTTCAGTTGTTTCTGATTAAATATATGTTGAAGACTTTTGTGGTCGGTATATATAATACTTTTGACCCCATATAAGTAGTGCCTCCAAGTCTTTAATGCAAAAATAACAGCGCCTAATTCCAAATCGTGTGTCGTATAATTTTGCTCGTGAATCTTCAATTGTCTAGACGCATAAGCAATTACCTTCGTTCGTTGCATTAATACACAACCGAGGCCTTGCTTTGAGGCGTCACAATATATCACAAAATCATCATTCCCTTCAGGCAATGATAATATAGGTGCCGTAGTTAACTTTTTCTTCAACAATCGAAATGCTTTTTCTTGTTCATCCTTCCATTCAAATTTCTTCCCTTTATGCGTTAATGCAGTCAAGGGTTTTGCTATTTTGGAAAAATCTTGGATGAATCTTCTGTAGTAACCAGCCAGTCCTTCGGAGTTTTAGGGGTTTCCCACTTCTCAACGGTCTCAATCTTTGCTGGATCCACCTGAATACCTTCTTTGTTCACTATGTGACCGAGGAATTGAACTTCTTCCAACCAAAATGCACACTTTGAAAACTTAGCGTACAGTTTTTCTTTCCTCAACAACTCTAGCACTTTTCTCAAATGTTCTTCGTGCTCTTGATCATTCTTTGAGTAGATAAGTATGTCATCAATGAAAATAATGACAAACTTGTCGAGATATGGCCCACACACACGGTTCATGAGATCCATGAACACAGCTGGTGCGTTAGTCAATCCAAACAGCATAACCATAAACTCGTAATGACCGTAACACATTCTGAAAGAAGTCTTCGGAATATCGTCCTCCTTCACCCGCATTTGATGATACCCAGAACGTAAATCAATCTTCGAATAAACTGACGAGCCTTGTAATTGATCAAATAAGTCGTCGATTCTCAGTAGTGGGTAACGGTTCTTGATGGTAAGTTTGTTCAACTCACGGTAGTCGATACACAACCTGAATGTACCATCCTTCTTTTTGACAAACAAAATAGGAGCTCCCCATGGTGATGTACTTGGTCGTATGAAACCACGCTCTAGAAGTTCTTGTAATTGGCTTTGAAGTTCCTTCATTTCACTGGGTGTGAGTCTGTATGGAGCACGAGGTATTGGTGCAGCTCCCGGTACAAGATCTATTTGAAATTCAACGGATCGGTGTGGAGGTAATCCCGGTAATTCTTTCGAAAATACATCGGGAAATTCTTTTACGACGGGAACATCATTGATGCTCTTTTCTTCAGTTTGTACTTTCTCGACGTGTGCTAGAACAGCATAGCAACCCTTTCTTATTAACTTTTGCGCCTTCAAATTACTAATAAGATTTAGCTTCGCGTTGCTCTTTTCTCCGTACACCATTAAGGGTTTTCCTTCTTCTCGTACAATGCGAATTGCATTTTTGTAACATACGATCTCTGCTTTCACCTCTTTCAACCAGTCCAAGCCGATTATCACATCAAAACTCCCTAACTCTACTGGTATCAAATTAATCTTAAATGTTTCACTAACCAGTTTAATTTCTCGATTCCGACATATATTATCTGCTGCAATTAATTTACCGTTTGCTAATTCTAGTATAAACTTATTATCCAAAGGCGTCAATGGACAACTTAATTTAGCACAGAAATCCTTACTCATATAGCTTCTATCCGCACCCGAATCAAATAAAATATAAGCAGATGTATTGTCAATAAGAAACGTACCCGTAACAAGCTCCGGGTCTTCCTGCGCTTCAACCGCATTAATGTTGAAGACTCTTCCTCAGCCTTGCCCATTATTATCCCCCTGATTTGGACACATATTTTTGTAATGGCCCTTCTTCCCGCATCCGAAACAGGTAATGTCTGCATAACTTGTTCCGGCATTATTTTTTCCCTTAGCCATTGATCCGTAGATTTCGCACTTTGTCGCACCATGGACCTTTCTATTACACTTAGTACACAATGCTGTATAGAGCCCAGTTGGATGGTATCCTTCACATCTCTGGCATAATTTCTGCCTCTTGTTGTTATTGTTGGGATTGTTGTTGTTGCGGTTGTTATTGTTGTTGAAACGGTTGTTGTATTTGTTGCTGGGGTGGTTATTGTTGTTGCGTTTGTTGTTACAAAAATTGGTGCGATTGTAGTTATGATTGTTGGGTTGATTATTGAAATTGTGACCCTTGTCACTAGTTTCTTCCCATTTCCTCTTGACTTGTTTCGTATTGGCTTCTTCGACCGCCTGCTCTTTAATCCTTTCCTCAATTTGATTTATAAGTTTATGAGCCATTCGCCTTGCCTTTTGTATGGAGGCGGGCTCATGTGAACTTATATCCTCTTGGATCCTTTCCGGTAACCCTTTTACAAATGCGTCGATTTTCTCTTCTTCATCTTCGAACCCTCCCGGACACAATAGGCACAACTCTGTGAATCGTCGTTCGCACGTGGTAATATCAAACCCTTGTGTTCGTAACCCTCTAAGCTCTACCTTGAGCTTATTGACCTCGTTTCTGGGACGGTATGTTCATTCATTAAGTGTTTGAATGCTGACCACGATAGTGCGTAAGCAGCATCTTATCCCACTTGTTCGAGATAGGTATTCCACCATGTTAACGCAGTACCTGTGAAGGTATGCGTGGCGTACTTTACCTTATCTTCCTCAGCACATTTTCTTATAGCAAACACAGATTCGACCTTTTCGATCCATCGTTTCAGTCCGACTGGTCCTTCAGTTCCATCAAATTCCAAAGGTTTACAGGCAGTGAAAGCCTTGTAGGAGCATCCTACACGGTTTCATGTGGAGTTAACTCCACTGCTAGACCCTGAGTTATTGCTGTTTTGCATTGCAGCCTGTACTGCGGCTATATTTGCTGCAAGCAAAGCACGGAAGTCTTCCTCACTCATTTTCAAGTTTTGACGAGTAGTCGGTGCCATTTCCTTCAAAAATAGCCAAAAGAATTAAGTTAATCATATAGAATATTAAGAGTAGTCAATAGTATTCTGTAGCATAATATGAACTCATTTATAAAAGCTTTTTCTTCATATTAGCATTTTATAAGTTTTAATTAGGGTAATACCTACCTGTTAAGTTCATACTTAGTAGCTAACATACAATTCAACTACTACAATTCTATATGAAAACTGATTATAATAATATTTCACATTCAAACTTTTATACAATATTTTGCAAACTTACAATACCGCTATTTTATATATAGCATGAAATATAGCACATAAAAACTCTGATACAAAATAGTTGCGAAGACAATTCTAGTTAATACGCAAGTCATTTAACAAAGGCAATAAAGACACGTAATTCATACGTCCAAAAACAAGTCATGCATTCTGGTTTTACTATGACTACTTCCCATCCTTGGTCTTGTGGAACATAACCGTTGTGACCGTTGACAAGACAGCATGTTGTAATGTCGTCTAAAGGACGAGGGTTTCGTAATGTCCAACATCCCCTTAATAATCTAAAAACCTTGTTTATCATCTCAACTACCGAGTCCATCACTTGTGGGAATGTTTTATTTAAAAGTAGCAATCCAATGTTCTTTTTCTCAATTTGATGTGAAGCGAACATTATTAACCCGTAAGCATAACATGCTTCTTTATGTTGCATGTTAGAAGCTCTTTCTAACTCACGAAATCCTATGTTGGGACATGTTGAGTCAAAATAGGTTCTTAACCCGTAGCGTAAAATTGCATTTGGGTTCCCCGCATTTAACGCTTTAAAGAAAACACGGCGTAACTTAGGGTCTCCCCAATGTGATATACCCCACCTATCAAAGGAAAGCCTTTTATAAACTAAGGCATTTCTGGAAAGTCTTTCAAATGTTTGACAAGTTAATTTTGCCATAACTAAATGTGCAGATGAATTCTGACTGACTCTAGACAAGATTTCCTCAATCATATCCTCTGGTAGGTCTTCTAAAATATTCGGTTGTCTACCCTTAACATCCATTTTGTTTTTATACTGTAAAATAGACAAGGATTAGATTCGTAAAAGATAATTAACAAACAATACAAGCAATTTTTACATAGAACATAAAAGTATAAGCACACTATATTACATATATTACACAACATGATTACAACTCTTTAATCCGACTCACTCGTTTCTTCTTCTTCGGACTTGGTTCATTTTGCTAATTTCCTAGGGATATATGATGCTCCCCTAATACGAGCTATCGTTTTTCACAATGGTTTAGAAAAACCTGGTGGTTTAGAGGTTCCCGGGTCATTGTTACATTTTAGGAAATACGGATGTTGCCGATACCTATAAAGTTCATCGGGGCTGGAATCGGGTTTTCTCAATTTTTATACCTTTTCCCTTATTATTTTCTTTCACTTTATTAAATTGGGTCGAGGTAATTTCTATAACATCATCGGAATCCTCATCGGGATCCAATTCATCGGAAAATTGATAATCTTCCCAATATTTTGCTTCCTCGGCGGAAACACCATTGACCATTATTAACTTTGGTCCGTTGGTTGAGGATTTTCTTTTATTTAATCGATTTACTATAGGTATCAATATTTCTTCTTCCGGAACCTCTTCTTCTTCCGGTTCCTCCTCTTCTGATTCCTCTTCTTTCGGTTCCTCTTCTTCCGGTTCCTCTTCTTCCGGTTCCTCTTCGGGAATTTGTGAATCTTCCCAAATTATATTCGACTCTTCATTATTATTAGGTGAGTCGATGGGATTTGTACTAGTGGTAGACATCTATCACACAATATCAGACACATTAAGAGGTTAATATATCACATAATATTTACATGTTAATAATATATAATTTCCAACAAAAGTGTTAAGCAATCGTTTTTAAAGAAAAAAAGGTCGAAGTCCAGACTCACTAATGTATCCTAACAAACTCGATAAGACACACTAATGCAAATTTCTGGTTCTCTAAGACCAACGCTCGGATACCAACTGAAATATCCCGTTCATATTGATGATAAACGTTCCATATTAATTGATTTCGTCGCGAGGTTTTGACCTCTATATGAGACGTTTTTCAAAGACTGCATTCGATTTTAAAACAAACCATAACCTTTAAAATATTATGATGATTATCAAATAATGATAATCTAAAATATAGCGTTTTTCACACGACCATTACATAATGGTTTACAATAATATTACACATTAACATAAGTCTTCGAATGCAGTTTTTAAACAATATTATACAAGCATGGACTCCAAATCCTGTCCTTAATTTAGTATGCAACAGCGGAAGCTCTTAATAATCACCTGAGAATAAACATGCTTAAAACGTCAACAAAATTTTTGGTGAGTTATAGGTTTAACCTATATATTATTAAATCATAATAATAGACCACAAGATTTCATTTTTATAACACATCTCTTATCAGGCATTTCGCAAATTGCATAGAGATAAAAATCATTCATATGTTGAACACCTGGTAACCGACGTTAACTTAATGCATAGAATATCTCTAAAACAGAACCTCTCGTCTGTATAATAATCTCGAAGTACTAAACCATCCATAACCTGAATGGGGGTTGTTAAGCCCAATAGATCTATCTTTAGGATTCACGTCAATTAGGGGCCATTTCCCTAATTCTTAGGCTACCAGACTTGAAGGGCGATATTCGGTTTAATAATCCAACCATAGAATGTAGTTTTGCGTACTTGTGTCTATTTTGTAAAACATTTATAAAGCTGCATGTATTCTCATCCCAAAATATTAGATTTTAAAAGTGGGACTATAACTCACCTTCACAGATTTTTACTTCATCGGGAAGTAAGACTTGGCCACTGGTCGATTAACGAACCTATAACAAATATGTAAATATATATCAAAGTATGTTCAAAATATATTTACAACATTTTTTAATACGTTTTAATGTTTTAAATATTTTCAGTCAGCTATCCTCGTTAGTAACCTACAACTAGTTGTCCATAGTTAGATGTACAGAAATAAATTGATATATATTATCTTGATCCAATCCACGACCCAGTGTATACAAATCTCAGGCTAGATCACAACTCAAAGTATATATATTTTTGGAATCAACCTCAACCCTGTATAGCTAACTCCAACATTACTGCATATAGAGTGTCTATGGTTATTCCAAATAATATATATAGATGGGTCGATATGATATGTCAAAATATTTGCATCCGTGTCTATGGTATCCCAAGATTACATAATATATTAGAATACATGTATAATACAATATAAGTTAACTAGGATATGATTGGTATAGATTTGTTACCAATTTTTACGTAGCAACAACAAGTAAAAATATCCAATCTTGTTTTACCCATAACTTCTTCGTTTTAAATCCGTTTTGAGTGAATCCAATTGCTATGGTTTCATATTGAACTTAAGTTTATGAATCTATATAGAAAAAGTATAAGTTTATAGTCGGAAATACAAGTTACAAGTCACTTTTGTAAAGGTAGTTATTTCAGTCGAAAGAACGACGTTTAGATGACCATTTTGGAAAACATAATTCCATTTTGAGTTAAATCATGATTTTTGGATATAGTTTCATGTTCATAAGAAAAATCATTTTCCCAGAAGAATAACTTTTAAATCAAAGTTTATCATAGTTTTTAATTAACTAACCCAAAACAGCCCGCGGTGTTACTACGACGGCGTATATCCAGTTTTACGGTGTTTTTCGTGTTTTCAGGTTTTAAATCATTAAGTTAGCATATCATATAGTTATAGAACACTTGTTTAGTTGATTTTAAAAGTCAAGTTAGAAGGATTAACTTTTGTTTGCGAACAAGTTTAGAATTAACTAAACTATGTTCTAGTGATTACAAGTTTAAATCTTCGAATAAGGTAGTTTTATATATATGAATCGAATAATGTTATGAACATCATTACTACCTCGGGTTTTGTGGATAAACCCACTGGAAATGAGAAAAATATATCTAGCTTCAAAGGATCCTTGGATGACTTGAAAGTTCTTGAAGCAGAATCATGACACGAAAACAAGTTCAAGTAAGATTTCCACTCGAAATAAGATTGTTAGAGTTATAGAAATTGAATCAAAGTTTGAATATGAGTATTACCTTGTATTAGAAAGATATCTTACTATAAATAAGAAAGTTTTCTTGAGATTGGATGATCACTTTATAAGATTGGAAGTAAGCTAGCAAACTTGGAAGTATTCTTGATTTTATGAAATTAGAACTTATAGAATTTATGAAGAACACTTAGAACTTGAAGATAGAACTTGAGAGAGATCAATTTGATGAAGAAAATTGATGAATGAAAGTGTTTGTAGGTGTTTTTGGTCATTGGTATATGGATTAGATATAAAGGATGTGTAATTTTTTTTACATGTAAATAAGTCATGAATGATTACTTATATTTTTGTAATTTTATGAGATATTTCATGCTAGTTGCAAAATGATGGTTCCCACATGTGTTAGGTGACTCACATGGGCTGCTAATAGCTGATAATTGGAGTGTATATACCAATAGTACATACGTCTAAAAGCTGTGTATTGTACGAGTACGAATACAGGTGCATACGAGTAGAATTGTTGATGAAACTGAACGAGGATGTAATTGTAAGCATTTTTATTAAGTAGAAGTATTTTAATAAGTGTCTTGAAGTCTTTCAAAAGTGTATAAATACATATTAAAACACTACATGTATATACATTTTAACTGAGTCGTTAAGTCATCGTTAGTCGTTACATGTAAATGTTGTTTTGAAGCCTTTAGGTTAACGATCATGTTAAGTGTTGTTAACCCATTGTTTATTATATCAAATGAGATGTTAAATTATTACATTATTATGATATTATGATATATTAATATATCTTAATATGATATATATATAATTAAATGTCATTACAACGATAATCGTTACATATATGTCTCATTTCGAAATCATTAAGTTAGTAGTCTTGTTTTTACATATGTAGTTCATTGTTAATATACTTAATGATATGTTTACTTATCATAATACCATGTTAACTATATATATATCCATATATATGACATCATATAGTTTTTACAAGTTTTAATGTTCGTGAATCACCGGTCAAATTGGGTGGTCAATTGTCTATATAAAACCTGTTTCAATTAATCAAGTCTTAACAAGTTTGATTGCTTAACATGTTGGAAACACTTAATCATATAAATATAAATTTCATTTAATATATATAAACATGGAAAAGTTCGGGTCACTACACATGCCGTCAACTTTCAATGAAATGAAAGTTTGTCTTTTAAAAACGAATGCAATGTTTGTAAAATGTATCATATAGAGGTAAAATACCTCACAATGAAATCAATTATTATGTAACATTTATAATTGATATGAACGGGGCATTTCAGATCTATCTTTAGGATTCGCGTCAATTAGGGTGTATGTTCCCTAATTCTTAGATTACCAGAGTAAAAAGGGTGATATTCGATTCGATAATCCAACCATAGAATGTAGTTTCGATTACTTGTGTCTATTTTGTAAAACATTTATAAAAGCAGCGCATGTATTCTCAGTTCCAAAAAATATATATATTGCAAAAGCATTTAAAAAGGGAGCAAATGAAACTCACAATACGATATTTTGTAGTAAAAATATTCACACGACGGAACTGAACAATGCAGGGTTGGCCTCGGATTCACGAACCTATATCAAGTATATATATTGACACATATAATATCAATCAACTAAGTTTATTTTTATTTTATAATGTATTAAGATTAATATCTTTATTTATATACTTATATGTAATATTATGGTGTTTGTAATAAATATATCTTTATATAGAAAATATTTATTTGTTATAATAATATTGTTAATATGAAAAATGATAATAATAATGATGATAAATTTAAGAATTATATTAATTTTATAATAATAATAGTAATAATGATAATAATAATATTAATGTTAATAATGATGATAATAATAATAATAATAATAATAATACTTATAATTCCTTAAATCATGACTTTTATTATAATTATATTATTGGTCCCTTGATAACAACAGGAGTATTGTAGAGGGGGTGAATACAATTTCTTTTAAATAACTTAACAGTTAAACACGATTAGTATTCAAGCATGTAAATTACATAGAGTCACAGGCAATTTTCAACAGTTATTCTTTATTGATTAAATCACAAAGAATCACAACTATCCTTGGTGGAATGATAGTTGGTTGATACAGATTACCTAGGTTATAGCTAAGAGGTGAACTAAAAGCTATTACACGTTTTTGACTCTAAATAAATAAACTCGCACCACTAGTTGTTACAATAGTGGATACAATAATTTATAGTAGTCATATTAACCGTGTAATGGTTCTATTGTCCACTGGTACATAGGATGTCTGTACTTATGGGGACAACTGCATTAGAGAGCATGCTCTCCTCTTTCCTATTTGGTAGCTATTTGCAGGAACACCCCATTTCGATTTGGTACCACTATTTGATTAAACAAATAGAATGTTGTGTTCCCTAGGTGTTGACAAAGTATAACCCATGTCTGCACATGCGTTAAACTTCTGCATTCCCACATGGTCTTGTAAGGTCACTTGTCAGCCGCCGACGCGTGTCCTTTTCTGTTGAACTTTGTCTTTGACTTCTGTTGAATAGTACCATTGATGTAGACCATACGGAAAAACTACTATGCTTATAATGGAGCATAGCTGTCTTGTGTAGTAAGCTGCATTCCAGCTGTGCTGGTTCTTCATTGCCGAGACATTTGATATTCTTGAACTACTGAGTACACATCTTGTGCTGATTGAAGAACACTTTCTACCTTGTGCTGGTAGACTGAGCAGCAAACTAAACACTCGACACAGCAATATCTGCTATCTATACATAAACAACCTTGTGCTGGCTGCACATAACATTTTAGTGCAAATAAATTACAGTTTTGTCATAATTAAATCCTTAATTATTTTGGGGACTCAACAATCTCCCCCTATTTGATGAAGACAAAACCTATGACATATAGAGAAAACACTAAAGCCAGCACCGAGTGACCTATTGAAAAATAGGCAGTAAATTTATCCCTTTTTAAGTTTGTTTTTGGGATCTTTTGCTGAGTTATCCATATCTTATAATTTGATATGATTTTGAAGATAAACTCATTTCACTTTCATTACAACAGAGTATATACAGTAATTACAAGAACATCATAATGAAAAATAAAATAAACAAAAGATACAATTTAAGCACTAGAGGGCTATCTATCTTTATCTTTATCTAATTCCTCTTCAGATAGCTCCTCTTGTTTGATTCTCCAGGCTTCAGGAAACAGGATAGGTATATTAGCAGGATCAAATACAGGAATATGAGGAGGTAGAATGATGCGATCTCTTCTTTGTGAGCCTTCACCAGTAGATTTCTTACCTTTAGGTTTTTGAGAAAGTACTTCTTCTATGTTTACTACTGGTGCATTCCTAAATTTTGTAGCTTTGTTGAAGAGATCTTGGAGTTCTGGCTTCAATGACTTTTTCATACCACTTTCAGCTTTACCAATGAAATACTCCAATATCTCCATCCATTTACTGAATCCTAAGGATCGTAACTCATCATAATTTATCCTTTCTTGAACATTATTCTCCCTGCTGACATTGAAAGCTCTTTTTGAGCCTCTATGCACTTTGATGATCCTGTTGGGATTTGATCTTCTGTTCATCACATCACCATACCTGCTCCTATAATAATGATCAGATAGTTCTATGGTTCGAGCAGTTTCTATAGGAGCAATAGCAGGTGCTTTCTCAGCAGCTTCTAGTTCATCAAGGGCCTTATCCTGTTCCTTAACAATGGCTTTAGCTAATTTGAGGGACTCAGCCTCTAGCTTTCTATCAGCAGCCAATTTTTCTTCTATTTCCTAAAGCCTTACCCTCTCAGCGAGTTCAGCATCAGCAGCCTCCCTTCTCTGCATTTCAGCTTGTAAGCCTAACAGATAATCATCGGCAGTAATTTTCAGGGACTTTGCTGTTTCAATCATCTTTCTACCCTCTTCAGTTCTAAGGGTAGCACGATACTCCCTTAGATCCATACCCAGCTGGCGCGCCTCTTGAAATTGAGCTTTCTCCTCATCAGTAGAGAGCCTTTGACCACTGTTGTTTAAGTATACACCAATTTCAATGCCATAAGTCAAGGCAGTGATGTAGAGTGGCTGATCAAGAGGATGATGCAGCAATCTAACTTGGCGTATCCTTTCATTAATAGCTGCTTGTCTTTGCTCAAGCAATTTTGGTACAGTGATCTCCAGCCTGTAAGCATCTTTTTCATCTGGATTCATCTTAAATAGATCTGGCTCACCACGGGCAACTGAATCATCTTCTCAAGTTCTGCGTTTACCATGACATTTTGGGGAAGATGGAGGATACATGATTGATTCACCTATGGCAGATGAACTCACTGGAAACTGATTAACACGATTATCCTGTGTTCTGTTAAAATAAGTGAGGGTTCAGGGAGAGATAGGTGATTGAACAAATAAGTGATCTTCACTACCCCAGACTGTATAGTCAGCAGGATTAACCGTATCATCATCTTGATTATCACCTAGCACATCCACCTTTGCTGGGTCTTCAACACTTGTTTCACCCAGCAGCACACTACTGGCTGGGTCTTTATTCACAGCACTCCTTGCTGTGTCTTCATTACCAGCTGACTGATTAGTATCAGCTGACACAACTGCCTTAGTATCTTCATTAGCTGCCTCAAATAAGGGTCCTTTCCTTAGGGGCAGGTTGTCCCTAGGAGCAGATTTCACCCTTTGTTTGTCAATTGGCATGGGTTCAGCTGATGGTTCTTGTGTTGATACTGGTTCTTGTAGTGGCAGATAGGGAACAATAGTAAGATGCTTCCCCTGAATATCAACATCTGCTGGCTGTTGTTGTGTAGCTAGCTGAGTAGACGATACTGGTCGAGAAGATGAGCTGGTTTCTAACATTGCATCCAGCCATTTCATAAATACATCAGCTCTAACTCCTCCTGACCCAGTAGAATCTAAATAGTCTTTCATCTCTTCAGGAGTCATCTTCTTTATTCTATCTACTCGCTCAGCATACAGCTTGGCTTTCTTTTTATCATACTTGATCATGAACTTAGCATTTCTTTTCAGTGTAGCCCTTTTATATTCTTAAATGCTGATCAGATCATCATCAATTTCACGCTTATCAGGAGTGAGGGTTCGCCTACCCTCCATTTTAAGTCTTTTTAGAGCAGCATAGTGAAATGTCCCGTTCTTATTGATTAAAAACGTTCCATATTAATTGATTTCGTTGCGAGGTTTTGACCTCTATATGAGACGTTTTTCAAAGACTGCATTCATTTTTAAAACAAACCATAACCTTTATTTCATCAATAAAGGTTTAAAAAGCTTTACGTAGATTATCAAATAATGATAATCTAAAATAACCTGTTTACACACGACCATTACATAATGGTTTACAATACAAATATGTTACAACAAAATAAGTTTCTTGAATGCAGTTTTTACACAATATCATACAAGCATGGACTCCAAATCTCGTCCTTATTTAAGTATGCGACAGCGGAAGCTCTTAATAATCACCTGAGAATAAACATGCTTAAAACGTCAACACAAATGTTGGTGAGTTATAGGTTTAACCTATATATATCAAATCATAATAATAGACCACAAGATTTCATATTTCAATACACATCCCATACATAGAGATAAAAATCATTCATATGGTGAACACCTGGTAACCGACATTAACAAGATGCATATATAAGAATATCCCCATCATTCCGGGACACCCTTCGGATATGATATAAATTTCGAAGTACTAAAGCATCCGGTACTTTGGATGGGGTTTGTTAGGCCCAATAGATCTATCTTTAGGATTCGCGTCAATTAGGGTGTATGTTCCCTAATTCTTAGATTACCAGACTTAATAAAAAGGGGCATATTCGATTTCGATAATTCAACCATAGAATGTAGTTTCACGTACTTGTGTCTATTTTGTAAATCATTTATAAAACCTGCATGTATTCTCATCCCAAAAATATTAGATTTTAAAAGTGGGACTATAACTCACTTTCACAGATTTTTACTTCGTCGGGAAGTAAGACTTGGCCACTGGTTGATTCACGAACCTATAACAATATATACATATATATCAAAGTATGTTCAAAATATATTTACAACACTTTTAATATATTTTGATGTTTTAAGTTTATTAAGTCAGCTGTCCTCGTTAGTAACCTACAACTAGTTGTCCACAATTAGATGTACAGAAATAAATCGATAAATATTATCTTGAATCAATCCACGACCCAGTGTATACGTATCTCAGTATTGATCACAACTCAAACTATATATATTTTGGAATCAACCTCAACCCTGTATAGCTAACTCCAACATTCACATATAGAGTGTCTATGGTTGTTCCGAAATATATATAGATGTGTCGACATGATAGGTCGAAACATTGTATACGTGTCTATGGTATCTCAAGATTACATAATATACAATACAAGTTGATTAAGTTATGGTTGGAATAGATTTGTTACCAATTTTCACGTAGCTAAAATGAGAAAAATTATCCAATCTTGTTTTACCTATAACTTCTTCATTTTAAATCCGTTTTGAGTGAATCAAATTGCTATGGTTTCATATTGAACTCTATTTTATGAATCCAAACAGAAAAAGTATAGGTTTATAGTCGGAAAAATAAGTTACAAGTCATTTTTGTAAAGGTAGTCATTTCAGTCGAAAGAACGACGTCTAGATGACCATTTTAGAAAACATACTTCCACTTTGAGTTTAACCATAATTTTTGGATATAGTTTCATGTTCATAATAAAAATCATTTTCTCAGAATAACAACTTTTAAATCAAAGTTTATCATAGTTTTTAATTAACTAACCCAAAACAGCCCGCGGTGTTACTACGACGGCGTAAATCCGGTTTTACGGTGTTTTTCGTGTTTCCAGGTTTTAAATCATTAAGTTAGCATATAATATAGATATAGAACATGTGTTTAGTTGATTTTAAAAGTCAAGTTAGAAGGATTAACTTTTGTTTGCGAACAAGTTTAGAATTAACTAAACTATGTTCTAGTGATTACAAGTTTAAACCTTCGAATAAGATAGCTTTATATGTATGAATCAAATGATGTTATGAACATCATTACTACCTTAAGTTCCTTGGATAAACTTACTGGAAAATAAAAAAATGGATCTAGCTTCAACGGATCCTTGGATGGCTCAAAGTTCTTGAAGCAGAATCATGACACGAAAACAAGTTCAAGTAAGATCATCACTTGAAATAAGATTGTTATAGTTATAGAAATTGAACCAAAGTTTGAATATGATTATTACCTTGTATTAGAATGATAACCTACTATAAGAAACAAAGATTTCTTGAGGTTGGATGATCACCTCACAAGATTGGAAGTGAACTAGCAAACTTGAAAGTATTCTTGATTTTATGTAACTATAACTTGTAGAATATATGAAGAACACTTAGAACTTGAAGATAGAACTTGAGAGAGATCAATTAGATGAAGAAAATTGTGGAATGACAGTGTTTGTAGGTGTTTTTGGTCGTTGGTGTATGGATTAGATATAAAGGATATGTAATTTTGTTTTCATGTAAATAAGTCATGAATGATTACTCATATTTTTGTAATTTTATGAGATATTTCATGCTAGTTGCCAAATTATGGTTCCCACATGTGTTAGGTGACTCACATGGGCTGCTAAGAGCTGATCATTGGAGTGTATATACCAATAGTACATACATCTAAAAGTTGTGTATTGTACGAGTACGAATACGGGTGCATACGAGTAGAATTGTTGATGAAACTGAACGAGGATGTAATTGTAAGCATTTTTATTAAGCAGAAGTATTTTAATAAGTGTCTTGAAGTCTTTCAAAAGTGTATAAATACATATTAAAACACTACATGTATATACATTTTAACTGAGTCGTTAAGTCATCGTTAGTCGTTACATGTAAGTGTTGTTTTGAAACCTTTAGGTTAACGATCTTGTTAAATGTTGTTAACCCAATGTTTATAATATCAAATGAGATTTTAAATTATTATATTATCATGATATTATCATGTATGAATATCTCTTAATATGATATATATACATTAAATGTCTTTACAACGATAATCGTTACATATATGTCTCGTTTAAAAATCATTAAGTTAGTAGTCTTGTTTTTACATATGTAGTTCATTGTTAATATACTTAATGATATGTTTACTTATCATAGTATCATGTTAACTATATATATATCCATATATATGTCATCATATAGTTTTTACAAGTTTTAACGTTCGTGAATCACCGGTCAACTTGGGTGGTCAATTGTCTATATGAAACATATTTCAATTCATCAAGTCTTAACAAGTTTGATTGCTTAACATGTTGGAAACATTTAATCATGTAAATATCAATCTCAATTAATATATATAAACATGGAAAAGTTCGGGTCACTACAGTACCTACCCGTTAAATAAATTTCGTCCCGAAATTTTAAGCTGTTGAAGGTGTTGACGAATCTTCTGGAAATAGATGCGGGTATTTCTTCTTCATCTGATCTTCACACTCCTAGGTGAACTCGGGTCCTCTACGAGCATTCCATCGAACCTTAACAATTGGTATCTTGTTTTGCTTAAGTCTTTTAACCTCACGATCCATTATTTCGACGGGTTCTTCGATGAATTGAAGTTTTTCGTTGATTTGGATTTCATCTAATGGAATAGTGAGATCTTCTTTAGCAAAACATTTCTTCAAATTCGAGACGTGGAAAGTGTTATGTACAGCCACGAGTTGTTGAGGTAACTCAAGTCGGTAAGCTACTGGTCCGACACGATCAATAATCTTGAATGGTCCAATATATCTTGGATTTAATTTCCCTCGTTTACCAAATCGAACAACGCCTTTCCAAGGTGCAACTTTAAGCATGACCATCTCTCCAATTTCAAATTCTATATCTTTTCTTTTAATGTCAGCGTAGCTCTTTTGTCGACTTTGGGCGGTTTTCAACCGTTGTTGAATTTGGATGATCTTCTCGGTAGTTTCTTGTATAATCTCCGGACCCGTAATCTGTCTATCCCACACTTCACTCCAACAAATCGGAGACCTGCACTTTCTACCATAAAGTGCTTCAAACGGCGCCATCTCAATGCTTGAATGGTAGCTGTTGTTGTAGGAAAATTCTGCTAACTGTAGATGTCGATCCCAACTGTTTCCGAAATCAATAACACATGCTCGTAGCATGTCTTCAAGAGTTTGTATCGTCCTTTCGCTCTGCCCATCAGTTTGTAGATGATAGGCAGTACTCATGTCTAGACGAGTTCCTAATGCTTGCTGTAATGTCTGCCAGAATCTTGAAATAAATCTGCCATCCCTATCAGAGATAATAGAGATTGGTATTCCATGTCTGGAGATGACTTCCTTCAAATACAGTCGTGCTAACTTCTCCATCTTGTCATCTTCTCTTATTGGCAGGAAGTGTGCTGATTTGGTGAGACGATCAACTATTACCCAAATAGTATCAAAACCACTTGCAGTCCTTGGCAATTTAGTGATGAAATCCATGGTAATGTTTTCCCATTTCCATTCCGGGATTTCGGGTTGTTGAAGTAGACCTGATGGTTTCTGATGCTCAGCTTTGACCTTAGAACACGTCAAACATTCTCCTACGTATTTAGCAACATCGGCTTTCATACCCGGCCACAAAAAATGTTTCTTGAGATCCTTGTACATCTTCCCCGTTCCAGGATGTATTGAGTATCTGGTTTTATGAGCTTCTCTAAGTACCATTTCTCTCATATCTCCAAATTTTGGTACCCAAATCCTTTCAGCCCTATACCGGGTTCCGTCTTCCTGAATATTTAGATGCTTCTCCGATCCTTTGGGTATTTCATCCTTTAAATTTCCCTCTTTTAAAACTCCTTGTTGTGCCTCCTTTATTTGAGTAGTAAGGTTATTATGAATCATTATATTCATAGATTTTACTCGAATGGGTTCTCTGTCCTTCCTGCTCAAGTCATCGGCTACCACATTTGCCTTCCCCGGGTGGTAACGAATCTCAAAGTCGTAATCATTCAATAATTCAATCCACCTACGCTGCCTCATATTCAGTTGTTTCTGATTAAATATGTGTTGAAGACTTTTGTGGTCGGTATATATAATACTTTTGACCCCATATAAGTAGTGCCTCCAAGTCTTTAATGCAAAAACAACCGCGCCTAATTCCAAATCATGCGTCGTATAATTTTGTTCGTGAATCTTCAATTGTCTAGACGCATAAGCAATCACCTTCGTTCGTTACATTAATACACAACCGAGACCTTGCTTTGATGCGTCACAATAAATCACAAAATCATCATTCCCTTCAGGCAATGACAATATAGGTGCTGTAGTTAGCTTTTTCTTCAATAACTGAAACGCTTTCTCTTGTTCATCATTCCATTCAAATTTCTTCCCTTTATGCGTTAATGCAGTCAAGGGTTTTGCTATTCTGGAAAAGTCTTGGATGAACCTTCTGTAGTAACCAGCTAGTCCTAAAAACTGGCGTATGTGTTTCGGAGTTTTCGGGGTTTCCCACTTTTCAACAGTTTCTATCTTTGCCGGATCCACCTTAATACCTTCTTTGTTCACTATGTGACCGAGGAATTGAACTTCTTCCAACCAAAATGCACACTTTGAAAACTTAGCGTACAATTCTTCCTTCCTCAATACTTCTAACACCTTTCTTAAATGTTCACCGTGTTCTTGGTCATTCTTTGAGTAAATAAGTATGTCATCAATGAAAACAATGACAAACTTGTCAAGGTATGGTCCACACACTCAGTTCATAAGGTCCATGAACACAGCTGGTGCATTAGTTAAACCAAACGGCATGACCATAAACTCGTAATGACCGTAACGTGTTCTGAAAGCAGTCTTTGGAATATCATCTTCTTTCACCCGCATTTGATGATACCCGGAACGTAAGTCAATCTTTGAATAAACAGACGAGCCTTGTAGTTGATCAAATAAGTCGTCGATTCTCGGTAGTGGGTAGCGGTTCTTGATGGTAAGTTTGTTCAACTCTCGGTAGTCGATACACAACCTGAATGTACCATCTTTCTTCTTGACAAACAAAACAGGAGCTCCCCACGGTGATGTGCTTGGTCGAATGAAACCACGCTCTAAAAGTTCTTGTAATTGGCTTTGCAGTTCTTTCATCTCGCTGGGTGCGAGTCTGTAAGGAGCACGAGCTATTGGTGCAGCTCCTGGTACAAGATCTATTTGAAATTCAACGGATCGATGTGGGGGTAATCCCGGTAATTCTTACGGAAATACATCGGGAAATTCTTTTGCAATGGGAACATCATTGATGCTCTTTTCTTCAGTTTGTACTTTCTCGACGTGTGCTAGAACAGTATAGCAACCTTTTCTTATTAGTTTTTGTGCCTTCAAATTACTAATAAGATGTAGCTTCGTGTTGCCCTTTTCTCCGTACACCATTAAGGGTTTTCCTTTTTCTCGTATAATGCGAATTGCATTTTTGTAACAGACGATCTCTGCTTTCACTTCTTTCAACCAGTCCATACCGATTATCACATCAAAACTCCCTAACTCTACTGGTATCAAATCAATCTTAAATGTTTCGCTAACCAGTTTAATTTCTCGATTCCGACATATATTATCTGCTGAAATTAATTTACCATTTGCTAATTCGAGTAAAAATTTACTATCCAAAGACGTCAATGGACAACTCAATTTAGCACAAAAATCTCTACTCATATAGCTTCTATCCGCACCCGAATCAAATAAAACGTAAGCAGATTTATTGTCAATAAGAAACGTACCCGTAACAAGCTCCGGGTCTTCCTGTGCCTCTGCCGCATTAATATTGAAAACTCTTCCGCGGCCTTGTCCATTCGTGTTCTCCTGGTTCGGGCAATTTCTAATAATGTGGCCCGGTTTTCCACATTTATAACAAACTACATTGGCATAACTTGCTCCGACACTACTTGCTCCACCATTACTCGTTCCGACACCATTTATTCCTTTCGTTCTATTAACCCCTGGTCCATAGACCTCACATTTCGCCGCGCTATGACCATTTCTTTTACACTTGTTGCAAAATTTGGTGCAAAACCCCGAGTGATACTTTTCACACTTTTGGCATAGCTGCTTCTGATTGTTGTTGTTGTTGTGGTTATTATTGTTGTTGGGATGATTGTTGTAGTTGTTGTTGTTGTTGTTGTTGTTGTTATTGGGCCGTTTGTTGTAGTTGCGATTGATGTTGCGATTGTTGGGATAATTGTTGCGATTATTGTTGTAATTGCTGTTGTTGTTGTATTGGTGATTCTTATCACCGTTTTCCTCCCACTTTCTTTTGACTTGCTTCACATTGGCCTCTTCAGCAGCCTGTTCTTTAATTCTTTCTTCAATCTGGTTCACTAGTTTATGAGCCATTCTACATGCCTGTTGTATGGAGGCGGGCTCGTGTGAACTTATATCTTCTTGGATTCTTTCCGGTAATCCTTTCATAAACGCGTCGATCTTCTCTTCCTCATCTTCGAATGCTCCCGGACACAATAGGCACAATTCTGTGAATCGTCTTTCGTACGTGGTAATATCAAATCCTTGGGTTCGTAACCCTCTAAGTTCTGTCTTGAGTTTATTGACCTCGGTTCTGGGACGGTACTTCTCGTTCATCAAGTGCTTGAATGCTGACCACGGTAGTGCGTACGCATCGTCTTGTCCCACTTGCTCTAGATAGGTATTCCACCATGTTAACGCAGAACCTGTGAAGGCATGCGTAGCGTACTTCACTTTATCCTCTTCAGTACACTTACTTATGGCAAACACCGATTCGACCTTCTCGGTCCACCGTTTCAATCCGATCGGTCCTTCGGTTCCATCAAATTCCAAAGGTTTACAGGCAGTGAATTCTTTGTAGGTGCATCCTACACGATTTCCTGTACTGCTAGATCTAAGGTTATTGTTGGTATGTAGCGCAGCCTGTACTGCGGCTATGTTTGAAGCTAGAAAAGTACGGAATTCCTCTTCATTCATATTCACGGTGTGTCGAGTAGTCGGTGCCATTTCCTTCAAAATAGTCAAATGGAACAAGTTAATGATACAGAATATTAAGAGTAGTTAATAGTATTTCGTAGCATAATATGAACTCATTTATAAAAGCTTTTTCTTCATATTAGCATTTTATAAGTTTAAATTCGGGTAGTACCTACCCGTTAAGTTCATACTTAGTAGCTAATATACAATTCAACTACTACAATTCTATATGAAAAACTGATTATAATAATATTTCGCGTTCAAACTTTTACACAATATTTTACAAACTTACAATACCGCTTAATTTACATATAGCATGAAATATAGCACACAATAAATTTGATACAAGATGGTTGTGAAGATAATTCTAGCTAGTACACAAGTCATTCAGCAAAGGCAATAAAGACACGTAATTCATACGTCCAGAAACAAGTCATGCATTCTGGTTTTACTAGGATTACTTCCCATCCTTGGTCTTGTGGAACATAACCGTTATGGCCGTTGATAAGACAGCGTGTTGTAACGTCGTCAAAGGGACGAGGGTTACGTAATGTCCAACAGTCCCGTAACAATCTAAAAACCTCATTTCTTACCCCAATTACCGACTCCGTCACTTGTGGAAACGTTTTGTTTAATAGTTGTAGCCCGATGTTCTTGTTCTCACTTTGGTGAGAAGCGAACATTACTAATCCGTAAGCATAACATGCTTCTTTATGTTGCATGTTAGCCGCTTTTTCTAAATCACAAAGTCCAATATTCGGATATATTGAGTCAAAATAATTTCTTAACCCGTTGCGTAAAATAGCATTTGGGTTCCCCGCAATATATGCGTCAAAGTAAACACATCGTAACTTATGGGTTTCCCAATGTGATATCCCCCATCTTTCAAACGAAAGTCTCTTATAAACCAAGACATTCTTGGAACGTTCTTCGAATGTCTTACAAACTGATCTCGCCTTAAATAGTTGTGCCGAGGAATTCTGACCGACTCTAGACAAGATTTCATCAATCATGTCTCCGGGTAGGTCTCTTAAAATATTGGGTTGTCTATCCATTTTGTATTTTTATACTGTAAAATAGACAAGAGTTAGATTCATAAAAAAAATACTTATTAATACAAGCAATTTTTACATATATCATAAAGCATAAGCACACTATATTACATATATTACACCACACGAATACAACTATCTTATTCCGACTCGCTCGTTTCTTCTAGTTCGGTTTTGGTTCGTTTTGCCAAGTTTCTAGGGATATATGATGTTCCCCTAATACGAGCCGTCGTTGTCCACATTGGTTTAGAAAAACCTGGTGGTTTAGAGGTTCTCGGGTCATTGTTACAACTTAAGGACTTCGGGGGTTGACGATACATATAAAGTTCATCGGGGTTGGAATTAGATTTCTCTATTTTTATGCCCTTTCCCTTATTATTTTCTTTTGCCTTTTTAAATTCAGTTGGGGTAATTTCTATAACATCATCGGAATTCTCGTCGGAATCCGATTCATCGGAGAATTGGTAATCCTCCCAATATTTTGCTTCCTTGGCGGAAACACCATTGACCATAATTAACCTTGGTCGGTTGGTTGAGGATTCTCTTTTACTTAACCGTTTTATTATTTCCCCCACCGGTTCTATTTCTTCTTCCGGTTCCGATTCTTCTTCCGGTTCCGATTCTTCTTCCGGTTCCGACTCTTCTTCCGGTTCCTCTTCGGGAACTTGTGAATCAGTCCACGAATCATTACAATTTACATTTGACTCTTCATTATTATTAGGTGAGTCAATGGGACTTGTTCTAGAGGTAGACATCTATCACATAATATCAAACACGTTAAGAGATTAATATATCACATAATATTCATATGTTAAAAATATATAGTTTCCAACAAAAATGTTAAGCAATCATTTTTAAAGAAAACACGGTCGAAGTCCAGACTCACTAATGCATCCTAACAAACTCGATAAGACACACTAATGCAAATTTTCTGGTTCTCTAAGACCAACGCTCGGATACCAACTGAAATGTCCCGTTCTTATTGATTAAAAACGTTCCATATTAATTGATTTCGTTGCGAGGTTTTGACCTCTATATGAGACGTTTTTCAAAGACTGCATTCATTTTTAAAACAAACCATAACCTTTATTTCATCAATAAAGGTTTAAAAAGCTTTACGTAGATTATCAAATAATGATAATCTAAAATATCCTGTTTACACACGACCATTACATAATGGTTTACAATACAAATATGTTACAACAAAATAAGTTTCTTGAATGCAGTTTTTACACAATATCATACAAGCATGGACTCCAAATCTCGTCCTTATTTAAGTATGCGACAGCGGAAGCTCTTAATAATCACCTGAGAATAAACATACTTAAAACGTCAACAAAAATGTTGGTGAGTTATAGGTTTAACCTATATATATCAAATCATAATAATAGACCACAAGATTTCATATTTCAATACACATCCCATACATAGAGATAAAAATCATTCATATGGTGAACACCTGGTAACCGACATTAACAAGATGCATATATAAGAATATCCCCATCATTCCGGGACACCCTTCGGATATGATATAAATTTCGAAGTACTAAAGCATCCGGTACTTTGGATGGGGTTTGTTAGGCCCAATAGATCTATCTTTAGGATTCGCGTCAATTAGGGTGTCTGTTCCCTAATTCTTAGATTACCAGACTTAATAAAAAGGGGCATATTCAATTTCGATAATTCAACCATATAATGTAGTTTCACGTACTTGAGTCTATTTTGTAAATCATTTATAAAACCTGCATGTATTCTCATCCCAAAAATATTAGATTTTAAAAGTGGAACTATAACTCACTTTCACAGATTTTTACTTCGTCGGGAAGTAAGATTTGGCCACTGGTTGATTCACGAACCTATAACAATATATACATATATATCAAAGTATGTTCAAAATATATTTACAACACTTTTAATATATTTTGATGTTTTAAGTTTATTAAGTCAGCTGTCCTCGTTAGTAACCTACAACTAGTTGTTCACAATTAGATGTATAGAAATAAATCGATAAATATTATCTTGAATCAATCCACGACCCAGTGTATACGTATCTCAGTATTGATCACAACTCAAACTATATATATTTTGGAATCAACCTCAACCCTGTATAGCTAACTCCAACATTCACATATAGAGTGTCTATGGTGGTTCCGAAATATATATAGATGTGTCGACATGATAGGTCGAAACATTGTATACGTGTCTATGGTATCTCAAGATTACATAATATACAATACAAGTTGATTAAGTTATGGTTGGAATAGATTTGTTACCAATTTTCACGTAGCTAAAATGAGAAAAATTATCCAATCTTGTTTTACCCATAACTTCTTCATTTTAAATCCGTTTTGAGTGAATCAAATTGCTATGGTTTCATATTGAACTCTATTTTATGAATCTAAACAGAAAAAGTATAGGTTTATAGTCGGAAAAATAAGTTACAAGTCGTTTTTGTAAAGGTAGTCATTTCAGCCGAAAGAACGACGTCTAGATGACCATTTTAGAAAACATACTTCCACTTTGAGTTTAACCATAATTTTTGGATATAGTTTCATGTTCATAATAAAAATCATTTTCTCAGAATAACAACTTTTAAATCAAAGTTTATCATAGTTTTTAATTAACTAACCCAAAACAGCCCACGGTGTTACTACGACGGCGTAAATCCGGTTTTACGGTGTTTTTCGTGTTTCCAGGTTTTAAATCATTAAGTTAGCATATAATATAGATATAGAACATGTGTTTAGTTGATTTTAAAAGTCAAGTTAGAAGGATTAACTTTTGTTTGCGAACAAGTTTAGAATTAACTAAACTATGTTCTAGTGATTACAAGTTTAAACCTTCGAATAAGATAGCTTTATATGTATGAATCAAATGATGTTATTGAAGGTTTTTCGTATGCCCGAGAGACATATTAAATTAATGTGGCTAATATGTTTTGATCCAAGTCGGGTCATACCCAATAACAAGCTTACCGACACCTTATTCGTATTTGATCTTAACGATTGGATCATTGATTAAATACGCGACACTTGAATTTTAAGGAAAAGGTTTCTTAAATAATATTACTTGATATGTTTATATATAAGTTATGGAACAACTTATATAACAAGGATTTAATTATTTATAGGTTAAATAATTGATTAAGTTATGATACATTTTATAAAATTGGTTTTATAAAATATACATAACAAATAATATATATACAAGTTTATAAAATGTATTTTATGAAATCAAGTTTTATAAAAACTGATTTTATAAAATCAGTTTTTTTTTTATAAAAGTATATTATATTATGGCAATGTGAGTGGCATGGGAGTTAGAATAAGCATGCATTTGTTTAATACTTGCTACCCATGCTTAACTAAGACCAAGGGGACTTAGTATTCTACACATACATGCATTCAAACATATCAAAAGAGCTAGAAAACTGCACAAAAATTCTATTGGAGCTGAGCAAAAGCCGTGGCCTTTTATTGCCAAAAGGGAGGTCCAAATTTGGTTTTTACAAGCTCATTTCTAGTGTCATTTAAATCCTAACTAATTACAAAGGTGTTGGGGTTATTGCTTGTGGGTATTTCAAGCTTGAGGCTTCAAGTAAGAAGCTTGTTCATCATCATCTTCTTCATCATCTTGTAGTAACCCTCAACTAGCTTGAGGAGGTAAAACTCTAAACCCACTTTTAGTTTGTAAGTATATTTCATGACATGATCTATTATTGGGATTTAATTTTAATTGGTTAAAGTAAACAAGTTTCAAATCGGGTTACATGCTTCCGCTTTAATATGAATCTTAATATGATTTTAGTGTTTATGAACTTGTTAAATCCCAACAATGGTATCTAGAGCCAAAGTCTTGTTAATATGCTTCTTGTTTTTGGCTAGTAAACTCATTTATTTTACAATCTACCAACATGCATGAAAGTATAATGTAAAAATCATGAGTTTTGGTGGGTTTGTTGGTTTGGCCGAATTTTTGGACCCCAAAAGTGGGTTTGGGACTTCAAGTTTGGCCAAGATTTGATGTTATGTTATTGTTCACAATCGAGCCTAGACCGTGTGGTTGAATGTTTGAATGATTTGGTTATTATTCATGGTTGTAATATTCATTCATTTGGTTTGTATTAATTTGTAATAATTTTGTAATTTTGGTGTGTAATAAGTTGTAAGTAATCTTGTAATTTTTCATGTAATTTATTCTATTTGTTTGTAAAAATAGAATAGGTTGTTATTTCATTTTCTAGAAAAATTGTATTAGGATATAATTTTGTAAAAAGAAAATGAAGATTCAAGATGAAGATTAGAAGATGGAGCTTTGAAGATTACAAGATTAAGTGGGAGATTTTGTTTAAAAATCTCTTGCTTTCTTTTGTTAACCCTTACCGGTGACATTTGTTTTTTGGCTAAACAAATGCCCACCAAAATGGCTCCCGATTGTGAACATATTTTGTTATGCATGTTTGTGTATGTTTGTATGATTGGTTGCTACAAGATTATCACATGTTAACAACTTGCTTAATACATTATAAATGGTTATAATAAAACATAACATAACGACACTAATAATTGGTTATTAGACCTAAATAAAATGGTTTATTTAAAAGGTATTAAATTGGTTCATGACTAGTAATTGGTTTTACTAAAAGGACATGAAAATGGGTTTTTCAAAATTTACTACACACCAAATGCATGTTGGTGTATAGCATTTTGTTTTCTAAAACTAGAATGTAGAAAACTTAAATCCCTTTAAATAAAACAAGGTAAACAAGTTAAACGCCATCCTTTTGTGAAAACACTTAGACATATTAAGAAACTCTTGACGGGATAAAGGTCACCTAACCGTCATGAGCGGACTAATATGAATAAGGTAAATATCGCACACTAGTGGGATAAAGGTCACCTAACCACTTGTTTGTTAAATTTACATGTCTACACAAGTAGGACGACTTGATTTGGGAATCATGAACTTAGGGTCACCGAAGCATGAGGAACAAATAGGCGTTGATGGGATTAATATGCCATGCAAAAGGATTGCATGATCCCATAACTTAGAAGTTGCAAAAGGATTGCAATTGTCATTATGACTACCTAGCTAAATCAAATGATGGGATTAATTTACCGTTGGATTCTAATATTTAATAAAACAAATTAAAAGGGTATTGTTTATTGAATTTAAAATCGATACTTAAAAGGACTTTGTTGAATTTTGTAGATGGCCGCTAATAACAACAACAACATGCAAAACGCACCACTTAACATGAACAACCTATCATTAAGGTCTCTCTTAGAGAAAGACAAACTCAACCATACAAACTTTATGGATTGGTTCTGCAATCTTCGGATTGTCCTCAAACAAGAGGATAAAGCGTATGTACTTGAGGACCCCATTCCCGATCAACCGGATGAGAATGATGTGGAGGCAATGGCCTCTTACGATAAGTATTGCCACGACTCCCTTCAAGTCTCATGCCTAATGCTTGGGACTATGATTCCCGAACTCCAAAAGGATTTCGAGCATCATAGTGCATACGACATGATAACGCAATTGAAGGAGATGTTCCTTCAACAAGCGCGTGTCGAGCGTTTCGAGACCGTTCGGGCGCTACATGCTTGTCGTATGGACGATACCCAATCGGTTTCATCTTATGTGCTTAAGATGAAGAGCCTTATTGATCGTGCTAACCGCCTTAACCTAAACATATCAAATGAGTTAGCCACCGATCTTATCGTTAACTCCCTATCAAAAAGGTTTGATCAATTTGTAATTAATTACAATATGAATGGGATGGATAAGATCATAGGTGAGCTTCACGGTATGCTTAGAACGGCGGAAACTAGCATGGGTAAAAGGGCTTTACCCGTGTTAGAAATCGATCAAGGTGGGTCCAAAGGTAACACCTCTAAGCCAAAGGTGGCTAAGAGAAAAGGACCCGCCTATCAAGGCAAAGGGAAGGGGAAGATGGTTACTCCAACCATCAACAAGGCTAAGAAGCAAAAGGTAGCCGAGAAGGCAAACCCCAAAGAAGACCCATGTTTCGGTTGCGGTGAGATGGGTCATTGGAAACGAAACTGTCCGGTCTATCTTAAGGAGTTGAAGGACAAGAGGTATGCGGGGCAAACCTCAGGTAATATATATATATGGTATATATTGAGCTTAATATTACTTCTTCTAATACATGGGTATTAGACACGGGATGTGGAACTCATATTTGCAATTCTTTGCAGGGGTTCAAAAGAAGTGATCATAAGGCGGAAACATCAAGTCTCTATATGGGCAATGGTGCAAAGGTGCATGTTAAAGCTCAGGGAGATTTTGTTTTGAAGCTTCCAAGCGGATTGGAACTTATTTTAGAAAATGTTTTGTATGCTCCGGATTTGTGTAGAAACATTATTTCTATTTCTCGCTTAAAACAATGTGGTTACATTGTTAATTTTATTGATGATGATATTCATGTTTCTAAAGATAATGTATTCTATTTCAAGGCTTCGCCTTCAAATGGAATTTATGAATTGGTTCATGATGACGCATCATCGAGCTCTATATACCATACTAGCACCAAGAAACTCAAAAGGGATTTGAGTGATTCCTATTTATGGCATTGTCGCCTTGGTCACATAAACAAGAACCGAATGCATACACTTCAAAAGAATGGACTTTTGAAATCAAATGAGATGGACTCGTTTGATGTATGTGAATCTTGTTTACAAGGCAAGATGACTAAAGCACCTTTCAAAGGGACCTATGAAAGGGCTAAGGACTTATTGGGATTAATACATTCGGATGTATGTGGACCCTCTAAGCCCATAGCTAGGAATGGTGAAAGATACTTCGTTACTTTCATTGATGACTTCAGTCGTTTTGGATATGTCTACTTGTTAAGACATAAGGACGAAACTTTTGAAGCATTCAAAGAATATCAAAGCGAAGTACAAAATCAACTCAATAAGACAATCAAGGTACTTCGTACCGATAGAGGAGGTGAATACCTAAGCGATGCTTTCCAAGATCATCTTAGAAGTTGTGGGATTATCTCGCAACTTACTCCACCCGGGACACCACAACTTAATGGTGTGTCCGAAAGGAGGAACCGAACCCTAATGGATATGGTTCGATCTATGATGGCTAGAAGCTCATTACCTCTATCATTTTGGGGTTATTGTCTATGCTCTGCGGCTCGTATTTTAAATATGGCCCCAACCAAGAAAGTGGAACGAACACCTCATGAGATGTGGTTTGAAAAACCTCCATCTCTATCATACTTAAAGGTTTGGGGATGTGAAGTTTATCCTAAGCATTACGTCCCTAATAAGTTGAATGCTCGATCCACAAAGTGTATCTTCATAGGATATCCCAAGGATGACATGGGATACTATTTCTATGATCCAACCGAGCAAAATGTATTTGTTGCTCGAAAGGCTGAATTCCTTGAAACTAAGTTCCTAATGGAAGAAAATAGTGAAAGGAAGATAGATCTTGAAGAGGTTCAAGATCAAGTAGATGATACACAATTGGTTGACACTAGCACTCAACATGAAAATGTTGAGAATGATCAAATGGATGATCAAAATACACGAGACGTTCGCAGATCTGGTAGGATTAGTAATCCTCCTGAGAGATATGGGTTTCTCATGGATGGTTGCTATGTGGTTGATTTGGATGAACCAACAAACTACCAAGATGCTTTATCAAGGACTGATAAAGATAAATGGCAGGAAGCCATGAACGCTGAGATGCAATCCATGTATGACAACCAAGTTTGGGAACTTGTTGCCAACCTGCTGGCTTGAGGCTAGTTGATTGTAAATGGCTTTTAAAAATGAAAACCGACATACATGGGAACTTGGATACATATAAAGCTAGACTTGTAGCAAAAGGTTTCACTCAAACTCAAGGGGTTGACTATGATGAAACTTTTTCGCCTGTGGCAATGCTAAAGTCTATTAGGATATTACTTGCCATTGCTGCTCATTATGATTATGAAATATGGCAAATGGATGTCAAGACCGCTTTCCTAAATGGACATCTTGAGGAAGATGTCTATATGGTTCAGCCTGAAGGTTTTGTTGATCCGAAATATCCTAAAAAGGTATGCAAGTTAAAGAAGTCAATCTACGGATTGAAACAAGCATCTAGAATGTGGAATCATCGTTTTAATGAGGAGGCCAAGAAGTTTGGCTTCATTAAAAATGGTGATGAAGCTTGTGTATACAAGAAAGCTAGTGGGAGCACTATCATGTTCCTGGTACTATATGTGGATGATATATTGTTATTTGGAGATGATATTCCGGCAATGCAAGGAGTTAAAACTTGGCTAAGTGAATATTTCTCCATTAAGGATCTTGGAGAAGCACAATACGTTTTGGGGATTGGGATCTACAGGAATAGATCCAAGAAACTGATAGGTTTGAATCAAAGTGCATACATTGAAAAAATCTTGAAAAGGTTCAAGATGGAGAACTCTAAGAAAGGTTTGGTACCTATTCAAAGAGGAATGCTCCTTAGTTCATCTCAGTGCCCCACCACGAAAGATGAACAGGAGAGAATGAAGAAAGTCCCATATGCATCTGCTATTGGGTCAATCATGTATGCAATGATATGCACGAGACCGGATGTGTCATGCGCTCTAAGCCTGACAAGTAGATACCAGAATAACCCAGGCAACAGTCATTGGATTGCTGTCAAAAGTATATTGAAGTACCTTAGGAGAACTAAGGATATGTTTCTAATATATGGGTCTGGTGAGGAGGAACTCGCTGTAAAAGGTTACGTGGACGCGAGTTTCCAAACTGATCGAGATGATTCTCGATCACAGTCCGGTTATGTCTTCACATTAAATGGTGGTGCGGTCTCTTGGAAGAGTTCAAAACAGGATGTTGTTGCATTATCAACTACAGAGTCTGAGTACATTGCCGCCTCATTGGCAGCTCAGGAAGCTGCATGGATGAAGAAATTCATCGACGACTTAGGAGTAGTCCCTTCCATTCAGGACCCTCTTGAGATCTTTTGTGACAACGAGGGTGCGATTGCTCAAATCAAAGAACCTCGTGCTCATCAAAAGACCCGTCACATTGAGCGGAGATTCAACTACATAAGGGATGAAGTTGAAAAGGGAAAGATATGTATTCACAAAGTTCACACAGATCTTAATATAGCGGATCCTCTCATGAAGCTCTTACATGGATCAAAACATGCCGGACATGTTTGTGCATTAGGGCTTCGATATTCTAGTGATTGGTCATGATCTGTTTTAAGTATTGTAACGGAACGAAATTGTTCAAACTCATTAATATAATTATGGTATTAGTTTTGAGTTATGTTCCTATTTTGCATATTTTATCCATGAATAAGTAATTATTCTAAATTCCGTAGTCGATCACATTTGTGGGAGCAAATGTGAGGTTTAGACTATTATGAACTTGGATTGGTATACATTCACGGGATGAATGTGGGGCAAGGTTGCAACCAAGGTTCATAGATATTTGTTGGATACAAATATTGGAAGACCCGCTCTCAAGATTTACTAAATGGAGCCTTTGTGGTTGATCACATGTAGTCTTGAGTAAAGACGAATATCATTGTATCCTCTGACCTGAGATACATATTGGGTTCGGATATTTACCAAGTATTGTGCCTTGATTCGTTCCTTCGCTATTCTGAAATATGGTAGTTCATAAGGAAGAGCTCAGGTATAATACAAGGTATATATTTAGGACGTGTGTAGTCAAGATGGAATTTGTCCCTCTTATTCGTTGAGAGTCAGATGTCTAAGGCCTGATAAAGTTAAATCTAGAAGAGAGTGATCACTCTGTGTCTTTTGGATTTAACATGACATCTAGGATGAAAGGATATAATGAAAAGATTCACCTATTCATATTCGAGATGGGAACTCGAAAGGGATGATGTTATTGAATGGCACAAAGTCATAACATATTGGGGGTGATGGACGGTCGTTAGGTGGTATCCGTCACTTGCATTAATTTCTTATGTTTCTCGTGCAAGTGGGAGATTGAAGGTTTTTCGTATGCCCGAGAGACATATTAAATTAATGTGGCTAATATGTTTTGATCCAAGTCGGGTCATACCCAATAACAAGCTTACCGACACCTTATTCGTATTTGATCTTAACGATTGGATCATTGATTAAATACGTGACACTTGAATTTTAAGGAAAAGGTTTCTTAAATAATATTACTTGATATGTTTATATATAAGTTATGGAACAACTTATATAACAAGGATTTAATTATTTATAGGTTAAATAATTGATTAAGTTATGATACATTTTATAAAATTGGTTTTATAAAATATACATAACAAATAATATATATACAAGTTTATAAAATGTATTTTATGAAATCAAGTTTTATAAAAACTGATTTTATAAAATCAGTTTTTTTTTATAAAAGTATATTATATTATGGCAATGTGAGTGGCATGGGAGTTAGAATAAGCATGCATTTGTTTAATACTTGCTACCCATGCTTAACTAAGACTAAGGGGACTTAGTATTCTACACATACATGCATTCAAACATAACAAAAGAGCTAGAAAATTGCACAAAAATTCTGTTGGAGCTGAGCAAAAGCCGTGGCCTTTTATTGCCAAAAGGGAGGTCCAAATTTGGTTTTTACAAGCTCATTTCTAGTGTCATTTAAATCCTAACTAATTACAAAGGTGTTGGGGTTATTGCTTGTGGGTATTTCAAGCTTGAGGCTTCAAGTAAGAAGCTTGTTCATCATCATCTTCTTCATCATCTTGTAGTAACCCTCAACTAGCTTGAGGAGGTAAAACTCTAAACCCACTTTTAGTTTGTAAGTATATTTCATGACATGATCTATTATTGGGATTTAATTTTAATTGGTTAAAGTAAACAAGTTTCAAATCGGGTTACATGCTTCCGCTTTAATATGAATCTTAATATGATTTTAGTGTTTATGAACTTGTTAAATCCCAACAGTTATGAACATCATTACTACCTTAAGTTCCTTGGATAAACCTACTGAAAAATAGAAAAATGGATCTAGCTTCAACGGATCATTGGATGGCTCAAAGTTCTTGAAGCAGAATCATGACACGAAAACAAGTTCAAGTAAGATCATCACTTGAAATAAGATTGTTATAGTTATAGAAATTGAACCAAAGTTTGAATATGATTATTACCTTATATTAGAATGATAACCTACTGTAAGAAACAAAGATTTCTTGAGGTTGGACGATCACCTTACAAGATTGGAAGTGAGCTAGCAAACTTGAAAGTATTCTTGATTTTATGTAACTATAACTTGTAGAATATATGAAGAACACTTAGAACTTGAAGATAGAACTTGAGAGAGATCAATTAGATGAATAAAATTGAGGAATGAAAGTGTTTGTTGTTGTTTTTGGTCGTTGGTGTATGGATTAGATATAAAGGATATGTAATTTTGTTTTCATGTAAATAAGTCATGAATGATTACTCATATTTTTGTAATTTTATGAGATATTTCATGCTAGTTTCCAAATGATGGTTCCCACATGTGTTAGGTGACTCACATGGGCTGCTAAGAGCTAATCATTGGAGTGTATATACCAATATTACATACATCTAAAAGCTGTGTATTGTACGAGTACGAATACGGGTGCATTCGAGTAGAATTGTTGATGTAACTGAACGAGGATGTAATTGTAAGCATTTTTGTTAAGTAGAAGTATTTTGATAAGTGTATTGAAGTCTTTCAAAAGTGTATAAATACATATTAAAACACTACATGTATATACATTTTAACTGAGTCGTTAAGTCATCGTTAGTCGTTACATGTAAGTGTTGTTTTGAAACCTTTAGGTTAACGATCTTGTTAAATGTTGTTAACCCAATGTTTATAATATCAAATGAGATTTTAAATTATTATATTATCATGATATTATCATGTATGAATATCTCTTAATATGATATATATACATTAAATGTCTTTACAACGATAATCGTTACATATATGTCTCGTTTAAAAATCATTAAGTTAGTAGTCTTGTTTTTACATATGTAGTTCATTGTTAATATACTTAATGATATGTTTACTTATCATAGTATCATGTTAACTATATATATATCCATATATATGTCATCATATAGTTTTTACAAGTTTTAACGTTCGTGAATCACCGGTCAACTTGGGTGGTCAATTGTCTATATGAAACATATTTCAATTCATCAAGTCTTAACAAGTTTGATTGCTTAACATGTTGGAAACATTTAATCATGTAAATATCAATCTCAATTAATATATATAAACATGGAAAAGTTCGGGTCACTACACATAGGCCCCAAACTTAGCGTTGAAAGCAGCATCTAATTCCTGATGTCTCTTCTGATGTCTCTCCATTTTTCTTTTCAATTTACGTTCAATGGTTTGAGAGACAGCAAAAGATTCAGCAATAGCCAATTTAGAAACGTCACTGGGCTTACTGCCAGAACCAATATCATCCACTGATGTGGCAGACACACTGGGTTGAGATTCACCAGCTGCCTGTACACCAGCTTCAGTATGAGCGTTGCTGGGCTTAGTGCCAGTACCATCACCACCATCATCACCATCTCTCCTCTGCTGTTTAGGAGTCTTTTCATGCTCATGCTCCTCCTCAAATTGTTTTCTCTTTTTGGACTTTTTCTTAGACTTCTTCTCTCCCTTTTTGTCATCAGCAGGGGCAGAAGGATGAGCAGGGGAGACCTGTGCATCAAGGTTACTATTTGACCGAGGAACAGAGAAAGAAAAATTGTTCCAGTCAGCATCAGCAGGAGAAAGATGGGCACCAGGATCTACGCCATATTGTCTTAGGCAGAGGTTGGAAGTACGAACTTCATTTCTAGCAACACCCATGGCCATGTTTTGGACATCAGCCCTAACACCAGATTGAAGATCATCTATGCGTTGCATTACCTCCACCATTTGAACATAAGCTGAGGCAGGAATCATAGTAGCCATTTGCTGTTCCTGCGAATCCAATCTCTCTTCTAACACCCTGTTTTCTTCATCAAGGAAAAGAATTCTGCGATTAGCAGCATCCAAATCAGCTTGAAGACGGGCAATATCCTCAGTATACTCATTGTGAGAGATGATTCGCTTCTTTAAATCCTCCTCCTCTTCATGTTGTTTGACAATGGCTTCTATAGTAAGATCTACAAAGGCACGCACTTGTTTGAGCTTGTTCTCAATAGAAGAAGTGGTAACCTCCCCGGCTGTGCGTACTGCTTCAGACACTCTATCAACAATAGCAGATCAAATGGTGTTCTGTAGATCCGGTGTGACTTCAGCTAATGTCTTATAGACAGCTAAAGTGGAGATGGCAGCCACCTCATCAGCGTTAAACTTAGTATAGCTGGTTGAGGGGCGATCACTAGCAGCTAACACAGGAGTACCTCCGTGGGGTGGTGGAGGTGGATGGTCAGAGTCTGACTCGTCACCATGATCACCATCATTTTTACCTTCACCTGAAGGTTTAAAACCACTGGTATCCTTGTCAGCATCATCAGTGAGATCCACTGGTTTATATTTGGAGCCAGTCACATTATCATGAATGACTGGCTCTTCCTTACCAGTACCTTTATCAGTATCACCATCAGATGAAGAAGATGATGAGGAAGAAGCTGATGAATCCGAAGATACTGGCGAATCAGGAAGTTTTTGCATGATATATTTACCAGTAGTGGGATCTCTGATGAACTTGAGAGGCTTCCATGTACCCGGCCATGGAGAAGCAGCTGTAGCCATACCAAAATAGTGATAGTATGGCTGCTCATTGATCTGTTCCAAAGTAGCCAGCCTCTCATATACCTCTTCTCTTGCTGGTCGATCAAGCTGAGACAACATTTCAGTTAGCTCTTCCCTAGGTAGTTTACTGGCTGACACCGGAGCACTTTGGGGATCAATAGTCAGCTGATCCACCAGCAAGGAAACTCTGGGAGTGATGGATACTCCCTTATAGATGAAGTTAGGTACAACTTCATCAGGATCTGGTACCTGGCACACATATGGCTGCTGCTCAGCAGAAGCAGTAGCCTGAGATGAATTAGTAGTGGCAGTAGCAGAGGTACCCGCATCCATAATAGGTTCCGCAGAACCAGTAGCAGCAGTAGGTGACTGTGCAGTAGGTGAAGAAGCAGCATCTGCAGCACCTTTAAATAAAATATCCGATGTTGAATCAGAAACTTGTAGATTACCAGCGGAATCCACAGTAATAAATTGTCTCGATTGAAGATTAGAAATATCCGGAATAACACTAGTAGCAGCAGTATCCACCTTTGGCTCTTTGGAAACATAGCTAACATCTTGATGAAACGAAGGCCAGGAATCATCATCAGCATGCAAGCCACCACTAGTAACCACTTCAGTAGTAACAGCAGTTGTAGTAACAGTGGTAGTGGCAGCATCATCAATATCAAGAACCTCCTTAACAATGTTATCAATAACCTTTTCAAGTACCGGAGGAGGTTCCATTATCATCTTATCAACCAGTTCAGAATCAGTGGTTGAGGCAGCAATACCAGAAACAGTAGGAGGAGTAGCAGATATATCAGCAGTAGCTACCTCCTCATGAATAGTAAGATCAGTGAAACCAGCAACCACATTGTCTCTAGTAGAGCTAGCAACAGTAGAGGCAACAGTACTAGTGTCAGCACCACCACTAGGTAAATCAGTAGCACCAACGTCACTAGCAGAAGCAGAGAGCTCATCAGTAGAAACATTAACATCCTTTTCTTGCTCTCCCTCTGCCTGTTCATCTACCCTGCTAAGAACTGAAACAAAAGAACATTTTATGTTAACAAATGTAGAACCAAATAAATTTGATTCAACAATTGCATATGTTGTTGGTCTCTGAGGACAGATTGGTGGTTTAGTCAGCCCTTTGATTGAGACAGAGTTAGGTGTCTGTAAGTGTAGCTGTGACTCTGCTGACTCATTGGCAACACATGTTGACCCAGATAGTGTAAGAGTTCTGGCAGGTAATGATGTAGGAGTGAGACTCTTATCATGATCCAAGTAACATATTGGCTGTGTAGTATCCTGAGCTGGTTCAACACGATGAGGACCCAGCTCAAGTTTGCTTTGGGGGTCAGTTATGTGCTCTGCTAGTTGTACTGTCAGCAGAGGATATAGCATGATGTTCAATTTAGAAAAATGTGGAAGTGTCTGGCTAGAAGAGTATGGGTTGCTACTCTTCTTAACACTAGTTTTAAAACCAGTCATCTTGGGAGCCAAGGTTATACCTTTAACTCCACTTTCATTTTTCAAGTTAGCAGTTAAAATGTTTTCAATTAAGCTAGAATTATCTGCTGTTTGGTCTAGAAACGCACCAGGTTCCATAGCCACATCCTTTGCAGGAGCAGCAGTTGAGACTGGTGCAATCTCCCCTGTGGTTTGCTTGGAGCCAGCCTTTGCACGTTTGGATTTGCCTGTTACCAAGAAATAGATGAGCAATGGATTCCAATACTAGAAATGGGTAGTCAGTATATAAGACTAGGGCTGTTCTTTATTATCAGGGAGCACTAGATTCTAATACAACTACTGCTTTACCAGTATATGAGACGGTGGCTGTTCTAGTTGAGGTAGCTGGCTGCTTCCTACGTGTAGCTGGCTTACGCGGAGGACCCTTGAAAGGACCCATCTTAATCCATCCGGATGAAATCCGTATCGATTATAAACGATTCACAATAGTTGATTACATCGCGAGGTATTTGACCTCTATATGATACATTTTACAAACATTGCATTCGTTTTTGAAAAGACAATATTTCATTACATCGAAAGTTGACGGTATGCCTACCATTTCATAATATATATAATTATAATTGACTTAATATTAATCTTGATGAACTCAACGACTCGAATGCAACGTCTTTTGAAATATGTCATGAATGACTCCAAGTAATATCTTTAAAATGAGCAATTGCACAGCGGAAGACTTCTTTCATACCTGAGAATAAACATGCTTTCAAGTGTCAACCAAAAGGTTGGTGAGTTCATTAGGTTATCATAAATAATCATTTCATAATTTTAATAGACCACAAGATTTCATAATTCCATTTCCCATAAACATACATCCCATACATAGAGACAAAAATATCATTCATATGGATTGAACACCTGGTAACCGACATTCACAATATGTATATAAGAATATCCCCATCATTCCGGGATCCTTCTTCGGACATGATATAAATTTCGAAGTACTAAAGCATCCGGTACTTTGGATGGGGCTTGTTGGGCCCGATAGATCTATCTTTAGAGTTCGCGTCAATTAGGGTGTCTGTTCCCTAATTCTTAGATTACCAGACTTAATAAAAAGGGGCATATTTGGTTTAATAATCCAGCCATAGAATGTAGTTTTGAGTACTTGTGTCTATTTCGTAAAACAGTTATAAAAGCAGCGCATGTATTCTCAGTCCCAAAAATATATATTGCAAAAGCATTTAAAAAGAGAGCAAATAAACTCACGCTTATAAATATTATAAAACAGTTAATAAAGCATTTGCATGTATTCTCAGCCCAAAAATGTAATGAGTAAAAAGGGAATCAAATGAAACTCAACTAATGTATTTTGTAGTAAAAATACATATAACGACATTAAACAACTAAACAATGCAGGGTTGACCTCGGATTCACGAACCTATATCATTTGTATATTTATTAATATACATAATTATAATCGAACAAATATATTATTATTAGTGATGACATTGTTATTTTAATAAATTTTGTGTTCCATTGATATCTTAAATTTATTTATTTTATATATCTTAAATAACTAATAATATAATGATAGAATTAGGTTATATGTTTTAGATATGCTTTTATATAATCTAATAGTCATTTTAATAATAATATTTTAAAAAATAATAATAATGATAATGATAATTCTATACAAAAATACATTTGATAATAACTTTATTGATACTAATTCTAATGAAACTCTTAAAAATGATAAAATGATAATAATAATAATTTTTCGTTCGAATCATAAATTACATTATGATTTTCAATCATTAGATCTTATAATTACATTGGTAATCTAATTATACCACCTTTATATATTCTTAATTATATCTTAATTATCTTTAACTGTAAGCACATACATCCTAATACTTCCTAATGTTAATCATTTTCAATGTCGTATTCAAAATCATAATATAATGATAATACTAATAACAAAAGTGAAGATGATAACTTTTAATTATATTGATTCTAATAATGTTATTCATAATAATAATGATAACAAGCATAATAATACTAATACTTCATAACAAAAATAATAATATTAATACTAAATAATAACAATAATAATAATAATAATAATAATAATAATAATAATAATAATAATAATAATAATAATAATAATAATAATAATAATAGTAATAATAATAAAAATAATAAAAATATATATAATGTTTATACCTTTAAAGGCCCAAAAATATACAAAAACTGCCCAAGCCGGGACTCGAACCCGCAACCCCTCGCATACCCGACAACTGCCTTAACCAACCATCCATCCTTATATTTCTGTTTTATAACCCTGACTAAAAATTTATAACTCGATTACAATGGTCTCCTTCTTCTTCATCTCTCAATCGACTGGTATTCATTAAATCACGACAGATGAATAAACCCATTATGTTTTCAGATTTATTAGTAAACAGAAAGATTTAGCTGATTGTTCAACTAAATCAAAACAAAGCGAAAATGAAAAAAAAAAAAAAAGAAATATATATATATATATATATATATATATATATATATATATATATATATATATATATATATATATATATATATATATATATATATATATATATATATATATATATGATGATGTTCATCGTCGCATAAAAAAAAATTGATTTTGAAATTTATAAAGTTTTACCCAAAGATTACAACACCAATCCTGTTTCAAATTGCTCCTAAAATCTTTCTATATCAACAATTTAACTCAAATCATAAAAACGAATTCCAATTTTTCTCAAGAACAAATTAGTTGACTTTTGTAATTAACACTTTGACTCTAAAATTCAAGCTCGTTAACAAAATTTGGAACTTGAAACTTAGCAGATAGATTAGACTCAAGCTTTCTAACCAAACTGCAATTTTAGATTTTTAAATGAAAATTAAAATCGAATTATGGTATAAATTTTCAAGAACAGTAGTATCGGTATATATATAAAAAAAATTGAATCTGTGAAAGGATTTGAAATTGGTAAATGTAATGAAAGGATTGAACGACTTATATACCTCAAGACTTGATACAATCGATTTCTTTTTGTGGGAGATTTCAACGACAATGGAACACGAGTATACAGAGATTGAAAGAAGAAAAATAAAAAAAAACATATTGATTGATTGGGATGGATACAGTGTACGTCCACATATCTATATGTATATAATATAGTTTAATTAATAATATTAATATTAATATTAATAAATAATAACATAATAATGATACTTATTAATTTTATTAATAATAATAAAAACACTAATGATATAATAATAATATTAATTAACTAGATTTAAAAAAAAAATTATATTACATGATAATTTTAATAATGATATTAGTAATTATGTATAAATGATAATATGATAATATGATAATTTTTCCAATAATAATAATGATAAACATGATAATACTAATAATAACAATATTTATATTTAATATTATTATTTTACTAAACCTAACATTAGGGTTACACTAATAACAATAATAATATTAATAGTAACAATGAAAGTGATAATATCACTATAACAACTATTTTATCTCATAAATACATTTAATATATTAATATTAAAATTTGTTAATTATGTAACATTTAATAATTTAATAATAATATATATACATTAACATATATTTAAAATTTAATATTTATCAATTTTATATATTTTACAAATATAAATATCATAATAATTATACATAGAGATCATATATATTTATATATGTAGATTCATTTTAAATTACACTTAATTATTTTGCATTTTATTTTACAAACAATTGTTCGTGAATCGTCGGGATTAGTCAAGGTCAAATGTATACATGAACACAGTTCCAAGGTTTTGAGACTTCAACATTACAGACTTTGCTTATCGTATCAAAATCAAATAAGATTCAAGTTTAAATTTGGTCGGAAATTCCCGGGTCATCACAGTACCTACCCGTTAAAGAAATTCCGTCCCGAAATTTGAGTGAGGTGGTCATGGTTAACTACAAAAATGTTTTCATGACGTTTATGAGTTGATAAATAGAGTTTTATCATCATTGAGTAATATGGATAAAATGATTCGATTAATCGAAGCGTATGAATGAAGCTATCACAAAAGATCGAGATGAAGAAATGAAGATTTTCCATAACTTTTGACGTAGTCGTGATTGAATTCCGGAATTTAAGGGATTTAAAGAAAATCTTCGAAATCAAAAAGATTTGATTCTTCGGTGAGTAAGGAAATTAAGATCTCTATAATTAAATACGGTGATCTGCCTCGATTACTCTGTCTGACATTTCCATTATAAATTAAGCTCTTCCGTTCCATGATTCTCACCATTTCTATACCTTCTTTCTTAGTTCGTACATCCAAAAGATTGTGAAAATGCTTAATCCACTTCTAATTTTTTTTTTTTTTTGATATTTTCCTAATTATCATTTCTGTCATCCTTCTTTTTAATCTTCCAACAGAAGAATCTGTTACTTCTACTATTACCTTGGGGTGATACTATTCTTAATTATACTGTGTCTTTATATTGTTATTCGTATTAATATTCACGGTTTGTAACCTCCGTGTTGTTATTGGGCTTTATATTTTCTCTTATATTTTGGAGCTCTTTGCCTTTTTATTCTCCTCTCGACTCCTAGTAAAGCGAGCAACGGTCCAGAATTCATAGATATGAATTTCAAAATAAACATAGTTAATCTTCTAAGAAAGAAATGGTAATAGCACGATCTTGATTCATCAAATTACCAGAATATCCGAGAAAGATAGAACTATCAAGAAAATATGTTCTTGATATGTTTATATATCATATAAAATGTAAGAGTCGTGTAACATGGCACATGATGACGTTATAATCTGTGAATCATCATGTCCCATTTAGAAACTCAGCATGACTTACTGTAATATAATCACATTGATCAAGTGTCATTATATTATACTAAATCATGCATCAGTTCCCCACATTACTTCAATAACATTCATATTTTAAGCTCGAAAGTTTACAGAATATAGAAACTAACAGTTTCTACTGATAGCACGATGAGATTAATGATTTCAGATAAGAACAGTTATGAAAATATCTTCAGAAATATGGAGGATATTTATAATGAAAGATACGATGATATCTTGGAATTTCTAATATCGAAGGATGGTGAAGAAAATTTGTCCGCAAGAGTTTAGAGTCAGAAGCAAGGTATTCGCTAAAGATTTCAGCAGGTATTGAATCATTTGGATTCTTTGAAGTCAAACTTATTCTTTGTGATTTGTCCCCGGCTTTCTTCCTAGTTTCGTATAATCTGCTTTTCGGTACTAAATTTTCTATTGAATGTTTCCAATATAATGATACACAGGAAGCACAAGGAGGTATATAATTTCGGACAAGAATATTTATGAAAATATCCTCAGAAATATCGAAGATATTGATGATGATATTTTGGAATTTCTAAGTTCGATGGTTGATGAGGAAGATTTTCCGCAAGATTTTAACATGAGTACGGAGCAAGATATTCGTTGAAGGTTTCTTCGGATCCAGAATTACCTGGATCCTTTGAATATAGGGTTTGGTCCTTGTATTTGTCCTTGGTCTCCTTCGTGGTTAGCTCAATCCGTTTTCCAGTTCCAACTTTTCTGAGCTTTTCCAACATACTATTCTTTATCATCAAACTTTCGATGATTATGGTTGTTTACGGTTATCTACAGTTTCTGCTGCTTCATTCAGCTTTTTCAACATTCAGTGTATTAATTAGCAGACTGGGTGCTTTTCAGAATTTCAGAATGAAAGATCATAATTCTAAGAGATAAATGTTATACATATAACTGTTGATGTTTATATGCTATGAGTTTTCAAAGTACAGATTGCTAATTCCCGGTAATTGGTATGGCAGTTCTCGTTACAAGATGCAGATGAGTATATGATAGGGTTTCAATGATAAATATAATGATTTATCAGAGAGTTTAAACAAAGAAGCAACGAGGTTGCTGGTACGTCTGCTGGTAATATGGTGTAATATAAAAGCTTCCCCGGTAACAATAAAAGAGTACGCATATATATCAAGGTTATAATAAGGTTGTTTCGAACGAAAAGTCGAAGTTGATTTGCTGGAGGTGTGACAAAATTTGCTACTTTGAAAGGAATTACCAAGTTACTTTGGGTAATAATAACACTAAAGGAATTAGCACAACTATGTGTTAAACGTTTACTCAGTTTTCGAGAGTTTTTCAGATGCATAACTAAATGCATCAATCTTTTCTCCCGTAGATGAAGTGCGGTTGATTCATCCTATCGATTGAGGTGTTTTCAAGAATCTTGAAAGGTATGAACGCAGATTGTAATTATGATGATACGAATGGGGTTTAAAATGAAATCAACTGGCAAACTTGAAGAATTGTTTAGTTTCATATGTTATAATCAATATTTTAATTTATTTTAATTGTCCAGTGATGGTAGTCCACAGTTGATAGTCCACAGTAACAGTCCAGTAATTCATATATAGTTTAATATATAATATTCGAATTAATTAATACGTGTCGTGACCCGTATACGTCTCAGACTCGATCACAACTCAAACTATATATATTATTGTAGAATCAACCTCAACCCTGTATAGAGAACTCAGTCATTACTGCATATAGAGTGTCTATGGTGATTCCAAATAATATATATAGATGCGTCGATATGATATGTCAAAACCTTGAATACGTGTCCCGATATTTAAAGTGCGTAAAATAAATAACAGAAATTAAATAACGATAAATAAAGTGCGTAAAGTAAATAACAGAAATTAAATAACAATAAATAAAACTGCGAGAATTAAATTGTGATAAAATAAATTGTGATAATTAAATTGCGATAAATAAAATGTAATACGGAAATAACAGTTAGCTAGGAACAGTTAGCTAGGAACAGTTAGCTAGGATTTTGTTAGCGTGGATTCTTAATAAAATTTCATATTGTTAATTAATCCATTTCTAATCAATTTTTATTGTGTCCATTATTTCTTCATTATGACACTTGTTGGATTCTGATAGGTCAAAATCCAAATATGTAATTGGATGAATATGGTTATTCTGTGGTGAACAGATACGTATATCGGTGGATGTAAGTAGGATAGTATATGACTGTTGAAACAGATTCGAAGAACGTACAATATAACTTATTAATGTGAAATTTAAATATTCCTCGGGTATTACCTACCCGTTAAAATATTTTCATCATTAACAGTTTGTACAAAAGAATTTTTAATTACAATCTTTATGAAAATATATATACATATATATTTTCTACAGATATAATCATAGATTTAATGAGTTAATATGATATTAAACTCATTTGGTTTACCATTAGAACTAGAATACATAATCTCTAAAACATTTAGAGATTACTTAATCGTCATGAAAAACGAAGATAATCGATGTAGAACGATACGTAGAACGATGATTATACTCGAGGTACATAATGAGATGTTGAGGCATGGATTGTTGATAGTACTGGTGCTGTTATTGATTGTACTGTTGGTGCCAGTGATGTTACTGAAGCTGGTACATTTTGCACCATATTCTCCGAATTGATTATTCGAGCGCGAAGTTTGTTGACTTATTACTCCAGGATGATTGTCGGTCGGAACGAGCGGATGAATAAGGTTCAGAATTGTGGATAGAATATAATCTTGTTAAGTTACCCCGGAAATGAGACTGAAAATGGTGTCTCGAACAGGATCGCCGGTAAACGCTTCAGGTTCATTGTCAAGAGGTGAATTCGGTTGGTGGAAGGGATCGTCTTCTTCGCGTCTCCATTGATTAAGTCGACTACGAATGCATTAGATGAATTGGGAATGGCTGATTGATTGATTCATTCTGGTGACATCGCTTTTTGAGCTTAGGTGAATATCCATGTCGGAATAGCTGTCGGAATAACTATCGGAATAGCTATCGAAATCTGAGGGACTCGAACTGGTTGCAGGATTCATCTCGTACGATCAGATAAAGGATTTTCGATAAGAAATAGATTATAGGATATAGATTAGTACCCTGCAGTACATAATTTACATATGCATATATAATACTAAAATCCCATAAGTTACGGAGGAATCTACGGAAGCTGTCAGGCATCGGTAACAATAACAGGTACGTTAAGATATGAATTAGCAGGTATGCTAAGATATAAATTTTTGTCTATACACTAATCATGCAATTAATGCAATAAGATGTGTCTAGACTAAGGATGATAAGCAAGTGATTCTCTAAGAATGATAAGCAGGAAATTTTCGACACAAAATGATAAGCAAAACTTTTAACATGCAGACACGGTCAAAGTCCAGACTCACTAATGCATCCTAACGACTTATCAGTTAGACACACTAATGCAGACCTGGTTTGCTAAGACCATCGCTCTGATACCAACTGAAAGGACCCGTCTTAATCCATCCGGATGAAATCCGTATCGATTATAAATGATTCACAATAGTTGATTACATCACGAGGTATTTGACCTCTATATGATACATTTTACAAACATTGCATTCTTTTTTGAAAATACAATATTTCATTACATCGAAAGTTGACGGTATGCCTACCATTTCATAATATATATAATTATAATTGACTTAATATTAATCTTGATGAACTCAACGACTCGTATGCAACGTCTTTTGAAATATGTCATGAATGACTCCAAGTAATATCTTTAAAATGAGCAATTGCACAGCGGAAGACTTCTTTCATACCTGAGAATAAACATGCTTTCAAGTGTCAACCAAAAGGTTGGTGAGTTCATTAGGTTATCATAAATAATCATTTCATAATTTTAATAGACCACAAGATTTCATAATTCCAATTCCCATAAACATACGTCCCATACATAGAGACAAAAATATCATTCATATGGATTGAACACCTGGTAACCGACATTCACAATATGTATATAAGAATATCCCCATCATTCCGGGATCCTCCTTCGGACATGATATAAATTTTGAAGTACTAAAGCATCCGGTACTTTGGATGGGGCTTGTTGGGCCCGATAGATCTATCTTTAGAGTTCGCGTCAATTAGGGTGTCTGTTCCCTAATTCTTAGATTACCAGACTTAATAAAAAGGGGCATATTCGATTTAATAATCCAGCCATAGAATGTAGTTTTGAGTACTTGTATCTATTTCGTAAAACAGTTATAAAAGCAGCGCATGTATTCTCAGTCCCAAAAATATATATTGCAAAAGCATTTAAAAAGGGAGCAAATAAACTCACGCTTATAAATATTATAAAACAGTTAATAAAGCATTTGCATGTATTCTCAGCCCAAAAATGTAATGAGTAAAAAGGGAATCAAATGAAACTCACCTAATGTATTTTGTAGTAAAAATACATATAACGACATTAAGCAACTGAACAATGCAGGGTTGACCTCGGATTCACGAACCTATATCATTTGTATATTTATTAATATACATAATTGTAATCGAACAAATATATTATTATTAGTGATGACATTGTTATTTTAATAAATTTTGTGTTCCATTGATATCTTAAATTTATTTATTTTATATATCTTAAATAACTAATAATATAATGATAGAATTAGGTTATATGTTTTAGATATGCTTTTATATAATCTAATAGTCATTTTAATAATAATATTTAAAAAAAAAATAATAATAATGATAATGATAATTCTATACAAAAATACATTTGATAATAACTTTATTGATACTAATTCTAATGAAACTCTTAAAAATGATAAAATGATAATAATAATAATTTTTCTTTCGAATCATAAATTACATTATGATTTTCAATCATTAGATCTTATAATTACATTGGTAATCTAATGATACCACCTTTATATATTCTTAATTATATCTTAATTATCTTTAACTGTAAGCACATACATCCTAATACTTCCTAATGTTAATCATTTTCAATGTCGTATTCAAAATCATAATATAATGATAATACTAATAACAAAAGTGAAGATGATAACTTTTAATTATATTGATTCTAATAATGTTATTCATAATAATAATGATAACAAGCATAATAATATTAATACTTCATAACAATAATAATAATATTAATACTAAATAATAATAATAATAATAATATATATATATATATATATATATATATATATATATATATATATATATATATATATATATATATATATATATATATATATATATATATATATATATATATATATATAATGTTTAAACCTTTAAAGGCCCAAAAATATAAAAAAACTGCCCAAGCCGGGACTCGAACCCGCGACCTCTCGCATACCCGACACCTGCCTTAACCAACCATCCATCCTTACATTTCTGTTTTATAACCCTGACTAAAAATTTATAACTCGATTACAATGGTCTCCTTCTTCTTCATCTCTCAATCGACTGGTACTCATTAAATCACGACAGATGAATAAACCCATTACGTTTTCAGATTTATTAGTAAACAGAAAGATTTAGCTGATTGTTTAACTGAATCAAAACAAAGCGAAAATGAAAAAAAATATATATATATATATGCTGCTGTTCATCGTCGCATAAAAAAAATTGATTTTGAAATTTATAAAGTTTTACCCAAAGATTACAACACCAATCTTGTTTCAAATTGCTCCTAAAATCTTTCTATATCAACAATTTAACTCAAATCATAAAAACGAATTCCAATTTTTCTCAAGAACAAATTAGTTGACTTTTGTAATTAACACTTTGACTCTAAAATTCGAGCTCGTTAACAAAATTTGGAACTTGAAACTTAGCAGATAGATTAGACTCAAGCTTTCTAACCAAACTGCAATTTTAGATTTTTAAATGAAAATAAAAATCGAATTATGGTATAAATTTTCAAGAACAGTGGTATCGAAATTGGTAAATGTAATGAAAGGATTGAACGACTTATATACCTAAAGACTTGATACAATCGATTTCTTTTTGTGGGAGATTTCAACGACAATGGAACACGAGTATACAGAGATTGAAAGAAGAAAAATAAAAAAAAACATATTGATTGATTGGGATGGATACAGTGTACGTCCACATATCTATATGTATATAATATAGTTTAATTAATAATATTAATATTAATATTAATAAATAATAACATAATAATGATACTTATTAATTTTATTAATAATAATAAAAACACTAATGATATAATAATAATATTAATTAACTAGATTTTAAAAAAAAAATTGTATTACATGATAATTTTAATAATGATATTAGTAATTATGTATAAATGATAATATGATAATATGATAATTTTACCAATAATAATAATGATAAACATGATAATACTAATAATAACAATATTTATATTTAATATTATTATTTTACTAAACCTAACATTAGGGTTACACTAATAACGATAATAATATTAATAGTAACAATGAAAGTGATAATATAACTATAACAACTATTTTTATCTCATAAATACATTTAATATATTAATATTAAAATTTGTTAATTATGTAACATTTAATAATTTAATAATAATATATATACAATAACATATATTTAAAATTTAATATTTATCAATTTTATATATTTTACAAATATAAATATCATAATAATTATACATAGAGATCATATATATTTATATATGTAGATTCATTTTAAATTACACTTAATTATTTTGCATTTTATTTTACAAACAATTGTTCGTGAATCGTCGGGATTAGTCAAGGTCAAATGTATACATGAACACAGTTCCAAGGTTTTGAGACTTCAACATTACAGACTTTGCTTATCGTATCAAAATCAAATAAGATTCAAGTTTAAATTTGGTCGAAAATTCCCGGGTCATCACAACCCTCCCCCTCAGCTGGTGTAGAACCAGAGGCAGTCGATTGGTGAGCTCCACCCTGAGAAGCAAGATACTCGAGCATGCCTGGTGTCAAACCAGTATATGGAGCAGCAGGTGCATCTTTTGGCATACCCCCTTGTTTTAGAGGCAGGTCGTATGATTGATCAGCAATCTGCTGGTAAGCTTCACCCAGCTCACTTTCAAAAACCAGGCTTAAAAATCTTAGAAAGGGGATTAAATATGTTTGTTTAGGTGCTTGCACCATCTCCCTTAGCCTCAAATAAATCTCCCCGGCATAATCAATGTTCCTGTTGAACAACAAACCATGACCAATTTTAAGCTCAAAATCTGAGCACTGGTCAAAACTTCCTAATTTATGGCTGATGCACTGGGTCAACAGCCCAAAGAAGTAGTACTAAAGTGGTGGCATATGCTTCCTCAAAGGTGCATGAGCAATTGGTTGAGAAAATCCAATGATTTCTAGCACCTCCCTTCTGAATACCTCGCTGGTTGGTGAATCGACAAACGGCCCATCTGGTAATTGAAGAGCACGGCGGATAGCTTCAACAGTGATGGAGCAAGTTAGGGTTTCGTTTACCATGCCACGAATACATGGAGCATTCTGGGGAGTGGTGGCAGTGGTGGCAATATACCAAAACCGTGCTATGCCAGCATATAAGCGTGAAGGTACACCGGTGATAGCTCTAGCCAGAGGGGATTGCCGGATGTAGTCGATTAGGGTTTCATAACCCATATTGGCTTTTGATTTGAGAATGGAGAGTGAATGAGCAGCATTGCCTCTCGATAGGCGAATAGTCGTGTGTTCAGGTGTATTAGCAGCCCTAACCAGAGCTGGGTGGAGATTGAACAGTGGTCCTTAAACAACATGTTCCTCCGGTGCCAGTTGTTGTTGCTGATGTTGTTCCTCTGGTTGGTTTTCAACATGTGGTGATTGTGGTTGGTCTGCCATTGATGATATGTAAAGATGAAGATATGAAGTTGTGAAAGTTGGAAGATTGGAAATTTTTGAGAGAAAAGAGTGTGTGATTTTGAATAATGAATAACCGGAGGTTATTATGGAAGATAAAACACTCTTTTATCCGTTCTGATTGGGTGAAAAAGTGCAAGAGAGGGAAAATGGCAACTGTCATCTGCAGGCGCGTGGGCAGATGTGACAGACTGGCACACTTTCGAGGGGACACAGACTGTTGACATGACGTATATACAGCTTGAACACTCATACCTCCCATTCAGCATTAAATGCAGCAGGTTTTAATTCAAAATTGATTTAAAGACCACAAAATAAATTTTGTATTAAATACAAAATACTTTGTTACATTTAATATGTCATGAATTTAATTTAAATCATTGGGAGTAAATGAGTTTCAGTTTTAAGGAATCATTTAATTTTGTGAGCTATTTATTATTTCATTTAAAATATTTTGAGTAACTAAAGTATAAAAGACCTTGTTGTGCTGAGTGTTTGACATGTAGGCAGTAAGTTAATAAATGTGACTTACTGGTTTGCCCTACATGTTGTAGAGCTAGCACACCAACAAAAAATTGTCTTTTATTCAAAGTTTAAGCATACCCAGCTCAGAGATGAGATAGTTAAAACGTTTCTCATCTAAGGGCTTTGGGAATAGATCTGCTAACTGCTGATCTGTTGAAATAAAATGTAGCTCCACATCTCCCTTTTGAACATGATCCCTTATGAAATGATATCGAACATCAATGTGCTTTGTTCTTGAATGCATCACAGGATTGTTGGTGATAGCAATTGCACTTGTGTTGTCACAGTAGATTGGAGTCTTTGTAACATGAATACCATAGTCTTTCAGCTGGCTTTGCATCCATAGTACTTGAGCAGTACAACTACCAGTAGAAACGTATTCTGCCTCAGTAGTAGATGTGGACACAGTATTTTGCTTTTTGCTCATCCAGCTGACTAGCCTACCACCCAGTAACTGGCAACCACCAGTAGTACTTTTCCTGTCTATTTTACATCCTGCAAAGTCAGCATCTGAATACCCAATTAGCTCAAAATCCTGGTCTTTGGGATACCAAAGACCACGTTTAGTAGTAGCTTTCAGATACCTAAATATCCTTTTTACTGCTAGCAAGTGTGACTCTTTAGGATCAGCTTAATATCTGGCACAGAGACATGCGGCAAACATAATATCTGGTCTGCTGGCTGTAAGATAAAGTAGGGATCCAATCATACCTCTATATTCAGTGATATTGACTGGTTCACCATTGGGATTAGCATCTATTTTAATAGATGCTGCCATTGGGGTCCCTATATCTTTTAAACAGGTCAGATCAAATTTCTTTAACATATCTTTGATATATTTATCCTGACTTATAAAAATTCCATCATCAAGTTGTTTAATTTGCAATCCCAAAAAGTATTGCAAATCTCTTTGTAAGCTCATTTCATATGTCTTTGACATAAGTTTTGAAAAATCTTGACAATGTTTCTCATTTTTAGATCCATAAATAATATCATCCACATATATCTATACTAGCAAGAGATCGCCATCTGTCTCTTTTGAGAACAGAGTGGTATCAATTGTTCCAACTTTAAAACCTATACCAGTGAGATACACATGAAGTGTCTCATACCATGCTCTTGGAGCCTGTTTGAGGCCATAAAGAGCTTTGTCTAGCTTGTAGACATGGTCTGGATATTTACTGCTTACAAAACCAGGAGGCTGTTTGACATAAAATTCTTCTTGCAGCTTCCCATTTAAATATGCATATTTAATATCCATCTGGAATACCCTAAAGTTCATCTTAGCAGCATATGCCAAGAAAAATCTGATAGCTTCCATCCTAGCCACTGGAGCATATGTCTCTCTATAATCCAATCCTTCTTCCTATTTGAACCCTTGAGCTATCAACCTAGCTTTGTTTCTGATCACAATCCCATCTTCATCCATCTTGTTCTTGAAAACCCACTTGGTACCAATGATCTTCTTAGTTTCATTATCAGGTTTAGGTACCAATGTCCAAACCTTATTCCTATCAAACTGGGAGGTCTTTTCCTGCATAGCTCCTGCCCAGCTTGGATCTTTGATTGCTTCATCAGGACATGTAGGTTCAATGGTAGACACAAAATTTACGTACATACAAAAGTTGCTGGTTGCATGACTTCTTGTTTTAACACCACTAGCCAGATTACCAATAACTTGCTCAATTGGATGCTCTTTTGTCCATCTAGTGTTATGAACAGGTGAGCTTGTCGTGGAACACACAACATCTTGATCATCAGCTGGTTCAAAGGTATGAGCAGCAGTTGGAGACAGCTGTTCATTATTAATGTAACCAGTACCAGCTTGTGATCCTTTAGAACCAGTAGACCTATGCTCAATTTGTAGGACTTCAGTAGAGCCAGTGGGTCCACTTGGTTTAGACACAGATGGAACAGAGTGTTCCATCTCATCATCAGAGAACCCAGCAACATGGATTGGTGAGGGATTTACATCTGGTTCTTCTTCATCATCAAGAGCTTGCTGAGTAGGCTCTTTAAATAATAACTCTTCATCTTCTTGACTGGGAGATGAGGCTAGGGAAGTTTCACCAAATGTAACATTAATTGATTCTTCAAAACAACCCCTTCTTTTATTGAAAACCCTATATGCCTTTGACATGTTGGAATATCCCAAGAATATACCTTCATCAGCATTAGCATCAAACTTCCCTCGCTGATCTCTATTGTTTAGAATGAAACGGGGAGTGCCAAATACATGAAGAAATGAAATTGAGGGTCTTCTTCCTTTGAGAACTTCATAAGCAGTTTTCTGATGTCTTTTCACTATTAAAGATCTATTCTGGATAAAACATGCAGTGTTCACAGCTTCTGCCCAATATGAATTTTTCAGCCCAGACTCAGCTAACATAGATTTTGTTGCTTCAATGAGAGTCTTGTTTCTTCTTTCTGCAACACCATTCTGTTGAGGTGTTCTCACAGTAGAAAAGTTCTGTGAAATACCTTTGTCAGCCCAAAATTCTTCTAATGTAGCATTTCTGAAATCTGTACCATGATCACTTCTTAGCTGTTTCACCAGTTGCCCATTCAAAAGCTCCATTCTTTTGATAAAATCGATAATTTCATCAGCAGCTTCACTCTTTTGCTTCAAAAAGAATACCAAGGTGTATATGGAATATTCATCAACAATAACCAGTGTATACTTCTTCCTACTACAGCTGGCCACATTAACAGGACCAAAAAGATCCATATGAAGTAAATGAAATGGTTTCTCAACAGATGAGATTTGCTTTGATTTGAATGAGGCATGGTGATGTTTTCCCTTTTCACAGCCAAGACACAATCTGTCCTTTACATAAGACATGGTGGGTAGCCCAGACACCAAACTTCTACTGGATAATTTGTGAATGTCTTTGAAGTTGAGATGTGAGAGTCTCTTGTGCCATAATCACTTCAGGTTGTCTGCTACCTTTGAATAGAAACAAGTATCAGTTGTTGTGACTGCTGTGTTCATGTCAATTTGATACATGTTTTCATGACATTTTGCACTCAGCAGTGGCTTCCCTGTCTTATCAAAAATAGTGCCAATTTTCTTTCTGAACTGGACTATCTTATTCTTACTTGTCAGTTGGCTTATGCTAATTAAATTATGTTTAAGCCCAACGACATATGCAACATTTGAGAACGTGACATTCCCATTTGTCAAAGTACCAAAACCCTTTGTGTAACCCAACGAATTATCTCCATACGAAACAACTGGACCATCCTTTTCTTGATAGTCCATCAGCAGGGACTTACATCTGGTCATATGTATCGAACAACCATTATCGAGATACCAGATTTGCTTGTTTTGAATGCCCTGCACAGTAGCTAAGAGATTAGTTCTTTTTGGGAACCCATCCAAGGATGGGTTCTGGAAGGGTCATCTTTGATGATCTCTTCCTGTCTGCTGGTTTGCTTGAAGAAGCGGCAGCATATGGGGTTAGGGTTAGAAGACACCGGTTGGCTAAGTGAAACTTGCTGCCACATTTGTAGCATTTTCTCACATTTGGTATCGGTGACTGGTCATACACTGAGTAAATGGGTGCAGTAAGATCGGGTCGACTTTTAGTTACTGCCTCAATTAGCTGGTCAAGCTTGACTGTCATAATCTCAGTGATAGACAGCTCATCATTCGAGTCCACTTTTGCTTTTCCCTTAAGGGCAGTTTTTTTCTTGGAACTAGTACTATAGTCATGACGTATTGCTTTGCCTTTATCACTTGACGAGCCAGCGTGGGAAGTTACTGGTTTGTCTACTGAAGCTAATGAGCTAGAAGAAGTTTTTCCTGCTGCCTTGGACTTGCCAATATTACTTTTGACTGGCTTGTCTACAGCTACTGGTTGACCAGTAAGTTTGTCATCAGCTGGCTCAGCACAATTTGAACTCGAACACGAAGGGGAATCAGTTGGTTTAACTTTTCTTAGATTATTTTCAGTAATTTCCCTTTTAATACGTCTTTCTTTTGGAGTCATGTAGTAGATGCTTGAGGGGTCAATAGTCTCATCAATTGAGGTACTGGCTTCTCTTGCTCTAACTTCATCCTCCAGAATCTCTTTCATGGCAGGTGGTGGGGACACAGCAGGTCTAACAAACTTATTTGTCAAGACCTTTTTACCCTTAACTATCTTGGCAAAAGTATTTGGCAAGACAGCTTCAGGATCAGTTTCAAGAATTGGGTCCATGAAAGTAACTTCTGCAATAGCAGCAGCAGCAGCATAGTCACCAGCAAAGAAAGCTTAAGCTTGGGTAGGCACCTGCTCGTTAACACACTTTGCTGTACGTTGAACAGATATACACCACGAAGCGATAACCTTTTTAAGATTATCCAGCTGGTTCTTGACTTCTGCTGCCTCAACGTGAAGAGACCTTAAAGCAAAGTTTTGTTTTTCAAGATTGGAAATATCATCTTTCAAGATTTTAATTTCATCATTTTTGCTTTTAAGTTTCTCATTTAAAGATTTGCTGTCAGTTTTTAAAACTTCTTCACGTTTGCTACCTCTACATAAGTCAACTCTTAGGTAGTCAAACATTTCGGCTTTTTCATCATCAGTATAAGTTCGAAAATTATCAACCTTATACATCAATTCAGTTTTCCATTGAGGCGAATCTCTTTTCTGATCAGCTTCCCTCATATCAGCCAAAAACTTACTACCACTATCATCCTCATCAGACTCCTTGACCTCCTTGGCCATTAAACACAGCTTTTTATCTGGAGCATAACCAGCACCATCATCATCAGTATCACTATCAGAGGAAGACGACGATTTGGTTTCATCCCAATCATGATGCTCAGCAACTAGAACCTTTTCTGGCTTTTTACCCTTCTTATCAGTCTTAGCACTTTTCTTCATCTGAGCTTTCATAGCTTTGTACTTGTTCTTGTACTTGTCAGCTTTTGAGAAAGAGTTAGCATATGAAGTTGAAGGTTTCCTGGACATGCATTCAGCAGCAAAATGTCCAACCTTCCCACAATTATAACACTCAGATTTAGGACTCTTGACTGACTTGCTGCTATACCTAGCACTTGGTTTCTTACTCCCTTTGTATGACTTGCTGGTTCTATTACGATTGAGCCTTTTGAACTCCCTAGCCAGCAAAGCCATACCTTCAGCAAACCCTTCTACATCACTTTCATCATCACTGCTTTCTTCAAACCCAGTACCACTATCCACATCACTCTCAGCTGTCTCTTCTTCTGCCAACAGCTTTTGAACCAATAAGGCCTTTTGAGCTTTCTTTTTAGCAGCAGCAATAAGAGCAGTATCATCTGTCTTAGAAGATTTTGAAGTGGTGGGGGCAGAGCTAAAGTTTTCTTTCAAGTTAAGTTCAAATTTAGCCTCTACCTTCTCATGGTTCCAAAGTGAACTGTACAGAGAAGACATGTTAAAGTTCTTTAGGGTCTGAGTGGTTCTTAAGGGTCAGTAACAGATTTCCATTTAGTAGGCAGTGAATCTATGAATTTATTTACTTGTTCAAATTCAGTATAGGTGACATTCAAAGTGATCAGGTCTGCAATTAAGGAGTTAAACCTAATGAAGGTTTGCTTAAGGGTTTCATTCTTGTAGGCAAAGAACATTTCATATTCTCTTTTTAAAGCAATCATCCTGTTCTGCCTTACTTCTCCCATACCCTCATAGGTAACATCTAGATAGTCCAACATAAGCTTGGCATTTTCTTTTCCCTTAATCAGTTTGAACAGTGGGTTAGGTAAAGTTATATCTAACAGGGTTCTGATTTTAGGGTCAAGTCCAACACGACGTTTATCCTCAGCATCCCATCTAGAAGGGGTGAGAATAACCTCTCTGCCAGGAACAGCAGGAGTGTCAGCTGTAGCTGGAGCACTACCAATAGTCTCAGTGGAAACAAATGGACCATCTGTGGCAATACCAGGCATGAGTGGGTCAATAGACTCAAGGTGAAGCATGAATCTTGCCTTCCAAGTTTCATACTCATCTTCATCAAATTTGGGTGGTCTATTGGATGAGCCATTTTCAAGGTAAGCTGTAATTGAATATGCAGCCATGAGAGAATTTAGATCCAAGATATTAATTATCAAGACTGAAGCTCTGATACCAGTTGTTGGTCCTTTGATAACAACAGGAGTATTGTAGGGGGGTGAATACAATTTCTTTTAAATAACTTAACAGTTAAACACGATTAGTATTCAAGCATGTAAATTAAATAGAGTCACAGGTAATTTTCAACAGTTATTCCTTATTGATTGAATCACAAAGAATCACAACTATCCTTGGCAGAATGATAGTTGGTCGATACAGATTACCTAGATTATAGCTAAGAGGTGAACTAAAAGCTATTACACATTTTTGACTCTAAATAAATAAACCCACACCACTAGTTGTTACAATAGTGAATACAACAATTTATAGTAGTCCTATTAACTGTGTAATGGTTCTATTGTCCACTGGTACATATGATGTCTGTACTTGTGGGGACAACTGCATTAGAGAGCATGCTCTCCTCTTTCCTCTTTGGTAGCTATTTACAGGAACACCCCATTTCGGTTTGGAACCACTATTTGATTAAACAAATAGAATGTTGTGTTCCCTAGGTGTTGACAAAGTATAACTCATGTCTGCACATGCTTTAAACTTCTGCATTCCCACGTGGTCTTGTAAGGTCACTTGTCAGCCGCCGACGCGTGTCCTTTTCTGTTCAACTTTGTGTTTGACTTTTGTTGAATAGTACCATTGAGGTAGACCACACGGGAAAACTACTATGCTTATAATGGAGCATAACTGTCTTGTGTAGTAAGCTGCATTCTAGCTGTGCTGGTTCTTCATTGCTGAGACACTTGATATTCTTGAACTGCTGAGTACACATCCTGTGCTGATTGAAGAACACTGTCTACCTTGTGCTGGTAGACTGAACAGCAAACTAAACACTCGACATAGCAATATCTGCTATCTATACATAAACAAGCTTGTGCTGGCTGCACATAACATTTTAGTGCAAATAAATTACAGTTTTGTCATAATTAAATCCTTAATTATTTTGGGGACTAAACATATATTCATAACCAAATCTTTATATCTTTTTAATCATAATCATCTCATAATCATATTAAATAACTGAATCATAATCTTCATAACATTATAATTATAATTATATCCAACATTATTTTCATCAAGTTTTTAATTAGTAATAATAATAATACTTGTATTAATAGTAATAATAGTAATAATATAAATAAGTGATGAGATTTATACCATCTGATATCGTCATGGGTTCATGTATCATTATCGACATCATCATCATCATCATCATGTATTCGTTTGTCATCACCGCTATTATTTCATGTATCATCTAATATCCTTAAACTCATGATCACCACATCATATTCATGTCCATCATCGTATTTCCTAGCTATCATCATTCTTATACTCATCACTCATCATTCATTTCTAATTAAAATTGGGCTTCGGCCACAACAAGAATCCAAAACACATCGGTTCACTACTTACTTAATCAAGCCCAATAATTAAATCGAGTTCAAGGCCCAATATGAAGGAGTCGGATTTAACTAGAGGTTTTTACGGTTTCTATTGAAGAAAAATGGGTCCACGTACAATAAGCATCCTATCCACGATTTTTCTTTTAAACCGACAAAAGCAACAATAATGATATAGCAGCAGTTGTAGTCTGATTCAACATAAATGGATCGTCACCATTGTTTTCTAAATTTTATAGATCACGTGATATTAAATCTTATTTCTTCTTTATTTCACCATCATTCAAATTCGTTGATAGATTCGTAAGACAGGAACATGAGCTGCAGGTAATTGAAACAGAAATCAAACGACGATTTGATGATGGATTCTGGTTTGTAACTTAAAAAGAGGAGAGAGAGTGGGAATAAGAGAGAGAGATGGTAACGGAGGTCGTGAAGGTGGTGTACGGTGGTTACATGGTGGTGTCGATTAAATGGAAGAGAGTGGTGATGATGAAGGTTTCATGGTAGTTGTAGGAAGTGTGGTCTCCGGTGATTGATTTAAAAATAAACAGAGAACAGATACGTTCGTATGGGTTTGACGATGGGATTTATGTGACGACTCCGTCAAAACACTTAACGGCTCCGTCACTTGGTCCCACAGCTTGATCGAAACTCTATATGAATTTAATAAAACAACCTTGCATTCTTTATTTAAAAATGATTTCCTATAAAGGAAATCTACTAAAATGTATAAGTTTAGAAAAACTATACAATAATACTTTAACCAAAAGTTGACCAAAATAAAGTCAACAAACAACCACTTTTTAATGTAATAAAATAGAATGCAAGTTAATGTTTAACAAAAGCTGCCATCATAAATATGCAGACTCTCTAAGCACAGCGGAAGCAATCAATCATGAACCTGAGAATAAAACATGCGAGTAACTGTCAACAAAAATGTTGAGTGAATTATAGGTTTAATATTGCAAACAATATTTAATTTAAACAATAAAAATTTCTGTTTGAAAACATAAAAACTCCTTTTTGAACCACCAAATTATATGCTAGAAAACATATAATAAAACATTATTCCATTTTCCGTGAGCCACCTGGTAACCACTTAACCATTTATTTACCCTTGCCAAACACAATAAATAATATACACTGAACAAGTGTATCTACAACAAAATACGAAGTACTAAACATTCCGATAACAAATTGCTAGCGCGACTAGCTCGAAATGGGGTTGTCAAACCCGATAGATCTATCCATAGGATTCGCGTTCACCAGTAGAAACCAGTGATTACAGTTACCAGACTAGGGAATATTTTTGTTCAACTCACAATGAATAATTTAAACCAACTTCCACTTGTGTCCAAAATATAAATAAATTGCATGTATTCTCATCCCAAAAGATTTAAAATAGAAAAATGGGACTATAACTCACCTTAATAGCAACTGAAGAAATCTCACAAACAAGCGAACAGCAAATAAAGTAAAGTGATCAAGAAAGATCACAACGCCGACCTATAAATAAAGCAGGCCGATATAAATAACTAACTTAGGTCAAGTCTTAGTATGATAGCTATTGTACATGTTGCAAGTAGACATAGAATAACACTCGGCAAGCATCGGTTTGACTGGAACAGCATAAGGACACACACTTTCTATTTTTAGAAAGTTTCTATTTTTAGCAGGTTTCCATTTTTGGAAAGTTTCTATTTTAGGAAAGTTTCTATTTTAGGAAAGTTTCTATTTTAGGAAAGTTTCCATTTTAGGAAAGTTTCTATTTTTGGAAAGTTTCTATTTTTGGAAAGTTTCCAAATTTAGAAAGTTCTATTTTTAGAAAGTTTTGAAGTTAGGAAAGTTTCCTTATTTAGAAAGTCAACAGAAGTCAACTGAAAGTCAAAGTCAACCGAAAGTCAACTCAAAAGTCAACCTTGGTCAAACATAGTCAACATTAATTTGAAAAGTGTAAGTTATAATAATAACATAGGTTATAATGTTTATTAAAGTCAAAAGTGTAAAGTTATGTCATAACATAAGTTTAATTAAATAAAATGAATTATTAAAGTTAATATAAGTTGAAGTGTTATAATTAGTATAACATAAGTATTTAATTAATTAAATATTAATCATAATATAAGTTTTATTAATTAATAATGAATTTTAATTCATATCATAAGTATTATAAATTAATAATGAATTATTAATTATATCATGAGTTTCTAATTAAAATTATTAAATCATAAGTATTTAATAATTAAATCATAATTAAATAATAATTAAGTCTTATAATAATTAAATAATTATTTAATCTTTGTTATAAGTCTTATAATAATTTCTCAAAAATAAATTTAATACTTATCATAAGTATTTTCCTTTAATAATAAAAGTATTATTAATCATAAGTTTAATTAAAATGTTAATTAAATCATAATTAATAATTAAATGATATAATAAATATTTATATCATAAGTCTTAAATAATAATAATTACTTCTTTTATCATAAGTAATTTATTAATAATGAAAGCCATTCATTTTAACATAAGTTTAATCATTAACCATAAGTTTTAAGTTTAAAAGTTCATCGGGTCGTATCTTGAGCCCCGGGTGTCGGTTTCGGGCGAGCCACATATGCATCTCCGCCTACTCAAACCACCCGAAACAATTATGTACTCAAGAACACTCCAAGAACAGTCCCTAGGTCGTGGATATCAGCCATGACAACACTTGGGAATTCAATTTACTCAAAACAGTGATTTAGGCACAACGGGTGAACCGTGGCTCGGATTTAGGTGACCCGAACATGAAAATTCGTCCCACCATCAGTCCTAACCAAATGACACACCCTAAAGACACCAAGGATGATCACAAAGTCGGACCATACCTTGTTCTTGCCCATAACACCTTTCAATCTTTACCAAATATCAAATTAAGCATATCTAGGGCTCCGGGAATCGAAACGACATGAATCCGGAGTCTAAAATTAATGTCTTGATGAGAGGAACTCATTTATATACTATATTTTATGATCAACATCAGTTACAATATCAGAAACACACGAAAAAGCTGCTGTTCCAATTTTATCAAACCGAAAAATATGCAATCGAGTAATTCTACGAATACAATCAACATTACAACAACTAATAATCATCATACTAATAAAATATAATCAAAATACAGAAAAATAAAGAAAAATTAAAAATCTAGGGTTAGGGTTTATACCCTAATCAATAATTAAGTGATATAGACGCGTAGAGAACGATGAGAGGAATCCGTTTATGTTGAAAGCCCTAATTCTTAACCTTGATTTGATGATGAAATGGTGATGATGATGATGAAAGGGGACGTTCATGGGAGGAGAGGGAGGAAGGAGGTGAAAAAAATAAGATGATTAGGTTAGAAATGAGAGTAAGTAGTGAAGTTTAGAGTAATGGTCACTAGTTTGCAAGTTTGACAAAATACTCCCCTCCTTAAGGGATTTTCGGCCAAAAACTGAATGGGGTGGGCCCCATAGTGGCCCAATTTGATAAATGACAAAATCCTAGTGGCCCGAACGCCCGAACGAAACCCGAAACGCGAAAACGCCGCTACGCGATTGATTTTTCGGAGAGATAATAAGTACGCGACGAATAAAATATATAAACACTATATATAATTATATGACATCAAAATATCATATTTAAAATAATTAGGACTTAAAAATTCCAAAAGTTCGACCGTTGGTTTGAAAACCGAAAAGATTCGCCGGATAGAAATCCGCGACTCGTAGGAACGTATAATTTAAAATATGAATACAAATATTCATATAACACATAATAATTAATATATTATTACAAAAATAATAATATAGGTCATAGAAATGACGTGGCACGAATAACAATTAACGGTCGTTAAATAGTTAACGGTAAAAGATAACGGAAAAAGTAGGGTCGTTACAGTACCTTCCCGTTACGGAAATTTCGTCCCGAAATTTAAGCAGGTGCAGGGGTTTCCTCAGCATCTGGGAACAAATGCGGTTACTTCTGCTTCATCTGACCTTCACGCTCCCAAGTGAACTCGGGACCGCGTCCGGTGTTCCATCTAACTCGAACAATAGGAATTTTACTCTGCTTAAGAGTCTTTACCTCTCGGTCCATAATTTCAACAGGTTCTTCAATAAAATAAAGTTGCTTATCAACATGAAGTTCATCAAAAAGAATAGTTTCATTGGCCTCGGCCAAACACTTCTTTAAATTCGATACATGAAAAACATCACGAATAGCACTGAGTTCTTGTGGCAATTTCAAACGATAAGCCACTGGTCCAACTCTCTCAATAATCCCAAAAGGTCCAACAAATCGAGGATTCAACTTTCCCCTTTTACCAAAACGTACCACACCCTTCCAAGGTGAAACTTTCAACATAACACGATCACCGACCTGAAAGTCGATATCGTTCCTTCTCTTATCAGCATAACTCTTTTGCCTACTCCTGGCAGTTCTCAATCTTTCCTTAATCTGTGCAATCTTCTCGGTAGTCTCGTGAATGATCTCTGGTCATGTGAGTTGAGCATCCCCAACCTCATTCCAACAGACAGGAGACCTACACTTTCTACCATACAGAGCTTCAAATGGTGCGGCTTTAATACTTGCATGATAACTGCTGTTATAAGAAAACTCATCCAGCGGCAAATATTTATCCCACCCATTTCCAAAATCAATAACACACGCTCTTAACATGTTTTCTATGTTTGAATGGTCCTTTCACTCTGACCATCCGTCTGTGGATGATAAGCGGTGCTCATATCCAATTTAGTTCCTAGAGCACCTTGTTAGGACTGCCTCAGTCCAACATAATCGATACGGGAACACCATGTCTCGAAATAATCTCCTTCAAATACAAACGAGTAAACTTCTTCATTGAATATGTTTCCTTAATTGGCAAGAAAAGAGTTGACTTAGCGAGTCGGTAACAATCACCCAAATAGTATCATAACCACCCACAACTCCCGGTAACTTCGTAATAAAGTCCATCTTAATACCTTCCCACTTCCACTCGGGAATTTCAGGTTGCACCAAAAGTCCAGACGGTTTCTGATGTTCAGCTTTAACCTTAGCGCAGGTCAAACACTTAGCCACATACGTAGCCACATCAGCTTTCAAATTAGGCCACCAATACAGCTCCTTAAGATCATGATACATCTTTCCTGAACCAGGATGAATAGAGTACCTAGACTTATGAGCCTCATCTAAAACAAGTTTTCGTAGATCACCAAACTTCGGAACCCAAAGGCATCCCGCAAAATACCGAGTACCATCGGTTTGTACCTCTAACTGTTTACTCAAGCCTCGGACCTTCCCGTTACAAAATTTTCCTCCTTCAAGGCTTCTTATTGTGCCTCAAGGATCTGCCTAGCGAGGTTTGTTTGAATTGTCATATTCAAGGCCCTAAACCTGCGAGGTTCAGCCCTTTCTTTACGACTTAATGCATCAGCCACATCATTGGCCTTTCCCGGATGATATAAAAGTTCGCAATCATAATCATTTAACGTCTCAACCCATCTTAGTTGCCTCATATTTAACTGTTTCTGATCAAGAATATGTTGAAGACTTTTGTGATCAGTGTACAATGTACCTTTGACCCCATATAGATAATGTCTGCAAATCTTAAGCGCAAACACAATAGCTCTCAACTCTAAATCATGGGTTACATAATTCTGCTCGTGAATCTTCAACTGACGTGACGCGTACGCAATAACTTTCTTTCGTTGCATCAAAACACAACCAAAGTCTTGACACGAAGCATCACAATAGATAACAAAATCATCATTACCCTCAGGTAGTGATAATATCGGTGCAGAAGTTAACTTCTTCTCCAGAGTTTGGAAAGCAGACTCTTGTTCACTCTTCCACTCGTACTTCTTCCCCTTATGCGTTAAAGCAGTCAGAGGTTTCGCTACTCGTGAAAAATCTTGAATGAACCTTCTATAATAGCCTGCTAATCCTAGAAACTGGCGAATCTGAGTAGGAGTTTTCGGAATTTCCCACTTTTCAATTGCCTCAATCTTGGCGGGATCAACTAGTATTCCTTGTTTACTAACAATATATCCAAGGAATTGAACTTCTCTTAATCAGAAATTACACTTAGAGAACTTAGCGTACAACTCTTCTTTTCTCAATAAATCAAGCACCAACTTCAAATATTCTTCGTGTTCTTCATCACTCTTAGAATAAATAAGGATGTCGTCGATAAAAACAATAACGAATATGTCCAGATAGGGTCTGCACACACGGTTCATGAGGTCCATAAACACAGCAGGTGCATTTGTCAATCCGAACGGCATAACAAGAAATTCAAAGTGACCGTAACGGGTGCGGAAAGCAGTTTTCAGAATATCAGTTTCTTTAGCGCGTAATTGGTGATAATCGGAACGAAGATCAATCTTATAATAAACGGACGAACCTTGAAGTTGATCGAACAGATCATCAATTCTCGGAAGAGGGTAACGGTTTTTAACATTAAGCTCGTTCAATTCACGATAATCAATACACAAACGAAATGAACCATCTTTCTTCTCAACGAACAAAACGGGAGCTCCCCAAGGGGACGAACTGGGACGGATGAAATAAAGTTGCAATAATGAAGGAAGAAATAAATATGGAGTAGTCACATCGGTGGCATAGATATTTAAGGCAATTCTCTCAAAGGAGTTAACGAGGATCATGGACTCTAAAGTAAATTTTCATTATATTTCCGAAAGGAAGACATATGAAAGGTGTGATAATTCAACGAGAGTGAACTTCCTTGTACAATGAGCGAGGAAGTCTAGGATTCATCCATATTCTTAAATTTATGTGCGGATGAAAAGAACGCGAATCATGGGTTATAAAGAATGGCCGACTCCAGGTGAGATGAATCTCCAAAAATAATTTCGTGCACCCTAAAGTATCGAATCCTAGGATTGATGTTTACGAGGGTGTTGCGGTTGACAGCGAAAATTGAGAGTAGAAACTCCTCAAACGGTCTAGAGTAATATATATCCATGATACCCATTATAACAACAGTTGGGGTAGAAACCCACCTAGCGCCTTTTCTACAATAAGGTGACCATCGAGTGTACCCCAGAAACTTGATTTATCGGTCTGCGTTTCGGCCATGTCCAACCATAAGAGGGAAAATTCTATGAGCGCAAAGACTTTCCAACAAATTTTATAAAACCGGCATCCAAACTGGTGTAAGAATTTCTATCAATGGACTTAATGGTAAATTTTCATCCTTAAACGGAGGATGAGAAGAAATGTGATCCAAACACTCTGTAGAGTAATGCGAAAATTCTAATGTAATCAATCAAAGAAGTTTTGAAAAAGCTTTAAACGTCTAATGTAACCCCATAAATGGAACGAAGCTCTTAGTAAATTTAGAAGTATGTACAACGTGTACCATTTTACGTAAATCAATTTGAGTTAACTAGACAACTCAATAAGAGTGGTTTTAAAATAATTTTGAAGGTATAAATTAGTGTATACTAGCCAAAATAGGTAAGGGTAAATTTGTCCATTTGAATTCATACGTACATATATGATTTTATAAATAGTATACATGACAAAGTATTTCATTACTTCTATTCGCCCATAAATCTCGTGAGAACCGCCCAATTACACAAATGTGTAAAATTTTTAATGAAAAGCAGGGTATCCGCATCACAGAGGTTACGAGTTGAAGTAAGATCGTTAAAGCTCGGGTGATGGACTTGAATCGTCTTGCGACATCTCTTCAATAAATGCTACGAGGTCATGAAAACCAATGAGTTAAATAATGTCTTGACTTTTATCAGAACACAAGTCCTTGGGTCAAAACTATTCACGTGCGAAGCTGTCACTAACAAGCGAGTTATAAATGATAAAACATGGGGTAGGTAGTTCGGTTAAGATGAGTCTCTCGCATATCAACAAATAAGATAATGAGTATCTTCCTTACTCATGTAATAACGTTAGAATTTCCGAATGAGTGGTGTACAAATTTTCTTTGACTCGCTTTCTATTCCTCATGTCACAATATTGGGACTTCTTTATGAATTAACGTAATATAATCACGTTGGCCTGACGCCATTATATTTCACTAAGTCATAGTTCCATTCCAATAGCACTACATGAGGTCAGGACACGCGGTCAACCTCGAATTTCAACACAATTTCCCTAAAACAATTTCTTAACAATGTGCTAAGGATAGCACAAGAGACAAAGACATCGAAAGTAATGAATAGGAGTAACGATGACATAAAAATGTCTTCGAAGTACCAAGAATCTCTAAAAGTAAGAATGACGTTTTCCGTTTCAACAACCAAAGCACATAGGCACAACGGCACAAATGCACGTAATATAACAAAAATGTTATATACCTAAACATAATAGCTGACATTGAAATGCCGAGCATTTAGAAGTCAAGAATGACATCTCGCGTAATATAACTCAAACGTTATATACATAACCATAATAGATGACATAGAAATGCTGAGAATTCTAGAACACGTAATGTAACTTAAACGTTATATCAATAAACACTAATTATGACATAGAAATGTCGAGAATTCCAGAAGTCAAGAATGACACCCCCTCGGTTTCACTAACCGAGGTGTTCCTTTAAAAGATGAACTCGCATGAGTCGGAGAATACGTTTAAATCGGAATGGGAGTTCCTCCCGGATTCAGAACATAATAGAAATGTATGTATGATAACAATATACATACCAACACGACACAAATAATCACATATAATAATATATAATAGGCCGGGTTGTAGACTAGACTCACTAATGCACCCTATTGACCCGGGTAACGACATCAATGCAGCCTAATTCCCTACAACCAGAGCTCTGATACCAACTGTGACGACTCCGTCAAAACACTTAACGGCTCCGTCACTTGGTCCCACAGCTTGATCGAAACTCTATATGAATTTAATAAAACAACCTTGCATTCTTTATTTAAAAATGATTTCCTATAAAGGAAATCTACTAAAATGTATAAGTTTAGAAAAACTATACAATAATACTTTAACCAAAAGTTGACCAAAATAAAGTCAACAAACAACCACTTTTTAATGTAATAAAATAGAATGCAAGTTAATGTTTAACAAAAGCTGCCATCATAAATATGCAGACTCTCTAAGCACAGCGGAAGCAATCAATCATGAACCTGAGAATAAAACATGCGAGTAACTGTCAACAAAAATGTTGAGTGAATTATAGGTTTAATATTGCAAACAATATTTAATTTAAACAATAAAAATTTATGTTTGAAAACATAAAAACTCCTTTTTGAACCACCAAATTATATGCTAGAAAACATATAATAAAACATTATTCCATTTTCCGTGAGCCACCTGGTAACCACTTAACCATTTATTTACCCTTGCCAAACACAATAAATAATATACACTGAACAAGTGTATCTACAACAAAATACGAAGTACTAAACATTCCGATAACAAATTGCTAGCGCGACTAGCTCGAAATGGGGTTGTCAAACCCGATAGATCTATCCATAGGATTCGCGTTCACCAGTAGAAACCAGTGATTACAGTTACCAGACTAGGGAATATTTTTGTTCAACTCACAATGAATAATTTAAACCAACTTCCACTTGTGTCCAAAATATAAATAAATTGCATGTATTCTCATCCCAAAAGATTTAAAATAGAAAAATGGGACTATAACTCACCTTAATAGCAACTGAAGAAATCTCACAAACAAGCGAACAGCAAATAAAGTAAAGTGATCAAGAAAGATCACAACGCCGACCTATAAATAAAGCAGGCCGATATAAATAACTAACTTAGGTCAAGTCTTAGTATGATAGCTATTGTACATGTTGCAAGTAGACATAGAATAACACTCGGCAAGCATCGGTTTGACTGGAACAGCATAAGGACACACACTTTCTATTTTTAGAAAGTTTCTATTTTTAGCAGGTTTCCATTTTTGGAAAGTTTCTATTTTAGGAAAGTTTCTATTTTAGGAAAGTTTCTATTTTAGGAAAGTTTCCATTTTAGGAAAGTTTCTATTTTTGGAAAGTTTCTATTTTTGGAAAGTTTCCAAATTTAGAAAGTTCTATTTTTAGAAAGTTTTGAAGTTAGGAAAGTTTCCTTATTTAGAAAGTCAACAGAAGTCAACTGAAAGTCAAAGTCAACCGAAAGTCAACTCAAAAGTCAACCTTGGTCAAACATAGTCAACATTAATTTGAAAAGTGTAAGTTATAATAATAACATAGGTTATAATGTTTATTAAAGTCAAAAGTGTAAAGTTATGTCATAACATAAGTTTAATTAAATAAAATGAATTATTAAAGTTAATATAAGTTGAAGTGTTATAATTAGTATAACATAAGTATTTAATTAATTAAATATTAATCATAATATAAGTTTTATTAATTAATAATGAATTTTAATTCATATCATAAGTATTATAAATTAATAATGAATTATTAATTATATCATGAGTTTCTAATTAAAATTATTAAATCATAAGTATTTAATAATTAAATCATAATTAAATAATAATTAAGTCTTATAATAATTAAATAATTATTTAATCTTTGTTATAAGTCTTATAATAATTTCTCAAAAATAAATTTAATACTTATCATAAGTATTTTCCTTTAATAATAAAAGTATTATTAATCATAAGTTTAATTAAAATGTTAATTAAATCATAATTAATAATTAAATGATATAATAAATATTTATATCATAAGTCTTAAATAATAATAATTACTTCTTTTATCATAAGTAATTTATTAATAATGAAAGCCATTCATTTTAACATAAGTTTAATCATTAACCATAAGTTTTAAGTTTAAAAGTTCATCGGGTCGTATCTTGAGCCCCGGGTGTCGGTTTCGGGCGAGCCACATATGCATCTCCGCCTACTCAAACCACCCGAAACAATTATGTACTCAAGAACACTCCAAGAACAGTCCCTAGGTCGTGGATATCAGCCATGACAACACTTGGGAATTCAATTTACTCAAAACAGTGATTTAGGCACAACGGGTGAACCGTGGCTCGGATTTAGGTGACCCGAACATGAAAATTCGTCCCACCATCAGTCCTAACCAAATGACACACCCTAAAGACACCAAGGATGATCACAAAGTCGGACCATACCTTGTTCTTGCCCATAACACCTTTCAATCTTTACCAAATATCAAATTAAGCATATCTAGGGCTCCGGGAATCGAAACGACATGAATCCGGAGTCTAAAATTAATGTCTTGATGAGAGGAACTCATTTATATACTATATTTTATGATCAACATCAGTTACAATATCAGAAACACACGAAAAAGCTGCTGTTCCAATTTTATCAAACCGAAAAATATGCAATCGAGTAATTCTACGAATACAATCAACATTACAACAACTAATAATCATCATACTAATAAAATATAATCAAAATACAGAAAAATAAAGAAAAATTAAAAATCTAGGGTTAGGGTTTATACCCTAATCAATAATTAAGTGATATAGACGCGTAGAGAACGATGAGAGGAATCCGTTTATGTTGAAAGCCCTAATTCTTAACCTTGATTTGATGATGAAATGGTGATGATGATGATGAAAGGGGACGTTCATGGGAGGAGAGGGAGGAAGGAGGTGAAAAAAATAAGATGATTAGGTTAGAAATGAGAGTAAGTAGTGAAGTTTAGAGTAATGGTCACTAGTTTGCAAGTTTGACAAAATACTCCCCTCCTTAAGGGATTTTCGGCCAAAAACTGAATGGGGTGGGCCCCATAGTGGCCCAATTTGATAAATGACAAAATCCTAGTGGCCCGAACGCCCGAACGAAACCCGAAACGCGAAAACGCCGCTACGCGATTGATTTTTCGGAGAGATAATAAGTACGCGACGAATAAAATATATAAACACTATATATAATTATATGACATCAAAATATCATATTTAAAATAATTAGGACTTAAAAATTCCAAAAGTTCGACCGTTGGTTTGAAAACCGAAAAGATTCGCCGGATAGAAATCCGCGACTCGTAGGAACGTACAATTTAAAATATGAATACAAATATTCATATAACACATAATAATTAATATATTATTACAAAAATAATAATATAGGTCATAGAAATGACGTGGCACGAATAACAATTAACGGTCGTTAAATAGTTAACGGTAAAAGATAACGGAAAAAGTAGGGTCGTTACAATTTAGTTGTGGGTTGTGGGTTTCAAGAGAAAGATATAGGTGGTGGTGTTGGGTTTTACCTCGAACAGGAAAATGAATCAAACGATTGTAGCAGTCTATAGCCACATCAATATGCAGCTTACGATGAATGGTGGGATTTTCTTTTCGATAGGAAATAAAGCAAGTAGATGTAGAAGATGGTTGTTTAGTTAGAGGTGATAGTGGTGATTATCTGAGTCGAGTGATTGTAGTACAGAAATATAAATAGCAGGAGTAGCTCGATCTGTTTTGGGTGTTGATAAGACATAACAAACTTAACAGTAACTAATGGTTCTAGTGATTATAGGATGGTTGTTTAACGAAGGTGGGGTGATTCTTGCTTCCAAAAGAAAATAGAAATAGGATAGTGGCAAAGTGGCAATCAATAGTAACAGTCAATGATGATGGTTTGTGGTAGTTGATCGTGGGTTTGTTGTGGGTTGGTATCACTGATCGAACAGAAAAACAATAATGGAAGTAGTAGCAATGAGTTCGAAGATAGCACTAGAAGTTAAGATGATTTCGTGATGGCAATTGTTCGAAGGTGGTGGTGACTTTTTGTTGATAGTGGTGATAGTAAACGAAGGTGGTGATTGGTGACCGAATCATGAACAAAATATAGAAACGCAAGTGGTGATCGAAGTGGAGGTGGTGGATGTATGGTTTGTTGAAGGTGGTTATGGTGATCGTTTACAGCGGACAGCAGGTGGTTCGATCATCTTGCAAATCATGATGTGGTGGGTGGTTGAAGATGGAAGTGATGGTTAAACGTGATATTCATTGGTTTGTCTTAGTGTGTGTCTAAATACATGGGTAAGCATATATATAATTCATATGAATCTGAACGTTGGAAAAAGAACAAATGAAAACATTAATAAGCATTCAAGTGGTGTGTGTTTGTTTTGGTTTCTACGTTTGTAGCTAAAAGAAAAAGGAAGTAGCAGTAGTCTAGTGTTTAGTGGAGTGTGATTGTCCAAAATCCATATCCAAGTAATATGTATATATAATATACATAGATATTTATTAATCAATCAAAGCAATCACATACAGTAATCGATAGAAAGTAACAATATTATAATTAAAATTGTGACGATCGCTCCAAATCCATATGGACGAACACGTCATTCATTGATTTCATTGCGAGGTATTTGACCTCTATATGATACGTTTTGTAAACATTGCATTCTTTTGAAAAGGCATACCATAAATGAATATTTAAATCAAAGGTTTTCGACATCTGATGATTTCTACATATAGACAATCACCGTATATAATAGTTTACAATAGTACTTCCGTTGACAATGCAGTCAAAATAAGGTACATGATGATGAATTGGTGAATGCAACGTTTTCTTGAAAAATATGCCATATAAGACTCCATGCACATAGCTTGTCTATCATATAAGCAAACAGCGGAAGACTTCTAGGGAACCTGAGAATAAACATGCTAACAAGTGTCAACACAAAGGTTGGTGAGTTCATAGTTTGTATGTTTCGCATAATCTGTATATAAAGATGGATCACAAGATTTCAGTTGTTTCATCCAGAAACGTTTATCAAAATATTCTACGAAATTGAGCACCCTGGTAACTAAACTTAACGTATATATAATTTGTACCCTTTGTATAATCATCTTAATAATACACGCAAACCAACGTGTACGCTTCTCAAATAGCATACGTCCGTTAAAAGGCTAGTGCTCTAGCTCGGACGGGGATATCAAGCCCTATGGATCCATATACTACTACTCGCGCCCATCAGTTCTTATAACTGGCAGTTACTAGTTACCAAAGCTAAGGGATTTTCGGTTCAAACTCAGTGTAGAATTTAGTACGTACTTGTATCCATTGTGTTTAAAATAAATTGCATGTATTCTCAGCCCAAAAATATATATTGCAAAAGCAATTAAAAAGGGATCAATGAAACTCACCTTAGCAGCACATACAGTTGTTCATCGTAATGTAACCGAAACTCGGTATATCAAAGAATCGTAGATCTCAACCTAGAGAACATATGTTGGTCGATAAATGTCTATCAATCTAGGTCAGGTCATAGTGTATCACAATCCTAAAGCTCGAGATCGACATATAAAAGTTATCCAAAGTCGTTTCAAAAAGTCAATTTTGACAATAGTTTAACAAAACGAGACGTACCTTATATAAGGATTCATTTACTCGGTTGGTAATATTCAAAAATCCAATTTATCAATCTCGTAAACAAGTTGTTTAAATCTTAATTGTAGATTCAAAAGCAATTTCAATTAACTTCAATCATAATTCAGTTGCTCATAACTTTTAATCCGTTCATCGAAATTATTCGATATTTAAATGAAAAGTTATTGATTTTTCGCCAGCTTTCCAAAAACATGTATATCATATACCTTTTACAAGTAATATATGTATTTAATTCGTGATCTATTATAAATTGTTTAACGACGAAATTTAGCATACACGTATGTATATATATACTCGAGCACTAGACATGGATACACAATTAATATATAAAAGATAAAATATGAGTGCTTACGTATCAATATTGAGATTCAATATTGTAGGATAGTACGTAGAAGTAACGGAGATGATAAACACTAGGTTTGACTTACGAGCAAAACCCTCGAACAATACCCATAACCTCCTTAGTAATAACCCATAGTTTCCTTAGCTCTATCCCACTTGAAAACCCATTTTGAAAGTGACACGCTCCTGACCTCGTCGTAGTATTGTAAGTGATATAATTAATAATAATAATAATAATAATAATAATAATAATACTATTAATAATAATAAAATAAATAATAATAATCTTAATAATAATAATAATAATAATAATTTAAATAAATAAATTTACACATAGTAATATATGTGTAAAACAACTCGCGCAGAAACCTGGTACTTATAGGCATAATTCCTTATTCTGATGCCCATGCGATCGCATGGGTTTTATGCCTATTTCTCATGCGATCGCATGGCCGTCAGATCCAGCTCACATATTTTTATTTTTTTGTTTGTCGACATAATAATTAATAATATATATAATATATTTAATTTATATAATTAATTATATATTATATTAAATTCACATGCATAGTTAACTTGTAATTTTTGTTCCGATAAGTCGTACGTTGTTACGCGACTTATGTCCCGGTTCCGGTTTATCGAGTGTCCCTTCGTACGCTGAGAAAACTTGTAATTTTCATTCTGGGACACGTACCTTTGTCAAAATATAGCCTTAAATTATCCCTAAATTATACCACCCAGAGTATATCTTAAATTTTAAAGTATTTTGGTCATTTACTTCTATAAATCATTGTCTCGTTATTTATTAATATAATAGTATTTATCAAACGTTTCATAACAAAGTTAATATCTATTCTCAATATTTATAAACACGTTTTAAAATACGTATCGCAAGTTATTCATATAATTAATTCTTAACAGTTAATATTCCTTATTATTGTATGTGTCCAAATTACGTTATTTAAACAAATAATTCACCATTTATTCCGAATACCGTTAAAATGAATGATTTCTCAAATCAAGTGGACCTCTCAACAGAGACTCGTAATAATATTATAATTCTTAAGAGACTCGGTAAATATCTTTTACTTGAATCGTTTGGCATAATCTTTTAACGCTGTAGTTAAATATATCAATCAGATAATTAAACCAATAAGTTTAATGCACAGTATCATATCCTCAACACTTTGTTACGTTTTCAAGTTATAGTATATGTATCTATATATAATTGTTCGCGTTTCGTTGAGAACAATCGAAGATTAATTGAACAGTTCAAAATTTTGAGATTTAACTTCATAGACTTTGTTTATCGTGTCGGAAACGTTAATCATACAAGATTAAGTTTAAATTTGGTCAGAATTTTCCGGGTCATCACAGTACCTACCCGTTAAAGAAATTTCGTCCCGAAATTTGAGTGAGGTTGTCATGGCTAACAATAAAAAAAAGTTTTTATGACGAATATGAGTCGATAAATAGAGTTTTATCACCGTTGAATAATATGGATAAAACAATCCAATTACTTGAAGCGTATGAGAGAAGCCGTCGTAATAAAGTGAAATGGAGAATAAAGATGCGTCTTATCTCTTGACGTAGTAACGATTGATTTCCGGAATTTAAGGAATAAAAAATCTTCATAATCTAAATAAGATTTGATTCTTCGGGAATTAAGAAAATTAAGATTTCCTTTGATTAATTGCGTAATCTGCCTCGATTGTTATGTCTGATATTTTGCTATAAATTGCCCACTTCCGTTTCATTATTTTCACCACTCCCACATCTTCTTCCTCATTTCATACTTCCAAAAGATTGTGAAATGCTTCATCCAGTTCTGATTCTTGATATACTCCTAACCTTCATATCTGTCATTCTTCTCTTTCATTTACCACTGGAGGATTTTATTTACTTTTACTTTTATCTTGGGGTTATAGTGTTATTAATTTTCCCGTGTCTTTACATTGCAATACGTATTGATATACACGGTTTGTAAATTTCGGGGTTGTTTTCGGGCTTTATATTTTCCATTATATTTCGGAGCTTCATGCTTTCGTTTTCTCTTCCCGACTTTAAGTCTAGCGAATAATGGTCCTAAATTCGTAGCTATACATTTCGGAATGAACATAATTAATGTTCTAAGAAAGAAACGGTAATAGCACAATCTGACTTGTCAAATTACCAGAATACCTTGAAAAAGACCGAATCATTAAGAAAATATTTTCTTGATATTTTTAGAGATTATATAGAATGAAAGAGTTATGTAACATGGTTCATAATGAGGGTATGATCTGTGAACCTTTATCACATTCCATTAGAAACTCAGCATGACTTACTGTAATATAATCACGTTGATCAAGTGTCATTATATTATACTAACTCATGCTTCAATTCCCAACACTACTTCAAAAACATCCATTTTTCGAAATTTTCAGAAATTAGAAACTAAAATAGTTTCTTTTATGATGTAACACAGATAGCGTGAAGAGATAAATGATTTCAGATAAGAATAGTTATGAAAATATCTTCAGAAATATGGAGGATATTTATAATGGAAGATACGATGATATCTTAGAATTTTTAATATCGGAGGATGATGCGGAAAATCTGTCTGTGAAGGTTTAGAATAAGAAGTAAGATTCTTACTAATGGTTTCAGCAGACACTGAATCATTTGGATTCTTTGAAGGTAGATTTCGTCCTTGTGATTTGTCTACAGCTTCCTTCATACTTTGCTCAACCCGTTTTCCAGTTTCAAACCTTCTCTTTTTCTGTGCTTTTCCAACACACTACTCTTTATCATCAAACTTTCGACTGTTAAAGTCGTTTATAGTTTTTGCTGATTCATCAGCATTTTTCCAAAATTCGTAGAACTAGTTTCGTAGTTTGGGGTGTTTTTCAGAAACTTCACATTCGAAGTATGTAAGTCTAGAAGATAGACATTATATGTATATATATAACTGTTGGCGTAGAATTGCTGCGAAATTCAAAATACTGGTTGCTAATTCCCGGTAGTTGGTATGGTAATTATTGTTACAATATGTAGATGAGTACATGATAGGTTTTAATGAGTATAATGATTTTTCAGAAGGTCACGGATTAATGAAGTTGTTAGTAAATTTACTGCTAATGTGGTGGAACATAAAAGGTTCCCCGGTAACAAAAACGTATATGTCAAGGTTACAATAAGGTTAATCTGAAAAGTCGAAGTTGACTGGTTGAAAGTGTGATAAAACTGGATACTTTGAAAAGGATGGCAAGATTATTTTCAGTAATAACAATGCTAAAGGATCTTTCACATTTTTGAAGTCAAAGTATAGCTTTGAAAGATGTAGAGATCTAAGAATGATGTCACCCGTTAAATCTTGACTTGGATTCTGATCCGTCAATATCAGAATATGTAATTGAATTTGTATGGAAACGATTGTATATCGCTTTGAGCATAGTTAATAATTTTTTAATCAAAGTTGAAGAATGTACAGTGTAACATTTTAATTGTGAACTTATATATTCCCGAGTATTACCTACCCGTTAAAGATTTCACAATTATTATTTTGTACAAAAGAATTTTCATTACAGTCTTTATGAAAATATATGTATGTATATTTCTTCAGATGTAATACAGATTTAATGAGTTAATATCATATTAAGCTCATTTGATTTTTAACTTGAATTAAAAATGAATAATCTCTAAAACATTAGAGATTACATAATCTTCGCGGAGTATTTCACTAATGAAATCAATACTTCATTATTTATTCTTATTGATATTCCTTGGTGAAGGGTGTTAATATTCGTGGAATTCTTGCAAACTTCGCAAGGTGCAAATGATGTTTTCTAGAAAGTTTCGAGTGCATCGAAGATGAAAGTGTAAAATCAACCATGTTATTGAATAATACACTTGGTTTATTATGAAATGAAATTCATTGAATTGAAACAGAGATTGTAGTTATCGATGATTAAGCCGTTAATGAAGGATGTACATCATTGCATATTAGTAATATGAACTAACCGAGTAGTACCTACCAGTTAAGATTCACACGTAATAGCTTAGTACGAAAATATTTATTTTGATTTCAAAATTCATATATATTAAATATACATAAAATTTCTTCAGGGGAAATGAGTTAATACTTCACCGGTTATTGTTGCTGGTATTTCTTGGTAACTACGGTGCGTATGACGTTGATGCTCGTGGAATAGATTGTGAAGTTGAGGTTTGCGATGCAGATGTTGTTGGTGGTGGTAATGGTACTGTTGGTGTTGTTGTCGGTGGTACTGTTGATGCTGGTGATGCTGCTGGTGTTTGTAACCTTTGCACCATATTCTCCAAAGCCACTACCCGAGCACGAAGCTCGTTGACTTCTTCTACTACACCGGGATGATTGGCGGTTCGGACGAGCGGATGAATAAGATCCAGAATTTGAGATAGTATATTATCGTGACGAAATACTCTGGAAATGAGAGAGAAAATGATGTCTCGAACAGGTTCACCGGTAAGTGCTTCAGGTTCTTCGCCAAGAGGACAATGTGGTGGGTGAAAGGGATCGCCTTCTTCTTGTCTCCAATAATTAAGTAGGCTACGAACTCATCCCCAATTCATCCAGAATAGATGATGGCTAATTGGTTAATCCATTCCGGTTACACTGTCTTTGGAATTCAGGTGAATATCCATATCGGAATAGCTGTCAGAGTTTGAACTAGATACTGGGTCCATCTTGTATAAATAGGGAGATGATTTTTGATATGAATTAGATTATAGAATTTAGTTTGGTATTCTTCAATACATAATTTACATATGTATATATAATTCCAAATTCCATAAATCACGGAGAAATTTTCGAAAGATATCAGGAAAAGTTTACAGTAACAGATACGCTAAGATATGAATATTTGTCTATACACTATTTATGCAATAAATGCAGGAAAACGTGTCTAGACTTAAGAATGATAAGCATGTAATTTTCGACAAGAAATGATAAGCAAAACTTTTAACATGCAGACACGGTCGAAGTCCAGACTTACTAATGCATCTTAACAACTATCAGTTAGACACATTCATGCAAGACCTGATTCGCTAGGACCAACGCTCTGATACCAACTGTGACGATCGCTCCAAATCCATATGGACGAACACGTCATTCATTGATTTCATTGCGAGGTATTTGACCTCTATATGATACGTTTTGTAAACATTGCATTCTTTTGAAAAGGCATACCATAAATGAATATTTAAATCAAAGGTTTTCGACATCTGATGATTTCTACATATAGACAATCACCGTATATAATAGTTTACAATAGTACTTCCGTTGACAATGCAGTCAAAATAAGGTACATGATGATGAATTGGTGAATGCAACGTTTTCTTGAAAAATATGCCATATAAGACTCCATGCACATAGCTTGTCTATCATATAAGCAAACATCGGAAGACTTCTAGGGAACCTGAGAATAAACATGCTAACAAGTGTCAACACAAAGGTTGGTGAGTTCATAGTTTGTATGTTTCGCATAATCTGTATATAAAGATGGATCACAAGATTTCAGTTGTTTCATCCAGAAACGTTTATCAAAATATTCTACGAAATTGAGCACCCTGGTAACTAAACTTAACGTATATATAATTTGTACCCTTTGTATAATCATCTTAATAATACACGCAAACCAACGTGTACGCTTCTCAAATAGCATACGTCCGTTAAAAGGCTAGTGCTCTAGCTCGGACGGGGATATCAAGCCCTATGGATCCATATACTACTACTCGCGCCCATCAGTTCTTATAACTGGCAGTTACTAGTTACCAAAGCTAAGGGATTTTCGGTTCAAACTCAGTGTAGAATTTAGTACGTACTTCTATCCATTGTGTTTAAAATAAATTGCATGTATTCTCAACCCAAAAATATATATTGCAAAAGCAATTAAAAAGGGATCAATGAAACTCACCTTAGCAGCACATACAGTTGTTCATCGTAATGTAACCGAAACTCGGTATATCAAAGAATCGTAGATCTCAACCTAGAGAACATATGTTGGTCGATAAATGTCTATCAATCTAGGTCAGGTCATAGTGTATCACAATCCTAATGCTCGAGATCGACATATAAAAGTTATCCAAAGTCGTTTCAAAAAGTCAATTTTGACAATAGTTTAACAAAACGAGACGTACCTTATATAAGGATTCATTTACTCGGTTGGTAATATTCAAAAATCCAATTTATCAATCTCGTAAACAAGTTGTTTAAATCTTAATTGTAGATTCAAAAGCAATTTCAATTAACTTCAATCATAATTCAGTTGCTCATATCTTTTAATCCGTTCATCGAAATTATTCGATATTTAAATGAAAAGTTATTGATTTTTCGCCAGCTTTGCAAAAACATGTATATCATATACCTTTTACCAGTAATATATGTATTTAATTCGTGATCTATTATAAACTGTTTAACGACGAAATTTAGCATACACGTATGTATATATATACTCGAGCACTAGACATGGATACACAATTAATATATAAAAGATAAAATATGAGTGCTTACGTATCAATATTGAGATTCAATATTGTAGGATAGTACGTAGAAGTAACGGAGATGATAAACACTAGGTTTGACTTACGAGCAAAACCCTCGAACAATACCCATAACCTCCTTAGTAATAACCCATAGTTTCCTTAGCTATATCCCACTTGAAAACCCATTTTGAAAGTGACACGCTCATGACCTCGTCGTAGTATTTTAAGTGATATAATTAATAATAATAATAATAATACTATTAATAATAATAAAATAAATAATAATAATAATAATAATAATAATAATAATAATAATAATAATAATAATAATAATAATAATAATTTAAATAAATAAATTTACACATAGTAATATATGTGTAAAACAACTCGCGCAGAAACCTGGTACTTATAGGCATAATTCCTTATTCTGATGCCCATGCGATCGCATGGGTTTTATGCCTATTTCTCATGCGATCGCATGGCCGTCAGATCCAGCTCACATATTTTTGTTTTTTTGTTTGTCGACATAATAATTAATAATATATATAATATATTTAGTTTATATAATTAATTATATATTATATTAAATTCACATGCATAGTTAACTTGTAATTTTTGTTCCGATAAGTCGTACGCTGTTACGCGACTTATGTCCCGGTTCCGGTTTTTCGAGTGTCCCTTCGTACGCTGAGAAAACTTGTAATTTTCATTCTGGGACACGTACCTTTGTCAAAATATAGCCTTAAATTATCCCTAAATTATACTACCCAGAGTATATCATAAACTTTAGAGTATTTTGGTCATTTACTTCTATAAATCATTGTCTCGTTATTTATTAATATAATAGTATTTATCAAACGTTTCATAACCAAGTTAATATCTATTCTCAATATTTATAAACACGTTTTAAAATACGTATCGCAAGTTATTCATATAATTAATTCTTAACAGTTAATATTCCTTATTATTGTATGTGTCCAAATTACGTTATTTAAACAAATAATTCACCATTTATTCCGAATACCGTTAAAATGAATGATTTCTCAAATCAAGTGGACCTCTCAATAGAGACTCGTAATAATATTATAATTCTTAAGAGACTCGGTAAATATCTTTTACTTGAATCGTTTGGCATAATCTTTTAACTCTGTAGTTAAATATATCAATCAGATAATTAAACCAATAAGTTTAATGCACAGTATCATATCCTCAACACTTTGTTACGTTTTCAAGTTATAGTATATGTATCTATATATAATTGTTCGCGTTTTGTTGAGAACAATCGAAGATTAATTGAACAGTTCAAAATTTTGAGATTTAACTTCATAGACTTTGTTTATCGTGTCGGAAACGTTAATCATACAAGATTAAGTTTAAATTTGGTCAGAATTTTCCGGGTCATCACAAAAATAATCAAATGAATTTTAAAACGTGTGATTAAGTTAACCGTCGTCTACTATTTCGTTCACGGACTGAAATTCGTGCTCCGTTGATAATGGATAAATGTACATAGAAAAATCCCAAATTTTTTTTTTATCAAACATATTTATTTATTATAATCATTATTTTATAAAAACGGTCATTAATTGTTTAAAATCTTTAAATAAAAATTTAATCAACTGCCCACGCTCGATCCCAGGTAAAAATATAAAAAGTTCTAAAATTTAACAAGTAGCTCCTAAATACATTTTTTAATAAGTCTATAATTTATATGACTCATTTTTGAATCACAGTTTATTTTAAAATCACATAAGTTCGTAATTAAGTTGCTTAATATCAATCGGAATATTAAACGAGTATTACAATCATTTAATACATATTTTTATTATATCTATATATATTTTTTACATATATATATATATATATATATATATATATATATATATATATGGATTCATTTTAAATAACAACTTTATTATATCTTTTGTTATTTTACATATTTACTTCTAATATTCAAATCATATATTACTTCTAATTATATTTCAAATTAAAATATATATGTATCTATTTACAATTAGTTATTCGTGAATCGTCGGGAATGGTCGAATGTCAATTGAATATATGAAACATTTCAAAAATTTTGAGACTCAACTTTACAGACTTTGGTTATCGTGTCGAAGTTAAATAAGAATTAAGTTTAAATTTGATCGGAAATTTCCGGGTCGTCACATGGTTGGAGGATTTAAAATCCTGAAATTTGAAATCCTATCATATATTTGGCTGCAGGATTTGAAATCCCACGATACGTAATCTAATCAAAAGAAGTTTTGATCAATGCTAATATTACGTTTACGTTTTACATTTGTTTTTTATTTATGTTTACGTGAGACGCAAATCTAAATAGTAAATACTAATACGCGAAACTCAAAACTGAAACACAAAACTAAAGACTGAAACAAGAAATGTGTGACTAAAACTAAAATGCAAATCTAAAAGCTGAAACTCAAAACTGAAAACTAAAACTGGAGATGCGATACTGAAAATTGAAATACGAGTTTTAAAGATGACTCCCGAAACTGAATGATGAAACGTGAATCTCAAAGCTGAAACACAATAATAAAAATCGAAAACTGAAATTTGAAATGCAAAACTGAAAATTGAAACACAAAACAGAAAACTGAAACATAGTATTTAGAAATCCTTCCACAACATAAACGATTTTGAAATCATTCATCTATGAGATTTTATGGGATTTGAAATGCAAATTCCTCCACCCAAACATTAAATTTCATGGAATTTGAAATGTAAATCTCTTCAAATCCTACGAACTTATAACGACCCTGGATTTTCCAACGTTATTTATTAATAATTATTATTATTAATACTTGTGATTAAACAAATGTATGTTATTACATTTACTTGTTACCATGATTGCCTGTACTTGACTTTAAATGCCCGAAACGTCTTTGTGACACACGAAACTTTCACGAATAATATTTTTAGAATATTATTTACATTCATGATTGATTTTATTAATCATTTTAATTAACTAAGGTTAGTAGTTAATTACTTGGGCTTTAATTGGATTAACTTGAGAATTACTTGAGCTTGGGCTTTGATTTATGTTAATGGACTTAGAAGCCCACCCTACTTATCTTAATGGACTAATTAAGCCCAACATTATGTTAATTAAGTATTAAGATTAAGTTTAAGGAGTAACTAAATGTATGGAATCTAGTTACTAGTTGGTTACACATCTTTCCCATAACAACACCCTTAATATCCACCTTTATAAGCCTTTACATGAGTTTAACTATTAGACAATCTCCCTTCCCCTTTGATTACTATGACCGTCGGCCATACAAGGTGAAAAGGGAGTCCTTGTTTCTTTTTTTTTTATTACTTCATACTTACATCTTTCATTTCAAACACATACTTCAAGTTACTTTCATTTTTTTCTCTCTTTTCTCTCAAGCATTTCTTCACTTTCTTGTAATTATTATGAGCAAATCTCTCTTCTTTTCTTGCTAGAATACCGAAACCAAGAACACTTCATCATCATCATTCTTTTGTTTAATGTTACTTGTCTTTGATTATTACTTACTTACTTGGTTTCAAGAATCAAACTTACTAGTTTCATTCTTCATTTTATCTTGTTATAACAAGAACAACAAGAACATAAACTTTCTAGTTATGTTCTACACTTGTTAATTTTAAAAGATTAATGTTCATGTGTTGATAAACTCATACTTGTAACTCATGTTAGTAAACATTAAAGTTTACTTTCTTAAAGATAAAACTTTGGTTTGAATCTTTAAAGTATGAACAACAATGAACTTGTTGCTTGTTTATTTAGTTTATTATCACTTCATTTTATGCACTTTAATATCATGTTTGTTAGTTTAATAGGTCAAGTACTACGAGTTAGTCTTGATCTCATAACTTTCTTGAATTTAAAGTTAACTTTAAAGGTTCAAGAACATAGAAGTTTAACTTACTAGTTATAACTTCAAATACTTGTAATGGATCTAAGTTATATAGCTTATGGTCTACTCATTTTGTCATAAACAAGAGCTTTAAAGCTTACATACACTTTACTAGTTGATAATCAAAGTTTTGTAACTTATGGTTTCACTAAAGTAAAGATTCAAGTGTTAGTACTTATGAATTAACTTAATGACTTTACTTAGACTTGTACTTGGGTTATGATGGTCACACCATGGTAAATATGATGTAAACACATCAATGAGTTGTACACTTGAAGCTATAGGCATCAAGGATGAGAACCATGATGAACATCAAGCACCAAACTCACCGGAACCCACTATTTTTCTACTTTCTGCCTTCTACCTACTGTTTTCTGGTTTCTGTAACAGACCAATAGGCCAGGGCTGTTGTGATTATGATTTTCAAATATCTCTTTTCGAGTAGATAACTTTTCATATAAGACTCGTCTTAATCCGAGTTACGGTTTAGAATCTATGGCCCTCCGAACGTCACTATGTCCAATTACTTTTCTGTTTTCTGTTTACAGTTTCTGTTTTCTGGTTTCTGTAACAGACCAGTACATCTGGTGAAAGGACCCGTTCATATACATTATAAACGATTCACAATAGTTGATTACATTGCGAGGTATTTGACCTCTATATGATACATTTTACAAACATTGCATTCGTTTTTAAAAGACAATCTTTCTTTACATCAAAAATTGACATGTATGCATACCATTTCATAATATCCAAACTATAAATGACCTAATCTGTCATTTACTTAATAATAATCTTTAATGAACTTCAACGACTCGAATGCAACGTCTTTTGAAATATGTCATGAATGACTCCAAGTAATATCTTTAAAATGAGCTAATGCACAGCAGAAGATCTCTTTCAAACCTGAGAATAAACATGCTTTCAAGTGTCAACCAAAAGGTTGGTGAGTTCATTAGTTTATCATAATCATTTATTTCCATCATTTTAATAGACCACAAGAATTTCATTTCCAGTTCTCATAAATATACGTCCCATGCATAGAGACAAATATAATCATTCAAATGGTGAACACCTGGTAACCGACATTAACAATATGCATATAAGAATATCCCCTATCATTCCGGGATCCTCCTTCGGACATGATATAAATTTCGAAGTACTAAAGCATCCGGTACTTTGGATGGGGTTTGTTAGGCCCAATAGATCTATCTTTAGGATTCGCGTCAATTAGGGTGTCTGTTCCCTAATTCTTAGATTACCAGACTTTAATAAAAAGGGGCATATTCGATTTCGATAATTCAACCATAGAATGTAGTTTCAATTACTTGTGTCTATTTCGTCAAACATTTATAAAAGCGCATGTATTCTCAGTCCCAAAAATATAAAGGGTAAAAAGGTAAATGAAACTCACCATACTGTATTTTGTAGTAAAAATACATATAACATCATTGAACAAGTGTAAGGTTGGCCTTGGATTCACGAACCTAAATTATTTATATATAATTATGTATTTGTCAATATTTGTCTAATACATTAAGTTAAGTCATAGTGTACCACAATCCTAATGCTCGAGTCTAGTATGCAAAGGTCGACAAAAATTAGTTTAACTCCAAATGATTTCAAAACTTTATAAATGTTTTATTATATAATTTAAATATCGTCGTTTTATATTTTTAAAATATTTTTTTTTTTTAAAGATTTAATAAAGTAAATAATATAATTCGTTTATAAATAAAATTTTATATTAAAATATACTTTTATATATCTTAAGTAATAAAACTTATAAAGTTCATTTAATATCATAAAAAATACTGCGATAGATTCTATTAAGGTAGTTATATAATTTGTATTACATTTCTAGTTAATAATATAGTATTGATAATAATAATAAGTAACAGTCGTGTTATTTTGGAATAATAACAATTTGATAAAAAAAATTAAGACAACGATATTAACGACGATAATAATCATTTTTACGAAATTTTAATTGACTATAACTTTTAATCCGTCCATCAAATCTATTTGGCATCTAAAGGAAAAGTTCTTAATTTTTTTCTAGCTTTTTAAGGACATGCAAATCTTATATCTTCCTTCAACTATAATATAACAACCTTTAAGATTCGGCATAACCTATCTAAGGGCACTATCAAATTTACAAGCATGCATAATCCTATTTTCTCGAGCACTAGTCAGGGATACACTATTAGTATGTAAAAATTAAATTAGGAGTACTCACGTATCAATATTGAGGTTCAATATTGTAGGAAAGGTACGTAGACGCAATGGAGGTGACAAACACTAGTTTAACCTCACAAGCATACCCATGAACAATACCCATCACCTCCATAACCATAACTCATAATTTCCTTAGCTCTATCCCGCTCATAAAACCCGTTTTGAAATAACTCGCCCATGACCTCGTCGTAGTATTTTATGTATAATAATACTAATAATAATAATAATAATAACACTAACAATAATAATAATAAATATAATTATAGAGAGAGTGTGAGAGATAGATAGTTAGAAAACAATTATGATCGATCCTATATATATAGATTTATAAATAATATAATAATATAATATAATATTAATAAAAATTAAAAACATGTTGCATAGTGAGCCGCCACCAAAATATGTCGGCACAAGATTACACGTTTCGTGTAGATAGGTACACGATTCGTGTATGGTGTCTTCATGAAAGTTGTAGATTTTTGAGTTACGGTCGTTTGGACACCGGAATCACCCTTTTTCGAGTCAGTATGATTTAGTTATGATTTTTCTCGTGCAAGTGCGCAGGTTTAGTGATTTCCAACATTTTAACTTTCAATCTTGTGATGAAATGTTGTAGTCTTTTGGTGCTCATTAGAAATATTTATTTTATATTTATTTTTATTTTTATATCATTGAAAATCCATAAAAATATTTTATAATCAAATTCTATTATATCGAAAAAAAATGTGTTTGTACTAAATTGAATAAATATAATTTAGTTTTCCAGAATTAGTTATATTCAAAATCATTCTTTAAAAGGTTTCATCTATATCGTAAAACGTCTTCAATATTAAGAAAACTAAATAATTAACCTACCAAGTGACACAAGTCAATCATTGCAAGGTACGCTTTTGATAATTAAACGAGACTCTCCGCTAACCTCTGTCTAATCCTCAATAATAACACTTTTGTTCTTACATGGAATCACTTTACTAATATTCCGAATACCGTTAAAAGTAAGAGTTTTCTAATTCAAGTGGACCTCATAACAAAGACTCGTAATTATAATTCAATGTACCTGATAAATCAATCACTTGATATTATCTTTTAATCTCATTGATAAACTTACATCGAACAAATACGTTCAAGTAAAGTATTATTCACTAACTACTGTGATAGCATTTCTATGTTCATAAAATAGATCTCGTAGCTTATATTCATATCAACTAATTCGTTCAATGCTTTCAAGTCACATAATAATCTCATAATCTATTTTTGTATCACCAAGCTCTTAAATGTTTTATCAATATTTCTTAGCTTAAAAAAAAAATACACATATGTACATACACATACATTTCTATTTACACATTTTTGTTCGTGAATCGTCAGACATGGTCAAAGGGTAATTGATTACATGAATATAGTTTTCAAACTTTTCGAGACTCAACATTACAGATTTTTGCTTATCATGTCGGATACATATAAAGATTAAAGTTTAAATTTGATCGGAAATTTCCGGGTCACTACATCTGGGCTGCTGAAACCTTTATTTTCAGATACCTCAGTTCGTTTAGATAACTTTTCATTTAAGACTCGTCTTCATCCAAGTTACGGTTTAGGATTTATGGCCCTCCGATCGTCACTATGTCCTTTTAACGTTGTGCAGTAATTTCTGACCTACTCGCACTTAAACCGTCACCACGGTTAAACGAAGACGAGTTTGCGTATGTAAATTTTACCACACTTAAAGGACTCATAGACGGAGCCATGACCATTGGTCTCACCTCTGTTCAGTTTTTGTAGAGACCGTGGTGACTGACCGAAGTCAGCTTTTGTTTTAAAACTCTTTCCTTGAACAAAACTTACTTTATACTTTTCGTTTGATGATGAATGATGATGACCATAAGACCTTATTTACATACACTTAAACCTTTCGAGGCGATTTACTGACTTAGTACTATTTGACTTAGGTTGAGGACTTTCAGACCGATTACTTGCACACCTTTCCCGACTCAACTTAACCGCTACTTATCATTGTGAGTTATAGCATTCCCTTTTTACTTTAACTTATTTTGAGAACTGAGAATACATGCGGATTTTATGTTTTACATACTAGGCACGAGTACATAAACTTATATATGTGTGGGTTATACAACGGCATAAACATTCCCTTTAGCTCGGTAATGTTTAATCATTGGTTTTTGAACCGTGAACGCGAATCTTAGATATGGATCCATAGGGTTTGACATCCCCACTCGGGCTAGTCGCGCTAGCATTTAACGAGTGTTTAATACTTCATAAACGTACGCACTTGCCAAGTGTACTTTCAGGGGGTGATATATTATTAAACGTTAAGTTAGTTACCGAGTGCCCACGGTTGAGCATATAATTAAACATACTGATTTGGATTACTGTTTTGAAACGCTCTTTGTAGCACTGAAATCTCGTGGCCTACCTTACATACTGTTATACTTAAACTATAGCTCACCAACCTTTGTGTTGACGTTTTTAAGCATGTTTTTCTCAGGTGCTTAAGGCTATTTGCTTCCGCTGTCGTGCTAGTCTTGCCGTAGACACCCGCTGCTCTAGTGTTATCACCGCATGAACTGTTTATCTTGCATTCAAACTTTAATACATTTGAACTATGTTTTGTAACGACCTAAGGGTCACATACATTTATTCATGCTTGCTATTCATAGAATCATACTGTTGGTGTAAAACAATTGATGTCGGTTATGACGTCATCTTTTTATCGTGAATGCAACTTCATTTATTACAGCATATAGTACTTAACCTTGTAATGATCCTGTTGTTGATGATTCGTACACGATGGTTTTGTACGGGGCATCACATTTGGTATCAGAGCATTGGTTGTAGGGAATTAGGTTGCATTAGTGAGTCTAAGACCGACCCGAGTAGGATTCACTAATAGGACTAATCTACAACTTGCTAGTTTACTTGTTTCCGCTGAACTTACTGCATGCTGCTGCTTACTTTTACTGCTATATTCCGTATGCTACTACTTGCTTTCACTACTGCATGCTATTATCTGCTTTCGATTGCATGCTACTGTGTTACATTACTGCATGTTACCGTTTACTACTACTGCATGCCACTGCTTACTTCTACTGCTGTATGAACTTACTGCATGCTACCGTTTCCTTTTACTGCTATGTAAACTGTTGTATGCTTTTGCTTACTCTCACTACTGCATGCTACTATCTGCTTTTAGCACATTACTTCGGTATGATACTGTTACTATTGACATGCAACGTACTGCTGTAAACGATCTAGGCTACTGTAATTGTTATGCCTGATTACGCGCTTGCTACATGTCTATTATTCGCTGTACCGACGTGGAGAACCCATCCTTCCTAGTTCAGATATTTTCTTGAACTACTTACCCGCTCGTCTAACCCTAAGAACTAGTAGTGTAATCCACCTGTTACTACTGTTCCACCGATCCAAAGATCAAAACATTACTTCAAGCAACCTAGAAGATTGTTCGGTTGACACATATCCTGCACGCTTTCATGACCGTCACTTATCTCTTTCATTCTTCACCACTACTCGAAGACCTAACGACACTTTTGGACTTAAGTCCCTAACACTCCCAGACATTGGATAAGTCGGGAGGACATCTCCTTTCACAAGGTCATAGTATCTTCTACTGATGCTCAAACACATCGTATTACTACCTACTACACGTACAACCCGACGCAAGACCCGGATGGAATATCTAGAAGGAACCTAACAACGTTACCTAAATCCGAACCCTTGAAGAAACTTCGAGACATTTAGGCATTAATGCATGATCTACGGAACCTACGCACCCACATCGAGAAGCTGTGAGATTAGTTATGTCGATTCTGTTTTGAGATGCCATAGATAAAACACCGTTAGATGAAATTGTGTATAATTGGAAGTGATCACGTTACATTGACCATATGGAATGGTATTGTAATGAACGCACGATTTAGTACAATATAATGACGCCAGGCCAGCGTGATTATATTGAAGTAAATCATGCAGAAGTTCCAATGTTACTACATGAGGAATATGGGGTGATCCAGGGAAAATTTTGTTAGGAATCACTTGAGCATACACATTGTAGCCTGTTAAAGGTAGGGAAAGAATAACCACGTAGCCAAGATACTGTATAAGAGGGGCCTTGATTTTGGAATTGATAACCCAAAAAATTTGCTGTAGATATCGACACCCTGGACATTTAAGGAGAAAATTCTCATATAGGAAAAACTTTAAACTTACCTGCAGTAAAGAAACCATTATGAAAAGTTGCATGGATCCTGATTCTTGTTAGGGTATGTTTCGGCACAATGTTTTATTGTTTCGGAGTTGTTAAATACTAGAATGATAGAAACCTTACATCTAAGAACCTTAGCATTATCATGAATAATAAACCATCAACAACCATGGGAATTAAGTATTCAATAGGACACAAGCAAATGGTAAACTGAGGAAGATAGAGGAATAATTTAAGGTAGTACTTTAAGATTAACAGGTGGGTCATTTGGAGATGACCTCATATTAACCAAACTTGGGAGTTTTAATGTAGTAGTTGAAAAGGATTAGTTACCTACGTACAGGCATATGTTATTTGAGAAGATTGATAGAATTTTTCACAGTAGTACAGTAAGATTTGATTTGGGATGAACTTTAAGATTAACCTAATACTCATCAAGTTAGGAAGCTTGATGAAATAGTCGGAACGAACTGACTTTCAAGGATGAAAGAGGAATTTATTTTAAATGAATAAAATTTACTCGTATACCTCGCAAGAATGGTGAAACTATTATGGGACGAGATGTGGCCCGAAAACTGAACCTTATTAGTACATGACAACAGCCCGAAATCCCACAATGGAAATGGGAAGAAATTCATCACTAAGCTACTAGAGACGGTAAGGCGGTTAGGATATCATCTGGGTTATTATTGACCATCTCGCCAAGACTGCTCACCTTCTAACCATGAAAGAAACCGATACCATGGACAAACTTGCACAACGATCCTCAAGGGAAATTGCATTCCGTCACTTCAGCAATTCAAACTCTATATTAAAGATTACCCAAGAATCTCATTTGATACACATTCCTACGCAACTATAAATCCTAACTCATTACGAGGAATTTCTTATTCGATGAAAACCACAACGTCATCCTTCTTACCTCGATATTAGTCAATCCAGTTCGAAATCTTCCTAAAATCAATGAGTTGTTAACTCTCACCCTCGTACTCTCCCACTCGTATCTCACTTATAAGCAACAACTTCACACTTAAGCGTTTTTGGTCAAAGGACTTATGCTCTACTAATAGTCATCAAACTTATATAAATTCAATGGTTTTTATTACCTCAAATATCACTCGAAATTTTCAAAGGTCTTTTACTCAATTCTCATCAATCTTTTCCAACTTGTAACCTCCGAAATATGAAATTTTGTTTGCCAAAACTTTACACACATTATTTTTACTGTGCTATCCTCTCAAAGCTTTATAAAAATAAATTTATTTTGTTTGCCATTCATGCAAATTTTTGAAATCGTACCCGTTATATAAAATAAAGTAAATGATTACTTATTTTTGACAAGTACATATGAAACTTCACCTTCACTTTTACAAATCAAATCTTTTATTCAAAAGATATCATACTTTGAACGGTGCATGTTGTACATAACCCTAATTTACTAAGAACTTCGTTCCTTCTCTTACATTGTCACCATAAACGATTTTTATAAAGCCTTCGTTGCTTATTATATAAAATTTTTGTTACTTATCCGTATCCAAGTCATCATAAAGGCCTTATAACCGTTGAAATCGAGAGATTCATGTATATGTGATAAAGTCACTGACTACCACGTCATGCAAGACCTTCAGACATCCACATAAACCATTCAAAACTATTGTGTTACCTCATGGATTTATTTCACCACACCAGTTAGAACAATGCTCTTTCTTACATAACTATAAGTCCTAACTCATTCCAAGAAACTCTCATTTAGTAACATTAACACCATCGGTATTCTGACTTCATTATTAGTCACGACCTGTTTGGCGTTTTGCAAATTCAAGAATCGATTAACTTCTCATCCTCGTGCTCTATCCTTCGTACCTCACTTTTAGCAACGGCTTCACACGTAAATATTGTTGGCCCAAAGACTTGTGTCCTAATAATTACCAAAACTACATTTATGTCATTAGCTTTCATTACCTAGTAACTGGTCACCCGATGATTTAAAGCTTCTCCACCCAATCTTTTCCAACTCGTAACCTTTGCAATACGAAAAGCTATGTTTATCAAAATTTTTACACGTTGATCTTTACACGTTGATTATTCGTGTGGTCCTCACGAGATTTATGGACAAACGGAAGTAATAAAATTTTCTGTCACCTATGCGATTTACAAAATCATATATGTATGTATATAATTAAGTCCACAAATTTACCTTTTCTTATTTTGGTTAGTACATACTAAGTTATACCTTCAAATTATTTAAAAATTGCTCCTTTATCAAGTTATTCAACTTAAGTCAAATAGTTAGTGAAAAATGGTACACGCTGTACATATTTCTAAATTTACTAGGAACTTCGTTCCGTTTATATTGTCACAACAAACATTTAAAGGTCTTTGCTTTTCAAAACTCCCTCAGTTGATTTTATTAAAGGTTTTCGTATTAGACTACACCATGTATGGATCACACTTTTTCTCGCCTTCTATTAGAGATGAAACTTACTATTAAGATCTTTGTTAAAAACTCTTGAGCCACTTCGGATGACGGTTTTATAAAATTTGTTAGAAAATCTTTGCACCCATAAAATGTTCTTTTTAAAGTTAGATATGATAAAAATGCGGGCCGATAAATCAGTTTTCCAGAGTACACTCAGTGGTCACCCCATTGTAGGAAAAGTACTAGGTGAGTTTCTACTCTCCAAACCTCACGACTAAACGCAACACCCTCGTAAACATATCTCTACAAATCAGTATATGGTGGTACAAGAAATTACTTTTTGGAGATTCTTTTCACTCGGAGTAAACCATTCGTTAGGACCAAGGGTTCACGTATCATCTCATCCGCACACCCCTTAAGTACACGGATAAATTCAGAACGAACCACTCGAAGAGTTCACTCTCGTTCAACGACCACACCTTACGTGCGACTTTCTTTCGAAAATGAAACATAAGAAACTTTGAGAACCTATGAATCTTGTTACCCCTTGGGAGGGGACTGCTTAAAACATTTATGACACTGATATGGATACTCTATATATTTTCTTCCTTCATTGGTTGCAACTGTATGTTGCTCTAGTTAACGTTAACCCTAACTTCAACTTATGACTGAAAGGATGAAGCTACATCTCGGAACTGTGCTTCCATTTCACCCAAGGATAGGTTCACCTGCAGTATGGTAAACTAGGTGATATCCCTCAGTGTTCATTCAGACTGTTCTGAAGACACTATGAATAATTATGGCTTGCAAGTCCGATTGGTCACTTTTAGCTAAGATTTCAATTCACTTATTCAAATGAAACGTTCTTAAATATCGGATTCCTTATGCCTATGGCTTCCTTCCGAAATCAGGGGGTTTTGTAAAATCCGTGACTAACGCTATCCAGACATCAAATCGCATGGTTGTAATCACTATGTTTTCCATTCTACCTGTCAGCTTATATTACGACATACACGCTCAATGTTTTAGATAAGCTTAGAATCATTCGTGATGCGTTTCACACATCCAACTTACTGAAGATGCCTGTAAGGCTAAACACACCATCTTTCCTTTTGTGGATATACATTCAGATGACATACTCCTGTTAATCAGAAATGAAAGCAAATTGTTGACCTCTTAGGACAAGAGACTTAATTAATGGCATGTACCTATTCTTACTTTCTTACGCCGAAGTACCTTTCAAGGTAAATAACTCACTTCTGAATCACGAGTCTCGTGGAAATTTGATACGCTCCTTCTTATTTAAATGCGGTACCATTGTTGGTCACTCCTCAAAATTTCGGGACGAAATTTTCTTTAACAGGTGGGTAATGTAATGACCCTGGATTTTCCAACGTTATTTATTAATAATTATTATTATTAATACTTGTGATTAAACAAATGTATGTTATTACATTTACTTGTTACCATGATTGCCTGTACTTGACTTTGAATGCCCAAAATGTCTTTGTGACACACGAAACTTTCACGAATAATATTTTTAGAATATTATTTACATTAATGTTTGATTTTATTAATCATTTTAATTAACTAAGGTTAGTAGTTAATTACTTGGGCTTTAATTGGATTAACTTGAGAATTACTTGAGCTTGGGCTTTGATTTATGTTAATGGACTTAGAAGCCCACCCTACTTATCTTAATGGACTAATTAAGCCCAACATTATGTTAATTAAGTATTAAGATTAAGTTTAAGGAGTAACTAAATGTATGGAATCTAGTTACTAGTTGGTTACACATCTTTCCCATAACAACACCCTTAATATCCACCTTTATAAGCCTTTACATGAGTTTAACTATTAGACAATCTCCCTTCCCCTTTGATTACTATGACCGTCGGCCATACAAGGTGAAAGGGGAGTCCTTGTTTCTTTTTTTTTATTACTTCATACTTACATCTTTCATTTCAAACACATACTTCAACTTACTTTCATTTTTTTCTCTCTTTTCTCTCAAGCATTTCTTCACTTTCTTGTAAGTATTATGAGCAAATCTCTCTTCTTTTCTTGCTAGAAAACCGAAACCAAGAACACTTCATCATCATCATTCTTTTGTTTAATGTTACTTGTCTTTGATTATTACTTACTTACTTGGTTTCAAGAATCAAACTTATTAGTTTCATTCTTCATTTTATCTTGTTATAACAAGAACATAAACTTTCTAGTTATGTTCTACACTTGTTAATTTTAAAAGATTAATGTTCATGTGTTGATAAACTCATACTTGTAGCTCATGTTAGTAAACTTTAAAGTTTACTTTCTTAAGGATCAAACTTTGGTTTGAATCTTTAAAGTATGAACAACAATGAACTTGTTGCTTGTTTATTTAGTTTATCACTTCATTTTATGCACTTTAATATCATGTTTGTTAGTTTAATTGGTCAAGTACTACGAGTTAGTCTTGATCTCATAACTTTCTTGAATTTAAAGTTAACTTTAAAGGTTCAAGAACATAGAAGTTTAACTTACTAGTTATAACTTCAAATACTTGTAATGAATCTAAGTTCTATAGCTTATGGTCTACTCATTTTGTCATAAACAAGAGCTTTAAAGCTTACATACACTTTACTAGTTGATAATCAAAGTTTTGTAACTTATGGTTTCACTAAAGTAAATATTCAAGTGTTAGTACTTATGAATTAACTTAATGACTTTACTTAGACTTGCACTTGGGTTATGATGGTTATACCATGGTAAATATGATGTAAACAAATCAATGAGTTGTACACTTGAAGCTATAGGCATCAAGGATGAGAACCATGATGAACATCAAGCACCAAACTCACCGGAACCCACTATTTTTCTACTTTCTGCCTTCTGCCTACTGTTTTCTGGTTTCTGTAACAGACCAGTAGGCCTGGGCTGTTGTGATTATGATTTTCAAATAGCTATTTTCGAGTAGATAACTTTTCATATAAGACTCGTCTTAATCCGAGTTACGGTTTAGAATCTATGGCCCTCCGAACGTCACTATGTCCCTTTACTTTTCTGTTTTCTGTTTACAGTTTCTGTTTTCTGGTTTCTGTAACAGACCAAAACACCTGGGCTACTGAAAACTTGATTTTCAGATAGCTAAGTTCGTGTAGATAACTTTTTATTTAAGACTCGTCTTCATCCGAGTTACGGTTTAGGATTTATGGCCCTCCGATCGTCACTATGTCCTTTTAACGTTGTGCAGAAATTTCTGACCTACTCGCACTTAAACCGTCACCACGGTTAAACAAAGACGAGTTTGCTTCTGTAAATTTTACCACACTTAAAGGACTCATAGACGGAGCCATGGCCACTGGTCTCACCTCTGTTCAGTTTGTGTAGAGACCGTGGTGACTGACCGAAGTCAGCTTTTGTTTTAAAACTCTTTCCTTGAACAAAACTTACTTTATACTTTTCGTTTGATGATGAATGATGATGACCTTAAGACCTTATTTACATACACTTAAACCTTTCGAGACGATTTACTGACTTAGTACTATTTGACTTACGCTGAGGACTTTCGGACCGATTACTTGCACACCTTTCCCGACTCAACTTAACCGCTACTTATCATTGTGAGTTATAGCATTCCCTTTTTACTTTAACTTATTTTGAGAACTGAGAATACATGCGGATTTTATGTTTTACATACTAGGCACGAGTACTTAAACTTATATATGTGTGGGTTATACAACAGCATAAACATTCCCTTTAGCTCGGTAACGTTTAATCATTGGTTTTTGAACCGTGAATGCGAATCTTAGATATGGATCCATAGGGTTTGACATCCCCACTCGGGCTAGTCGCGCTAGCAATTAACGAGTGTTTAATACTTCGTAAACATACGCACTTGCCAAGTGTACTTTCAGGGGGTGATATATTATTAAACGTTAAGTTAGTTACCGAGTGCCCACGGTTGAGCATATACTTAAACATACTGATTTGGATTACTGTTTTGAAACGCTCTTTGTAGCACTGAAATCTCGTGGCCTACCTTACATACTGTTATGCTTAAACTATAGCTCACCAACCTTTGTGTTGACGTTTTTAAGCATGTTTTTCTCAGGTGCTTAAGGCTATTTGCTTCCGCTGTCGTGCTAGTCTTGCCATAGACACCCGCTGCTCTAGTGTTATCACCGCATGAACTGTTTATCTTGCATTCAAACTTTAATACATTTTAACTATGTTTTGTAACGACCTAAGGGTCACATACATTTATTCATGCTTGCTATTCGTAGAAGCATACTGTTGGTGTAAAACAATTGATGTCGGTTATGACGTCATCTTTTTATCGTGAATGCAACTTCTTTTATTACAGCATATAGTACTTAACCTTGTAATGATCCTGTTGTTGATGATTCGTACACGATGGTTTTGTACGGGGCGTCACAGAACTAACGTCCTCTAAAATGATGATGATATTTCTAAAAGAGTGTAAAGAACTGTTGTTTTGGAGGGAGTAAATAATACGGAGTAATAAAACCAATTCCATCGGCCCGTGCTCAACCATGTCACCACCAATCTTCCTCGAGGGCGCCGATGGCAATATGGCCGCCCTCCTCCTCCCTCAACTGTTCTCGAGGTCGTCGCCCTGGAAAATGTCGTGTACAAGCATTCTCGAGCACAGATACATTGTTTGTTTGTTTTTATTTTTTGATCGTTACCAATCCCAACGGACTTGACGGAGGAACAACGCGCTTTGGTATTAAGAGCCCGAACAAAAATCACCAAGAAATACCAAAAAGCGTTTGAGTTATCCGGCGACGACGAATAGCTTTTATTGTTTTATGTACTTTTGTTTGTTTTCAATTATGTCGTTTTTAAAAAAAAAAAAATATAACCGTATGATTGTTATTTAATAAATGTGATGTTCAAAAACCAATATTTATTTGTTAGTTAAAAATAATAATAATAATAATAATAATAATAATAATAATAATAATAATAATAAAATTTGAGGAAGTATGTCATGGTTGGCAATGATGTGTTATGAGAGTGTTGTGAGAGGAAGTGGTGAGAAAGGAAGAGAGAGAAAGCTGACGTGGTGTAGAGGAAATGCTAAGAAAGACGTTCTGGTTATGATTGGTCTAATATAATATACAATGAAATAAAGCAAATTGGTCCCAACCAGCTCTCCCATATTAGTAGGAGTACCATGCTTCAAAAGGGAAAAACACCAGACCTTCATTGTTTCCTTTTCCTTTTAAAAAAAAAAAAAAAAAAAAAGAGAGAAACAGAAACAAACCAAAGAATTTAAATAAACTCGCAAAAAGTGGAGGAGAAACATTACAAGGCCACTACTTTCCCCAATTTTTTCTCCCATTAATCAATCAATCCATACAAAACATTTCAAAAATTAACTTCAAAATTTCAATCAAATTCTATACCAACAACATACAATCACAGATCATTATAACAATATTAACTGATCAATCAAATCAATTTCAATCATGTCGTCATGCTCTTCATCATCAGCATCTGAAGAAGATGAAGACTTGGATTCATACCGGAAAGGTGGTTACCATGCGGTCAGAACCGGTGATACTTTCGCCGCCGGTAGGTTCGTCGCTCAACGGAAGTTAGGGTGGGGCCAGTTTTCCACCGTTTGGCTTGCTTATGATACAAAAACATCTGTAAGCATTTTATAAAATATTAATTAATTTGAATTTGATTGCTTTCATTTTTAGGTTTGATGTTTGAATTGTTGAGATCTGTGATCCGAATACAATATTTAACCTAACTGGTGTATGCAGAACTAAATAAAGTTGTTTATACGTGAAATTATCATTTATTTCATTAATGGTAACAAATGTAGATCGTTTTCTTCAAATGTGTATGTCTATATGTGTGTGTCATTAGCTATTATGGAAGGTAGATGATGGTTTTCTATCTTTTACTGGTTAAAGCGTTCATTTATTAGGTTGTGTGCATTTAGTTTACTTACGAAAATGTTGAATGCCACGTGGACCCTAAGATCTATAAAATTCCATATAAAGTTTTTATGTTCATACAAAGCTACCAATTGTGTAGTTATTAGGGCACTAGGCAAGTACCTGCCCTTTGTTGTTATCTTTTTAGTTGCAGTCAAGACCATATAGAAACTCTTCACTAACACTATAGGCTATAGCTCCTGTGATTTATCATACATATACATATACATATACATATACATATACATATACATATACATATACATATACATATACATATACATATACATATACATATATTTTTTGTAAAACTTGATCATAGTGCTTTTGCTTTTTGATGCTGTTGTAAAGCTATAAGGTTTATGCTTTTTCTTTTATGTTGTTGTAAATCTACTACTTTTGCTTTTTATAACCATTATTATTATTTATGGAGTATTTTTCATACTCGTGAAATATAATTATGATGCTTCCGTTACCCTTATATAGCCAGTTATGTTCTTCCATTTGTAGAAATATGTTGCACTGAAGATCCAGAAAAGTGCTCCAGAATTTGTGCAAGCTGCTGTACACGAAATCGAGGTTCTATCCGCCATCACTAAAAACGAGCCCGGAAACGGAAAATGCGTCGTACAGTTAGTAGACCATTTTAAACACCGGGGCCCGAATGGACAACATTTATGCATGGTTCTTGAGTTTCTTGGTGATAGCATACTACACCTTATCCGATATAACCGTTATAAAGGACTACATCTGAATAAAGTAAGAGAATTATGCAAATGCATACTTATTGGACTAGATTATTTACACAGAGAACTTAATATTTTACACACAGATTTAAAACCCGAAAATATACTTCTCGTTTCCACTATAAATCCATCAAAAGACCCTATTAGATCTAAGACGCCCCCCATTCTTGAACGACCCGAAGGAAGTTTGACCAGTGGTGGAACGGTCAACGTGATTGAGAAAAAACTGAAGCAGAGGGCCAGAAGAGCAGTGGCTAAAATCGCAGCAGAAAGACGAGGTGTTATGGGCGGGTCGCCAGCTGTCAAGCCTGAACGAAGCCTTGACGGTATTGATTTCAGGTGCAAGATTGTGGATTTGGGTAATGCGTGTTGGGCCGATAAACCGATTGCAGAGGAAATTCAAACGAGACAATATCGGGCCCCGGAAGTTATACTACAGTCGGGCTACTCGTTTCCTGTTGATATGTGGTCGTTTGCGTGCACTGCGTTTGAGCTTGCTACCGGTGAAATGATGTTTGCTCCCAAGCCAGGACCAGGTTTCAGTGAAGATGAGGTATTACTTTTTTCCCTGGTGATCAAATGGGCGGGTTGGGCAGGTTGGGTGATGGGTCAAATTGGATCTGTGCTTAAACATGTGATTATATGTACACATCGAAATAAAGGAACTACTAAATGAGAGTGGGTCAAAATGGGTCTGGGTCAAAATGGGTCTGGGTCAAAATGGGTTTGGATCAAAATGGGTCTGTGTCAAAATGGTCTGGGTCAAAATGTGTTTGGGTCAAAATGGGTTTGGGTCAAAATGGGTCTGGGTCTGGGCTTAAGTATATGGGTCAATGACGCCTCTAGTAATTATTTTTCTTGTTGGGATATGAGCCACTCCTAATTATTGACGGTGGGACCGATTTGCTGACGTGGCATGATCTGATGCAGGACCACCTAGCTTTGATGATGGAACTTTTAGGAAAGATGCCTCGGAAGGTAATGTCGATTCAGTGTACTTAATACTCGTTTAAACAGGAAATATAAACTAAATTTACATTATGTTATTCTGTCTTTTTGAAAACCAGTTGGCCATTGGAGGGGGTCGATCTAAAGATTACTTTGACAGACACGGTGACCTCAAAAGGATTCGTAGACTCAAACACTCATCACTGAGTCGTTTACTCATTGACAAATTCAAGTTTCTTGAAACTGATGCTCGCGAATTCGCAGACTTTTTGACTCCTATTCTTGATTTCGCACCAGAAAATCGGCCAACGGCACAGCAGTGTTTGCAACACCCTTGGCTCCGCCAGCCTGCCGCTAAGACAGTAACCTGAATATAGCGATTCGTTGACTGACCGACATGGTTGATTTGTGATGATTGATGATGATGATTATTAAGGTGGGTAAACAAAGAAGGGAACAGAAGGTGTTTTTTGTTGCAGCTTATCATCCCTCTCCCTCTACCTTTATTTTGTTTACATATATATTGTTTTTTGTGAATCTACATAATATTTGATTATGTTTTGAATTAACTACGATGTACTAATATAGACGTATATAGTTACACGTAAATTTGATAGTGATTCGGGTTGAGTTAACCCATAATGCAATTGGATTCGTGTTCTCTTCCAACATTTGGTTAAGTTCATCGTATACAGATATATGATATATCTACTCATATATAATAAGATGTAAGATGATTTATTATTATTATTATTCAATCTAAGCATTAGGTGAGATGATTACTGAATTTGTACTCATATCTATATCTAGGGGTGTGCATTAAATGATTTCGCCCACGAAACCGACCAAACCAAATTGGTTTGGTTAAAGTGTGTTGACTTATTTGGTTTTGGTTTGGTTTTTTGGTTTCACCCAAAAATATTAACGATTTTCGGTTTGGATTTGGTTTGTAAAATAAACATTTGGTTTCAAACCGAAAAACTGAAATATACTACTGTATATATATTAAATATTAAATATTTCATTTATTTTATCCATATTAATATGCTATAATAATGAAACCGGCTATACTTATAGTTTAATCAATATTGTATACTTATAATTTAATCAATAAAATGATTTTGCTTTTCTCAAAAATATATAAAACTACAAACTTTTTATCAATGAGTTTTAAATTGGTTAAACCGAAACCGAACAATGTAAACCGATACCTTATTTGGTTGGATTGGTTTGGTTCTGTTAAATTTGGTTCGGTTATTGGTGCTCAAAAATATTCTTGAAAACCGAATAAACTACGTAAACCGTGAACCAACCGAACGAACACCCCTACTCATATCGATAGTATTCTTTGATCCCAATTAGTGATGCAGTTATACTGATATTCAGTCATTTTAATGAAATCTTCAAAAGATATCTAGTAAAAATATGTATTTATTTTTATTTTATTGTTATTAAAGCATTCCCAACCTTTAGCTAATTCATCGTCAATCCATTGTTAATCCAATGCCAATGCATTGGCACCATTGGAAATGCTTAGTCAATCCATTGCCAATCCATTTCTGTCTCTCATTTCGTGAATGTTAAGCATTTTGCATCACATATGTAATCGTTGTAAACATTTGTACATTTTGCTTTTGAAGTTGTACTATAATTTAATTAATTATTTTATAGTGGTTGAGAAAGGGTGTCATGGTTGAGAGTGAATTGTGATGAGTTAGTGATTGAAAGGAAATGGAGAGGAAATTGTAATGTGGCGCTGATATGACAATGTGTTAATACGAAGAAAGATGTCATGAATGAGAATGCTCTTAGAACACTCCCAATAAAATCGTGAAACCCATTGCCAATCTCATGCCAATCAATTGGCACTACTGGCAGCAACATGCCAATATTTAGCCAATTGTTTTCGTGAATGTTTTAGTCTAAATTCAGCATATTTGAACATGAAGCTACTAGCTGTTTTGTGTTGTACCTTGTGTGTTAAAACTTGTACATTGTATTTATTGATTAATATATCGGGTCCATGTTATTTTGAATAAGTGTGTGATAGTTGAGAGTGAATTGTGATGAGTTAATGATGGAAAGGAAATGGTGATGTAACGCTGATGTGATGGTGTGTTAATTTGAAGCAGAGCGTCATGGTTGAGAATGGTCTTATGTCATGTGTAATTCAGAAACACCTTGCTTTTTATCTTTACTGGTCACAGATGACTAGATGAGCATGGCACGAAGTTGTGATGTGGTCCAGCGGTTGGTGGTCTGCCTCCTTTAGGGGAGGTCATGAGTTCGACCCTCGTTGAGTATATATTAAAAACACAATTACATCACTGCCATGAAGTATCCACCAATGACACCTTTCCCATATCGTTTGGGGGGGGGGGGGGGGGTTACTTGATCGTGCCCTTGGATCGGTTTCAAGGTTTCCTCCCGGGCAGTGATGAGGGCGGTGTTATTCTCGCTGTATGATCTCGTTTGTTTTTTTGGGTTACTTGACCGTGCCCTTTGTTTTTTTTAATCATTTTATATACGATCTCGTTTGTTGGGTTTCTAGGGTATTTTGGTTAAAAGCTCCGTCAATATATACTCTATTTTTTTCTATAGAAGAGTAGTAGGAAAAGGATTTATTCAACTTAAGCTCATTGATAAAAATGAATGTTTTAACGCTACCGAATGATTTAAAGGTTCTGGATAAAATTATTGGTGTTGAATAAACATTAATTGTTTGATCATATTGAATAACCATATGAATTGGGTAAAATTACTTTATTAACTTATTACATGATTAAAAAATTCAATATACTTGTTTGTTAAGTGTTGTATATATGATTTGAGAAACGAAGTCACTTAGACGAATTTTAAAGAATCTTATAGAAAATTTAAGTGCTTAATGGTTTAAAGAGTGCTTCAACACTGAATGTTGAACCATTCAACATCTTATGTCATTCAGAAGTCAGAAACAAATGCGCTGAATACTAAATAGTTCAATATTCAGCGGTAAACCATTTAATTAGGAGATAAACAACACACCTTTATATTTTTACATGACATATAGTCTATTTATAAAAAAGTAGAAAGAAAAAGGATTATCCAACTTATCTTTTTACATGACGGACCAAATAGTGTTTTTCAAGAAATAAAATTAGATTTTATTACTTACTTTATTTATATTTATTTATTATTATTATTATTATTATTATTATTATTATTATTATTATTATTATTATTATTATTATTATTTTGAAAAACGACCGATCATTATTTATTTATATATAGGATATTTCTATGAACAACCTTTAAAGTTTTGCATAATTATGTTGTACATGAGTATATACACTGTTGTAAAAAACCTTGATTACTCGAGATTAAATCCCGATTACTCTTTTTTAAGAGCAATCCATTCTAATTTTTCTAAATTCATTTAATTAATCGATCAACATCGGTTAATGGGTCAATATCGAATTTGTAGATTAAAGCCGGCCAAAATCAAAATTGGTTAACACTTCAGCATAAATTTACACTATAATTTTAAAGTTTTTTAAAAAAATTAACGATTTTTTACAATTATTTTAAAATTTATGTTTATGTTTATAATTTTCTTCTATATTCATACATATAATTTTCAAATTTAATATTTAAATGTATAAAAGTACAATCTGATTTATCCCCGAATATTGATTACTCATTCCCAAGTTCCGACCGATTACTCTATAAATAGCAATTTTTGCAACCTTGGTTATATGTAAAGAGTGGGTAATTATAGTCATTGTACAATCACTTTTTTATGTCTAGAATTTTTATGTATAGCCCTAAAATAGCCCTAAGAACTTGTTTAATCCATTTATTTATGATAACCATGACTCATAAGTAACATGACCTATCATGTTAAGATCTCAAAGTGTAAAACATTATCCTTATATATTTATGAAATTGCTCAACATGAAGAACCTTATTGTATATATTGGTGATATTGCTAAAAATGAACACATATCTAGAAGCAATATCTATCCGAAATTAAAGGTTTGTAAATGTAATTGTTATCTATGCTACTTGTAATCGTATAAATAAATAAAAGTGAAAACGTAATGCGAAAATGAAGATTTAATCAAGAAAAACGTCAAAACAATTGTACAAATTATACTCCAAAAGGTAATAGTTCTTAATGCATAAATGAAGAGGTACAAGTAAAGAAGTGAAGTGTACAGTGGATTTAAGCTAAGAAATAAACCGTTCGTAAATTCAACAATACGGAGTAAATGAGGTAGAGGAACATTCAATACTTGATGGAAGTAGTTGAACATCAACTTGAAATCAAATATCAGTAAAAAATTACTAAGTGAATTGGGGATGCAATCATACACCCTCTGGAACACCACAAGCATAAATACTCCGTAATATTTTTACAAAAAAGGGGAGTAAGAGAAAAAGAAAATTCATACACACACATACGTCTCATTTATATTTTCTATTCTACTTTTCCAAGTTCCAAGTAGTATTTGTACTGTAATAAAATATTGTACGGGTATTTTTATTTCAAGTTCCAACCGTTGAAGATAATGAAAGTGAAAATGTTTGTAAGTTGTATCTATTTTATTATTCCTATATCTCGTAACTAAATTTATACTATGTTTATTGATCAATCCTAGATTAAAGATACTTAATTAGGATTGAGTGCAATGATATTAAGATGGTGGAATGGGATGTTTGATGATTGTTTTGGGCCCTGATGATCGTCTTTCACTTTATCAATCAAGTGATCAACCACCCCGACCCGGTCTTGATTGTTAATTAGCGTGATTCACCTTAACATAATGTAAAAGTTCCTTGGGCAAAGTCACAAGTGAAAATTACAAAGGTCTGGGCAAATGGTATAGAATCAACAACCTATAAATGAGAGGCCAACCTCCCTATTTATAGTTTTTAGAATATTCGCAGTGTGCGGATTTATCTACTGTCCGCATTAATTTAGCGGAAAGAATTTGCAGTCTTTTATTAATGCGCAAACTTATCCGTGAACTTAACTTTCAGCGGATCTTCCAAATCCTTTAAGCACACTTCGCGTAACTTCTGTTTTTAGCGTTTAGCACTTAAAATGCATATGCATTGCTATGTATATGATCAAGTCCCCCCAGTTAATTATGGTACATTTTGCATAAAAAAATGTAACTTGATAAACTCTAAAAATAAAATTTCACAATTATTTATGACTGCGAACCGCATTTTATCATTTTGCTATGCCTTTGTTACCGTTAAATTAATCAAAGTTACTGTTTCTATCCGTTGACGAGAAATATTACCGTTAAATCAACATGACTGATACTTAATCATAATCAGTTAACATTCTCAATCCTCCCATATATATATATATATATATATATATATATATATATATATATATATATATATATATATATATATATATCAATCACAAAATCCTTACCCGTTAACCCAAAACACTTGCAATTAATCAAATTCTCAATCAATCTTCACAATCCTTATATTACTCACAACTCCTTTATCATCAAAATGAGAATCGACGAAGTTGATAGCAAAGTAAACCCAAAAACCCTGATTACAAAGCTATTAACAAGTTCGGAGTCAAAATCGACAACATCGTCTGGTAAGGAGAGGCAATCGATTACAGTTGTCGACTTAACAACAAAATCCCCACTCACCAAACCAGGCACCACAAAACGACCATATGAGACTCCTCCATCATCACAGAGCAAGAAATTAAAGCAGCGGGAAACTACGCTTTTTGATAATCCGGTAACATCTGAGTATGAGTTTGAGAAACGGATGGATAAGCCAAAAATATTACCCCTTTATCATAACATTTGCACCTATTAGGGGTGTTCATCGGTTCGGTTTTCGGTTTTTCGATTTATTCGGTTCGGTTTTTCGGTTTTTGTAACGACCCAACTTTTTCGACTTGCTTTTGTGCTTTGTGTTTTCACGAAACTGCGTATTTGTGCGTACCGAGCTATATTATACTCTGGGAACTCCCTACATGTTGATTACTTTCATTTATATGTTAAAACATATCATTAAGTACGTAGGATACTTAACTTAACCCTCGGAAGCCTTTATGACCGTTAGTGTCACTTGACGTTTTTAACGAACTGCGTACTGCGTACACGTTTAACTTTTGTCGTAATTGGAATATTATGACTACGAAATACTAATTGTTATTTTATAATAACAATTACTTGGATTTTTGGATGCTTAATTACGCTTAGTAATTTACTAGAGCACACTAGTTAGTCTTGTTGGACTTTCTACCTTGTTGGACCTTAGCCCACCCTACACTAGTTAGTGGACTATTTAATTAGCCCAATTATAAGTAACTAGTGACCCATTAATAAGTAATAAAAATGCCCATTTATTAGAGGGAACATGCTAGCATTTTTGTCAAGTATTATCCTTAATGTTGCATGCGATCCTAACACAAGCACCAACTTTAGACAACCATTAACCAAAAAGCAAAAAGGTGTCCCCCTTGTCCCCCTTGGAAACCCACGGCCTAACCACCACCACCCTCGCCTCACCTCCTATAAATACTAAGCCATTTCCTCACCATTCACACTTGATTTCCATTCACAATTTACACACACTTGTTCATTTATTTTCTCTCTAGTCTAAAGCTTGTAAGTATTTTGAATTTCTTTTCTTCTTCTCCTTCTCATATTAGAGGGAACATGCTAGCATTTTTGTCAAGTATTATCCTTAATGTTGCATGGGATCCTAACACAAGCACCAACTTTAGACAACCATTAACCAAAAAGCAAAAAGGTGTCCCCCTTGTCCCCCTTGGAAACCCACGGCCTAACCACCACCACCCTCACCTCACCTCCTATAAATACTAAGCCATTTCCTCACCATTCACACTTGATTTCCATTCACAATTTACACACACTTGTTCATTTATTTTCTCTCTAGTCTAAAGCTTGTAAGTATTTTGAATTTCTTTTCTTCTTCTCCTTCTCATCATCACGAGTTCATCATCATCATTAGAAGATCAAGCTTTTTAGCTTTTAATCTTGATTACATCTTGTAGATTCAAACATGGATTTAAATCCTTCAAGAACATGGAAGATTCAAGCTTTCTAGCTTTGAATCTTCACCTACTTTGTAGATCTAAATCTTTTAGCTTTAATCTTGTTATTTTGTTATAAAGATTCAAACTTGTGTTTGTAATCTTCATGTATCTTAAAGATCCAAGCTTTATGCTACAAGATCTTCAAGAACACTAAAGATCCAAGCTTTTTAGCTTAGGGTCTCATTATTGTGTTAAATATCTTAGCTTTTTAGCTTATGGTCTCATTACTTTCATTATTTTGTTAAAGATCTTAGCTTTATAGCTTATGGTCTCATTAATCTTGTAAAGATTCAAGCTTTCTAGCTTTGTAATCTTATAACTTGTGTGAAAAGGATCCAAGCTCTCTAGTTTAGGGTTCCATCACTTTATTTGATTTAGATTATGTTCATACTTGTTTGATTGAAGTAAAGTTTGTAGCTTTAGTTGTAAATAGAACTTGTATTTGTGTTAAGACTAAGGATATGATGTAACCTTAGTTCATCATCTATCTAAGACTCTTAAATGAGTTGTGTTCTTACTTGGTCTTAACAATTTGTGTGTTGATGGTTGAATCTTGGTCAAGGTAATGCTAACCCATCAATGAGTTGTACACTTGAAGCTACAAGCATCAAGGATGAGAACCGTGATGAGCATCAAGCACCAAGAACCCCACCGGAGCACTTGTTCAATGTTTTTCTGGATCTGATCAGATTCCTAGACTTCTGGAAAATTGATTTTCAGTTATTTCATTTCGATTAGATGACTTTTTGTTTAGGCCTCGACTTAATCTGACATACGGTTTAAGATTTATAGCCCTCCGAAAGTCACTACGCCATTGTAACGTTGTGCTGAAATTTCTGACCTACTCGCACTTAAACCGTCGCCACGGACAAACGAAGACGAGTTAGGTTTTGAAAATTGGTCAGCGGTTAGAGGACTCATATACGGAGCCATAGCCACTAACTACTCATTTTTTCTTTTTGTATAGAGGTCGTAGCAGCTGACCGAAATCAGCCTATTGTTTCGATCTCTATTCTTGTCAAACTTACTTAGCTTTTATGATGATGAATGATGAATGATGATGATGATGATGACACTTAAACTTAATTTATTCATTTTTAAACTTATTGGGACAACATACTGACCTAGTGACCTTTGACTTAGGTTGACGACCTTTCGGACCGACTTACTACCTGCATACGTTTCATATCGACTTTTACTGCTTATTCACTGTGAGTTATAGCTTCCTTTTTTTTACTTATACTATTTTTGGGACTGAGAATACATGCGCTTTTTACGTTTTACTTACTTGACACGAGTACTTAAACTTTACATATGTGTGGGTTATATAACGGCATAAACATTCCCCTTAGCACGGTAACGTTTAATCATTGGTTTTGAACCGGTGAACGCGAATATTAGATATGGATCCATAGGTTTTGACATCCCCACTCGGGCTAGTTGCGCTAGCATTTAACGGGTGTTTGATACTTTGAGGACATACGCACTCGCCAAGTGTACTTTTAGGGGGTATTACTATTACGTTAAGTTAGTTACCGCCACGGACAAGCATATACTTTTCATACTGATTTAAACTGCTGGTTGAAGCACTGAAATCTCGTGGTCTACGTTACTTTAATGATTACAAACTATAGCTCACCAACATTCGTGTTGACTTTTAAGCGTGTATTTCTCAGGTGCTTAGACGATGTTGCTTTTGCCGTTAGACTTGCTATCTTGGTGTTTTAGACTTGCTATTATGGACCTGTTGTGTTAGATTTCCGCTGCATTACTTAGAAATGTCTCAATCATGGAACTTTTATCTTGCATTCGTAACTTATGTTATTTTTAAATGATGACTTTGTAACGACCTTTGTGTCACGTTATCTTTTGTAAACGCTATCTTATTATGAATGCAAACTGTTTTTCAAACAGCATGTAGTACTTGACCGTGTAAAGATCCTGTTGTTGACCAATCGTACACGATGGTTTTGTACGGGGCGTTACATTTGGTATCAGAGCATCGGTTGTAGGGAATTAGGTTGCATTAGTGAGTCTTGACCGAGCCGAGTAGGATTCGCTAATAGGACTAATCTACAACTTTCTTGTTTAACTGTTTCTGCGGAACTTACTGCATGCTACGGCTTACTTTTACTACTATGTGTACTTGCTGTATGCTACTTGTGATGCCCCGTACAAAACCATCGTGTACGAATCATCAACAACAGGATCATTACAAGGTCAAAACCTATATGCTATTTCAAAATACGTTTGCGTTCATGATAAAAGGTGAGGTCATAACTAACGTCGAATGTTTTACATCAAAAGTATGCTTCTATGAATAGAAGCTAGGTTAACAGTGCGTGACCCTTAGGTCGTTATAAATCATGGTTTCAAAAGTAATAAAGTTTATGAATGCAAGATAACGTTCATGCAGTAACATCTCTAAAGCAGCGGGTGTCTACAGCAAGACTAGTACAACAGCGGAAGCTAGCAACCTTAAGCACCTGAGAAAAACATGCTTAAAAACGTCAACACAAAGGTTGGTGAGCTATATTTTAAGTATAACAGTAATGTATGGTAGGCCACGAGATTTCAGTGCTACAAAGAGCGTTTCAAAATAGTATGATAAAGTATATGTTTAACCGTGGGCACTTGGTAACTAACTTAATGTTTATACCCCCTGAAAGTACACTTGGAAAGTGCGTATGTATACGAAGTATTACACTCGTTAAATGCTAGCGTGACTAGCCCGAGTGGGGATGTCAAACCCTATGGATCCATATCTAAGATTCGCGTTCACCGGTTCAAAAACCAATGACTAAACGTTACCGAGCTAAAGGGAATGTTTATGCCGTTGTATAACCCACACATATATAAGTTAAGTACTCGTGCCTAGTATGTAAAACGTAAAATGCGCATGTATTCTCAGTTCCCAAAATAGTTAAAGTAAAAAAGGAATGCTATAACTCACAGTGGTAAAGTAGTGGTAAAGTCGAGTCGGGAAGTAAGCAAGTACGTAGGTCCGAAAAGTCCTCAACCTAAGTCAAATAGTACTAAGTCAGTAAATCGTCCCAATAGGTTTAAATGTATGTAAATTAGGTCTTAAAGGTCATCATCATTCATCATCAAACAAAAGGTGTAAGGTAAGTTTCGTTCATGAAAAGAGTTTAAAATAAAGGCTGACTTCGATCAGTCACCACGGCCTCTATACCTACTGAAATAAGGTGAGACCAGTGGCCATGGCTCCGTATATGAGTCCTTTAGTTGTGGTAAAAATTCCAGAAGCAAAATCGTCTTCGTTTGACCGTGGCGACGGTCTAAGTGCGAGTAGGCCATAATTTTCAGCACAGCGTTAAAGGACATAGTGACACTCGGAGGGCCATAGATCCTAAACCGTAACTCAGATTAAGACGAGTCCTAAATGAAAAGTTATGTAATCGAACAGAGCTAACTGAATATCAGCATTACAGTAGCCCAGGTCGTACGGATCAGACCCAGAAACAGTAAAACAGTAGGTTCCGGTGGGTTCTTGGTGCTTGATGTTCATCACGGTTCTCATCCTTGATGCATATAGCTTCAAGTGTACAACTCGTTGATGGGTTTACATCATCTTTACCAAGTTTTGACCATCATAACACAAGTGCAAGTCTAATATATGTAGCACAACTCACTTAAGTGTTGCAAGTGTTTTGATGAACCAAAGTTACATCAAAGTCTTAGATTTAACACATACATGAAATATAAAAGTAATATTGAACTACGAACTAGAAAGTAAACTAACTAATCAAGATCTTAAGTTGTAGAACATAGTTCTTAGTTAGATCTTGAAGATCCAAGACTCAAAAGTCTAGATCTAAAGTTATTAAGTTAAACCTTAAGTAATAACACTTGAATCTTTACTTTAATGAAACCATAAGCTACAAAACTTAGATTTTCATCTTGTAAAGTGTATGTAAGCTTACAAGCTTTTGTTAATGATAAAATAAGTAGACCATAAGCTATAGAACTTAGATCCATCACAAGTATATGAAGTTACAACTAAAAAGTTATACTTCCATGTTCTTAAACTTTTAAAGTTAACTTTAGTTCAAGAAAAATGAGATCAAAGTTAACTAGTAACACTTGACCAACAATAACATAAATTACGAAATTAAAGTGTAAGGAAATGAAGTAATAACTAATTAATCAAGTAACAAGTTCATGTTTCTCATACTTTTAAAGATTCAAGCCAAAGTCTTGATCTTTAAGAAAGTAAACTTTTAAGTTTACAACATGAACTTCAAGTATGATTACAACACATGAACTTAAATCTTTAAAACATTAAGTGTAGAACATAAACTAGAGAGTTTAGTTCTTGTAAATACAAGATAATATGAAGAACAAACTAAAGAGTTTGGTTCTTAGTAGCTAGTAAGTAACAACAACTAAGATCAAGTAACAAACAACAAACAAAGAATGATGATGATGAAGGTGTTGTTTGGTTTCGGTTTTGGACAAAAGAAAAGGAAGAAGAGAAGTTCTTGCTACTTACAAATTAGAGAGCAAAATGAGAGAAGTGTTTGAGAGAAAAATGCAAGTAAGAGTGTATGTGTAAATGTGAGAGTATACAAGTGATACGTAATCAAAAAAATGAAACAAAAACTCCTCCCCTCTCTATGTGAGCTGACGGTTTGGGGAATCAAAGGGGGGAAGGGATTAGCCCACTAGTCTCTTGCATGTAAATGTCTTAAAAGTTAGTTAATAAAGGGTGTATGCATGGGAACTTGGTGTAACTAAACTAGTAACTAGATTCCATAAGGATTTATCAACTAGTTAAGTCTTAATGTGATACTTACATGAAAGTAATGGTCTAATAAGTCCATTAAGGTGAGTAGAGTGGGCTTCTAAGTCCACTAACAATAATGAAAGCCCAAGTTCAAGTGATTAACAAATAAATCCAACAAAGCCCAAGTAATTAACTAGTAACCATAATTAATTAAAAATGATTAATAAAAATTAATCATGAATGTAAATAATATCTGAAAATATTATTCGTGTAATGTACGTGTGTCACAAAGACGTTTCGTGCATTTAAAGTCAAGTATGGTAACATGTAAATGTATATAAACAATACATTCATTAAATCACAAGTATTAATAATAATTATTAATAAATAAACGTTGGAAAAACCAGGGTCGTTACATTGCCCACCTGTTAAAGAAAATTTCGTCCCGAAATTTTAAGCTGAGGTAGATGGAGGAGTAGGGAAAAGGTGAGGATACTTCTGCATCATTTGATTCTCTCGTTCCCAAGTAAACTCAGGTCCTCGTTTGGCATTCCATCGTACTCGGACGATCGGAATCTTGTTGCATTTCAACGTCTTGACCTCACGGTCCATAATCTCGACAGGTTCTTCCACAAAGTGAAGTTTGTCGTCAATTGTAAGTTCTTCCAGTGGTATGATAAGTTCGGGTGCAGCAAGACACTTCTTCAAGTTTGACACGTGGAAGGTAGGATGAACTGAGCTCAATTGTACTGGTAGATCCAAACGGTAAGCAACGGGTCCAACACGCTCCAAGATTTCAAAAGGACCAATGTATCGCGGGTTTAACTTTCCGCGCTTTCCAAAACGAATCACACCTTTCCAAGGTGCAACCTTCAACATTACATGGTCGCCCACGTTGAATTCAAAGTCTTTACTTTTAAGGTCGGCATAACTCTTTTGACGATCACGGGCCGTCTTAAGCCTAGCTTGAATCTGGGCAATCTTCTCTGTTGTTTCGTGGACTACCTTGGGTCAGGTGATTTGCTTTTCGCCTACTTCGGCCCACCAAATAGGAGATCGGCACTTGCGACCATACAATTCTTCAAAAGGTGCGGCATTAATACTCGAGTGATAACTGTTGTTGTAAGAAAATTCAGCTAACGGCAAATGCCTTTCCCAGGCCTTTCCGAAATCGATAACACATGCACGCAACATGTCTTCCAAGGTCTGAATCGTGCGTTCACTTTGCCCGTCGGTCTGTGGGTGATATGCAGTACTCATGTCGAGACGGGTTCCCATGGCTTCTTGCAAAGAACGCCAAAATCTAGAAGCAAAACAGGGATCGCGATCCGAGATGATCGATAAAGGTACACCATGACGAGATACAACCTCTTTGATGTATAATTGAGCAAGTCTCTCCATCGTATCAGTTTCCTTCATAGCTAGGAAGTGTGCAGATTTGGTAAGACGGTCAACGATAACCCAGATGGTATCATATCCGCCCACCGTCTTTGGTAGCTTGGTGATGAAATCCATCGTTATCCTTTCCCACTTCCATTGTGGGATTTCCAGTTGTTGAAGTAACCCAGAAGGCCTCTGATGTTCGGCCTTAACTTTCGAGCAAGTCAGACACTTACCAACATAAGTTGCAACGTCCTTCTTAAGATTCGGCCACCAGTACTGTTCCTTAAGATCATGGTACATTTTGCCTGCTCCGAGATGAATTGAATATCTCGACTTGTGCGCTTCATCAAGTATAAGGTTCCGTAGATCTTCATAACAAGGTACCCAAATTCTTCCGGCATAACATCAGAGTCCAGACTCCCTAACCTCGAATCGAGAGACAAGAATGTTCAAATGTTCATGAGATATATTCTCCTCCTTGAGAGCCTCATCTTGGGCTACTCAGATCTGGCTGTTGAGATTTGAATGGATGGTGATGTTCAGAGCCCTAACACGAAGAGGTGTCGTCCTCTCCTTTCAGCTTAAAGCGTCAGCTACAACATTGGCCTTGCCAGGATGATAGCGAAGTTCACAATCATAGTCGTTTAGCATCTCGATCCATCGACGCTGTCTCATATTCAGTTGCTTCTGATCGAATATGTGTTGGAGGCTTTTGTGGTCGGTGAAGATGGTACTTTTAGTTCCATACAAATAGTGTCTTTACAATTTGAGCGCAAAGACAACAGCTCCAAGTTCAAGATCGTGAGTAGTATAGTTCCGCTCGTGAATCTTCAGTTGACAGGAAGCATAGGCAATAACCTTTGTGCGTTGCATCAGTACACAACCAAAACCGCTTTTCGAAGCATCACAATAAACGACAAAGTTTGAAATGCTGATTCGTGTGCGGGTTCCCAAATGAACTTCTTCCCTTTGTGAGTCAACGCGGTCAAAGGGCGCGCAATTAAAGAGAAACCTTCGATAAACCTTCGGTAGTAACCGGAGAGACCTAGGAATTGGCGAATGTGAGTTGGAGTAGTGGGGGTCTGCCACTTGTTGATAGCTTCAATCTTGGTGGGATCAACTTTGATACCCTGGTCGCTCACAACATGACCCAGAAATTGGACTTCCTTCAACCAAAATTCACACTTGGAGAATTTCGCATAAAGTTGCTCTTGTCTCAAGAGTTCAAGTACTAGTCGGAGGTGTTGCTCATGCTCTTCTTCGCTCTTAGAGTAGATGAGGATATCATCTATGAAGACGATAACGAACTTATCCAGGTATGGCTTGCAGACACGATTCATGAGGTCCATGAACACGGCAGGTGCATTGGTCAATCCGAAAAATATCACGAGAAACTTATAATGACCATAACGAGTTCTGAACGCAGTTTTCATCACATCACTTTCCTTCACCCTCAACTGGTGATAACCGGATCGCAAATCGATCTTTGAGTAAACGCTCGATCCTTGAAGTTGATCAAAAAGATCATCAATACGGGGAAGAGGATACCGATTCTTGATTGTCAATTTGTTGAGTTCACGGTAGTCGATACACATGCGGAAGGATCCATCCTTATTCTTCACAAACAACACAGGTGCGCCCCAAGGCGAGAAACTTGGTTGGATAAATCCACGGTCTAGCAGTTCTTGTAATTGGCTCTGTAATTCTTGCATCTCGGAAGGTGCGAGTCGATAAGGTGCGCGAGCTACAGGTGCAGCTCCTGGCACTAAATCAATCTGAAACTCCACTGCTCTCGGCGGTGGTAATCCAGGCAATTCTTCAGGAAAGACATCGGAGAATTCGTTCACAATTCGAACGTCGTTCACACTCTTCACCTCGGTTTCTACCATTTTCACATGTGCTAGGACAGCAAGACGTCCCTTCTTCATGATATTTTGTGCTTTCACGCAACTAATAATGTTCAGCTTCGAGGTACATCTCTCTCCGTAAATGATCAGTGGCTCACCATCTCCTTGTGGTATACGAAGAGCTTTATCTCCACAGATAATATCGGCCCTTATCTTGGTCAACCAATCCATACCGACGATAACATCAAAGCTTCCCAACTTAATGGGTATCAAGTCAATCTCGAAATCTACACCAGCTATGTTGATAATAGCTCCTCGACTAATATGGTCAACTTTCTCAAGTTTTCCATTGGCGACCTCGACAAGCATACTTTCTTTTAAAGGGACTAACGACCAATTAATCTTATCGCAAAAGTATCTACATACATAACTTCTATCGGCACCAGTATCAAATAGGACAGAAGCTAATAAATTGTTGATAGTGAATATACCTGTCACCAAGTCAGGATTCTCGCGTGCATCCCTTGCATTAACGTTGAAAACTCTACCACGCGGTGGTCCGCCGTCTTTTCTTTTGTTGGGGCACGCATTTCTGAAATGGCCCATTTGTCTGCATTCGTAGCACTTTTTCGGTCCATTGGGGTTTGCCTTCACATTCAGGGTGGTGACCTTGCAGTCCTTACCGATATGTCCAGTCCGTTGGCACTTTTCACAAACAACGTTACAATACTCAGTATGGTGCTTGTAGCACCTCTTGCATTGTGGTAAGGTTCCCTTGTAGTTGGGGTTTGATTTGGTGTTCGGATTGGGGTTTCCACCATTGTTGTTTCCTCTGAAACCCTCATGTCGTTTCGCCGGGTTTTGATCATAGGTCCTTCCCCTGTTGTTATCCCATTTGCGCTTCTCACTACCACCCGCTTTAGACATAGCCTTCTCCAGTTCATCGATGATAATTTGATTCATTAAAGTATGCGCCATGCGCATCGCTTCTGGGACATTGGGTGGCTTGGACGAGGTAACGTTTCCCTTAATGGACTTAGGAAGTCCCCACAAATATCTCTCCATACGATTGAATTCCAGGGTAACCATGGTAGGACACATCAGGGCTAGTTCTAAATATCTACGATTGTACCCATTGAGATCGTTTTCCACGACCTTCAACTGCATAAACTCAATCTCCATCTTGTGGATCTCGATCCTAGGGCAATATTCTTCAATCAGGGCCCCTTTGAATTCCTCCCATGGGGTAGCAAACGCCTCATCAATACCTTCTGCTTGAGCCAACGTGTTCCACTACGTTAGTGCGCCGTCAGACAGAGTGCATGAAGCAAACTTGGTTTTATTCTCCTCTGAAGAGTTACTAACTCGAAACACAGATTCTAACTTCTCGAACCATCTAGTGAGACCAACAGGCCCCTCTGTTCCACTGAAGTTGTGGGGTTTGCAGCTTTGGAACTCTTTGTATGTGCACCCATTACAAATGGGCTGAATAACCGGTGGTGGTGGCGGTGGAGCTTGGAGGTTCCTTTCTGCTAAAGCTGCGGTGACTCGTTCATTGATCATATCCTCGATTTGGGCTGCGGTAGGTGTTGATCGTCCGTTGGCCATGATGTTCTAAACAAAAATTTTGACTCAAGTCAAAATCCAGTATTCAAATAGTAATAATACAGTATATGGTAACCAACATGGAATCAACACATCACATGTTTATTAAGTAATACAACCAGGTACAAATACCACAGAATCATACAGTAATGTAAACAGAACATCGTGCAAGAATTAAATAACGCAAAGTTCCATTCATTAATAATAATAATTTGCATACATCTGTATAGGTTCGTACAATACATAAATGAAACATAAAACTACAACTAGATTACATAATGAAATCTACTACAAAAGCCCTACGGTGACGGTGGGTGTAGGATGTCCAATACGTGAGTCATCTGGTCCTCGAGATCAGCTACCTGAGCACAGAGGATCTCCACCTTCCTCATCAGTTCCTCTATAGTGGGAGATGGTGGGGCAGGCAGTGCAGTCGGTACGGGTGGTGCTGGTGGAGCTGGTGGTGCAGACGGTCCGGCTCCAGAAGTAGAGGCTGCTGAGCGGTAAGGCTTACGGATGAAGGGATCAGCAGGATACGCACAAGCCGCTTACGGGCGGTAACCCTACGAAGTCGACCATATGCGTCAGTGAATGCTCGACCTCCGTTGATCCCGGGAATGACGGTACCATCGAAACGGTACCGCTTCTTCGGCGGGGTGGAGGGTGGCTGTACAGGTGCATCATCAGGGTCCTCCTCGTCGGAGTCATCGTCACTAGAGTCGTCTGAGGATGTGTCGTCGGATGACGGGTCATCTGAATTGTGTGGAGGTAGCTGCACGGGTGACTGTACCGGCTCTCCTCGGGCGGCCATCATCTGTCGGTATCTGAAAGGCGGAATCGGCACCAAACGTCCATCAGGAGCGCGTCGGCACCAATGATGATACTAATTACGGAATGGACCTTCCCTAAATTCCACGTGAATCACAACACCACCAGGATGGTGCTGTGGCTCCTGAGGTACCGGGGCTAGTGGAGCGGGAATCTCCGAGAGGTCCTAGGCTCCGTCTGCAGTACCCACTGGGGCAGGCGCATGACTACTGGCACTAGAGGATGAAGCGCTGGGTCACTAAAGTGTGTCGCTGACGGGATCGGGGGATCGGCAACAGTGGTAGGTGAAGTGGCTGAAGTGTCTGAATCGCTGCCCAAAATGATATCAGGTGGAATATCTGACATCTGAACAAGGAAAAATAAATTTTCCATGTCAGTAAGTCATAAAGGAAGCACGTATTAGGCCAAGTAACTACAACAGTCTAAATCATGTGTAACAGTAAGTAGCATGGCAATAATGACAAGTATCATGCAATCGAAAGCAGATAATAGCATGCAGTAGTGAAATCATGTAATAGCATACGGCATATAGCAGTAAAAGTAAGCAACAACATGCAGTAAGTTTAGCGGAAACAAGTAAACTAGCAAGTTGTAGATTAGTCCTATTAGTGAATCCTACTCGGGTCGGTCCAGACTCACTAATGCAACCTAATTCCCTACAACCAATGCTCTGATACCAAATGTGATGCCCCATACAAAACCATCGTGTACGAATCATCAACAACAGGATCATTACAAGGTCAAACACTATATGCTATTTCAAAATACGTTTGCATTCATGATAGAAGGTGACGTCATAACTAACGTCGAATGTTTTACATCAAAAGTATGCTTCTATGAATAGAAGCTAGGTTAAAAGTGCGTGACCCTTAGGTCGTTACAAATCATGGTTTCAAAAGTAATAAAGTTTATGAATGCAAGATAACGTTCATGCAGTGACATCTCTAAAGCAGCGGGTGTCTACAGCAAAACTAGTACAACAGCGGAAGCTAGCAACCTTAAGCACCTGAGAAAAACATGCTTAAAAAAGTCAACACAAAGGTTGGTGAGCTATAGTTTAAGTATAACAGTAATGTAAGGTAGGCCACGAGATTTCAGTGCTACAAAGAGCGTTTCAAAACAGTATGATAAAGTATATGTTTAACCGTGGGCACTTGGTAACTAATTTAATGTTTATACCCCCTGAAAGTACACTTGGCAAGTGCGTATGTATACGAAGTATTAAATACTCGTTAAATGCTAGCGCGACTAGCCCGAGTGGGGATGTCAAACCATATGGATCCATATCTAAGATTCGCGTTCACCGGTTCAAAAACCAATGACTAAACGTTACCGAGATAAAGGGAATGTTTATGCCGTTGTATAACCCACACATATATAAGTTAAGTACTCGTGCCTAGTATGTAAAACGTAAAATGCACATGTATTCTCAATTCCCAAAATAGTTAAAGTAAAAAGGGATGCTATAACTCACAGTGGTAAAGTAGTGGTAAAGTCGAGTCGGGAAGTAAGCAAGTACGTAGGTCCGGAAAGTCCTCAACCTAAGTCAAATAGTACTAAGTCAGTAAATCGTCCCAATAGGTTTAAATGTATGTAAATTAGGTCTTAAAGGTCATCATCATTCATCATCAAACAAAAGGTGTAAGGTAAGTTTCGTTCATGAAAAGAGTTTAAAATAAAGGCTGACTTGATCAGTCACCACGGCCTCTATACCTACTGAAATAAGATGAGACCAGTGGCCATGGCTCCGTATATGAGTCCTTTAGTTGTGGTAAAAATTCCAGAAGCAAAATCATCTTCGTTTGACCGTGGCGACGGTCTAAGTGCGAGTAGGCCATAATTTTCAGCACAGCGTTAAAGGACATAGTGACACTCGGAGGGCCATAGATCCTAAACCGTAACTCAGATTAAGACGAGTCCTAAATAAAAAGTTATGTAATCGAACAGAGCTAACTGAATATCAGCATTACAGTAGCCCAGGTCGTACGGATCAGACCCAGAAACAGTAAAACAGTAGGTTCCGGTGGGTTCTTGGTGCTTGATGTTCATCACGGTTCTCATCCTTGATGCATATAGCTTCAAGTGTACAACTCGTTGATGGGTTTACATCATCTTTACCAAGTTTTGACCATCATAACACAAGTGCAAGTCTAATATATGTAGCACAACTCACTTAAGTGTTGCAAGTGTTTTGATGAACCAAAGTTACATCAAAGTCTTAGATTTAACACATACATGAAATATAAAAGTAATATTGAACTACGAACTAGAAAGTAAACTAACTAATCAAGATCTTAAGTTGTAGAACATAGTTCTTAGTTAGATCTTGAAGATCCAAGACTCAAAAGTCTAGATCTAAAGTTATTAAGTTAAACCTTAAGTAATAACACTTGAATCTTTACTTTAATGAAACCATAAGCTACAAAACTTAGATTTTCATCTTGTAAAGTGTATGTAAGCTTACAAGCTTTTGTTAATGATAAAATAAGTAGACCATAAGCTATAGAACTTAGATCCATCACAAGTATATGAAGTTACAACTAAAAAGTTATACTTCCATGTTCTTAAACTTTTAAAGTTAACTTTAGTTCAAGAAAAATGAGATCAAAGTTAACTAGTAACACTTGACCAACAATAACATAAATTACGAAATTAAAGTGTAAGGAAATGAAGTAATAACTAATTAATCAAGTAACAAGTTCATGTTTCTCATACTTTTAAAGATTCAAGCCAAAGTCTTGATCTTTAAGAAAGTAAACTTTTAAGTTTACAACATGAACTTCAAGTATGATTACAACACATGAACTTAAATCTTTAAAACATTAAGTGTGGAACATAAACTAGAGAGTTTAGTTCTTGTAAATACAAGATAATATGAAGAACAAACTAAAGAGTTTGGTTCTTAGTAGCTAGTAAGTAACAACAACTAAGATCAAGTAACAAACAACAAACAAAGAATGATGATGATGATGAAGGTGTTGTTTGGTTTCGGTTTTGGATAAAAGAAAAGGAAGAAGAGAAGTTCTTGCTACTTAGAAATTAGAGAGCAAAATGAGAGAAGTGTTTGAGAGAAAAATGCAAGTAAGAGTGTATGTGTAAATGTGAGAGTATACAAGTGATAAGTAATAAAAAAAAATGAAACAAAAACTCCTCCCCTCTCTATGTGAGCCGACGGTTTGGGGAATCAAAGGGGGGAAGGGATTAGCCCACTAGTCTCTTGCATGTAAATGTCTTAAAAGTTGGTTAATAAAGGGTGTATGCATGGGAACTTGGTGTAACTAAACTAGTAACTAGATTCCATAAGGATTTATCAACTAGTTAAGTCTTAATGTGATACTTACATGAAAGTAATGGGCTAATAAGTCCATTAAGGTGAGTAGAGTGGGCTTCTAAGTCCACTAACACTAATGAAAGCCCAAGTTCAAGTGATTAACAAATAAATCCAACAAAGCCCAAGTAATTAACTAGTAACCATAATTAATTAAAAATGATTAATAAAAATTAATCATGAATGTAAATAATATCTAAAAATATTATTCGTGTAATGTACATGTGTCACAAAGACGTTTCGTGCATTTAAAGTCAAGTATGGTAACATGTAAATGTATATAAACAATACATTCATTAAATCACAAGTATTAATAATAATTATTAATAAATAAACGTTGAAAAAACCAGGGTCGTTACACTACTGCATGCTACTATCTGCTTTCGATTGCATGATACTTTTTTAGAATTTTGTTAATATTGACATGATATGTACTGCTAGGATGCTGTAGTGCCTAATTACGTGCTTGCTATATGTCTTACTGACATGGAAAAAGTTATTTTTCCTTGTTCAGATGTCAGACCTGCTGCCCAAGACCTTTGACTTCGAGAGTGACTCAGTTGTAACACCCTGTTTTCCCGTGCGCGTCTAAAGGTACGTACTTAATCAATAGTACGCTTATAACTTACTCGTTATGTAATTAATGAACTAAAGTGTTAGTTAGATGTAAGTGCATATATGTATATGTGTGTATATATATATATATATATATATATATATATATATATATATATATATATATATATATATATATATATATATATATATATATATATATATGGGTATATTCGAATGCGTGCTTGTACGTGTATTTGAATGTGTCGTGATTGGCGTCGAGTCATGTGAGACTTAAGGTTGAGGTCTAGACGTGCATAGGAAGGGTGGAAGTTGTTGTGTTTGTGTTTGAAACCTTGTTTTATGATTTGTTGTCGAAGTGACCAGGAACAGGCGAACGCCGCGCCGCGACAAACGGGTTCGCGCCGCGACAAAAAAAGCAAATCCAGATCAGAACTTGAGTTAAGAGGGGTCTTTTTTCCTTCTTTATGTCGCGCCGCGACAAAGCTGCCGCGTCGGCGAAATTATGCAGTTCTGACTCCGATTTCCACTTAAATTAAATAGGGTTTAGGGGCAAATTGGTCTTTTTACATGTAAATCTGGTTGGAACTTTAATATTAACCACTTATCTTCATTTCTTATTTTCTTTTCCAATTTCTTTCACATTTTCCTCCCAAAACATAAAACCCACTAAGATTAATCTTGAGATTTGAAGGTGAAGTTTTGTGAATCGATTCTAGAAGTGAGAATTAAAGTTGTTCATCGTATCTCTAGCTACACGTTCATAGTCTTGGTAAGTTCTAACTCTAAGTCTTGAGTTTTAACTAGTTTAAGCTAGGGTTTGGTTCTTATGGAACTAGTGTGACCCATTTGAGGGTTAAATGGGTGGGTTTTGGGTTGGATTGTTGAAAGGAAACCCTAAAAAGCTATTATCTAGGGTTTGGTCTTGTGATTTGAGGTTGTAAGTGCTAAATGATGTTGTTAGTCATTAATGCACTTTTAAAATGATGAAAGATTTGTTATTGTGTAAGTTTGACTTGATTTGTGAGTCAAAGAGTCAAAAGAGCACTAGTTGACCTAATCGGGCGAAATGGTTATGAAATACACCAAGTTTATGTTAGTTGATGTAAATAGACCCTAATCACTAGCCTTAAATGATCTATGACGAGGCGTGGCCATTAATGGGCGGTTTTGGGGTAGTTGAGTCATTTAATGCAATCGGGTCATTAAATGCTCAAGGGTTAGTGGTTGGCATTTAATTTAACTAGATTGTGTGTTAATAAATGCATAATGTAATAGGTACGTTACATTGAAGGGTTGCAAGCTCGGTTAGCTTTCACAAGAGACTTGAGGTGAGTGGAATGATTATATATGTGTGTATATAATGTATTTACTTGTACGAGGTTCGATGTGGGTTTAAGTTCGGGCGTTCGATACCACATCGAGTCATTATATGATATGGGTTTAAAGTTCGGGCGTTCGATACCATGTCATATATGTGTGTGGGCGTGAAGTGTGGGTTTAAAGTTCGGGCGTTCGATACCACATTACTACGTGACGGGTGGGTTTAATGTTCGAGCGTTCGATACCACTCAGGGGTTAGTGATATAATTCATTGTACACTGACGGTTGTTGGGAACACCGATGGGAAATTCGAAGTACCATTCCCTTGTACGATTGGTTAACCATGGTTATGTGTTTTTAGTGTAGCATATTATATTGTTCGAGTTATATATGCTTTCGTTGTGCTAGCTTGTGGTCTTGGGGAGTTAGCGTTATGCCTTGCGTTGGTATGCCTTTTAAATTGCTAGCGTGTATGAGGTAATTATGTATGTGATTGCATGTAAGTAGATTATATATGTATGTGTATAATTATTGCATTCACTAAGCGTTAACTTACCCTCTCGTTGTTTATCTTTTTAGATGCAGGCGCAGTTAAGGGCAAGGGGGTTATCGGACATTAGGTGTCCCGTGATGATGCTTTGTTGGAGTTTTTGGAAGTTGGCCTAGTTTTGGGTAGTTTAGTCCCAAACCATGCTCGGAACGTCGTTTGGTTTATAAACTATCATTTGCAATGGGTCAAACTTGTACTACACCTTATTCGTGGCCCTCGTGCCTTTTGTAAACAATTAACTATTGTGCGTTTTAAATAGAGCTCGTGAAAGGGGTTACATATTTAATTGGCGTGTAATTGTGTTGTATAAAAAAAAATTATCGTATGGATTGCGGGTTGGGATGTTACAAGTGGTATCAGAGCATGGTCTGAGGGATTTAGGTGACTTGAGATAGGCGCCTAGACTTAGACTTTTGTGTTGTGGAATTATATGCGGGACTTGTAGCACTACGGTCAGTGCGGGCTTTGATTAGTTCTTTAATGCATAGGTGGACTAACTATGCTATGATATGATATTACTAATCATGTGTTATTGTTTTGAACATCGAGCGAGATGGTTGTGATACGTTTGAGCATGGCGCAGCATGTGAGCGTAATAGTGAGTCGCGACCACTATTACAGTTGCAAGTCAAGTCAAGCAAGGATGTGCGACAAGTATCGAGCTAGATGTGATATGTGTGCGGTCATATGCATAGGTATATATGTGTATTAAATTAATGGCGATGTCTAATCCATTTTTAATCTTTAGAATGAAGACGAGAAACGGAACAAATACGAATGGCAATGGTGGTCCCTCTCATGTGGAGGAAGATGAGATGACTACCAATATTGAGACCGCTTTAGAAAACTATGTTTCGGTTTTCTCACGAAGGGTTAAACAAATATTCGAAGAGTCGGTTTCGGAACAAATTGTCGATATGATTCAAGAACGGATGACTAATGCCGTTAAAGAAGAAGTTAAAAAGAGGTTTCTTTGACCTCAAAATGTGGGCGATTTGGAGTTTAGCTATAAGAACTTCTTGGCGACTAAGCCTCCTCACTTTCACGGGGATCCCGACCCCATGAAAAGTGCGGCTTGGATCTCCGATGTTGAAGGTTGTTTTCGCATGACCGAGTGCCCACCCGAAAAGAATACTAGACTTGCTACTAGTTTGTTGAGGGGCCATGCTAAAGATTGGCTCGATGGTAAAATTGATATGGTGGGTGATGCGGCCTTTGTGGGGTTGTCTTGGGCGGAGTTCAAGAAGGAGTTTTTCCTCGAATATCGTACGCAAGCGGATCTTTCCAAATTGCGCAACGAGTTAAGGAACATGCGTCAAGGGTCTTTGGACCTAAACACTCTTAAAACCAACTTTCTCGCTAAGGCGCGTTTTTGCCCCGAGTATGTGGGGAATGATCAATTGTTAATGGAAGACTTTCATGTGACCCTTAGAGATGATTTGAAGGGTAAAATTAGTATTGGTCATGTTGAGACCTTTGCTAAGCTTTTGGCGGTGGCGAAGGGGTTTGAAGCGCAAGCTCCGAGTCCGGTTAGTTATGCGCCGAGTAAACGAAAGTTTGAAGCTTCTAATTTTTCGAACAAGAAGAGTAGGGGAGCATCCGAAAGTGTCGGTAGCGTGAAGAGGGGTGTTTCTAGCGGTCACATGGTCACATGTTTCAATTGTGGGCAAAAGGGTCACTACTCCCGTGATTGCCCAAAACCGTCTACTAATACAATCACGTGTTTTAATTGTCAAAAAGAAGGGCACCGAAAGTCGGAGTGCCCCGAACTCCGAAATGATCATGTTAAAAGAATGGAGAAGGAGGCGGGGTCGGCTAGGGGACGTAATTATTTGATGACTAATGACGAAGCCAAGCAATCCAATGAAGTCGTTTCAGATACTTTCATGGTTAACTCTAATCCGGCAAGGATTCTATTTGATAGCGGTGCAAATTTATCGTTTGTGTCTCCAAAATTTGTGCCTAAACTTAATAAACCGTTAGCTAAGTTAAGTCATCCGGTAGAAGTCGAAATAGTAGATGGCAAGACGGTGCTAGTGGTCGATGTGTGTAAGAATTGTAATGTGGTGTTTGGTTCCGAGAACTTTAATATTGATCTCATTCCGATGATATTGGGTGATTTTGATATCGTGGTTGGTATGGATTGGCTCGATCATAATAGAGCCGATATTGCATGCCATGAAAAATCTATTCGTGTGAAGACCCCAAGTGGGGGAGAGTTAATTATTCATGGTGATAAACGAAGGAGACCGGTGCCGATATGCACTTTTGCACGGGCACGTCGACTCGTTGTTACCGGTGGAATGGTTTTCCTTGCTCATGTAGTTGATACTCGTGATGAGCCACCACCCATTCATGAAATTCCGGTGGTAAGTGAGTTTGAAGATGTTTTTCCGGATGAGTTACCGGGTGTTCCGGCGGAAAGACAAGTCGAATTTCGCATTGAGTTGGTCCCGGGAGCTACTCCCATTGCTAAAACTCCGTACCGTTTAGCACCGACGGAAATGCAAGAATTGTTGAATTAAATTCAAGAGTTACTTGAGAAAGGTTTAATTCGACCGAGCGCTTCGCCATGGGGTGCTCCGGTTTTATTCGTGAAAAAGAAGGATGGAAGTATGCGGATGTGTATTGACTATCGGGAGTTGAACAAGGTGACGATCAAGAATCGTTATCCATTGCCTAGGATACACGATTCATTCGACCAACTTCAAGGCGCTACGTACTTCTCTAAAATTGACCTACGGTCCGGCTATCATCAAATGCGGGTCCGTGAGGAAGATATCGAGAAAACGGCCTTTCGAACACGTTACGGGCATTTTGAATTTGTGGTTAAGCCTTTTGGTCTTACGAATGCACCGGCGACATTCATGGATCTTATGAACCGAGTGTGCCAACCTATGTTGGACAAGTAGGTAATTGTGTTCATTGACGATATTCTTGTCTATTCTAAGAGCATGACGGAACATGAACACCACTTGTGCGAAGTATTGAAGACGTTGAGAAAAGATAAGTTGTATGCTAAATTCTCAAAGTGTGAATTTTGGCTAAGGGAGGTCCAATTCCTTGGCCATATTGTGAACAAGGTTGGTATTCAAGTAGATCCGGGGAAGATGGAGACGGTGAAGGATTGGGGACGACCGACTACGCCTACGGAAATCCGAAGTTTTCTCGGATTGGCCGGTTACTCTCGTCGGTTTATCCAAGACTTTTCTAAAATTGCTTCTCCATTGACGAAATTGACGAGGAAGAACGCGAGTTTTAATTGGGAAAACGAGCAAGAAATTGCTTTTCAATAATTAAAAGAGAAATTGTGTAAAGCTCCGGTCTTAGTATTGCCGGAAGGTGTAGATGATATGACGGTCTATTGTGATGCTTCTTTGAATGGGCTCGGGTGTGTTCTAATGCAACGAGGTAAAGTCATCGCTTACGCCTCTCGCTAATTAAAGGAACATGAAAAGAGATACCCGACTCATGATCTCGAATTAGCGGCGGTGGTCCATGCTTTGAAAATTTGGCACCATTACTTGTATGGTGTCAAGTGTACGATTTATTCGGATCACAAGAGTTTGAAACATCTTTTTGATCAACGGGATTTGAATTTTCGTCAACGTAGATGGATGGATGTGGTGAAAGACTATGATTGTGAGAAACTTTATCATCCGGGCAAAGCGAATGTGGTCGCGGATGCGTTAAGCCGAAAGAGTCACCACCCGGCGTTACGATTGGGATTGTTACGTATGACTATTACTAATGATTTTCTTGAGAAACTTGGTGTGATTCAAATAGAGGCTTACGTTCACAACAAGCATGCGGAACGAATTGTGGGGCAATCAGAATTCATTACGATGGGTTCGCGTGGTTTATGGTCTTTTCAAGAAAGAGTGTGGGTGCCTAAGATGGTTGATTTCTGAAAGGTGCTTCTTGATGAGGCGCACATGTCTAAGTATTCCATACATCCGGGGGCGACAAAGATGTACCTTGATTTGAAGAAAGATTATTGGTGGCCGGGCATGAAACGCGATGTTGTTAAGTATGTTGAGCAATGCGTCACGTGTTTGCAAGTTAAAGCCGAACACCAAAAGCCGTATGGTAAGTTGCAACCGCTAGAAATTCCGGTGTAGAAATGGGAGCATATTACCATGGATTTTATTACCAAGTTGCCAAAAACGGCGAGAACCCAATTTGACACTATTTGGGTGATTGTCGATAGATTGACGAAGAGTGCGTTGTTTCTTCCTATTAAAGAAGCAATATCGTCGGAGGCACTCGCGAAGATGTTCATTAAAGAGGTGATATCGAGACATGGCATTCCCGCGTCTATTGTTTCGGATCGGGACACGCGTTTTACTTCTCGATTTTGGAAGAAGTTTCATGAAGACATGGGTACGAGGGTAAATATGAGTACGGCGTACCATCCGCAAACGGACGGTCAAACCGAACGTACGAATCAAACATTGGAGGATATGTTACGTGCGTGTATCATTGACTTCGGTGGTAGTTGGGATGAACATTTACCTTTGGTGGAATTCTCGTACAATAATAGTTTTCACTCTAGTATTGGAATGCCACCGTATGAGATGTTGTATGGTAGAAGGTGTCGAACCCCGATTTGTTGGGGTGATGTGGGTCAAAGGGAAGTCGGGAGCTCCGACTTGGTATTGGAGACAAATGATAAAATCGTTATGATTCGGGAACATTTGAAAAAGGCGCAAGATAGGCAAAAGTCTTATGCCGATAAGCGTAAACGTTTGATCGAATTTGAAGAAGGCGATATGGTGATGCTTAAGGTTTCGCCATGGAAGGGTATTATTCAGTTTCGAAAACAAGGAAGGTTAGCTCCTCGGTTTATTGGGTCGTTTAAGATTTTAGCCCGTGTTGGTGAAGTTGCGTATCGTTTGGAATTACCCGAAGAGCTTGCGGGGATCCATAATACATTTCATGTTTTCCATCTCCGAAAGTGTCTTGCGGATGATTCTTCATGGATGCCTTTAGACGAAATTGAGCTAAATAACAAGTTAGAATACGTTGAAGAGCCGATTGCTATACTCGATGAGAAGGTAAAAATGTTGTGTAATAAAGAGGTGAGGACCTTTAAGGTCCAATGGCGTCGTAGTAAAGGTTCCGAGTTTACTTGGGAGCCCGAAGAATTTGTGTTGGTTTATCTTCCCTCGTGTCATGCGGCTTGGATCGCGAGGACGCGCTCCGATTTAAGTGGGGGAGAGTTGTAACACCCTGTTTTCCCGTGCACATCTAAAGGTAAGTACTTAATCAATAGTACGCTAATAACTTACTCGTTATGTGATTAATGAACTAAAGTGTTAGTTAGGTGTAAGTGCATATATGTATATGTGTATATATATATATGGGTATATTCGAATGCATGCGTATACGTGTATTTGAATGTGTCATGATTGGCGTCGAGTCGTGTGAGACTTAAGGTTGAGGTCTAGACGTGCATAGGAAGGGTGGAAGTTGTTGTGTTTGTGTTTGAAACCTTGTTTTATGATTTGTTGTCGAAGTGACCAGGAACAGGCGAACGCCGCGCCGCGACAAACGGGTTCGCGCCGCGACAAACAAAGCAAATCCATATCAGAACTTGAGTTAAGAGGGGTCTTTTTTCCTTCTTTATGTCGCGCCGCGACAAAGCTGCCGCGCCGCGGAAATTTTGCAGTTCTGACTCCGATTTCCACTTAAATTAAATAGGGTTTAGGGGCAAATTGGTCTTTTTACATGTAGATCTAGTTGGAGCTTTAATATCAACCACTTATCTTCATTTCTTATTTTCTTTTCCAATTTCTTTCACATTTTCCTCCCAAAACATAAAACCCACTAAGATTAATCTTGAGATTTGAAGGTGAAGTTTTGTGAATCGATCCTAGAAGCGAGAATTAAAGTTGTTCATCGTATCTCTAGCTACACGTTCATAGTCTTGGTAAGTTCTAACTCTAAGTCTTGAGTTTTAACTAGTTTAAGCTAGGGTTTGGTTCTTATGGAACTAGTGTGACCCATTTGAGGGTTAAATGGGTGGGTTTTGGGTTGGATTGTTGAAAGGAAACCCTAAAAAGCTATTATCTAGGGTTTGGTCTTGTGATTTGAGGTTGTAAGTGCTAAATGATGTTGTTAGTCATTAATGCACTTTTAAAATGATGAAAGAGTTGTTATTGTGTAAGTTTGACTTGATTTGTGAGTCAAAGAGTCAAAAGAGCACTAGTTGACCTAATCGGGCGAAATGGTTATGAAATACACCAAGTTTATGTTAGTTGATGTAAATAGACTCTAATCACTAGCCTTAAATGATCTATGATGAGGAGTGGCCATTAATGGGCGGTTTTGGGGTAGTTGAGTCATTTAATGCAATCGGGTCATTAAATGCACAAGGGTCAGTGGTTGGCATTTAATTTAACTAAATTGTATGTTAATAAATGCATAATGTAATAGGTACGTTACATTGAAGGGTTGCAAGCTCGATTAGCTTTCACAAGAGACTTGAGGTGAGTGGAATGATTAAACATGTGTGTATATAATGTATTTACTTGTACGAGGTTCCATGTGGGTTTAAGTTCGGGCGTTCGATACCACATCGAGTCATTATATGATATGGGTTTAAAGTTCGGGCATTCGATACCATGTCATATATGTGTGTGGGCGTGAAGTGTGGGTTTAAAGTTCGGGCGTTCGATACCACATTACACGTGACGGTGGGTTTAAAGTTCGGGCGTTCGATACCACTCAGGGGTTAGTGATATAATTCGTTGTACACTGACAGTTGTTGGGAACACCGATCGGAAATTCGAAGTACCATTCCCTTGTACGATTGGTTAACCATGGTTATGTGTTTTTAGTGTAGCATATTATATTGTTCGAGTTATATATGCTTTCGTTGTGCTAGCTTGTGGTCTTGGGGAGTTAGCGTTATGCCTTGCGTTGGTATGCCTTTTAAATTGCTAGCGTGTATGAGGTAATTGTGTATGTGATTGCATGTAAGTAGATTATATATGTATGTGTATAATTATTGCATTCACTAAGCGTTAGCTTACCCTCTCGTTGTTTATCTTTTTAGATGCAGGCGCAGTTAAGGGCAAGGGGGTTATCGGACATTAGGTGTCCCGTGATGATGCTTTGTTGGAGCTTTTGGAAGTTGGCCTAGTTTTGGGTAGTTTAGTCCCAAACCATGCTCGGAACGTCATTTAGTTTATAAACTATCATTTGTAATGGGTCAAACTTGTACTACACCTTATTCGTGGCCCTCATGCCTTTTGTAAACAATTAACTATTGTGCGTTTTAAATAGAGCTCGTGAAAGGGGTTACATATTTAATTGGCGTGTAATTGTGTTGTATAAAAAAAAAATTTATCGTATGGATTGCGGGTTGGGATGTTACAAGAGACGACTGTTGCCTCGCCTACCATTGTTGCTGACTCACCGCTACCCGTCGACAACTCTGGCGATTCACTTTCCAGTGGACTCGTGCTTGACCTTATGGACGTCTCAGACGGAGACGAGGATCCAGAGGAGATTACAGCTCCACCTAGCCCTAGACTCCCGGGGCCACAGCACCATCCCGGTGGTACTGTGATTCCTGGGGGAAATGAGGACGGTCTTTTTCGTAACGAGCATGGACATTAGGCTAGACGCCTTGCTGATGGACGTGTCGTGCCGATCCCACCTAGCAGATATCGACTTATGACCACCGGCCGGGCAGATCCACCTTCAGATAATTCAGACAATTCATCATCCGACGACTCCAGCAAGGAGGATCCCGAGGAGGATTCTGAGGAGGACCCTGAGGAGGAGCCCGTGCAGCCGCCCTCTACCCCGCTGAAGAAGCGGTATCGTTTCGATGGTACCGTTATCCCAGGAATTAACGGAGGAAGACCGTTCGTGGATGCACATGGACAGTTGGTTAGGGTCACAACCCGTAAGAGGGTCGTACCGTATCCCGCCGATCCATTCGTGTGTAAGACCACCCGCACTGTACCGTCTACATCTGCACCACCTGCACCATCTGCACCATCTGCACCACCTACCCTACCAGCATCCCCCGTTATTGAGGAACTGACGAGGGAAGTGCATATCCTCCGTGCTCGTGTAACTGAGCTCGAGGATCAGATGTCCCACCTGATGGAGATCATTTACCCACCATCACCGTAGGATTATTGTATTAGATTTCCTTATGTAACTCTGTTAGTAGTTTCATGTTTTACTCATGTATTGTACGAACCTTATGCGGATGTATGCAACTTTCTTATTAATGAATAGAACTTAATGTTATTTAAATTTTGTATGTTGTTCTATTTACGCTACTGTATGATGATTTTGTGGTATCTGTATCTGGTTGCTTTACTTAATTAATTGAGTGTGGTGTTGATTCCATATTGGGTGCCTTATGCTATAATATTATTGAATGCTGGGTTTTGACTTGAGTCGAAACTTTTATTCAGAGGAACAATGGCAAACGAAAGAGTCCCAAGGTAAACGCCCACAGCGGCACAGATTGAGGAAATGATTGCTGCTCGAGTAGCTACAGCTATGGCGAATGCCAACCCCCAAGCTCCACCCGCTAACCAGAACAATCATAACGGGTTCACCTCTAAGGAATTTCAGAGTTGCAAGCCCCATAATTTCAGTGGTACTGAAGGACCAGTTGGGCTGACGAGATGGTTTGAGAAGTTGGAAGCTGTGTTCCGTGTGAGCAACTGTTCGGAAGTGAACAAAACTAAGTACTACTCCTGTACTCTGTCAGACGGCACTTTAACCCGGTGGAACATGCTTGCTCAGGCTAAAGGAATTGACGAGGCTTATGCTACCCCATGGGAGGAGTTTAAGAGGGCTATGATCGAGGAGTATTGCCCCCGAACCGAAATTCAGAAAATGGAAGCTGATTTTTGGGAGCTGAATGTTGTGGGAACCGACCTTGATGGCTATAACCGAAGGTATTTAGAGTTAGCTTTGATGTACCTCACGATGGTTACCCCTGAATTTAAGCGAATGGAATGATACTTGTGGGGACTTCCCAAGACCATTCAGGGAAATGTCACTTCTTCGAAACCAGCAGATGTCCCGGAAGCTATACGCATGGCGCACACCCTGATGAATCAGATCATCCGCAAGGAACCAGAGAAAGTGAAACCAGAATCAGGAGCTAATTATGAGAAGCGTAAGTGGGAAAGCAACAAAGGGAAGGTCTTTGATCAGAACCCAGCTAAGAGGCATGAGGGTTTCAAGGGAAAGAACGACTGGAGGAACCCCAACCCGAACCCTAGCTCGAACCCTAACTATAAGGGTAGTCTTCCGCAGTGCAAGAGATGCTACAAGCATCATACATGGTACTGCAACGTGGTCTGTGAAAAGTGTAAAAGGACTGGGCACATTGGCAGGGACTGCAAGATTACCACCCCAGCTGAGAAGACAAACCCTACTGGACCAAGAAAGTGTTTTGAGTGTGGTGAACAGGGCCACTTCAAGAATGAGTGCCCGAACAAGAAGAAAGATGCCGGACCAGCACGTGGGAGAGGTTTCAACATGAACGCTCGAGATGCCCGTGAGGATCCTGATTTGGTCACAGGTATATTCACTGTCAATAATCTACTTGCTTCTTTCTTATTTGATACGGGTACCGATAGGAGTTACATATGTAGACATTTTTGTTCTAAGATAGACTGGTCGTTAGTACCTTTAGATGAGAGTATTCTGGTTGAAGTAGCCAATGGGAAACTTGAGAAAGTTGACCAATTAGGCTGAGGAGGCATAATAAACCTAGCCGATGTGGACTTTGAGATTGATTTGATACCCATCAAGTTGGGAAGCTTCGATGTGATTGTTGGTATGGACTGGTTGTTTAAAGTAAGAGTAGAAGTTGTTTGTAGAGAGAAGATTATCTGTATACCTCGCGAAGACGGTGTGCCATTGATCGTACACGGAGAGAAAGTTAGCCCAAAGTTAAACCTCATTAGTTGCATGAAGGCACAGAAAGTCATGAGGAAAGGGCGTTTTGCTATTCTGGCACATGTGAAGAAGTTAGAAACTGAGGAGAAGAGTGTTGATAATGTGCAGATTGTGAACGAATTTCTCGACGTCTTTCCAGAAGAATTGCCTGAATTACCGCCCGCCGCGATAAGTGGAATTCCATATTGATCTAGTACCAGGAGCTGCACCTGTAGCTCGCACACCTTATCGACTAGCACCTTCCGAACTGCAAGAGTTGCAGAGTTAACTACAGGAATTGCTAGACCGTGGATTTATCCAACCGAGTTCATCGCCTTTGGGCGCACCTATTTTGTTTGTGAAGAAGAAGGATGGATCTTTCCGCATGTGTATCGATTATCGTGAGCTGAACAAGTTGACGATCAAGAATCGATATCCCCTTCCCAGGATTGATGATCTTTTCGATCAGTTGCAAGGATCCAGCGTTTACTCTAAGATCGATTTACGATCTGGATATCACCAGTTGAGGGTGAAGGAGAGCGATGTGACAAAGACTGCGTTCAGAACTTGTTATGGTCATTATGAGTATCATGTTATGCCATTCGGTTTAACCAATGCACCTACTGTATTCATGGATCTCATGAATCGAGTATGCAAACCATACCTGGACAAGTTCGTTATCGTCTTCATAAATGATATCCTCATCTATTCCAGAAGTGAAGAAGAACATGAACAACATCTTCGACTACTGTTGGAACTTTTGAGACAAGAGCAACTTTATGCCAAATTCTCCAAGTGTGTGTTTTGGTTGAAGGAAGTCCAATTTCTCGGTCATATTGTGAGCAACCAGGGTATCGAAGTTGATCTTGCAAAGATCAATGCTATCAGCAAGCGAGAAACTCCCACTACTCCTACTCATATCCGCCAATTTTTAGGCCTCGCCAGTTATTACCGAAGATTCATTGAAGGTTTCTCTCTGATTGCACGCGCATTAACCGCACTGACTCACAAAGGGAAGAAATTCATTTGGGCAACCGAGTAAGAGTCGGCATTCCAAACCCTGAAGCAGAAGTTAACCACCGCTCCTATTCTATCCCTTCCCGAAGGCAGTGATGATTTTGTTGTGTACTGTGATGCCTCTAAAAATGGTTTTGGTTGCGTATTGATGCAAAGAATGAAGGTTATTGCTTACGCCTCTCGACAACTGAAGATTCACGAGCGAAATTACACAACGCACGATCTTAAACTTGGAGCTGTTGTCTTCGCACTCAAATTGTGGAGACACTATCTTTGTGGAACCAAGAGTACTATCTTCACCGATCACAAAAGCCTCCAACACATCTTTGATCAGAAGCAACTGAACATGAGACAACGTCGATGGATTGAGACGTTGAACGACTATGATTGTAAACTTCGTTACCACCCTAGCAAGGCAAATATTGTAGCTGATGCCTTGATCTGAAAGGAGAGAATGGTACCACTTCATGTCTGTGCCTTGAACATCACCATTCAGACGAATCTCAATAACCAGATCCGCGTAGCTCAAGATGAGGCCCTCAAGGAGGAGAATATTTCTCAAGAGTACTTGAACATTCTAGTTTCTCGATTTGAGATCAAGGGGATTGGACTCCGATAATTTGCCGGAAGAATTTGGGTGCCTAGTTATGGAGATTTACGGAGCCTTATTCTAGACGAAGCCCACAAGTCAAGGTATTCGATTCATCCAGGAGCTGGTAAGATGTACCACGACCTCAAGGTTCAATATTGGTGGTCGAACCTCAAAAGGGATGTTGCAGCTTATGTTGGAAAGTGTTTGACTTGTTCCAAGATCAAAGCCGAACATCAGAAGCCATCTGGATTACTCCAACAACCCGAAATCCCGCAATGGAAGTGGGAAGGAATAACAATGGATTTCATCACGAAACTACCAAAGACAGTAGGAGGTTATGATACCATCTGGGTTATCATTGACCGTCTTACCAAATCTACTCACTTCCTAGTAATGAAGGAAACCGATACGATGGAAAGACTGGCGAAGCTATGCATAAAGGAAGTTGTATCTCGCCACGGTGTACCCTTATCGATTATCTCAGATCGCGATACCCGTTTTGCTTCTAGATTTTGGCGTTCTTTGCAAGAATCTTTGGGAACACGTCTCGACATGAATACCGCATATCACCTGCAAACTGACGGACAAAGCGAACGAACGATTCAGACTTTGGAGGACATGTTGCGTGCTTACGTTATGGATTTCGGAATAGCTTGGGAAAAGCATTTGCCGCTAGCCGAATTTTCTTACGACAACAGCCATCATTCGAGTATTAATGCCGCACCTTTCGAAGCATTGTATGGTCACAAGTGTCGTTCTCCTATTTGTTGGGCCGAAGTTGGTGAGAAGCAAATCACCGGACCCGAGTTAGTCCATGAGACAACGAAGAAGATTGTTCAAATTCAAGCGAGGCTCAAGACTGCCCGTGATCGTCAGAAGAGCTATGCCGACCTTAAACATGGAGATCGCGAATTTCAAATCGGCGACTGCGTTATGTTGAAAGTCGCACGTTGGAAAGGTGTAATTCGTTTCGAAAAATGTGGAAAGTTGAACCCGTGATACATTGGTCCTTTTGAAATCTTGGAGCGTGTTGGACCCGTTGCTTACCGTTTGGATCTTCCGACTCAATTGAGCTCCGTTCATCCTACCTTCCATGTATCAAATCTGAAGAAGTGTCTTGCGGAATTAGAACTCGTCATACCACTTGAAGAGCTTACGATTGATGAAAAACTTCATTTCGTGGAAGAACCTGTCGAAATTATGGACCGTGAGGTCAAGACCTTGAAACGCAACAAGATTCCGATCGTCCGAGTACGATGGAATGCAAAATGAGGACCAGAGTTTACTTGGGAATGAGAGGATCAAATGATGCAGAAGTATCCACACCTCTTCCCGACTCTACCGTCTACCTCAGCCTAAAATTTCGGGACGAAATTTTCATTAACAGGTGGGTAATGTAACGACCCGACTTTTTCGACTTGCTTTTGTGCTTTGTGTTTTCACGAAACTACGTATTTGTGCATACCGAGCTATATTATACTCTGGGAACTCCCTACATGTTGATTACTTTCATTTATATGTTAAAACGTATCATTAAGTACATAGGATACTTAACTTAACCCTCAGAAGTCTTTATGACCGTTAGTGTCACTTGACGTTTTTAACGAACTGCGTACTGCGTACACGTTTAACTTTTGTCGTAATCGGAATATTATGACTACGAAATACTAATTGTTATTTTATAATAACAATTACTTGGGTTTTTGGATGCTTAATTACACTTAATAATTTACTAGAGCACACTAGTTAGTCTTGTTGGACTTTCTACCTTGTTGGACCTTAGCCCACCCTACACTAGTTAGTAGACTATTTAATTAGCCCAATTATAAGTAACTAGTAACCCATTAATAAGTAATACAAATGCTCATTTATTAGAGGGAACATGCTAGCATTTTTGTCAAGTATTATCCTTAATGTTGCATGGGATCCTAACACATGCACCAACTTTAGACAACCATTAACCAAAAAGTAAAAAGGTGTCCCCCTTATCCCCCTTGGAAACCCACAGCCTAACCACCACCACCCTCACCTCACCTCCTATAAATACTAAGCCATTTCCTCACCATTCACACTTGATTTCCATTCACAATTTACACACACTTGTTCATTTATTTTCTCTCTAGTCTAAAGCTTGTAAGTATTTTGAATTTCTTTTCTTCTTCTCCTTCTCATCATCATGAGTTCACCATCATCATTAGAAGATCAAGCTTTTTAGCTTTTGATCTTGATTACATCTTGTAGATTCAAACATGGATTTGAATCCTTCAAGAACATGGAAGATTCAAGCTTTCTAGCTTTGAATCTTCACCTACTTTGTAGATCTAAATCTTTTAGCTTTAATCTTGTTATTTTGTTATAAAGATTCAAACTTGTGTTTGTAATCTTCATGTATCTTAAAGATCCAAGCTTTATGCTTCAAGATCTTCAAGAACACTAAAGATCCAAGCTTTTTAGCTTAGGGTCTCATTATTACGTTAAAGATCTTAGCTTTTTAGCTTATGGTCTCATTACTTTCATTACTTTGTTAAAGATCTTAGCTTTATAGCTTATGGTCTCATTAATCTTGTAAAGATTCAAGCTTTCTAGCTTTGTAATCTTATAACTTGTGTGAAAAGGATCCAAGCTCTCTAGCTTAGGGTTCCATCACTTTATTTGATTTAGATTATGTTCATACTTGTTTGATTGAAGTAAAGTTTGTAGCTTTAGTTGTAAATAGAACTTGTATTTGTGTTAAGACTAAGGATATGATGTAACCTTGGTTCATCATCCATCTAAGACTCTTAAATGAGTTGTGTTCTTACTTGGTCTTAACAATTTGTGTGTTGATGGTTGAATCTTGGTCAAGGTGATGCTAACCCATCAATGAGTTGTACACTTGAAGCTATAAGCATCAAGGATGAGAACCGTGATGAGCATCAAGCACCAAGAACCCCACCGGAGCACTTGTTTACTATTTTTCCTTATCTGATCAGATTCCTGGACTTCTGAAAAATTGATTTTCAGTTAGTTCGTTTCGAGTAGATGAATTTTCGTTTAGGCCTCGACTTAATCCGACATACGGTTTAGGATTTATAGCCCTCCGAAAGTCACTACGCCGTTGTAACGTTGTGCTGAAATTTCTGACCTACTCGCACTTCAACTGTCGCCACGGTTAAAAGAAGAAGAGTTAGGTTCTGAAAATTGGTCAGCGGTTAGAGGACTCATATACGGAGCCATTTCCACTGACTACGCTTCTTTTCATTTTTTATAGAGGTCGTAGCAGCTGACCGAAGTCAGCCTATTGTTTCGATCTCTATTCTTGTCAAACTTACTTAGCTTTTATGATGATGAATGATGAATGCTGATGATGATGACACTTAAACTTAATTTATTCATTTTTAAACTTATTGGGACAACATACTAACCTAGTAACCTTTGACTTAGGTTGATGACCTTTCGGACCGACTTACTACCTGCATACGTTTCATATCGACTTTTACTGCTTATTCACTGTGAGTTATAGCTTCCTTTTTTTTACTTATACTATTTTGAGACTGAGAATACATGCGCTTTTTACGTTTTACTTACTTGACACCAGTATTAAACTTACATATGTGTTGGTTATATAACGGCATAAACATTCCCCTTAGCACGGTAACGTTTAATCATTGATTTTGAACCGGTGAACGCGAATATTAGATATGGATCCATAGGGTTTGACATCTCCACTCGGGCTAGTCGCGCTAGCATTTAACAGGTGTTTGATACTTCGAGGACATACGCACTCGCCAAGTGTACTTTTAGGGGATATTACTATTGCGTTAAGTTAGTTACCGGGTGCCCACGAACAAGCATATACTTTTCATACTGATTTAAACTGCTGGTTGAAGCACTGAAATCTCGTGGTCTACATTACTTTACTGATTACAAACTATAGCTCACCAACATTCGTGTTGACTTTTAAGCGTGTATTTCTCAGGTGCTTAGACGATGTTGCTTACGCTGTTAGACTTGCTATCTTGGTGTTTTAGACTTGCTGTTATGGACCTGCTGTGTTAGATTTCCGCTGCATTACTTAGAGATGTCTCAATCATCGAACTTTTATCTTGCATTCGTAACTTATGTTATTTTCAAATAATGACTTTGTAACGACCTTTGTGTTACGTTATCTTTTGTAAACGCTATCTTTTTATGAATGCAAACTGGTTTTCAAACAGCATGTAGTACTTAACCGTGTAAAGATCCTGTTGTTGATGAATCGTACACGATGGTTTTGTACGGGGCGTTACAGTTTTGAAATTCTAAAAATTAAAACCAAAAACCAAACCGAAACCAAATTCAAATATCAAAACCAAAACCAAAACCGAATCGAAAACCAAATATGAATTCAGTTTGGTTTCGGTTAAAACCAAATTAACTTCCACATCGACTTTTTTTATTTTTATTTTTTTACTTTTTTCTCACAATATAAATAACCATCCCAAGGTAGCCCAAGTGGTTGGGGCCCTGAGATCCTTGCAAGAGGTCTCAGGTTCAATTCTTGGGGTGGCCAGGGAAGGGTTGGAAACAGCCAAGGAGTATTCCTGATGGGCTGCGTATACTAGATTATGGGGTCGGATTACTCGCCCTTCCCGGGTAACCCGAACAGGGAAAACCTTACAACTTTTTATTATATTATTAACTTTGTAAGTATCATACTAAAATAATATATATAATCGAACATATATACAAATTTTTGAAAATAAAATAAGCTTATATAATAAATACATTTTATATTCAAAAATAAATAAAACCAATACCAATACCTATAACAAAACTAAAACTTTCTCTGTTTTAGACATAGTGTATACTTTCTATAATAAACTGTTGTAAAGCAGTGTATATAAATTTGATTGATTCAACGTGCACACACACATAAATTGAACTGAATAGCAAATAGACTTGAAATGATTACAATTTCAAAAATGTGGAGTTAAAAGGAAAATTATGAAATTAAAGATTAAAATAGGATTTCAATCCAAGTAAACCGAATTTGACTTGAAGAGTTAAAATATCCATTCAAAATTGTTTCTCGTAGATGTATACAATAATATAAATAACTTAAAATATTTATTTAATATTGTATAAATTGAATTCGGTTTTATATTCGGTTTTTGGTTAACCAAATTAAAAAAATTCCAAAACCGAAAACCAAACCGAAAAACCAAACTAAAATTCGGTTTCGGTTTTTCTCGATCCGAAAACCATTTTTCAAATTCGGTTTGGTTTTTTTCGATTTGGTTTTGATTCGATATTCGGTTTAAATGGTTTCAAACCAAATGGTGCACACCCCTAGCACCTATTATGTTTCTTTGCTAATTCGCGAAATTATTTTTATCGCAGGTGAGTCAACCGGTGACACAATCTTCCTAAGTCCTGGCACCGTCAACCAGATTACTGACCTATTCCGCACTCCACCCGACTCCTATAGGGTGAGAGTTAACGGATTGTCAGGGTATACCTGCACTTCCTCTTCTGAGGCGTTAGACCAACACCATCAAAGCTTCCTGCACCAGAAGTTAGCGATATCTGACGAACTTTGCCATGAATTCGCAAAGCTTCCTGCACCAGAAGCACATAATTACTTCGTGCAGAACTTCTATATGGCATTTAACTCCGCCTATGACATCATGTGCCACCAAGAGCAGTTTTTCATTGTTCTTGAAGCTGAGAAGGCCAAATACTACACTGAGAAGGCCAAAGTTGCAGACAGCGAAAAGCGTTGTTCTGATCTTTCTGCGGAAGTCAACGCAGCAAAAGCTGCTACTTAAGACTTAAAGCAGCAACTTTCTGCAGCAGAGGTTAAGGAAAATAATTTTCAAGCAACCGTTAAAGCTTTAACGGAGGATGTTGCGAAACTGACATCAGAGCGGGACAACGCTCTAGCCGCTAAATCCTCCGCGGAGTTGAAATTTACAAATCTCCCCCAACATCTGCCCGAGTTGTCAAGAAAAGTTCTCAACTCTCTTCCTGTTTCCAAAAAAATTTCAGTATATGCTGTCGCGCTACAATTGCGCGAGCGGGTGGAATTCATGGACCAGATTGCCATCCACTGTCCCTTGCCAGAGCCACTACCATCTAAAATAGCGGACCGCTTATGCTCTTTGATAGACGCTCAATCAGCGTTTGCTGCTGTAAAGGAGAACATAGTTGAAATTCCCATCCCTAAAATAACAGCGATAAGTGAGCAAGATGATGCCACTGTAGATGAAATCATCAAGCTTGACTTATCTACAAAATGAAAATGCATTATGTAATATTAGCGCGCAGCTATCTCTGCATTTTTATTAATAAAATTTTCGTTGTTTACTTTTTTTTTTGCAAGTACTTATATTTATATAGCGCTTTATCAACAATATTCATAACATAGACTTGCCCTTTGCAATTTCCAACTTTTATTATCGTGTACATAATAAGTATGTACTTTTGCGAAACAATCCGTATTTGTATATATTTATAAGTTATGAATCTTCTAAGTCCGCCAAAACGATCCTTAGGCAATTAATTAGCATCGCAAAGCACCTTAGTACGGCAAAATCAAACACTTAGGAAATTAACATCCTTTCGCGACAAATAATTTATGCGTAAGTGGGCAATGTCATCACTTACGCGACTTAGCCTTCGCGAAACATACCAGCATAATGAAACCAGATGTTATAGAAAATTTCATGAACTGTAAATATGCCGCAAAGTCTTATTAATTTTATCAATATAAGCAATCTTTTTGCGTATACTTTCAAATGTTTATTTAGCATATTCTTACAAGTGTGATTAAGAATTGCAAAAATAAAAAACACATTGAAAAATAACAGCTGTGTTTTTTTTATATATTTCATTTTGCACTTCGAATACATATGTGCATTGCTCAACACTTTTTTTTTACAAATTTATGCATAATATCGCTTCAATAAAGCAGCATGCCACGCATTAGGGAGATTTTGCCCTTCTATGTCTGCGAGTTATACGATCCTGCCGCGTTAAGAGCAATAACTTGATAAGGACCCTCCCAGTTAGGTCCCAACTTACCAAGTTTTTCTGCTCGACTCGCATCATTATTCCGCAGTACCCATTTGCCTATATCAAAGAACAATACGCGCACTCTTTTGTTGTCATACTTGGCAATTTGTTGTTTGTTATTTGCCTCCCTGATAGCAGCCATTAACCTTCGCTCTTCTATTAAATTCAAGTTTTCACATAGACCTTCGCTATTTGCTGCTTCATTAAAGTTAGCAATTCTATGCGTTAGCACAAGAATTTCAGCGAGTATTACTGCTTCAGAGCCATATACTAAACTAAAGGGTGTTTCACCTATACTTTTCTTGAAAGTAGTGCGAAGCGCCCATAATACATTGGGTAGCTCGTCCACCCAACCAGTGTGTTTTTCATATAAACGCTTTTTAATACCGCTTACAATGTCACTATTAATTACTTCGCACAAGTCATTAGCTTGCGGATTCGCTACCGACGTAAACTTTTGGATTATATTTCAATCGGTGCACCATGTTTTGAAAGGGTCTTTCGCTATTTGAGCCCCATTATCGCTAACCAACTCTCGCAGAATGCCAAATCTGCACACAATTTATTCCCAAACTAAATTACGCACTTGCACTCCAGTGATAGTGCGAACTGCCTTCGCCTCAACCCATTTTGTAAAATAATAAATTGCCACAATTAAGAATTTGATATTGCCAAGACCTGTAGGAAATGGCCCCACAATGTCAATAGCCCATTTGTGAAACGGCCGTGGCGAGTTAACAGCAATCATATCGTACCTTGACATCCTATTCTACGGCGCATGCCTTTGGCAAATTTTGCAACGCTTAACAATCTTTGTAACATCGCGATATAAAGATGGCCAAAAATAACCCATTCGTATAATTTAGCCGCAATGGTTTTATAGCCTGAATGCAATGCGTAGGAACCTGATGATGCAGCGAAGGTGTACGAAATACTATTATTTTTAATACGAAATATTATACGATTTACACAAGTTTTATTAAATTTATTTACAGATGGGATATACCTAAACCTTGCTACAACACTATAGGCAGTGTACCTAATCGTAGAGTAGTATAGTTTTTAGTAAGTCCGGTTCGTTCCACAGGGAGTTAGTGATTACGTACTATATTTTTAACAACTATATTTATATAAAATATATATAATTATATATATTAATATTATTATATAAAAGGGAGTTTTACCGTTTAATGACCGGTTTGTCGATTTTAAATAAAGCGTAAAGATAAATGACGATAATATAAATGACAGAATTTAAATTGCGATAAAGTAAATTGCAGTAATTAAAATGACAGTAAATAAAGGTACGATGAAATATGAAATAAAAGTATTATGCTTATTTAAACTTCCGTAATCATGATGTTTGACGTTTTGATTTTAATTTATTACCATGGGTTAATTTTTCTTTGTCCTGGATTATTTGATAAGTCCATCTGGTTTTGTACATAATAGTCCATCGGTCATAATTATAAAGTGCGAAAGTCTTCGTCAAATTACCCTTATACCCGAAGTCAAATATTCCAAGTAATTGGGGACTTAAACTGTAACAATGTCTTAATACTTTGTTTACTGAATACACCAGGTTATCGACTGCATGTAATCCAAGGTTTTAATACTTTGTTAACAATTACACCAATTACCCTTGAATGTAATCCACCCCTATTTTAATGAGTCCATTGACTATTAATCCATCCCTGTGTCCGGTCAAATGAACAATTATTAGTATTTATAAATATCCCGCCCACCGTACCCAGTCAAGTGTATGTGGTTATATATAAATACGTCAAATTGTAACCTTTATATTAAATTAACAAGATATCATTTAGTTAATTGAATATAAAGCCCATTAATAGCCCATAGTCCAATTTCCACAAGTGTCGGTCTTTTGTTCAAACCCCAATTATGGTCCAAAGCCCAATAACCCCATCTTAATATTTAGCCCAACATCACAATTACTTCGGCTCAAATAAGCATAATAATAACTTAAATATGATACATAATTAAAAAGGGAGAATTTAGCTTACAGTGATTATTAATCGCGTAGTGTTACACGGACAGAACTCCGACTTTAAAACCCGTAATTAACCGTTCCATTAACTAAACTAATCTAATATAAAACTAAACTAATATTTATATTATATATATATATATATATATATATATATATATATATATATATATATATATATTATAGATAGAGAGATAGATTGATGGTGTATTGGATTCCGCAGAAGGCATGGAGTATTTATAGGCGAATTCTAATTTCTGTAGCTCCGCGATCGCGAGGTATTTTGCCTTGGGACCTTCGTGATCGCGATATCCCCAATTCCAGCTCACTCATTGAATTTTAAACGTGGGCTGCTGATTATTTTATGATATAATATATATATATATAATTAATGATATATTATATTATATTCTTGTGCATAGTTAACTTGTAATTTCAGATCCGTTGACTCGCGCGTTGATGCTTGGTTTACGTCTCGGTTCTGGATTTTCGAACGCCTTTTCGTATGCTTAGATATCTTGTACTTTGCGTTCCGCAACTTGTACTCTTATAATTTTTAGACGTTTCTTATCAATAAATTGAACCACTTGGATTGTATCTTGTACATTTGAGCTTTTTGAACATTTGCGTCTTCAAATCTTCGTTTTCTTCTTTTGTCTTTGCACTTATTTATTTAAACGATTATTATATAAAAATAGAACAATAGTAACTAAAAGCTTTACATATTTGAAGGATATTGTGCCTAAATATATGTTCATTTGTAGCACTATCAAATATCCCCACACTTGAACGTTGCTTGTCCTCAAGCAATACAGAACTTGAAATTAAATCACACTTCACTCTAATCATTTTTTTATTCTCACACTTTATACATCAGTGATTTTGATACGACGGTATAAATAATGATATTAACAATAGAACCATGGTTAAAGGTGGGTGTGCCATCCACAGTTACCTCGGGTTCAGGTCAACGACACATGCAATCAAATAGCCGATTTACTTTCGGTTTCAAAAGCAAAGTGCACATTTGAAAGGCTGTTTAATGTCCCACGTGACTATGAAAATTTAGATCCTTAAGGAAATTGGATCTTTATGAAAACATTTGATCTTTTGAAAATTTAAGCTAGATTTTACCCTAGATAAGTTTTCCGGAATAACCCTTCACCGGTGTTGCAAAATGTTTTTGTGGGTTTTGTGGGTTTCAGATTTTAAAATTTTAGCTCAAAACTTGTGGTTTTGTGTCACCCACTTGCTAACCTTGTATTAGGAAAGCAACACGTCCAGTATACTTGTTCCGGATATTACCTTTCGGTAAACTACCGTCCGGTTGTAAAGAAAGGCGATGAACAAGCAACTGTTAAGGCAATGTCTAATGACATGCAGATGTTCATGGTCCAAAAATGTGTCGGATGCAATTACTATCCTTTGTAGGAGAAATAGTAAAGATCACCCTATAATTTTTCGGTCTGGCACAAGGTCCTGTCTTCGACCATGCTATGCAACAACCGTTCTTACGGTTGACACCTGATTTGGTTCAGGTGACCTAATGAATTCGAGGTGAATTCCTAGGATTTTACGTTCAATGGTAATGAACGTATTGAAAATGGGTTTTCAGAAAATAAATCGGTTTGTAACTTTGTTCAAAATATTTTCTCGTTCAAGCTCGAGTTTAGATATCATCGAATTCCATGAGTTTGTAATTCTCAATCTTTAAACTCAATCTCAAGGATTGAGTAATATCAGGCTTAAAAGCTGATTTTTAATCTTTTAAGGAGATTATCCTTTCTGGGGATCTGATTCATTAGTCTTATCAAGCTAATTTGCATGGCGCCCTTCTCATTTTAAGAGACAGATCCTCTCATGGATAGGATAAGTCTGACCACTTGGCGACCCTGTTTGATGCTGAGGTCCGTGGATTTCCTGCTGATTTTAGAGATGACTTTTCTAGATTTTTCGTCAACCTACAGCTGGTCTAGACGACAACTTCCTGACCTAAATCAAGAAGCGCGTGCCTTTTTCGAAAGACTTTACTTTCTTTTAATGATGGAATTGATTCATCGTGTAGATCCATCTTTCTTTCATTTATATTATAGTATATTGGGTAAAACTGATTAATTTAGTCCAAAGCAAAAGTACCTGCAATAATCTTGTACAAAAATATGTGATATGTGTTTTAAAGATAACTTGGTGCATTCTCCCCACACTTGGCTTTTTTCATGCGTCTTTTTATTTTTAATAAATAAATTCAAGCGTTTTAGGTTGTTTCTCAATTTATGTCCTTTCCGAGGTAACGACAATTTCGGCATTAACACCTAGTTTTATCGTTCATAAATATGTATAAGCATGATTTTGAATTCATTTAGTTGAAAATTTTTCAAATTTTCATAAAATTTAGAAAATAAACCAAGTATAAACCCGAGAGAATTTATAACCCTTCCCCACACTTGAGATCATGCAATGCCCTCATTTGCATGAAATCAGACTATAATTATAAATTCATGAGGGTGATTAGTGTAGAAAAGTGATTAAAAATACCTAGTTTGTAATTTCAAAGCTCGTCGAATGATAGATGACGTCTCATCATTCATTACTTTCGTTATTTTATCACACATGTTTTTCTTCAAAAATGGTTGCTTTTCTGAACTGTTTTCTAAACTTTGAAAATGCGTCTTTTACCTAATTTATCATGCACTTTTATTAACGAGTTATGCACTAACCTGAACCCCTAATTTAACGTTAAGTGGGGTTACACTTCCCCACACTTAGCTGACGACATGTGAAGTCGGTAGAATAAGTTCCACGAATTAGAATAGTGAGCCAGTTATTTACATTTTGGGTGGTGTATAGTATATCAATGGGTTTAAAGTTTAGACCCACCCGATCGTCACTACTTAATTCTTTTTTAAGTGTAGCTTTCAGTAAATGGATATGTCTCTTTTCTGGTTCTTGGTCGAATGGATCGATATACACCGACATACATATTTCTATAGGGTGGACAATTCCTAACATTTCCTTCCGTTCATTCTCGGGATCAAAGTTTTCACCTCTATTACCCAATTGGGTGGAATCCGAGGTGTCAATATCTATTACAGCTCGTAGTTCATCTTCGGTAGATGATTCTTCTATTGAGAATATTGGGTTGGAAGGTTGTGGAATGGTGAATTTTGGGATCGAAGCAAAAATCTTCTTCTTTAACTTTCATTATCGATCCCACCACTTTGGTTTCGGGGGTAAAATTTTCAACGTTATCGTTTTCCCAAGAGTACCAATTTGTCACCCTTACTTCTTCTTCATCCATAGATGGATCGATGATTTTGTCGGTAGAGGCTAATGTGTCAGTATGTTGTGAAATTGGTAAAACTGAATAAAAAGTATCATCGGGATAATTGGTGATTTCGGAGCTCTCGAATTCATCAAAATTCGATGATATGAGATTTTCTTGCACAATACTCCTCAGATCAACAGGTGTGTAGTCTGATAGAGTTTCAGCTTGCCTGTTTGCAAACTCTCTTATTTGTTCATTTTGGGCGTCAAATTCTTCGAGTTTGATTTTCATATAATCTAATAATTTTCAGATACATAATTTTCCCCGTCCTCTGGTTGTTGAGTTTGGATATATTCTTGGGAATAATTCCAATTTGAATTGTATTCCTCATAATCATTCTATTCAGGTTCCATGGGTGCATAATTTTCCATAGGAACGTAATAATAACATTCCCATGTTGAGTGATAATCTCCACAGATTTCACAACCAGTTATTGTTTCGTCATTCGTGATCCAAGATTAACCGATCGAATTTCATCAACACTCGTTTGAGAGTATTGATTTAATTGATTTTGCATGTCAGAAAGAGTTTCCAAAATATTTTCGAGATTTTCCATAATACGCTTATTACTATATTTTAGCTACAATGTGGTGCATTTACTATTTATCCTATTAGTTATAAAACTAAAAATTATATAAGTTATCAAATTAATAGACTTTTCTGCTTTTGCCCACGTTTCGAATAGCTAAAAGATGCAGCAGGGAGCCAGGATCCTTTAAATTGGAAAATCCACAACTCAGCCACTAACAAATCCAACTATTACTACGAAGCAGAAAATTTTGGATGTCTTTTAATTCAATCGCTTACAATAATTTTTTGTCGAAATTTAAAGATTTTAAAAATACTATGTCCTATAAAGTAGCGCGTAGAAACGAAAAAGAAAAAGAGCGTCGAAAAACGTCGAAAAATAAAAATGAGAAAAAAAAACGTTGAAACTTAAAAGTCTAAAAACTAAATCTAAAAAGTTGTGCCTAAAGGTATTAAAACTTAAATGCAATTCTATTCGGAAAACGGCAATTACTTTAAAAGTACTAAAATCTATAAACTGCGTCGCAAAATTCTAAAGCGTCTATATCTTAATTCTAAAGAAAAAGCACTTAAGGGATTTTACGGCAAAACCTAAAAATATAGAAATTTAAAATAACTACGGCAAAAACTAAGTTTAGTACTAATTACGAACGATAAATAAACAAATTATGATATAAACGACTAATAAGATACAAAAAGTAAAAATAAAATTAAAGTTATAAAAATACAATTTTTATAAAAATATTATTTTTATACTATTATATAAAAGTATTAATCTATATAATTAATAATAATAATAACACTTAATATTACAAATTAATTATTAAAACTGAATACTAATATTAATAATATTAAAAACAAATCCTAATAATAAATAATTAAAAACTTTAACCCTAATTTTGCAATAAATGCTTGGGTTGACGTGTCAGAACAGGCCAAACGATCGCGTGGATATTCACACTAATAGCTCCGCGATCGCGGAGTGATGCAGGTTCAGAAAGGCCAGCAGGTTCAAACTGGTTCGACTGTTTTTTTTTTAGAAAATTTATATTTTTAGAAAATCTAAATAAAATAAAATAAACTTATATTTCAAAAACTAAACATAAAAATAAAAATACTTTGTAATTTTACAAAATCTTAAAAATATGCTTTTTTCTTTTATATATATAATTTTTATTATAATTTTACAAATATAAACTAAAAATGTAGCGTTTTGGCGCTCCCCGGCAGCGGCGCTAAAATCTTGATGATGCAGCGGAGGTGTACGAAATACTATTATTTTTAATAAGAAATATTATACGATTTACACAAGTTTTATTTAATTTATTTATAGATGGGATATACCTAAACCTTGCTACAACACTATAGGCAGTGTACCTAATCGTAGAGTAGTATAGTTTTTAGTAAGTCCGGTTCGTTCCACAGGGAGCTAGTGATTACGTACTATATTTTTAACAACTATATTTATATAAAATATATATAATTATATATATTAATATTATTATATAAAAGGGAGTTTTACCGTTTAATGACCGGTTTGTTGATTTTAAATAAAGCATAAAGATAAATGACGATAATATAAATGACAGAATTTAAATTGCGATAAAGTAAATTGCAGTAATTAAAATGACAGTAAATAAAGGTACGATGAAATATGAAATAAAAGTATTATGCTTATTTAAACTTCCGTAATCATGATGTTTGATGTTTTGATTTTAACTGATTATTTGATAAGTCCATCTGGTTTTGTCCATAATAGTTCATCGGTCATAATTATAAAGTGCGAAAGTCTTCGTCAAATTACCCTTATACCCGAAGTCAAATATTCCAACTAATTGGGGACTTAAACTGTAACTAGGTCTTAATACTTTGTTTAATGAATACACCAGGTTATCGACTGCGTGTAATCCAAGGTTTTAATACTTTGTTAACAGTTACACCAATTACCCTTGAATGTAATCCACCCCTGTTTTAATGAGTCCATTGACTATTAATCCATCCTCGTGTCCGGTCAAATGAACAATTATTAGTATTTATAAATATCCCGCCCACCGTACCCAGTCAAGCGTATGTGGTTATATATAAATACGTCAAATTGTAACCTTTATATTAAATTAACAAGATATCATTTAGTTAATTAAATATAAAGCCCATTAATAGCCCATAGTCCAATTTCCACAAGTGTCGGTCTTTTGTTCAAACCCCAATTATGGTCCAAAGCCCAATAACCCCGTCTTAATATTTAGCCCAACATCACGATTACTTCGGCTCAAATAAGCATAATAATAACTTAAATACGATACATAATTAAAAAGGGAGAATTAGCTTACAGTGATTATTAATCGCGTAGTGTTACACGGACATAACTTCGACTTTAAAACCCGTAATTAACCGTTACATTAACTAAACTAATCTAATATAAAACTAAACTAATATATATATATATATATATATATATATATATATATATATATATATATATATATATATATATATATATATATATATATATTATAGACAGAGAGATAGATTGATGGTGTATTGGATTCGGCAGAAGGCATGGAGTATTTATAGGCGAATTCTGATTTATGTAGCTCCGCGATCGCTAGGTATTTTTCCTTGGGACCTCTGCGATCACGATATCCCCAATTCCAGCTCACTCATTGAATTTTAAACGTGGGCTGCTGATTATTTTATAATATAATATATATATATATAATTAATTATATATTATATTATATTCTTATGCATAGTTAACTTGTAATTTCATGTCCGTTGACTCGCGCGTTGATGCTCAGTTTACGTCTCAATTATGGATTTTGGAACGCCTTTTCGTATGCTTAGATATCTTGTACTTTGCGTTCCGCGACTTGTACACTTGTAATTTTTTGACGTTTCTCATCAATAAATTGAACCACTTGGATTGTATCTTATACATTTGAGCTTTTTGGACGTTTACGTCTTTAAATCTTCGTTTTCTTCTTTTATCTTCGCACTTATTTATTTAAACGATTATTACATAAAAATAGAACAATAGTAACTAAAAGCTTTACATATTGGAAGGATATTGTGCCTAAATATATGTTCATTTGGAGCACTATCAGAACCATTGTGTACTTCATCCACTATCATTTGAGCTTCAATTGGGCCAACACACCGCATCATTGGACCGCAATATGACTTACGATATAAAATATCATTTTGAATGATGTACATTGGTGCCCGCTCACGAACTAAACGAGCTTCACGTTTATCATTCGGCAAAAAATTATTGCGGATGTACTGCGTAATTGGTTCCATCCAGTTTGGTTGTGCTTCCTTAACCGACGCGACCATTAAATCATTATCAATTGACTTGCTTGGAACTCCTCCACCCAAACTTGCTTTTGAAAGTGCGAAAATGTTAACGCAGCCAACTTGCTTAATGCATCCGCTTTCTTATTTTGACTTCTTGATACTTGTGTGAGGTCAAAATGCTCAAACTGCATAGCTGATTCTTGCAACAACTTGAAATACTTTTGCATTTAAAGTTCATGCGCGTCAAAAGAGCCATTTGATATCGGCTAAATAGTCATGTTTTTACCCCCAATATTAGCCCCATTTATGATAAAGTAATTGAATTTATCATCTAAATAAGCATTTATTTGCTTCATTTGGTAGATTATGTCATTACGAAGGCTATGTTTCAAGAATCACTAAAAACGAGGAAAAACGAGCAAAACCGGCTAAGACGATTAACTCACATTTAAATAACTTATATTATAAGTTTTTGAAAAGTTTATTTACTTAATCTCATGTTATAGGATATTTAATTACGAATGCGTGGGCGCAAGAATCGTCAGAAACGGAGCTAAAACAAAGATTCTAGAGCGAAAATGGTGAAAGACAAGAAATCAAGTTACGATCCAGCAAATCAGCAAGCCAAACGGCCTGCCAGTATGGCAAACGGCCTGCCACATGGCCAAGGCAAATGGGCACAGCAAACGGGCCACCTGGTCAAACGGGCACTGCAAACGGCTTGCCAAACGGCCTGCCTGCCGTTTGCAGGCCAAATTCAAGTCCATGTTGATTAAATGCTTGGAATAATCTAGAATGTCCTTGCTTTCTAAGTTATACTTGGTCTCCAAGGTCACCTTGGCCACCAAGATCTCAAGATGCCTTGCTTGGTCACCAAACCCATTTATTTACAACTTTGTCATCAAGCTTTCCTATAAATAGGTGGCTTATCCCACCATTTCAACACACACCAATTCTTTACTTCTCTCTCAAATATCTCTCTATAGTCGCTCTCTAGTGATCTATAGGAGATTAGTTCTCTCTACTTTCTCTCTCTAGATTCTAGAGAGAGAAAATTACAGAGATTAGGAAATGTAATTATCTCTCTATTGTCGCTCTCTAGTGATCAATAGGAGATTAGTATGTAGTTAGTAGTAGAAGCTATCAAGCATTGTAACGCTATGGATATTATGAAGAAATACAAGTGTTATTCTTCTGACATTATTCGGTAATATCTATCCTTTCTTTTATTAATTTATTATAATATTCTTGTTCGATGTTTGTGATTTATTAATATTAGAAATGCTTGATGCCATGATGTGTGAGTAATTGCTTGATTGGTTGCCATGATTTAATAATGTTAGTTAGGGATGATTATCGTTTCGTACTCGCTTTCTGTCTATGATATTAAACCTCGTTATTAGCGTCCTTCCACCAATAAACGTGATTAAAACGTTTTATAAAGTTGACAATTAAAAGGTAATTAATTATTTGTATTTATACATTGGTCAAGGTATGAACCCATCGGAAATACTATAAAGTACATGGAGAATTACCATAGGACCAGATCAAGATATTGGTCAAGAGTATAAGACTCGAGGAAATACTGTTACAACAGTAGAGTACAGTGTTGATGTACTATAGGACCATTTGAGCATGGTCAAGGTTAGAAACTATGGAACCACTATAAGTCTAGTACATGGTGGATAATTATGGGATTTATTGGGTAGATTTAAGTAAGGGCTGGTTTAAATCATAAATGGGAGTTTAACGCACTACAATACAAACTAAGCTTATAAATCTTTAAGGATGACTGAGAACTATCAGAGGTTCTAATTTGTCTACAAACCCTTAGATTTTACCAAACCATTGATAGAAAGGAATTTGAAACACAATCATAACCACTCACTTGGGTGATGCACTAAGGTGTTAAGAAAGGTTGGATATTATATGTATATGGCTATGCTACTTTATTCGTGCGCCCAAGGTATGCATTGCATCCAAGGTGGGCCGCTTATATCATTAAACCAGATAAAGCGTCAGGAGTTGAGCATAGTCCATCTGATCAGAATCTTCAAAGCCTAGTTCCTCGTGACTTGCTAATCGAGAAACCGCTTAGTAGGGAATCTAGTGTTCACACCAAGGTATATCTATCTAATGAGTGTCTCACAATCATCCCGACACTATGTTATCTTAAATCATGGGGAACCACGTCTTCTCTGTCCTTAGCTGTTGCATGCTATCTAGATTATTTTAATTATATTGCTTTAATATTTAAATACAATTATAAATCAAATCAACCTAACTATTGCCTTTACACAATTTGATATTCCGGATAAAAGTGGTGTCTAGAATAAACCGGTTGGACTTGGTTGTTGGATTTTCCGAACAGTCGCCAATTTATTGGGATCAAAAGGATCCTGCCTCTCCACACAAGGTGTACCTGGACACTAGTCTTGGATACTAAATTGTGTCCAAACCCAATCTTAATTACTAAATTATCTAAATACACTCCGTTTCAAATTCGACCGCTCAAGGAACGACCCTATGTCATATTTGCCCTTGCTAACCCATAGGAAGGAATAATATATTTAGGCCCAGTATATATAAATTAAACAATCAACTTCTTCTGTTGATATCCTGAATTGACGTTTTGCGACCTAATGACACCGCATAAATAAACCATCTGATTCGGGCATATCACCATTAAATTGATTTGCCACTAGCTGCGAATCTGTAAAAGCGTGCAACTTGGTGACATGCATTTTATGCACGATATTTAAACCAGCAAGCAACGCTTCATTTTCAGCTTCATTATTTGTTACTTCAAAATTGAAACATAGTGCGTATATGTGCTCCTAACACTTGGGCTTGCTAACACTAGACTCGCACCAGCACCTTCTGCGCATGAGGCTCCATCGGTAAATAAATCTCATGTTTTGCCCTGCACTGGCTTTAACTCTGTTCGCTCATTAATTAGCTCCAGTTCACCAGACATTTATGCAAGGTAATCTGCTAGAACTTGGCCTTTTATAGCATTGTGCGGAAGGTAAGGGATTTCATAAGCACCTAACTCCACTGCCCACAACGCGAGCCTACCAGATATTTAAGATTTTGTTAAAACATACTTGATTGGCATGTTAGTTAGCACATGCACTGGGTGCCCTTGAAAATATCCCCTCAACCTTCGCGATGTTAATATAAGCGCGTACACAAATTTTTCAATAGGTGCATGATTTATTTCGCTTCCCGCGAGAGCTTTGCTGACAAAATACACTGGCTTTTGTATTTTGTCCCTTTCCGCCACTAAAACTGAACTAAAAGCTTCATTTGCCACTGATAAATAGAGGTAAAGAGTTTCGCCTTTAATTGGTGCTGTTAACGTAGGTAAAGTTTTCAACAACTTCTTCATTTCCTGAAACGCGGTTTCAGCCTCACTTGTCCATAAAAACTCTTTTGCTTTAGACAACCTTTCAAGGTTTTGAAAAATGGTAATTGCCTTTCAGCGGCTTTGGACAAAAAATGCGTTAACGCGGCTAACTTACCCGTCAAACTTTGCACTTCTTTAACTGTCTTTGGCGCAGTCATATTCTCAATGGCCGCTATCTTCTTTGGGTTATCTTGAATACCCTGCTCAGTAACGAGATAGCCCAAAAATTTTCCTTCTGTTTCGCCGAAACTACACTTTGACGGATTGAGCTTCATATTTATTCTGCGCAATGTATCAAATATTTCCCGCATATCGTCTAAAATATGCACTTGCGTTGTGCTTTTTATTACTAGTCATCCACATAAGCCTCGAGGTTGTGCCCAATTCGGGTTTCAAACGCAGTGTCAATTAGCTGTTGGTATGTTGCACCCGCATTGATTAAACCGCAAGGCATCATTATATAAGAAAATATACCCTTGCCTGTATGGAAAGCGGTTTTATCTGCATCTTCCTTAGCCATTGGGATCTGATGATATCCCCTCGCGGTATCTAAAAAATATTTGTACGTAAAATCATGCAATGATTCCACCTTCAAATCAATTTCTGGAAGTGGATACTTATCTTTAGGGCATGCTTTATTTAGGTCTTTGAAATCAATGCACATTCTCCATGTGCCATCAGACTTTTTCACCAAAACTGGATTAGCGATCCATGATTGATATTGAACTTCTCGCAATATACCTGCAGCCACCAAATTTGTTACCTCCTCACATAGCCATTTAGTGCAATCTGGGGCCATACCCCTGCGCTTCTGGACTACAGGCTTTGAAGCAGGATTGACATTGACTTTGTGTTCTGCAATATGACGCGGAACACCAGTCATATCATTCTCACACCAAGCAAAAACATCCATGTACTCCACGAGTAACTGCACAATCTGCTTTTTTGTATCCGCACTAACATTGAGGCCAACTTTAATTTTTTGATCAGGATACTCAAGATTAACCACTACCATATTATCTGCAGCATCTGCGCATTCTTTAACTGCACTTTTCATATTTACATGCGCACAAATAGGGATGACACTCGCCGAGCTGATCGTTGGAACACCTTTACGCGTTGTAAATTTAATCATGCCATGAATGGTAGATGGAACAATTCCGAATTTACCCAACGCGGATCTGCCCAACAACATGTTGTAGCGAGAAGAAGTCCGCATAACATAGAAATCTACTTATGCTTGGCGCACTAAATTAGCATCATTTTCATCAAGAAGCTCAATATTTAAAGACAATAGCCCTATAGGCAAAGAAGGTTCTCCCGCAAAACCAGTTAGCGAGGCTGCAGTGGGTTTTAAGTTTGCCATAATACTCTCCGGCAATTGAACAAAGCATTGCTCATAAACAATGTCAATACTGCTGCCATTATCAACATGAACTTTCATAATTGTGATTCCAGTCTGCGCGATTTTGCATGATATTACTATCGGCATTTCAGAGAAGTCTTCGCTTTGCATTTTGGGAAAACTTATTGGCGCGAACTGCCATTTCTGATACATTTTTGCCGATTTTTGCTTTCTTCCCCTCTTTTGAGCATTTATTTGTATAGTAACAGAGGTATCACAGACGTTTGCATTATTATTCGTCATTTCCACGAATAATCGAATTGCCGCAAATTTCGAACGTATTAACCTGTGAATCATCAAAACAATACACGATCAGAACTAAACAAGCCAATTTATTGTTTGATAGCATAAAACAAAAAAAAATCGAGTTTTAACTTTGAACGTGTCCCACGGATGGCGCCAATTGATCAATCCTAGATTAAAGATACTTAATTAAGGATCGAGTGCAATGAGATTAAGATGGTGGAATGGGATGTTTGATGATTGTTTTGGGCCCTGATGATCGTCTTTCACTTTATCAATCAAGTGATCAACCACCCCGATCCGGTCTTGATTGTTAATTAGCATGATTCACCTTAACACAATGTAAAAGTTCCTTGGGCAAAGTCACAAGTGAAAATTAAAAAGGTCTGGGCAAATGGTATAGGATCAACAACCTATAAATGAGAGGCCAAGCTCCCTATTTATAATTTTTAGAATATTCACGGTGTGCGGATTTATCTACTGTCCGCATTAATTTAGCAGAAAGAATCCGCAGTCTTTTATTAATGCGCAAACTTATCCGTGAACTTAACTTTCAGCGGATCTTCCAAATCCTTTAAGCACACTTCGCATAACTTCAGTTTTTAGCCTTTAGCACTTAAAATACATATACAATGCTATGTATATGATCATTTATCTAGTCTAAATAATCATAATGTTTGACTAAAAATAACAGTTTGGGTTAATGTTTACACAAAAGAACGACTCTTGTAAAATTAGAATGTTGACTATTAATGGAATATGTATTTGTTTAATATAATGAAAATTTATTAATTTAATACATATATTTACAAATTGAAATATGTATAAATAGTCATATACGTTTGACCGGACACGGTAAATGGGTTATTTATATATATATTAACAATTGTGCGTTTATCCGGACACGGAAATGAATTAATTTTAAATAAACTAGTTGATATAGGGGTAGATTATACACATGGAAAACTGGTATAATTGTTGACATAAGTGAAAACTGCATCACAGTGTAAATCGTTATTTATAGAAATATTTAATTATAGTCGTTAGGACCCCGACGACAAGGACACTTGCGTTGGGTAGTTTTAGCTATACATTCGCGTTAGAGAACTCTATGTGGAGTTATTAAATATATCTGGTATAAAGAAAATTAACCCATAATTTATAAAGAAAAACATCCAACATTACGTATTAAAATGACTAAATGAACATAGTCCTTTTTATCATATTTATATCTCTTTTGCATTATTATCGTATTTATTTACTAATTTAATATCTGAAAATCAATCGACAAACCGGTCATTAAACGGTAAATTCCTAAATTTTAGTACTAGTAGCAATCTATATATCTTAAAACTATAAAAAGAAAAGCCTAAAAAAAATATCAAGTCCCGTGGAACGAACTCCGGATTTTCCCGAGCTATATTACCATACGATTAGGTACACTTGCCTATTGTGTTGTAGTAAAATTTAGGTATATTTCATCCGTAATTAATAATATAAAACTTGTAGTCTTTTTATATTCCCTCTAGAACACATCAGTTGGAAAATTTGGTTCAAAAAGTGTGTTTCACCAATGTTTGGACACAAATTAATATATAATAAAGCGATATATATATATATATATATATATATATATATATATATATATATATATATATATATATATATATATATATATAACGATTATTTAGTGGGTTTTGTTGTCGCCAATGAGTGCTTTAAAACAAACTAAAGCGTGTTCAAAACAGTTTAATGGTGAATGAGATATGTGTCTTAAAGTTGCTAGTTTAGTGCAAATTAGAAGGATTTTGAAGTGGAACTTGTCCCGCATAGGAGTGGAAAAGAACTTATATGAAGTGAAACTTGTACCGCATAGGAATGGAAAAGAACTTATATGTAGTATATAAGTGGATGACTATAAGCTATATTAAGTTGTTATGTTGAGTTTTACTCCAGCACTGACGTGCGCGTATGGGGTGTAGAAAACTGGATTTGGACTTGAGATTTCTCTAATTCAATGCGTCAACTCCGAAATTATGGGGTTGTACAACCAAATCTTTTTCCATCGGGGTTTCTTATATGCTATAAATACCCGCCTTAGAGGTTGCAGAATATAAACACAAAAAAGAGAACCCATAGCCGTGAGTACCAACATTCGAAATCCGTTTTTCATCTTAGTTTCACGACGGTCTCCCCGCTTTCGATCTATTTTCAGGCAAGTGTTCAAGTCCGGCAATACGCTGCTTCGAACCGGTGTATCCTGAGAAAGACGACGATTCTGTTTAAGAGAATTGCGTCAAACACAAGCCTCGCTGGACCTTTAATTATGTTTGATCATTTTTACGTTTCAGTTTACAACTATATTGCGCATTCTTAATATGAATTTTATGCTATGGTGCAATTTGTTTATGCGTTTTCATTTTCGTTTTTGCATATTTAATAATAGTTTAAGTTTATATGTTTATCCGTTTACGTATTTATGAAACTCTAGTATATTTCTTTTGTTACACATATATAAAAATATATAATAACTAGATAACAGATAAAAATTAGAGTAAAAGGTTTTTCTCTTTTTTTTTTTTTTTTTTTTTTTTTTTTTTTTTTTTGAAAAGCATCATATATTAATAAAACTCAAATGGTACACAAAGGATGCCAAAAAGCTCACACAACACAAACACACAAATAGCCTAACGAGAATACGGGATGCTAAGATTGCAACCCGACAACCTATCAAACTAAAAAATTACATAAATTACAGAAACTACAAAAATTACAAAAAGAAACAACTCGGGTTGTGAAGCCAATTGTGCCAATCGATATTTTTTGTCTTACACCTCTTCGCGATCCACTCGAATGTTTTAACTTGTACTTCGCATAGCGCAACCGGTATGTTCCAACTTTTGCCTTTGAAAATCTTTTGGTTACGGTTTCTCCATATTAAGTAGCCACAAATCTAAATAATCGCTTGCCATATTTCCTTACCCAAGTCCGAATTAATATGACCCGAAGTGTTACGCATCAGCAAATTTACAACCTCATTAGGAAGTCCCCCGAACCCGCACCAATCAAAAACCTTGAGCTACACATTATATGCATCCTTGCAAACACTAAGAGCAAACACAAAGAGCATGATTTACGGTTTCAACATCATCATCACATAAGGGGCATCGGACGGAATGAAGGTCGATACCCTTTTATCAAGTTCTGTAATGTCGGTAACCTTTTCCTCATTGCTCTCCAAACGAAAACCTCGACCTTTTTCGGGACTAATTGATTACGGACTGTTTCTATATAACCCGTTCCCGTACACAATAACTTCCAGCAAAGCATATTAGATAAATATTTAGTCGAGAACTTGCCATTGTTGCAGCCCTTCCATCTCCACGAATCAGAGTTTTCAGGAATCATTTTCACTGAATTCAGAAGCTGGAGCAGATCCTGCAACTCATTCTTCACTCGACCCGATATCGGACGAGACCAGCAGAAGTTGCCTTCACAGTTTGAACCATTCCAAGTAAGCCTATCTTTAACAAAGACACTTAAATCAGATTCAAGATACGACAACCTTTTGAACCTTTATTTTAGATCCATGTTTCCAAGCCATACATCATTCCAAAACGAAGTTTGAGCACCATCACCAATTTCTTTGACAATTGAGCTCCTGAATGGAACCCCTAAAGAATCCATATGAATGCCTGCATTTATAATTGAAGACCAAATAGAATTACACGACCCGCGAGGTGAGACTGCATTAAGTACAAGCCCACCCGACGAGCCATATATACCTGAGATGACTTTCACCCATAAAGCGGCTGTAACACCCCGTTTTTCTCCGTACATGATTTATAGGTGAATTGGGTATGTACGATAGGCGTATGAAGGGTTCGGGACATTTTCTAGTGTTAAGTCTTGTGTGAGGAGAAAATGACTCAGATCGTGCTTTGTGTCGCGGCGCGACAAAGGAGGCCGCGGCGCGGCAATGGACTGAAATTGAGATCAGAAGTATGACAAAAAATGATCCCAGACCGGGGCAAATGTCGCGGCGCGACGATTAAGTCCGCGGCGCTGCATTCTGGGCAAACTGGTGCCGGATTTTTGTAATATTAAATGAGAAGCAAGGGCATTTTGGTCTTTTCACGTTTGAGCCAGATTTGAGGCTTTAACCTCATCCACTCATTCAATTTCTTTATTTTCTTTTTCCTTTTCTTTCCTATTTTCCTCTCAAAACTTAAAATCCTCAAGTGATTCAAGTGGGATTTTGGAAAGGAAGAAGCGGGTTTTGATCTTTGGCGTAGTTGACAAGTTTGTTCTCCTCGTTCTTAGCTACACGGTGATACTAGTGGTAAGATCTAACTTCGAATTTCATTTTCGTGTTCATCATTCAAATTTGGGGCTTTTGATTGTATGATTCATAGGTGAAACCCATTTAGTTGTTAATTGGAGATTAACACCAATATTCGGGTTTATTGTTGTTAAAGGCGGGTTTTGGGTTGGTTAATGATTTAACCATGTTTAAGACTTGAGAATGGTGTACAATCACTAGCATTAGTGATTATTGTTGTTTTGGAGACTTTTAGGGTTTTCGTGGTTGACTAATTTTGACTAGAGTCAAAATTAGGGTTTGTTGAGGATTATGACCCGAATGTCGATTCGATGAGGTTTGTAAACTTAAAATGGATTAAGTTGAAGTATAAAACCGAGTTAAATATGTTTTGGTGTCAAAACTTGCTAATGGCGTGATATTGACTTCTTATGGGTCAAATTAGGGTTTAAGTGTCATTTTGGGCAAGATAGGTGTTTAACACCTATGATTGGGTTTGATTGGCATATTAGGACCATTCTCACTTGCGTTAGTGATTATTGGTTAGTTTGGGCGCGGTTTGTGCTTGGAAGTGCATTTGGGTCGAAATTGCACTAGTTGTCAATTTGGGTTGATTTGTATATCCACCCTAATTGTGTTACTTGTTATGTGATAAATGGATTAGGTACATTCCATCGGCGATTGCGGATTATTCGGTAGCATTCTTCAAGGCGACAAGGTGAGTGTTAATATCCTATATGCATATGTATGTGTAGGATGGGTGCGGGTCGGGTGAAGGGGTTCTCGCTTATAGAGCTCGCTTCTCATATAGGTGGAATTGTTGGACTTGTGTATAGGTCTAATTGGCACGGTTGTGCGTTTTGGTTGACCACTTTGGCGAGGTGCACACTTTGTGTGTACGTTATCACATGGGCGTGTGATGTGGACTTATATAACCCCAATGACGAAGGGTTAATATAGTGAGTGGAATAATTATTATGCGTAAATATATAATGTATTTATTTGTGTAGCGTGAAATGTGAAGTGTCGATGTGCTAAGACACCACGCTCACGTGACGAGTGAAGTGTCGATGTGCTAAGACACCACTCAAAGTAGTATGACGGGTGAAGTGTCGATGTGTTAAGACCCCACCCGGGGTGAAGTGTCGATGTGTTAAGACACCACCCGAAGTGAAGTATCGATGTACTAAGATGCCACTCCAAGTAAGTTGAAGGGTGAAGTGCCGATGTGTTAAGGCGCCACTCGAGGTGAAGTATCGACGTGTTAAGATGCCACCTCAAGTAAAATGAAGAGTGAAGTGTCGAAGTGTTAAGACACCACTCGGGTGAAGTATCGAAGTGTTAAGATGCCACCCGTGGGGTTAGTGTACGAAGTGTTAAGTGCACTAATGGTTGTTATGAACATCGATGACTTATTTCGCGAAGTCATTCCCTTGCGAAGATTTGGTTAACCATGGTTATTGTGTTGTAAGCGTAAGCAAATTATGTTATTCGAGATATATATATATATATATATATATATATATATATATATATATATATATATATATATATATATATATATATTTATATATATTGTATACATATAATGTTGTATTGTCGTGATGTAGCTAACCCTCCGGGTGTAGCTTATTGGCATTGTTCACATCGTTGTTGGTGAACTTATATTTTGTTGATGTATCTTTAGCTCGTTGCTTAGTGATCTTACGGTATGCTTAGACTAGCTTGCCTTTATGCTTGGATGCTCCGGTATGCGGTATTTGGTTTGTGTGGCGTGTCCATTTTATGCATATATATGTATGTAGTATATTCTCACTCACTAAGCGTTAGCTTACCCTCTCGTTGTTGATATTTTTATAGGTTCGCATGCTTGGCGGCTCGGGTGAGGTTGGGGATTAGAGATCTTGGCTAGGTTGCTAAGAAGATCTTGCTTTTGTATTCGATTAGGATTTGGGTAGCGTAGTCCCAAATCACCATGCTCGGTTTTGGTTGGAAACTAAACTAGTCGGGTCGTGTATGTCCGTTTGGACAATTAATCAATGTATTAAATGTTTTAAGGTTTATTAAACCTTCTATTGTATTAAAGATGTTTATGGAAACACAATTGGGACCTAAAGTATTATTTAACGCGTATTAAAAGAAAAAAAATTTATGGGCCGGTTTTAATACGGGTTTGGTTGTTTCAAGTGGTATCAGAGCATGGTCTAAGGGATTTAGGTGACTTGAGATAGGTGTCTAGACTTAGACTTTTGTGTGTGCTAAATTTGTTGCGGGACTTGTAGGATTACGGGTCGGAATGGGTTTAGTTAGTGCCTTGTTTATAGGTTGACTAACGTTTATATTAGTAATGCGGATATTATTAATATGCTATTGTGCTGTGATAATGATTCTTGTGTTATGTTTGGTTTGTGTTTGCGGTTGCATATATCATCAAGCGAGGCGGTCGTTGTACTAACGAGTCGATACGGCGTGTATGCGTAATAAGGACTTGCAAACCTTATTACGGGTGCAAATCGTGTCTAACAAGTGATGTACGACGAATGTTTAGCAAGATGGGGCGGTGTTGTGCGTGTGATTTTATACGTTCGTGGTCTAATCGCTTTGCATTCCTTATAATGGCGACGGGAAATGGGATCGAGACGAACGACGCTGAGTTTAACGCTAGAGTTGCGGCTGCCGTTGCGGAGCAAATGAGTGCGTTTCGAGAAGAAATGGATAGGAAGTATTCCGAATTTCGGGGTAGTAGTGAAATGGAGCGTTGTTTTAAGAGCTTCATGAGGACTAAACCCCCGATGTATGACGGGAAACCGGATCCTTTGGTAAGCACAACTTGGATCTCGGATGTCGAAGGGTGTTTTCGTACTATTGAATGCCCTCCTGAGAAGAAGACGAGACTCGCTACTAGTTTGTTGCGAGGTAGGGCAAAGGATTGGTTGGATGGTAAGATTGATCTTGTCGGTGGTGAACCGTTTATGGCGTTATCGTGGGATGGGTTTAAGAAGGAATTCTTCGAGGAGTTCCGGACTTCAGCCGATTTGTCCGAAATGCGTAATGAGTTGCGAAATTTGCAACAGGGTTCTATGAATTTGAATACTCTCAAGACGACCTTTATGGCGAAGGTTCGTTTTTGCCCGGAGTATTTGGGGAATGATAATTTGTTGATGCAAGATTTCTATCGAACCTTGAATGATGACTTGAAGAATAAGATTAGCCGGGGTCACGCGAAATCGTTTGCGGAATTATTCGCCGTGGCTAGAGGTTTCGAGTCGTATACGCGATTAAAGATTGGTGAACCTTCAAGTGAGAGAAGGGTTGTTTCGTATGGTGCTCCGAGTAAGAGGACTAAGGGTCCGAGTGTGAGCACGGGTGGTACGCAGATGGGTATACCGGATTCTAGTGCATCTAGATGTTACAATTGTGGCATGAGGGGTCACAAGTCTTGGGAATGTTCGGTACCAAAGAGTGATGGCATGGTGTGCTTCAATTGCCAAGAAGAAGGACATCGTAAGTCGGAATGTCCCAAGTTAGCGGGGACGGGTGCGGCAAGGAGACGTTAAGGTACGTTTCGTTTTAATAAATATGTCCTTTGATTATTTATTATGTGCCGTTTGAGTTGGAGTATGTTAAATGCATCGTGTTGTGCATGTTATCGTCATGGGTGACGTTCCTATTGGAAGTACCCTATGGTGACGTTTTGATTGTTAGGCGAAGGGCGTAAGACTTGGCGTAACCAAGCATTCCTTAGTATTTGGGAAATGTTTCTACCAAGCCATGGAAATGAGTTTTGGTGTTCGGATGTTAGAGCGTGTTCGCTCTCGTGTTGAAGTTGATGAACCATGAGGTTTGACGGGTGGGATGAAACCCGAGAAATCGAGTGTTTTGGATCTCAATGTATGTTGGTAAAGGAGTCTACGTGACGCGACATTAGGTGCCTCTTTTATACCTACTAGCGTGGTGTTCGACTCCGATTGTGTTGCGGTTACATTGTACTTAGGGTACCGAGGTGAAACCCTTAGGTACATGAGTGATCGGGTGGAATTTGACAAACTAAAGCAATTGGATGATTGCGAGGGTATGGTTTGTGTAATTGTGGTACACTTTTCATTCGAAGTGTTTAAGGATTGATTGAAATCCTTCGTGTGCCCAAGATTAGAGCAAGATGTGGTGATGGGTCGTGTGAGCCCAATTGTTGGTAAAGTCTACCTTTGGTAGCATTGTACGAGTTGTGGATATGGAACGTAGTTCCAAGTGGGGGAGTTACACTCTCGCACAAGGAGATCCTTAGGGTGAGAATTCGGATAATGCTTATGGTAGATCCAAAACTTGTGTTGGGACCTAGTTTTGGTCGATTTGTGGTAGAGTACAATTTTGGTTAAATTGTACTTATGATTTTGGATTTGAAAATTATCACCGAGGTGGTAATGTGGTAAATCTTGTTGAGAGATAATGGACGTGTTTGGCGAGCAAGGTGAAATCCCTCGGTTAAGGGATGTGTGTGCCGGATTCTCTTTTAGAGAATTTTTGTTTTGTGCCTATGTTCGATATAGGTGGTTCTTGCTCGATTGTGTGAATGGTTAGTGGTATCCGTTAGGATTCACTATGGCGTAGCAGAGCGCGATGTTACGCTACTCGTTGTTCGAGGCCAAAAGGGCGTTGATTGGTGAAGCATGACCTTCGGGGTCCGCTGACTTCATCATGGTATTGTTGATTGGTGAAGCATGACCTTCGGGGTCCGCTGACTTCATCATGGGAGTAGTGATATATCGGTGAAGCATGACCGTTGACGAGGTCCGCTGACTTCATCCAGTGTTGAGTGATCTATCGATTGTTTTATACTCCGATGGTGGGGTCGTAAGGACCGTGTGGTGTGATCTATCGGTTGTTTTACACACTGATGGTGGGGTCGTGAGGACCATGTTGTATGATAAGTGATGCGATAGCCGCGTTTCGCTCACATGTTGTTACAGGTGTGACGTCAGTCGATTTCGTACACCTTGGGATTTGTGTTGCCATAGTCGTTTTGGGCGCTATCGGTTTTAGCCGCTTGCTTTATGATGTTACGGTAGTTGCATTTTGGTCGTATTGCGCACTACCAGGGATGTCTAATGATTGGTGTTATCCGTAAGGATTCGTTTGGTTCGGTCTTCATCGTTTCGGGTTGTTGACCTTAGGTTGAGACTTGGTTGCTTTTAGCGTTGTACTCGATAAAGGTACGCTAAGGGACTGATATCTCTGTTCGAGATTGGTTGAGTTTTTCCCGATGTTAGGGAATGAGCATGGTCTTAGTGCTCGAAAATTGTAGAATTTGATAAATCGTGGGTGACGATTTAGTTGTTAAGGGTAACTCTTTGAGAAGAATTGTTTAAGGGATCGTTGTAGACTTCGTGGTCGCGGGTATTGTACGTCTCAGGATGCGAGCAAATGTGTAATTTGTCATTGGATTGACCTTCGGGTTAGTGAAATTGTGGTAGAAGTCGGTTTGAAATGCATGTTCGACGACCATTGAGTGTGGGTCCGTTTGGGTTCGTGACTAGGATCACGAGGACGTGATCGAATTTAAGTAGGGGAGAGTTGTAACACCCCGTTTTTCTCCGTACATGATTTATAGGTGAATTGGATATGTACGATAGGCGTATGAAGGGTTCGGGACATTTTCTAGTGTTAAGTCCTGTGTGAGGAGAAAATGACTCAGATCGTGCTTTGTGTCACGGCGCGGCAATGGACTGAAATTGTGTCACGGCCCGGAGTGAAGTATCGATGTACTAAGATGCCACTCCAAGTAAGTTGAAGGGTGAAGTGCCGATGTGTTAAGGCGCCACTCGAGGTGAAGTATCGACGTGTTAAGATGCCACCTCAAGTAAAATGAAGGGTGAAGTGTCGAAGTGTTAAGACACCACTCGGGTGAAGTATCGAAGTGTTAAGATGCCACCCGTGGGGTTAGTGTACGAAGTGTTAAGTGCACTAATGGTTGTTATGAACATCGATGACTTGTTTCGCGAAGTCATTCCCTTGCGAAGATTTGGTTAACCATGGTTATTGTGTTGTAAGCGTAAGCAAATTATGTTATTCGAGATATATATATATATATATATATATATATATATATATATATATATATATATATATATATATATATATTGTATACATATAATGTTGTATTGTCGTGATGTAGCTAACCCTCCGGGTGTAGCTTATTGGCATTGTTCACATCGTTGTTGGTGAACTTATATTTTGTTGATGTATCTTTAGCTCGTTGCTTAGTGATCTTACGGTATGCTTAGACTAGCTTGCCTTTATGCTTGGATGCTCCAGTATGCGGTATTTGGTTTGTGTGGCGTGTCCATTTTATGCTTATATATGTATGTAGTATATTCTCACTCACTAAGCGTTAGCTTACCCTCTCGTTGTTGATATTTTTATAGGTTCGCATGTTTGGCGGCTCGGGTGAGGTTGGGGATTAGAGATCTTGGCTAGGATGCTAAGAAGATCTTGCTTTTGTATTCGATTAGGATTTGGGTAGCGTAGTCCCAAATCACCATGCTCGGTTTTGGTTGGAAACTAAACTAGTCGGGTCGTGTATGTCCGTTTGGACAATTAATCAATGTATTAAATGTTTTAAGGTTTATTAAACCTTCTATTGTATTAAAGATGTTTATGGAAACACAATTGGGACCTAAAGTATTATTTAACGCGTATTAAAAGAAAAAAATTTATGGGCCGGTTTTAATACGGGTTGGGTTGTTTCAGCGGCAGTTTCGGTTTTAAACCTCCAGCACCACTTGCCGATCAAAGCCAAATTTTTACAATTAAGTGAACCTAAATTTAACCCTCCATTCCTGAAAGGGAGGATAGTCTCCTCCCATTTGACCCATGAAATTTTTGAATTAGTTCCCGTCCCGCCCCAAAAAAATGAACGTCTCACACTTTCGAGTTTTTTTTATAACACACGGCGGGGTACGGAAGAGCGAGAAGTAATACAATGGCACACTATTTAACATGGATTTAATAAGGGTCAACCGTCCACCAAATGACATCGATCTTGCTTTCCAATCCGAGAGGCATTTTTCAATTTTAGAGATAACCGGTTTCCAACTTTCCACTTTGTTCATCTTTCCACCGACCGGGAGTCCGAGGTAGATAAAAAGAAGTGTACCCACATTACACCCAAGTAAGTTTGCCATATTCTCAATTTCTATTTTATCAACACAAACACCAAACAAATTACTTTTGAGTTAATTAACCTTGAGACTCGAGGTAAGTTCGAAGCATTTAAGTAGTATCAATAAGTTTCTCAAATTTTCCTCATCCCAAGATCCGAAAAAAATCGTATCATCCGCGTATTGAAGGTGCGAGATAGGAATTTTTTCTCGCCCAATTTCAACACCCGAGAACCTGCCCTTTTCAACCGCCGATTTAGTTAAAACGTTTAAACCTTCCGCCGCTAAAATAAAGAGGAAGGGTGAGAGTGGATCATCTTGCCTCACCCCCCGCTCTAATCTAAATTCATTAGTTGGCGACCCGTTCACAAGTACCGAGATCGATGCCAACTTGAGACATGATATAATCCACTTTCTCCACTTTACACCAAAGCCCATGATTTGCATTATTTCCATTAGAAATTCCCAATTTAAACAATCGAACGCTTTTTCGAAATCCACTTTAAAAATGAGGCTTTTAATCTTATTATTTTTTAGGAAACTATGTAGTAACCCGAACTTTTCCATGTTTATATATATTAATTGAGATTGATATTTACATGATTAAATGTTTCCAACATGTTAAGCAATCAAACTTGTTAAGACTTGATTAATTGAAATATGTTTCATATAGACAATTGACCACCCAAGTTGACCGGTGATTCACGAACGTTAAAACTTGTAAAAACTATATGATGACATATATATGGATATATATATAGTTAACATGATACTATGATAAGTAAACATATCATTAAATATATTAACAATGAACTACATATGTAAAAACAAGACTACTAACTTAATGATTTTTAAACGAGACATATATGTAACGATTATCGTTGTAAAGACATTTAATGTATATATATCATATTAAGAGATATTCATACATGATAATATCATGATAATATAATAATTTAAAATCTCATTTGATATTATAAACATTGGGTTAACAACATTTAACAAGATCGTTAACCTAAAGGTTTCAAAACAACATTTACATGTAACGACTAACGATGACTTAACGACTCAGTTAAAATGTATATACATGTAGTGTTTTAATATGTATTCATACACTTTTTAAAGACTTCAATACACTTATAAAAATACTTCTACTTAACAAAAATGCTTACAATTACATCCTCGTTCAGTTTCATCAACAATTCTACTAGTATGCACCCGTATTCGTACTCGTACAATACACAGCTTTTAGATGTATGTACTATTGGTATATACACTCCAATGATCAGCTCTTAGTAGCCCATGTGAGTCACCTAACACATGTGGGAACCATCATTTGGCAACTAGCATGAAATATCTCATAAAATTACAAAAATATGAGTAATCATTCATGACTTATTTACATGAAAACAAAATTACATATCCTTTATATCTAATCCATACACCAACGACCAAAAATACCTACAAACACTTTCATTCTTCAATTTTCTTCATCTAATTGATCTCTCTCAAGTTCTATCTTCAAGTTCTAAGTGTTCTTCATAAATTCTAAAAGTTCTAGTTTCATAAAATCAAGAATACTTCCAAGATTGCAAGTTTACTTCCAAGTTTTCTAAATCCATTCCAAGTAATCATCCAAGATCAAGAAACCTTTGTTACTTACAGTAGGTTATCTTTCTAATACAAGGTAATAATCATATTCAAACTTTAATTCAATTTCTATAACTATAACAATCTTATTTCGAGTGGAAATCTTACTTGAAATTGTTTTCGTGTCATGATTCTGCTTCAAAAACTTTCAAGCCATCCAAGGATCCTTTGAAGCTAGATCTATTTTTCTCATTTCCAGTAGGTTTATCCAAGGAACTTGAGGTAGTAATGATGTTCATAACATCATTCGATTCATACATATAAAGCTATCTTATTTGAAGGTTTAAACTTGTAATCACTAGAACATAGTTTAGTTAATTCTAAACTTGTTCGCAAATAAAAGTTAATCCTTCTAAATTGACTTTTAAAATCAACTAAACACATGTTCTATATCTATATGATATGCTAACTTAATGATTTAAAACCTGGAAACACGAAAAACACCGTAAAACCGGATTTACGCCGTCGTAGTAACACCGCGGGCTGTTTTGGGTTAGTTAATTAAAAACTATGATAAACTTTGATTTAAAAGTTGTTATTCTGGGAAAATGATTTTTATTATGAACATGAAACTATATCCAAAAATTATGGTTAAACTCAAAGTGAAAGTATGTTTTCTAAAATGGCCATCTAGACGTCGTTCTTTCGACTGAAATGACTACCTTTACAAAACGACTTGTAACTTATTTTTCCGACTATAAACCTATACTTTTTCTATTTAGATTCATAAAATAGAGTTCAATATGAAACCATAGCAATTTGATTCACTCAAAACAGATTTAAAATGAAGAAGTTATGGGTAAAACAAGATTGGATAATTTTTCTCATTTTAGCTACGTGAAAATTGGTAACAAATCTATTCCAACCATAACTTAATCAACTTGTATTGTATATTATGTAATCTTGAGATACCATAGACACGTATACAATGTTTCGACCTATCATGTCGACACATGTATATATATTTCGGAACAACCATAGACACTCTATATGTGAATGTTGGAGTTAGCTATACAGGGTTGAGGTTGATTCCAAAATATATATAGTTTGAGTTGTGATAAATACTGAGATACGTATACACTGGGTCGTGGATTGATTCAAGATAATATTTATCGATTTATTTCTGTACATCTAACTGTGGACAACTAGTTGTAGGTTACTAATGAGGACAGCTGACTTAATAAACTTAAAACATCAAAATGCATTAAAAGTTTTGTAAATATATTTTGAACATACTTTGATATATATGTATATATTGTTATAGGTTTGTGAATCAACCAGTGGCTAAGTCTTACTTCCCGACGAAGTAAAAATATGTGAAGGTGAGTTATAGTCCCACTTTTAAAATCTAATATTTTTGGGATGAGAATACATGCAGGTTTTATAAATGATTTACAAAATAGACACAAGTACGTGAAACTACATTCTATGGTTGAATTATCGAAATCGAATATGCCCCTTTTTATTAAGTCTGGTAATCTAAGAATTAGGGAACATACACCCTAATTGACGCGAATCCTAAAGATAGATCTATTGGGCCTAACAAACCCCATCCAAAGTACCGGATGCTTTAGTACTTCAAAATTTATATCATATCCGAAGGGTGTCCCGGAATGATGGAGATATTCTTATATATGCATCTTGTTAATGTCGGTTACCAGGTGTTCACCATATGAATGATTTTTATCTCTATGTATGGGATGTGTATTGAAATATGAAATCTTGTGGTCTATTGTTACGATTTGATATATATAGGTTAAACCTATAACTCACCAACATTTTTGTTGACGTTTAAAGCATTTTTATTCTCAGGTGAATACTAAGAGCTTCCGCTGTTGCATACTAAAATAAGGACAAGATTTGGAGTCCATGTTTGTATGATATTGTGTAAAAACTGCATTCAAGAAACTGATTTCGATGTAACATATTTGTATTGTAAACCATTATGTAATGGTCGTGTGTAAACAGGATATTTTAGATTATCATTATTTGATAATCTACGTAAAGCTTTTTAAACCTTTATTTATGAAATAAAGGTTATGGTTTGTTTTAAAAATGAATGCAGTCTTTGAAAAACGTCTCATATAGAGGTCAAAACCTCGCAACGAAATCAATTAATATGGAACGTTTTTAATCAATAAGAACGGGACATTTCAGTTGGTATCCGAGCGTTGGTCTTAGAGAACCAGAATTTTGCATTAGTGTGTCTTATCGAGTTTGTTAGGATGCATTAATGAGTTTGGACTTCGACCGTGTTTACTTGAAAAATGATTGCTTAACAAATTTTGTTGGAAACTATATATTTTTAACATGTGAATATTATGTGATATATTAATCTCTTAACGCGTTTGATATTATGTGATAGATGTCTACCTCTAGAACAAGTCCCATTGACTCACCTATGAAAGGACCCATCCTAATCCATCCGGACGAAGTCCATATCGATTATAAATGAATCACAATAGTTGATTACATCACGAGGTACTTGACCTCTATATGATACATTTTACAAACATCGCATTCATTTTTGAAAAGACAATATTTCATTACATCGAAAATGGACGGCATGCATACCATTTTATAATATATCCAATCATAATTGGCTTAATAATAATATTAATGAACTCAACGACTTGAATGCAACGTCTTTTGAAATATGCCATGAATGATTCCAAGTAATGTCTCTAATATGAGTTAATGCACAGCGAAAGATTTCTTTAGTACCTGAGAATAAACATGCTTTAAAGTGTCAACCAAAAGGTTGGTGAGTTCATTAGTTTAGCAAAAATAATCATTTCATAATTTTAATAGACCACAAGATTTCATATTTCCATTTCTCATAAACATACGTCTCATGCATAGAGACAAAGATATCATTCATATGGATTGAACACCTGGTAACCGACATTCACAATATGCATATAAGAATATCCCCATCATTCCGGGATCCTCCTTCGGACATGATATAAATTTCGAAGTACTAAAGCATCCGATACTTTGGATGGGACTTGTTGGGCCCAATAGATCTATCTTTAGGATTCGCGTCAATTAGGGTGTCTGTTCCCTAATTCTTAGATTACCAGACTTAATAAAAAAGGGGCATATTCGATTTCGATAATTCAACCATATAATGTAGTTTCAATTACTTGTGTCTATTTCGTAAAACATTTATAAAAGCAGCACATGTATTCTCAGTCCCAAAAATATATATTGCAAAAGCATTTAAAAAGGGAGAAATGAAACTCACACATATAAATATTGTAAAACAGTTAATAAAGCATTTGCATGTATTCTCAGCCCAAAAATGTAATGAGTAAAAAAGGGAGCAAATGAAACTCACCTAATGTATTTTGTAGTAAAAATACATAGATCGACATTGAACAAGTATAGGATTGGCCTCAGATTCACGAACCTATATCATTTGTATATTTATTAATATATATAATCGCAATTGAACAAATTCATATATTATAACTTATGTTACATATTATTTATATTCAATTTTGGGTACAAAAGTGATTAGTGTTTAGATAGTTTTATCAATATATATTTTCAGTTAGTTTTATAAAAAAAAATATACTTGATTTGTTATATATGAATATTTGCATAACATTCGTTAATATGATTAATACATACTTTTATATAATATTACCTATAAATGTATTTTTATATACATAATATTTATTTAGTAAACATATTAATAACGGTAATTAAAAGTTGTATTTGATCATAATAATATTAAAAATAACAATATTGATAACGATAGTAATTATGGTAATTTTATTGTTAATATTAGTTAGGATAATAGTTTTAATGATAATAATAACGATACTCATAATTTTTAATAATAATACTTATAATAATCTATTATCCTTAATAATAATGATACTAATAATAGGAATACATAATGTTAATACTAATAATTATATAAATGATATTAATACTAATATTTATGAAATTGATAGTAAATCGTATTACTTTCTCATTAATAATAATCATCTTAATCTTAATCACAATAATGATAATAATACTAAATAATAAAATTACTAATAATAAATACATTAGTAATACTTATAATATATAAAAAAAATGACAATAATAATAACAATCTTGATAAAAAACCATTATAATCATAATAACATCAATAATAATAATAATAACGATAATAATAATAATAATAATAATAATAATAATAATAATAATAATAATAATAATAATAATAATAATAACAAAAGATAAAGAAACTACCTTCAAAAATCGGTTTTTAAAAAAGATGCCTTGTACTAGACTCGAACCCATGACCTCTCGAAAACACGCTAACACCCATAACCAATTGAGCTAATGCCCATTTCCTGCTTATAATCCATACCCATTTTTATTTAAACTGTTTTCAAATGCCCATCTTCTTCTTCCTCTTAACACTGAACATCATTCGACCAAAAAAATCCTCCAACCTCAGTTTACACATTCGTTTTCTGATTTATTTAATAACCAGAAACGATTACAGATTTTTCAACTTAATTAAAACAAAAGATAGATTAAGCTGGACAGAAAAAAATAAATGAAGAACCCGTTATTAAAACCCAAAATCGAATTCAAATATAGAGACTGTTTTAGAAAATAATTACTTCATGAAAAAGTTTTCAAATCATAATTAGAAACTACCTGAAACGTTAATTTAACTTAAAACGTACAATTGAACTCAAATTTTACAATGAACAGACGAGTTGACTTTTTGAATTCGATACTTTGACTCAAAAATTCTCAATCAAGGAAACGATTTGGAATCTAAGATTTTACAGACAGTTTTAGTGATGAAATCCTAGAAACACTGCGTTAATAGATTTTTAAAATTTGTTAGAAAGTCGAGTTTTTGAAAAATAGAATATAAAACAGGGCAGTCGACGTTTATGATAAAATTCAAGGGATTTTTCTGGGTTTTTAATCTGAAATGTGTTAACAGGAGATCTTATAAGGGTTAAGTATTATTATTACAGTTTAATTGACACTATTGATGATTGTTTCCTAGCTTGATTACTCGACAAAATTTATATTCGGTCAAAAGTTAATTAGATAAATAAAGTAGATGAATTTGTTTGGTTCTGATGATTGAGCTTCAATTTGTACGACTTAAAAGGCATAAAGTAAATTCCCTACAGCAAGGAAAACGATGGAAAACAGAATATGAATTTTATTTGTATTAATATTTGTTTAACACAGTTTTCATATATATATATAATGAATCGTATTTATTTATATATATATATATATATATATATATATATATATATATATATATATATATATATATATATATTTCACAAATTTTTAATATTGATAATGTTTTTAAATAATAAGTATTAATACTAGTAATAATAGTAAATAATAATTTATTAAAAATAATATATAAAAAAAACTACTAATAATACTAATAATTATATTAGTAATCAAACTATATAACAGTAATAATACATATATGGTTATATTAATAAATTTAATAATAACTAATAATAATTTCGAAAATAAAAATAAAAATATAATACTAGTCTCATTAATGATACTAATTATAATTTTAAATAATAAATAATAATCATGAATCAAATGTACCCGATTTCATATAATATCATTAATGATACTGTTATTAATATTAATATTAATATTAGTATTTATATTGATAATGAAGATATTAATTTTAATACAGCAACTATATTTTAGATTGTATTTTATATTATTAATTACATAATATAATATGATAGCCTTTAATGAATATTTGTTATTTATAAATTATATATATAGTATAGTACACATATAATAATAATTAATCATAGAATTCATAGTTATATATATAGATTCATTTTAAATTTACACTCAATTACTTTGTATTCTATTTTTCGTATTTAATTCAAATACTTAAATTATATTTTATAATTTTAATTTAATATACATATACTTATATTTACATATACATATTTATTTACAAACAATTATTCGTGAATCGTCAGGAATGGTCAAAGTCAAATGCATACATGAAAATAGTTCAAACATTATGAGACTCAGTTTAATAGACTTTGCTTATCGTGTCGAAACCATATAAGGATTAAGTTTAAATTTGGTCGAAAATTCCCGGGTCATCACAGTACCTACCTGTTAAAGAAATTTCGTCCCGAAATTTGAGTGAGGTCGTCATGGTTAACAATAAATATGTTTTCTTAACGAATATGAGCTGATAAATAGAGTTTTCATCATTACAGAATAATACATATAAAATAATTTGATTATTCGAAGAGCACGAATGAAACTATCATGAGAGAGGTCCCAACGGACATCGTCCACCTTCGCCCAAAAACTTGTCCAAATTTTTAGCCGTTAGAAAAATAAAAATAAAAAAATTTCAACGGCTATCCCAACGGTCACTTTTACACTATATAAACACCAACCATATACTTCATTTTATACACTCAAACATATATTTCTTTTATATTTCCACGTCTCTCAAAATCAAAATCAAACACTCCCAAACTGCAAAATGTTAACACTTCCCCCAATGATTGTTTCATTCGATGTTCATTACGGAGGTGATTTTCGTAATCAAATGAAGGAATATAAGTGGGGCGACAGTATTTCGTTTGAAGATATCGACATTCGTGATGTTGGTTTACAAGAATTGCTATCCTTTCTGAAGGAAAAAGTTCCGTGTGAATTCACGTCTGTGTTCTTTTATAAAGACGATTATGATGCGGATTGTAGGGCAAGTTTTCTATGTACCGATGATCAATGGTACTTTATAAAAGATACCATTGAAGATCGCGGTAAACGCATTTCTTTGTATGCGGTTCTTGAAGATGAAGAGACGTTGGGTTATCGTTACTTCGATGAATCAGCTGAAGCAGCAGTTGAGGCATCAAGAGAAATACCGATGTCTCCAGAGTACCTCACGGATGGTGAAATGACTGGTGAACGCTACTTTGCAGATGACAATTGACGACGACGAGTAGTTTGATTGTAATCTTTTAATTTTTAATTGTCGTGATGTTTTAATTTTTAATTATTGTAATTTCAGTGTTGTTGTCGAGTTTTATATCTTCCTTTATGTTTCGGAGCTCTTCGTCCTTTTAATCTCCTCTCGATCTCTAGTAAAACGAGTAATGGTCTGGAATTTGTAAGTATGGAGTTTCGAATGAATTTAATGTTATAATCAAGAAAGAACGTAATAGCACGATTTGATTCGTCAAATTACTAGAATCATTGAGAATAGAGCTATCAAGAATATACTTTCTTGATATGTTCTGAAGTTAATTAGAATGAAAGAGTTATGTAACATGACACAAGATGGTGGTATGATCTACTGTGAACCATCATGTCCCATTAGAACTCAGCATGACTTACTGTAATATAATCACGTTGATCAAGTGTCATTATATTATACTAACTCATGCATCAGTTCCCAACATTACTTCTACAACATTCGTATTTTAAGCTTGAAAGTTTACAGAATATAGAAACTAACAGTTTATATATGATGTAACACTGATAGCACGAAGAGATTAATGATTTCAGATAAGAATAGTTATAAAAATATCTTCAGAAATATGGAGGATATTTATAATGAAAGATATGATAATATCTCGGAATATCTAAGATCAGAGGATGATAGAAACTATTGTCTGCAAGGGTTTAGAGTAAGGAACAAGATATTCACTAAAGACTTTAGTAGACATTGAATCATTTGGATTCTTTGAAGTCAAACTTATTCTTTGTGATTTGTCCACGACTTTCTTCATAGTTTCGCATAATCTGCTTTTCGGTACTAAATTCTCTATTGAATGTTTCCAATATATGATACACAGGAAGCACGAAGAGGTATATAATTTCGAACGAGAATATTTATGAAAATATCCTCAGAAATATCGAAGATATTGATGATGATATTTTGGAATTTCTAAGTTCGATGGTTGATGGAGAAAGATTTTCTGCAAGATTTTAACATGACCTCGGAGCAAGATAATCTCTAAAGATTTCAACAGATCCAGAGTTACCTGGATTCTTTGAATATAGGTTATGGTCCTTGTATTTGTCCTTGGTCTCCTTAGTGGTTAGCTCAATCCGTTTTCCAGTTCCAACTTTTATGAGTTTTTCCAACATACAATTCTTTATCATCAAACTTCCGATGATTAAGGTCGTTTACAGTTGTCTACGGTTTCTGTTGCTTCATTCAGTTTTTTTTCAACATTCAGAGTATTGATTTGTAGACTGAGTGCTTTTCAGAATTTCAGAATGAAAGATCATAATTCTAGAGATAAATGTTATACATATAACTGTTGATGTAGATATGCTGTGAGTTTTCAAAGTACTGATTGCCGATTCCTCTACATTTACTGCTACCCTATCTGAATCATTTGTTATCGATCCGAGATGATTTCAAGAAAATTGTGTTTTTAGATGATTAAACGCTGACGGTAATATGGTGGAATATAAAAAGTTCCCGGTAACAATAAATGAACATACATATTAGTCAAGGTGATAATGAGGTTGTTTCGAACGAAAAGTCGAAGTTGATTTGCTGAAGCTGTGACAAAATTTGCTACTTTGAAAAGGGATCGCAAAGTTATTTTTGCTAATAAATGCCAAAGAATCTGATGCGGCTACGTGTTAAACTTTTACTCAGTTGTCGAGAGTTTCTCAGGTGCATAACTATATGCACAAATCTTTCCTTCCGTAAATGAAGTGCGGTTGATTCATCCTATCGATTGAGGTGTTTTCAAGAATCATGAAAGGTTTGAACGCAGATTGTAATCGTCAAGATACAAATGAGGTTTAAAATTAGATCAAGTGGCAAACTTGAAGAATTGTTTAGTTTCATATGTTATAATCAATATTTTAATTCATTTTTAATTGTCCAATCTTGATAGTCCACAACCGATAGTCCACGGTTAACAGTACAATAATTCATATATAGTTTACTTTATAATATTCGAAATAATTAATACTTGTCGTGACCCGTATTTGTCTCAGACTCGATCACAACTCAAAGTATATATATATTATTGTAGAATCAACCCCAACCCTGTATAGAGAACTCGATCATTACTGCATATAGAGTGTCTATGGTGATTCCAAATAATATATATAGATGTGTCGATATGATATGTCAAAACCTTGTATACGTGTCCCGACATTTAAAGTGTGTAAAATAAATAACAGGAATTAAATAACGATAAATAAAGTGCGTAAAGTAAATAACAGAAATTAAATGACAATAAATAAAATTGCGAGAATGTAAATTGCGATAATTAAATTGCGATAAATAAAATGTAATCAGTTAGCTAGGAACAGTTAGCGTGAATTCTTAACAAAATTTCAATTAGTTAATTCGTTTGTTTCTAGCAATTTTTATTTTATCCAATGTTTTTCTTCATTATGCCACTTGTTGGATTCTGATAGGTCAAAATCCAAATATGAAATTGATTGAAAATGGTTATTCTGTGATGAACGGATTCGTATAGCTGTGGTTGCAAGTAGGATAGTAAATGAGTGTTGAATCAGATTCGAAGAACGTACAATGTAACTTATTAATGTGAAATCTTAAATATCCCTCGGGTATTACCTACCCGTTAAAATGTTTTCACCATTAACAATTTGTACAAAAGAATTTTTAATTACAATCTTTATGAAAACATATATACATATATATTTTCTTCAGATGTAATCATGGATTTAATGAGTTAACATAATATTAAACTCATTTAGTTTTCGGTTGAAACTAGAATAAATAATCTTTAAAACTTTAGAGATTACATATTCGCCATGTCGAACGAAGATATATGAGGTAGAACGATACGTAGAACGAAGATCATACTCAAAGTACAGATGATGATATTGAAGCATGGATTTTTGATGGTATTAGTGCTGTTATTAATGGTACTGTTGGTGCTGGTGATGTTGCTGAAGCTGGTACATTTTACACCATATTCTCCGAATTGATTACTCGAGCGCGAAGTTCGTTGACTAATTAGTCCAGGATGATTGTCGGTCGGAACGAGCGGATAGATAAGATTCAGAATTGTGGATAGAATATAATCTTGTCGAGTTACCCTAGAAATGAGACTGAAAATGGTGTCTCGAACAGGTTCGCCGGTAAACGCTTCAGGTTCATTGTCAAGAGGTGAATTCGGCTGGTGGAAGGGATTGCCTTCTGCACGTTTCCATTAATTAAGTCGACTACGAACCAATTAAATGAATTGATAATGGCTGATTAGTTGATTCATGCCGATGACGTTGTTTTCGGAGCTTAGGTGAACATCTATGTCGGAATAGCTGTCGGAATAACTATCGGAATAGTTATCGGAATCTGAGGGACTCGAACTGGTTGCAGGATTCATCTCATACGATCAGATGAAGGATTTTCGATAAGAAATAGATTATAGGATGTAGATTAGTACCATGAAATACATAATTTACATATGCATATAGAATACTAAAATCCCATAAGTTACGGAGGAATCTACGGAATATGTCAGGCAAGGTTTACAGTAAAAGATACGCTAAGATACGAAGTTATCTATACACTATTCATGCAGTCAATGCAGTAAGACGTGTCTAGACTAAGAATGATAAGCAGGTAATTTCCGACAAGAAATGATAAGCAAAACTTTTGACATGCAGACACGGTCGAAGTCCAGACTCGCTAATGCATTTAAACAACTATCGGTTAGACACACTAATGCAAGACCTGGTTCGCTAAGACCACCGCTCTGATACCAACTGAAAGGACCCATCCTAATCCATTCGGACGAAGTCCATATCGATTATAAATGAATCACAACAGTTGATTACATCGCGAGGTACTTGACCTCTATATGATACATTTTACAAACATTGCATTCGTTTTTGAAAAGACAATATTTCATTACATCGAAAATGGACGGCATGCATACCATTTTATAATATATCCAATCATAATTGACTTAATAATAATATTAATGAACTCGACGACTTGAATGCAACGTCTTTTGAAATATGCCATGAATGATTCCAAGTAATGTCTCTAATATGAGTTAATGCACAGCGGAAGATTTCTTTAGTATCTGAGAATAAACATGCTTTAAAGTATCAACCAAAAGGATGGTGAGTTCATTAGTTTAGCAAAAATAATCATTTCATAATTTTAATAGACCACAAGATTTCATATTTTCATTTCTCATAAACATACGTCTCATGCATAGAGACAAAAATATCATTCATATGGATTGAACACCTGGTAACCGACATTCACAATATGCATATAAGAATATCCCCATCATTCCGGGATCCTCCTTCGGACATGATATAAATTTTGAAGTACTAAAGCATCCGATACTTTGGATGGGGCTTGTTGGGCCCAATAGATCTATCTTTAGGATTCGCGTCAATTAGGGTGTCTGTTCCCTAATTCTTAGATTACCAGACTTAATAAAAAAGGGGCATATTCGATTTCGATAATTCAACCATATAATGTAGTTTCAATTACTTGTGTCTATTTCGTAAAACATTTATAAAAGCAGCACATGTATTCTCAGTCCCAAAAATATATATTGCAAAAGCATTTAAAATGGAGTAATGAAACTCACACATATAAATATTGTAAAACAGTTAATAAAGCATTTGCATGTATTCTCAGCCCAAAAATGTAATGAGTAAAAAAGGGAGCAAATGAAACTCACCTAATGTATTTTGTAGTAAAAATACATAGATCGACATTAAACAAGTATAGGATTGGCCTCAGATTCACGAACCTATATCATTTGTATATTTATTAATATATATAATCGCAATTGAACAAATTCATATATTATAACTTATGTTACATATTATTTATATTCAATTTTGGGTACAAAAGTGATTAGTGTTTAGATAGTTTTATCAATATATATTTTCAGTTAGTTTTATAAAAAAAAATATACTTGATTTGTTATATATGAATATTTGCATAACATTCGTTAATATGATTAATACATACTTTTATATAATATTACCTATAAATGTATTTTTATATACATAATATTTATTTAGTAAACATATTAATAACGGTAATTAAAAGTTGTATTTGATCATAATAATATTAAAAATAACAATATTGATAACGATAGTAATTATGGTAATTTTATTGTTAATATTAGTTAGGATAATAGTTTTAATGATAATAATAACGATACTCATAATTTTTAATAATAATACTTATAATAATCTATTATCCTTAATAATAATGATACTAATAATAGGAATACATAATGTTAATACTAATAATTATATAAATGATATTAATACTAATATTTATGAAATTGATAGTAAATCGTATTACTTTCTCATTAATAATAATCATCTTAATCTTAATCACAATAATGATAATAATACTAAATAATAAAATTACTAATAATAAATACATTAGTAATACTTATAATATATAAAAAAAAATGAAAATAATAATAACAATCTTGATAAAAAAAACCATTATAATCATAATAACATCAATAATAATAATAATAACGATAATAATAATAATAATAATAATAATAATAATAATAATAATAATAATAATAATAATAATAATAATAATAATAATAATAATAACAAAAGATAAAGAAACTACCTTCAAAAATCGGTTTTTAAAAAAGATGTCTTGTACTAGACTCGAACCCATGACCTCTCGAAAACACGCTAACACCCATAACCAATTGAGCTAATGCCCATTTCCTTCTTATAATCCATACCCATTTTTATTTAAACTGTTTTCAAATGCCCATCTTCTTCTTCCTCTTAACACTGAACATCATTCGACCAAAAAAATCCTCCAACCTCAGTTTACACATTCGTTTTATGATTTATTTAATAACCAGAAACGATTACAGATTTTTCAACTTAATTAAAACAAAAGATAGATTAAGCTGGACAGAAAAAAATAAATGAAGAACCCATTATTAAAACCCAAAATCGAATTCAAATATAGAGACTGTTTTAGAAAATAATTACTTCATGAAAAAGTTTTCAAATCATAATTAGAAACTACCTGAAACATTAATTTAACTTAAAACGTACAATTGAACTCGAATTTTACAATGAACAGACGAGTTGACTTTTTGAATTCGATACTTTGACTCAAAAATTCTCAATCAAGGAAACGATTTGGAATCTAAGATTTTACAGACAGTTTTAGTGATGAAATCCTAGAAACACTGCGTTATTAGATTTTTAAAATTTGTTAGAAAGTCGAGTTTTTGAAAAATAGAATATAAAACAGGGCAGTCGACGTTTATGATAAAATTCAAGGGATTTTTCTGGGTTTTTAATCTGAAATGTGTTAACAGGAGATCTTATAAGGGTTAAGTATTATTATTACAGTTTAATTGACACTATTGACGATTGTTTCCTAGCTTGATTACTCGACAAAATTTATATTCTGTCAAAAGTTAATTTGATAAATAAAGTAGATGAATTTGTTTGGTTCTGATGATTGAGCTTCAATTTGTACGACTTAAAAGGCATAAAGTAAATTCCCTACAGCAAGGAAAACGATGGAAAACAGAATATGAATTTTATTTGTATTAATATTTGTTTAACACAGTTTTCATATATATATATATAATGAATCGTATTTTTTATATATATATATATATATATATATATATTTCACAAATTTTTAATATTGATAATGTTTTTAAATAATAAGTATTAATACTAGTAATAATAGTTAATAATAATTTATTAAAAATAATATATAAAAAAAACTACTAATAATGCTAATAATTATATTAGTAATCAAACTATATAACAGTAATAATACATATATGGTTATATTAATAAATTTAATAATAACTAATAATAATTTCAAAAATAAAAATAAAAATATAATACTAGTCTCATTAATGATACTAATTATAATTTTAAATAATAAATAATAATCATGAATCAAATGTACCCGATTTCATATAATATCATTAATGATACTGTTATTAATATTAATATTAATATTAATATTAGTATTTATATTGATAATGAAGATATTAATTTTAATACAGCAACTATATTTTAGATTGTATTTTATATTATTAATTACATAATATAATATGATAGCCTTTAATGAATATTTGTTATTTATAAATTATATATATATAGTATAGTACACATATAATAATAATTAATCATAGAATTCATAGTTATATATATAGATTCATTTTAAATTTACACTCAATTACTTTGTATTCTATTTTTCGTATTTAATTCAAATGCTTAAATTATATTTTATAATTTTAATTTAATATACATATACTTATATTTACATATACATATTTATTTACAAACAATTATTCGTGAATCGTCAGGAATGGTCAAAGTCAAATGCATACATGAAAATAGTTCAAACATTATGAGACTCAGTTTAATAGACTTTGCTTATCGTGTCGAAACCATATAAGGATTAAGTTTAAATTTGGTCGAAAATTCCCGGGTCATCACAACCTAATAATAATGAAGAGTCAAATGTAAATTGGAATGATTCGTGGACTGATTCACAAGTTCCCGAAGAGGAACCGGAAGAAGAGTCGGAACCGGATGAAGAATCGGAACCGGAAGAAGAATCGGAACCGGGTGAAGAAATAGAACCGGTGGGGGAAATAATAAAACAGTTAAGTAAAAGAAAATCCTCAACCAACCGACCAAGGTTAATTATGGTCAATGGTGTTTCCGCCAAGGAAGCAAAATATTGGGAGGATTACCAATTCTCCGATGAATCGGATTCCGATGAGAATTCCGATGATGTTATAGAAATTACCCCAAGTGAATTTAAAAAGGCAAAAGAAAATAATAAGGGAAAGGGCATAAAAATAGAGAAATCTAATTCCAACCCCGATGAACTTTATATGTATCGTCAACCCCCGAAGTCCTTAAGTTGTAACAATGACCCGGAAACCTCTAAACCACCAGGTTTTTCTAAACCGTTGTGGAAAACGACAGCTAGTATTAGGGGAACATCATATATCCCTAGAAACTTGGCAAAAAGAACCAGAACCGAAGAAGAAGAAACGAGCGAGTCAGAATAAGATAGTTGTATTCGTGTGGTGTAATATATGTAATATAGTGTGCTTATGCTTTATGAAATATGTAAAAATTGCTTGTATTAATAAGTGTTTTTTTATGAATCTAACTCTTGTCTATTTTACAGTTTAAAAACACAAAATGGATAGACAACCCAATATTTTAAGAGACCTACCTGGAGACATGATTGATGAAATCTTGTCTAGAGTCGGTCAGAATTCCTCGGCACAACTATTTAAGGAGAGATCAGTTTGTAAGACATTCGAAGAACGTTCCAAGAATGTCTTGGTTTATAAGAGACTTTCGTTTGAAAGATGGGGGATATCACATTGGGAAACCCATAAGTTATGATGTGTTTACTTTGACGCATATATTGCGGGGAACCCAAATGCTATTTTACGCAACGGGTTAAGAAATTATTTTGACTCAATGTATCCGAATATAGGACTTCATGATTTAGAAAAGCGGCTAACATGCAACATAAAGAAGCATGCTATGCTTACGGGTTAGTAATGTTCACTTCTCACCAAAGTGAGAAAAAGAACATCGGGCTACAGCTATTAAACAAAACGTTCCCACAAGTGACGGAGTCGGTAATTGGGGTAAGAAATGAGGTTATTAGGTTATTACGAGACTGTTGGTCATTACGTAACCCTCGTCCCTTTGACGACGTTACAACATACTGTCTTATCAACGGCCATAACGGTTATGTTCCACAAGACCAAGGATGGGAAGTAGTCCTAGTAAAACCAGAATGCATGACTTGTTTCTGGACGTATGAATTACGTGTCTTTATTGCCTTTGCTGAACGACTTGTGTACTAGCTAGAATTATCTTCACAACTATCTTGTATCAAAGTTATTGTGTGCTATATTTCATGCTTTATGTAAAATAAGCGGTATTGTAAGTTTGTAAAATATTGTATAAAAGTTTGAACGCGAAATATTATTATAATCAGTTTTTCATATAGAATTGTAGTAGTTGAATTGTATATTAGCTACTAAGTATGAACTTAACGGGTAGGTACTACCCGAATTTAAACTTATAAAACGCTAATATGAAGAAAAAGCTTTTATAAATGAGTTCATATTATGCTACGAAATACTATTAACTACTCTTAATATTCTGTATGATTAACTTGTTCCATTTGACTATTTTGAAAGAAATGGCACCGACTACTCGACACACCGTGAATATGAATGAAGAGGAATTCCGTACTTTTCTAGCTTCAAACATAGCCGCAGTACAGGCTGCGCTACATACCAACAATAACCTTGGATCTAGCAGTACAGGAAATCGTATAGGATACACCTACAAAGAATTCACTGCCTGCAAACCTTTGGAATTTGATGGAACCGAAGGACCGATCGGATTGAAACGGTGGACCGAGAAGGTCGAATCGGTGTTTTCCATAAGTAAGTGTACTGAAGAGGACAAAGTGAAGTACGCTACGCATACCTTCACAGGTTCTGCATTAACATGGTGGAATACCTATCTAGAGCAAGTGGGACAAGATGATGCTTACGCACTACCGTGGTCAGCATTCAAGCACTTGATGAACGAGAAGTACCGTCCCAGAACCGAGGTCAATAAGCTCAAGACAGAACTTAGAGGGTTACGAACCCAAGGATTTGATATTACCACGTACGAAAGACTATTCACAGAATTGTGCCTATTGTGTCCGGGAGCGTTCGAAGATGAGGAAGAGAAGATCGACGCGTTTGTGAAAGGATTACCGGAAAGAATCCAAGAAGATATAAGTTCACACGAGCCCGCCTCCATACAACAGGCATGTAGAATGGCTCACAAACTAGTGAACCAGATTGAGGAAAGAATTAAAGAACAGACGGCTGAAGAGGCCAATGTGAAGCAAGTCAAAAGAAAGTGGGAGAAAAACGGTGATAAGAATCACCAATACAACAACAACAGCAACTACAATAATAATCACAACAATTATCCCAACAATCGCAACATCAATCGCAACTACAACAAACGGCCCAACAACAACAACAACAACAACAGCAACTACAACAATCGTCCCAACAACAATAACAATCGCAACAACAACAACAATCAGAAGCAGCTATGCCAAAGGTGTGAAAAGTATCACTCGGGGTTCTGCACCAAATTTTGCAACAAGTGTAAAAGAACTGGTCATAGCGCGGTGAAGTGTGAGGTCTACGGACCAGGGGTTAACAGAACGAAAGGAACAAATGGTGTCAGAACGAGTAATGGCAGAGCAAGTAGTGTCGGAGCAAGTTATGCCAATGTAATTTGTTATAAATGTGGAAAATCGGGCCACATTATTAGAAATTGCCCGAACCAGGAGAACACGAATGGACAAAGACGCGGAAGAGTTTTCAATATTAATGCGGCAGAGGTACAGGAAGACCCGGAGCTTGTTACGGGTACGTTTCTTATTGACAATAAATCTGCTTACGTTTTATTTGATTCGGGTGCGGATAGAAGCTATATGAGTAGAGATTTTTGTGCTAAATTAAGTTGCCCATTGACGCCTTTGGATAGTAAATTTTTACTCGAATTAGCAAATGGTAAATTAATTTCAGCAGATAATATATGTCGGAACCGAGAAATTAAACTGGTTAGCGAAACATTTAAGATTGACTTGATACCAGTAGAGTTAGGGAGTTTTGATGTGATAATCGGTATGGACTGGTTGAAAGAAGTGAAAGCAGAGATCGTTTGTTACAAAAATGTAATTCGCATTATACGAGAAAAAGGAAAACCCTTAATGGTGTACGGAGAAAAGGGAAACACGAAGCTACATCTTATTAGTAATTTGAAGGCACAAAAACTAATAAGAAAAGGTTGCTATGCTGTTCTAGCACACGTCGAGAAAGTACAAACCGAAGAAAAGAGCATCAATGATGTTCCCGTCGCAAAAGAATTTCCCGATGTATTTCCGAAATAATTACCGGGATTACCCCCACATCGATCCGTTGAATTTCAAATAGATCTTGTACCAGGAGCTGCACCAATAGCTCGTGCTCCTTACAGACTCGCACCCAGCGAGATAAAAGAACTGCAAAGTCAATTACAAGAACTTTTAGAACGTGGTTTCATTTGACCAAGCACATCACCGTGGGGAGCTCCTGTTTTGTTTGTCAAGAAGAAAGATGGTACATTCAGGTTGTGTATCGACTACCGAGAGTTGAACAAACTTACCATCAAAAACCGTTATCCACTGCCGAGAATTGACGACTTATTTGATCAACTACAAGGCTCATCGGTTTATTCGAAGATCAATTTACGTTCTGGATATCATCAAATGCGAGTAAAGGAGGATGATATTCCAAAAACTGCTTTTAGGATGCGTTATGGTCATTACGAGTTTATGGTTATGCCGTTTGGATTGACTAACGCACCAGCTGTGTTCATGGACCTTATGAACCGAGTGTGTGGACCATACATTGACAAGTTTGTCATTGTTTTCATTGATGACATACTTATTTACTCAAAGAATAACCAAGAACACGGTGAACATTTGAGAAAGGTGTTAGAAGTATTGAGGAAGGAAGAATTGTACGCTAAGTTTTCAAAGTGTGCATTTTGGTTGGAAGAAGTTCAATTCCTCGGTCACATAGTGAACAAAGAAGGTATTAAGGTGGATCCGGCAAAGATAGAAACTGTTGAAAAGTGGGAAACCCCGAAAACTCCGAAACACATACGCCAGTTTTTAGGACTAGCTGGTTACTACAGAAGGTTCATCCAAGACTTTTCCAGAATAGCAAAACCCTTGACTGCATTAACGCATAAAGGGAAGAAATTTGAATGGAATGATGAACAAGAGAAAGCATTTCAGTTATTGAAGAAAAAGCTAACTACGGCACCTATATTGTCATTTCCTGAAGGGAATGATGATTTTGTGATTTATTGTGACGCATCAAAGCAAGGTCTCGGTTGTGTATTAATGCAACGAACGAAGGTGATTGCTTATGCGTCTAGACAATTGAAGATTCACGAACAAAATTATACGATGCATGATTTGGAATTAGGCGCGGTTGTTTTTGCATTAAAGACTTGGAGGCACTACTTATATGGGGTCAAAAGTATTATATATACCGACCACAAAAGTCTTCAACACATATTTAATCAGAAACAACTGAATATGAGGTAGCGTAGGTGGATTGAATTGTTGAATGATTATGACTTTGAGATTCGTTACCACCCGGGGAAGGCAAATGTGGTAGCCGACGCCTTGAGCAGAAAGGACAGAGAACCCATTCGAGTAAAATCTATGAATATAATGATTCACACTAACCTTACTACTCAAATAAAGGAGGCGCAACAAGGAGTTTTAAAAGAGGGAAATTTAAAGGATGAAATACCCAAAGGATCGGAGAAGCATCTTAATATTCGGGAAGACGGAACCCGGTATAGGGCTGAAAGAATTTGGGTATCAAAAATTGGAGATATGAGAGAAATGGTACTTAGAGAAGCTCATAAAACCAGATACTCAATACATCCTGGAACGGGGATGATGTACAAGGATCTTAAGAAACATTTTTGGTGGTCAGGTATGAAAGCCGATATTGCTAAATATGTAGGAGAATGTTTGACGTGTTCTAAGGTCAAAGCTGAACATCAGAAACCATCAGGTCTACTACAACAACCTGAAATCCCGGAATGGAAATGGGAAAACATTACCATGGATTTCATTACTAAATTGCCAAGGACTGCAAGTGGTTATGATACTATTTGGGTAATAGTTGATCGTCTCACCAAGTCAGCACACTTCCTGCCAATAAGAAAAGATGACAAGATGGAGAAGTTAGCACGACTGTATTTGAAGGAAGTCGTCTCCAGACATGGAATACCAATCTCTATTATCTCTGATAGGGATGGCAGATTTATTTCAAGATTCTGGCAGACATTACAGCAAGCATTGGGAACTCGTCTAGACATGAGTACTGCCTATCATCCACAAACTGATGGGCAGAGTGAAAGGACGATACAAACGCTTGAAGACATGCTACGAGCTTGTGTTATTGATTTCGGAAACAGTTGGGATTGACATCTACCGTTAGCAGAATTTTCCTACAACAACAGCTACCATTCAAGCATTGAGATGGCGCCGTTTGAAGCAATTTATGGTAGAAAGTGCAGGTCTCCGATTTGTTGGAGTGAAGTGGGGGATAGACAGATTACGGGTCCGGAGATAATACAAGAAACTACCGAGAAGATCATCCAAATTCAACAACAGTTGAAAACTGCCCAAAGTCGACAAAAGAGCTACGCTGACATTAAAAGAAAAGATATAGAATTTGAAATTGGAGAGATGGTCATGCTTAAAGTTGCACCTTGGAAAGGCGTTGTTCGATTTGGTAAACGAGGGAAATTAAATCCAAGGTATATTGGACCATTCAAGATTATTGATCGTGTCGGACCAGTAGCTTACCGACTTGAGTTACCTCAGCAACTCGCGGCTGTACATAACACTTTCCACGTCTCGAATTTGAAGAAATGTTTTGCTAAAGAAGATCTCACTATTCCATTAGATGAAATCCAAATCAACGAAAAACTTCAATTCATCGAAGAACCCGTCGAAATAATGGATCGTGAGGTTAAAAGACTTAAGCAAAACAAGATACCAATTGTTAAGGTTCGATGGAATGCTCGTAGAGGACCCGAGTTCACCCGGGAGCATGAAGATCAGATGAAGAAGAAATACCCGCATCTATTTCCAGAAGATTCGTCAACACCTTCAACAGCTTAAAATTTCGGGACGAAATTTATTTAACGGGTAGGTACTGTAGTGACCCGAACTTTTCCATGTTTATATATATTAATTGAGATTGATATTTACATGATTAAATGTTTCCAACATGTTAAGCAATCAAAATTGTTAAGACTTGATTAATTGAAATATGTTTCATATAGACAATTGACCACCCAAGTTGACCGGTGATTCACGAACGTTAAAACTTGTAAAAACTATATGATGACTACTAACTTAATGATTTTTAAACGAGACATATATGTAACGATTATCGGTGTAAAGACATTTAATGTATATATATATCATATTAAGAGATATTCATACATGATAATATCATGATAATATAATAATTTAAAATCTCATTTGATATTATAAACATTGGGTTAACAATATTTAAAAGATCGTTAACCTAAAGGTTTCAAAACAACATTTACATGTAACGACTAACGATGACTTAACGACTCAGTTAAAATGTATATACATGTAGTGTTTTAATATGTATTCATACACTTTTGAAAGACTTCAAGACACTTATCAAAATACTTCTACTTAACAAAAATGCTTACAATTACATCCTCGTTCAGTTTCATCAACAATTCTACTCGTATGCACCCGTATTCGTACTCGTAGAATACACAGCTTTTAGATGTATGTACTATTGGTATATACACTCCAATGATCAGCTCTTAGCAGCCCATGTGAGTCACCTAACACATGTGGGAACCATCATTTGGAAACTAGCATGAAATATCTCATAAAATTACAAAAATATGAGTAATCATTCATGACTTATTTACATGAAAACAAAATTACATATCCTTTATATCTAATCCATACACCAACGACCAAAAACACCTACAAACACTTTCATTCTTCAATTTTATTCATCTAATTGATCTCTCTCAAGTTCTATCTTCAAGTTCTAAGTGTTCTTCATAAATTCCAAAAGTTCTAGTTTCATAAAATCAAGAATACTTCCAAGATTGCAAGTTTACTTCCAAGTTTTCTAAATCCATTCCAAGTAATCATCCAAGATCAAGAAACCTTTGTTACTTACAGTAGGTTATCTTTCTAATACAAGGTAATAATCATATTCAAACTTTAATTCAATTCCTATAACTATAACAATCTTATTTCGAGTGGAAATCTTACTTGAAATTGTTTTCGTGTCATGATTCTGCTTCAAGAACTTTCAAGCCATCCAAGGATCCTTTGAAACTAGATCTATTTTTCTCATTTCCAGTAGGTTTATCCAAGTAACTTGAGGTAGTAATGATGTTCATAACATCATTCGATTCATACATATAAAGCTATCTTATTTGAAGGTTTAAACTTGTAATCACTAGAACATAGTTTAGTTAATTCTAAACTTGTTCGTAAATAAAAGTTAATCCTTCTAACTTGACTTTTAAAATCAACTAAACACATGTTCTATATCTATATGATATGCTAACTTAATGATTTAAAACCTGGAAACACGAAAAACACCGTAAACCCGGATTTACGCCGTCGTAGTAACACCGCGGGCTGTTTTGGGTTAGTTAATTAAAAACTATGATAAACTTTGATTTAAAAGTTGTTATTCTGGGAAAATGATTTTTATTATGAACATGAAACTATATCCAAAAATTATGGTTAAACTCAAAGTGGAAGTATGTTTTCTAAAATGGTCATCTAGACGTCGTTCTTTCGACTGAAATGACTACCTTTACAAAACGACTTGTAACTTATTTTTCTGACTACAAACCTATACTTTTTCTGTTTAGATTCATAAAATAGAGTTCAATATGAAACCATAGCAATTTTATTCACTCAAAACAGATTTAAAATGAAGAAGTTATAGGTAAAACAAGATTGGATAATTTTTCTCATTTTAGCTACATGAAAATTGGTAACAAATCTATTCCAACCATAACTTAATCAACTTGTATTATATATTATGTAATCTTGAGATACCATAGACACGTATACAATGTTTCGACCTATCATGTCGACACATCTATATATATTTCGGAACAACCATAGACACTCTATATGTGAATGTTGGAGTTAGCTATACAGGGTTGAGGTTGATTCCAAAATATATATAGTTTGAGTTGTGATCAATACTGAGATACGTATACACTGGGTCGTGGATTGATTCAAGATAATATTTATCGATTTATTTCTGTACATCTAACTGTGGACAACTAGTTGTAGGTTACTAATGAGGACAGCTGACTTAATAAACTTAAAACATCAAAATGTATTAAAAGTTTTGTAAATATATTTTGAACATACTTTGATATATATGTATATATTGTTATAGGTTTGTGAATCAACCAGTGGCCAAGTCTTACTTCCCGACGAAGTAAAAATATGTGAAGGTGAGTTATAGTCCCACTTTTAAAATCTAATATTTTTGGGATGAGAATACATGCAGGTTTTATAAATGATTTACAAAATAGACACAAGTACGTGAAACTACATTCTATGGTTGAATTATCGAAATCGAATATGCCCCTTTTTATTAAGTCTGGTAATCTAAGAATTAGGGAACAGACACCCTAATTGACGCGAATCCTAAAGATAGATCTATTGGGCCTAACAAAACCCATCCAAAGTACCGGATGCTTTAGTACTTTGAAATTTATATCATATCCGAAGGGTGTCCCGGAATGATGGGGATATTCTTATATATGAATCTTGTTAATGTCGGTTACCAGGTGTTCACCATATGAATTATTTTTATCTCTATGTATGGGATGTGTATTGAAATATGAAATCTTGTGGTCTATTGTTACGATTTGATATATATAGGTTAAACCTATAACTCACCAACATTTTTGTTGACGTTTAAAGCATGTTTATTCTCAGGTGAATACTAAGAGCTTCTGCTGTTGCATACTAAAATAAGGACAAGATTTGGAGTCCATGTTTGTATGATATTGTGTAAAAACTGCATTCAAGAAACTGATTTTGATGTAACATATTTGTATTGTAAACCATTATGTAATGGTCGTATGTAAACAGGATATTTTAGATTATCATTATTTGATAATCTACGTAAAGCTTTTTAAACCTTTATTTATGAAATAAAGGTTATGGTTTGTTTTAAAAATGAATGCAGTCTTTGAAAAACGTCTCATATAGAGGTCAAAACCTCGCAACGAAATCAATTAATATGGAACGTTTTTAATCAATAAGAACGGGACATTTCAAACTAAGCGTTTCATTAGCGATTAACACACCATCTAAGATGTTTCTCCTTTTTATGAATGCACTCTGTTCAAAACCAACAAGATTCGGTATAACCTTTCGAAGTCAAATAGAAAGAAGTTTCGCAATAATCTTGTAAAAGCTCCCTACTAAACTGATCGGACGATAATCCCCAAGACCATTAAGCTCTGATTTTTTTTGTACAAGAGTAATGAAAGACGCGTTACATCCGTGTGAAATTTCGCCAGAATCCTAGAAAGCATCAATTGTACGTTTAAGATCATCTTTGATTGTACCCCAAAATTTTTATAGAAACCAAGGTTAAACCCGTCGGGGCCGGGAGCTTGCATTCTTTAATTGCATTCCATATCTCAATCTCACTAAACGGTGTCTCGAGAGAATCAGCTTCAGTTGTAGAGATCGAGTGCAAAGCAGGCCCATTAGGCCCAGATACCCCAGACTTAGATGTCAGCCCAGGATCTGTTGTGGGGCCTAAAAGTTGAGGTCTGTTTCTGTTTTGATCAGAAAAATTTTTTTGAAAGTGATTTGTGACAGCCGATTTGATGGTCGGTGGGTGCTCAGTCCAGATCCCGTTAATATTCAACCCGCGAATATTACACTTGTTGTATTTTATACGAATCGTGGAATGGAAGAACTTGGTATTTTCATCTCCGTCTAGGGCTCAACGAATCCGAGCCTTTTGTTTGAGCATATGTGATTTTGTTTTATCCTTTGCCAACCAATTCTTCCTAGCTTCCAACCAATATAGACGATCATTTTCACTTAAACCACCGAGCTCAGCTTTATGTTCCCAACAAGCCACTACTTCTTGGAGATTTTTGATTTCCGCATCAAGGTTACCAAATTCGTTCTTGCCCCAATTTTTTAACTCAGATTTAACGTTCTTCAGCTTATCTCTAAATATGCAATCTTTATGCGAACCCCGAACCGGTTTATCCCAAGCCATTTGCACTACCCGATCAACCCCTTCCTTATTGAACCATTCATCAAACACCTTAAATGGTTTCGGGCCAAAATCTATGATTTTGTCACGAAGCACAATCGGGCAATGGTCCGATTCTTTTCTCTCCAATGCAACCGTTGAGAGATCGTCCCACAATTTTAAGAAACTATTATTTACAAGAAACCGGTCTAACTTACTGAATTTCGTCCCGTCGTCACTTATACGGGTAAATTTCTTCCCATTTATTAGGATATCAATCAGATTATTTCGGCTAATGAACTCGTTAAATATGGATGCACGAGACTGATGGAAAGTACTATTAAGCCGATCCGATTGGTATCTAACTTCATTAAAATCCCCGCACAACACCCACGAAGAATCAGTAGTATCCAGAAGTTGATTTAAAGAGGACCACATCTCCTTTTTACTGACGTCATTGTGAGGGCCATAAACGTTAACAATTATTGATTCATTGCCCGACCCAACCCAGTTTCCTCGAATAGCCAAGAAGAACCTAAAAGGTAAATGTATGATATTTCTTCAATGTGCCCGGATTCAACGTATTATTCGTGATTGTTTTGAACTTTTTCCCTGATCATCTACTGCTATTAACTTTTGGACTTCAAACCTCCTACGAGGTTTTCAAGATTCACCGACTGATCATCTTGTTATAGTTAATTACGACTATAGATGATAAAGCATGGTGATTATCTATTTATGTATCTAATAAATTAGATAGAAAACTTTACTATAAAAAAAATTAGATAGAGGAAATCATTCTAGACGGAGCTGTCTTCCAAATTTTGATAAGGGCCTTGTTCATTTAATAAAAATTAGACCTTTTGTATACAAAAGTTTTAAATATATGTAAGAATAAGTTCATTAAATACTAAAAAATTAGGATAAGTACCAATATCAGTCATAACAATATTTTTCATTTTTTTCATAAGTATTGCATATTGTTGGATTATAGACCCCTTTGGATTATGGGCTTTATGGTACATGTACCGTACCGTACCGATACCGAAAATAAGGAAAATCGAGAACCGAATATCGTACCGAATACCCAAATCGGTACCGGTATCGGTACTGGAATTTTCGGTAGTATACTCGTTTGTCCCGAATTTACACATTTTTTCGATTTTTACAACTTTTCTTTTTTAATTCACACAACTAATATTAGTACACGTTGAATTATATTCACGAATATATCTTTTGACAAGGGTTTCATGGCATTATGAGATATAGAAAGTAGTGTGAATTTGTATGAAGTGATTTGCATGGGTACGGATACCGAATGGTACCGATACCGTACCGGTACCGATACAGAATGGTACCGTACCACATGGTACCGATACCGAAATCGTCTCAAATCAAGAACCGATACCGATATTAAATACCTTCGGTATGGTATTTCGGTACCGATACCGGTACGGTACCGGTACAGTTTCTGTATTTTGCGATTTTTGCTCATCTCTAGTTTTTGTGCAAGCGCACACGTTCTCAAATCCGGCTCTATTTCTTGTATGGCCATGGGTATTAAAAGGGATAAAAATTGAATCTGAAAGAAAACGACTACGTGTGTGCAAATGTGAAAAAATTGTTGAGTCAATGAGACTGTCTATTATATGTAACCAACTTTTGAGTATAGAGCACGACTCATCTAAGCAAAATGAGTTGGTTTACACTTTACCCCACCTTTATCAAAAAAGAAATAGAAAAATGTAATAATGCCCACGAATTAAAATATGATCAATTGTAAGACCCTAAACCCAAGTGTACAGGTGTACATAAACGTTGGATATTTAAACAGAAACTGACATGCTGAGTTTGAGCTTGTGCGCGCCGCGCACAAGCAGTGGTGTGCGCCGCGCACCTATCCTGCGACAGAAATCTGCTTTTTGCTATTTAGAGTTAAATGAAGGGCATTTTGGTCTTTTCACTTGAGGCCGGATGTGTAGCCATATTATCAGTTTGGGATCCAACTTTGGATCATATTTCACATCCACAAACACTCTCATTTCATCTAGAGAGAGAGATTTCTAGAGAGAGATTTGGAGATTTGGGGAAGAAGGAGCTTGAATCGATCAAAAGCTCGAGTATTAAAGTTGTTCATCTCGCTCCTAGCTATGTTGTGGTAGTGTTGGTAAGTTCTAACTCCGAGTTTTCATAGTTTGATTAGTGTTCATAATTGGGGTTTTGAATTGGGTGTTCTTGAGTAAACCCACTAGTTGATAATTAGGTGATTGAGCTAGTAAATGGTGTTGATAACCATTGTTGGTGGGTTTTGGGTTGGATGATGGAATTGATTAGTTGATAATCATGTTCGGGTGTTAATATCACTAGTTAACTTAGGTTATAAGTGATTAATTGTGTAAGCTTGCAAAATGGGTGTTTTGACTTGAGATTAGGTCAAAATGGGTTTTGTGTAAATTGATGCAAGTAATATGTTTTGATGATGAAACCTTGAGTAAAATGAGTTGTTGGAACATAATCACTAGTCAATTGTGATTATGGGGGTTTTCGGGTGAGATTTGACTTACTCAAAGTGGAAGTAAGTGCAAATGGGTCAATATTGCACTTATTGGTGTTTTGGGTATAAGCTAGAGTGTTTAGCTTATTTGTTTGTGAATTACTTAGGTGATTTGCATTTAAACGTTTAGGAGCTCAAGCGGGATTGCTTTTCAAGTAATCGAGGTGAGTGGAATATTTATACGTTTATGTATATAATTTGGTTGCTTGTGTGCGGCGTGGTAAGTGACATTCGTTAGGATTCACTTTTCGGGGACCACAATTGGGTTGGAAAATATAGTGAGTGATATCCGTATGGATAGCTCTTAGTTGGCTATATTTGGTTGCGATATGTGGTGAGTAATATCCGGAAAGAATAACTCTTTGTCGACCACGATTGGAGGTAAGGCATGTGACGAGTGATTAATGTTTAACCTATCGCTCTTCGTTGGTCACATGTGTGTGTTTTGTTATGTAGTGAGTGATTAATGGTTGACCTATCACTCTTCGTCGGCTACATGTGTGCATTTGGTTATGTGGCGAGTGATTAATGGTTGACATATCGCTCTTCGTCGGCCACATATGTGTGTTGGGGTAAGTGGTGAGTGTTATCCGTTTGGGGATCCACTCTTCGTTGGCCACTTATCGTAGGATGGTAAGCGGTTCCGCTTTTCGTCGGCCATCCTTGTAATTGAGGTAAGTGTTAACGTTTTGGTTGCACTTTTCGTCGGCCTCATGGTGCGTAGTAGTGAGTGGTTAATGATTTTGACCTACCGCTCTTCGTCGGCCACGTACGCGTTGCGATGTGTGGTGAGTGGTTAACGTATTTGACCTACCGCTCTTCGTCGGCCACCATCGAGTCGAATGTCGACATTGTGTATATTGGGTTGTGTAAGTGTTATTAACGTTGTACGTATGATTATTCGATTATTGCGGTTTGCTAATGATATTGCGTTGTTTGTGTAGGTGTATGCAAGTGATTGAATTATGTATGTATGCGTATAAGTATTGCATTCACTAAGCATTAGCTTACCCTCTCGTTGTTTACATTTTTAGGTTCGGAGGCGGACGTGGCAAGGGTATGCTCGGGATTAGATGAATTCCCTTTTGATGCTTGCTTGAATTACTTTCGGTTTCGACTTAGGATTGGGTAGTTCATCCCCAAACATCATGCTTGTAGTTGTGTTTGGAACTTAAACTCATGTAGTCGAAAACTTGTATTTTGTACGAAAGTCGTAAAACGGCCGATGTGAGCCCGGTGTTGTAAAACCTGTTTTATTATTGAAACGTGTTAGTTTTATATATTATAAAATGTTGTGAAAAGTGTTTAGTCTAAAAGTGTCGGGAAGTAGGAGATCATTAAACGAAAATTAGAAATTTCGGACAGAACTGTTTTGGCTTTGTACGCGCCGCGCACATTGAGGGTTGCGCGCCGCGCACCCTCCTGTATAAAAAAAAATTTATCTTGCGTATTCGGTTGGATAACGGGTTGGGTCGTTACAAGTGGTATCAGAGCATGGTCTAAGGGATTTAGGTGACTTGAGATAGGCGCCTAGACTTAGACTTTTTGTGTGTGCTTATTTGTTGCGGGACTTGTAGGATTACGGGTCGGTTTGGGTTTTAGTTAGTGCCTTAGAGAATAGGTGAACTAGCTATGTATTGATTATGTTGTTACTAATTGTGTTATTTTGTGTTGAACATCTAGCGAGATGGTTGTTGTATTCATGAGCTCGGCATGGCGTGTGAGCGTAATAATGCTTCGCGACCATTATTACTATTGCAAGCTAAGTCAAGCAAGTGATGTACAACAAGTATTGGACTAGATGGGATGTACAAACGGTGGTATATTTATATGATTGTGAATATTGATCGTGGCAGTGTATGTAATTTATTCGTGTTGCGTTCCTAACTGAGTTCATTTCTTAGAATGAAGACGAGGAACAGACATGATATTGATGATCAAGGCGAAGACTCCGAGTTCACGGCCAAGGTTGAGGCCATTATACAAAGGCATCGTGCGGCCCTTCTAGAGGACGTTACGAAGATGTTCCTAGATTCGATTAATGAGGAGGTAGTCGATCTAGTCAAGGAACAAGTTAAGGTTGTTCTTCAAGAGGATAATGTGGGAAGGCGAGACTTCTACTATAAAAACTTCAAGGATGTTCAACCTCCCACTTTTGATGGCGAACGAGACCCACTCAAGAGTGCTCGATGGATCTCTGATATGGAGGGGGCCTTTCGTACTAGTGAGTGCCCTCTCGATAAGAAGATGAGGTATGGTAGTAGTATGCTAAGGGGTGACGCCAAGTTATGGTGGGATGCGAAAATCCAACTCTGTGGTGAGGAACAATGTATGGAGTTCACATGGGACGAGTTCAAAGCGGAATTTTTCAAGGAATACCGAACTTCGGCCAATCTTTCTAAGCTTAAGGACCAGTTGCGTGCTTTGAGGCAAGGGTCAATGGATTTAAACACTCTCAAATTCGTTTTCTTATCGAAGACCCAATTTTGCCCGGAATACGTCGGGAATGACCACATGTTAAAGGAAGACTTTTACCGAACCTTGAACGATCATTACCAAGAGAAGATTAGTAGGAATTCGGTAAAAACTTTTGACGAGTTGTTTGACATGGCGAAGGGTTTTGAGACGATTGTCCTGAAGAAGAGTGGTTCCGATGTTAGTAAACGGAAGTCCAAAACTACGATGCTTTCGAACAAAAAGAGTAAGAGTGTTTCCGAGGGTTTCGGAAGTGTGAAGAAGAGTGGTACCGGTGGTTTTATACCCATGTGTTATAATTGCGGACAACGGGGTCATTTGTCGCGCGAATGTACGAATGCGAAGTCTAACAAGGTTACATGTTTTAATTGGCCAAAAGGAGGGACACCGAAAGTCGGCGTGTCCGGAATTAGTTGGTGATGCATGAGAACCTGACGACGATGTTCAGGTACTTTTGATATTTCTTTTGAAATGCACTTATGATTTTGTTTAATGCATTTTGTGTTAATGCGTAGTGTGATGAGGGGTAGCGTTCCTTATGGAATTACCCTATGATGATGGTCGGATTGACGGGCGAAGGGCGTAAGACTTGGTGCTTCCAAGCATTCCTTAGTGTTGGGCGAAAGATTTTACCAAGCCATGAGAATGGGTTTGGAGTTATTTTGGTAGCGCGTAGTCGCTTTTGTGTCGTAATTGATGAAACATAAGTTTCGTCGGGTACGGATGACTTAAGGTCACCTTAGTGTTGTGATGGGTGACATCGGATGAATGGGACCCACGAAGTCGAGTCTTTCGGTCTCGATGAATGTTGGTAGTGGAGTCTATGCGACGCGTGGTCAGGTGCCTCTTTCATACCTGCAAGCGTAATGTTCGACTCCGACGATGTTGTGATTACATTCTACTTAGGGTACCGGAGAGAAACCCTTAGGTACATGAGTGACTAGGTGGAACTTTAACAAGCTATGGCAATCGGATGATTGCAAGAATAAAGTTTGTGTAATTTGTGATGAACTCTTCGTTCGAAGTGATTAAGTATAGGTTAAGATCCTTTGTATGCTCAAGGTTGGAGCAAGATGTAGTGATGGGTCGTGTGAACCCAATGGTTAGAAAAGTCTACCTTTTGGTAGCATTGTACGGTTGTACAAGGTGCGTGTTGTGTTGGCTTTTTGTCGTTGCTTAAATGATGCCAACGGGTGACGGTGAGCGTCAAATTCTAGTGTTGAAATTGAATTCTTGGGAATTCGAGTACTACGACCGATGGAGAGATGGGTCACGTAGTTCGGAGAGTGGAAATTATCGCAGGATGATGTTACCAAGCGATGCGGTTATGGAACATAGTTTCCAAGTGGGGGAGTTACACTCCCACACGAGGAGGTTTTAGTGTGAAACTTCGGATGATGCTCATGGTAGATCCGGAGTTAGTGTCGGGACCTAGATTGGTCGATTTGTGGTAGAGTACAATTTTGGTTAAATTGTATTTATTGTTTTGGATGTGAATTACTACTCGAGGTAGTAAAGTGCTTAAGCTCATTAAGGGGTAAATGGGCGGGCTCGTTGAGCAAGATAAGGTCCCGTAGTTGAGGGATGATGTGCCAATTTCTCTTTTAGAGAATTGTATTCTTGAACCTATGCGTGATATAGGTTATGTTTTGCGTGATCGTGATATCGATGTTTGTACATACGTATGATTTCGTGTACGGGAGATTCCAAGTCGAGTGGAATGAGTCTAAGTATGCGTATATACTTAGTTTGTTTGTATGTATTGTGCAAGTGCTATCCAATTGTGAGGATTCACTTTTCGTTGGCCACGGTTGGAGTGTGATAAGTAGTAAGTGTATCCGTTAGGATTCGCTTTTCGTTGGCTACTTATTGGTGTGTGGCATGCGTTTTCCGTTAGAAATCATTTTTTTTTGTTTGGCTATGTGTGAGGAGAGGTAAGTGTGATCTGTAAGGATGCGCTTTTTGTCGACCTCTTGTTGCGTAGTGGTAAGTTGTGACAACCCAGAAATTTCCGATCAAATTTAAACTTGATCTTTATATGTTTCTGACACGATAAGCAAAGTCTGTAATGTTGAAATCTCAAAAACTTTGAACTATGTTCATGTAATTAATTACCCGTCGACTGCTCTTGACGATTCACGAACAATTTGTGACAACCCGAAAATTTTCGACCAAATTTAAACTTAATCTTCATATGAATTCGACAAGATAAGCAAAGTCTGTAATGTTGAAATCTCAAAAACTTTGAAAACTATGTTCATATGTTCAATTAACCTTTGACCATTCCCGACGATTCACGAACAACTATATATATATATATATATATATATATATATATATATATATATATATATATATATATATATATATATATATATATGGGAGGATCAATGGGGAAATAAGCAATCGGGGGGAAGCGGGGGGAAGCAAAATATTTTATTTTATTTTCATTTTTTTGGAATTTTTTTTCCGGCATCAAGATCACACGAAAATATGAACATTTAGAAGAGACACTTCGTGATGAATATTATTATTTAGGCGGGAAAACGATCGACAAAAATAACATTCAAGATAATATTGTTCGTGAAGAATATGAACGTTTTTTTCATTCATGTTTTGTGAAGTAAAATTTAGCCCGATTTAGAGTTTAGGGTTTAGGGTTTAGGGTTTGGTGTTTTGGATTTATTCCATAAACCCAAAACACCAAACCCTAAACCCTAAACCCTAAACTCTAAACCGTTCGTGTTAAAAACTCAATCTAAATCTTAAATCTAAACCCTAAACCCTAAATTTCTAAACCCTAATATCTAAACCCTATAAACCCTAATATCTAAAAACTAATATCTAAACCCCAATAGCTAAAACCTCAACATACACTCGAAAAACACGAGAATTGTTATATATTACTTCTTCGAGCGTTTTCCCGCCAAAATAAAAACATTTATCACAAAGTGTCTCTACTAAATGTTATATTTTCATCTCATCTATAATGTTCGTGAACAAGGTTTTTCAAAAAACGAAAGAAAAAAAAGTTTTTGCTTCCCCCGCTTCTCCCCGATTGGTTACTTCCCTCTTGATCCTACCACTATATATATATATATATATATATATATATATATATATATATATATATATATATATATATATATATATATATATGTGTGTGTGTGTGTGTGTGTATATATATTATTATAAATTAAAATATTATATGAGTTAATTAATATTGTAAATAAAATAATATATGATAAAATAAATCTATATATATGTAAGGTATATTGAATATATATTTATATGGTTTCGAACTTATTTAGTAAGCGAAAATAACACTCGTTTGTCAGTCGATCGATATTAAGTAAGTTAAATTCAAACTTATATGATTTTAAAATAAACGATGATTCGAAAATGAGTTCTATAAACTTTAGGCTTACTAAAAATGTATTTAGGATCTAGTTATTAAATTTTAAAACTTTTTATATTTTACTTGGGGTTGGGAGTGAATAATTAATGTAATTTTTATTTAATAATTAATGATTGAATTTTATACCATAATAACCAAAATAAATAAATATAGTTAAATTAAAAATATGGGATTTTTCTGAACACTTTTATTCGCCACTGAGTAACAACGGAGTACGAATTTCAGTCCATGAATGAAATAGTAGACGACGGCTAACTTAATCTCACGTTTTTATTATAATTATTATTATATTAATATTATTATAAAGTTTCTGTTATTGATTGATAAAATTTTGTTCCTTTCACAATCACACTCTTATAATGTTTACATATGCATTGGATTCAGTCGACATTCCACTTGCAACCTTTGATCATTATCATACTTTATCTTTCCTTTCTATTTTACTGTATCATTCTGTACCAACCCACTATACTCTATAATATCTAATGAATATATGATATATGTAAGAAGTATATTATATATGTATATATCTATAACCATCCATATATCACACCCTTAATTATGTTCCTAATGAACCGAGACCAAGCAACATATAAACACCCTCACATATTGTTTGATCACCGCCACCCTCTTCCATTTAGATGCCACTCCCAAGCTCCGCCAACCCCCACCATGAACACCCCATGATCGATATCCTGTTTCTAGTTCAAACAAAAGTCACTTGAGATAACCACCAAACCAACACCATTGAGCAACAACCATCGGCTACCACCTCAATCCACCATAATTTGCATCACCTTATCTAAAACATTCCCCACCACAATCACCTTTTCAACACCATGATAACCATCGACATAACCAATCACCTCCATAAAGCTCACTTATATTTGCTTTCGATTGTCACCTTATAAATCATAACCAATACGATCCATCTTTTATCATTAGTTAACGATACCATGCTTGAACCATATCACCACCTGCAGCCACTAATCGCTGCTGCTATAATTATCATCCGGCCACCACAATTCATCTTTATTACATCATTTAAATCTTACCACCAAACACCCACTTAATTCCATCGGATAACTGCTACTGCTACTTTGCTCTTCCTGCTCGTTTTCCAGTCCCAAACCGTCACCCTAAATCACCATGATCCGCCATCCATGACCACCACAACCTACGGCCACCATCACCCGCCATTTTTTTTGCTCCCTCTCCTCCTCGTTCGAAGAAAACCACCCATTTAACAACACTCTTCTTCTTCACACTTTAAAACCGCCATCATCACCATCGTGAAATTAACACCACCAAGAACACCACAAGCTCACCACCATGAACAACCATTATCAAACACCCTTTATTATTTTTTTCTTTCTTCTTCTTTTCTTCACTACCACTGTAATGCTTGCTGCTATGTTGTGTTTATCATACGTTTTCTGTTTTTGGTGATCGAAACCAACGAAAACCGGTTACTTTTATTTCCTGTTTCTATTGGAACTAAGAACAACACAACACCCCTCTCTCTCCCTCTCTTGTTTTCTCCCTCTCTCTCTCTCTCTCTCTTCTGTTTGCAGCCGAAAAAATCGTTAGAAAACCACCACCACTGCCGTGTTTTGCTGCTATTCCGATTCTACTTCTGACTGCTACTGTTACGTAGTATGATGATGACAATAAAGATGAAAGACGATGAATAGTGTAAGAGAATGATCTGATAACGACTTGATATTGATCGAATTGATACTGCTATTTTTTTTATCTGTTGCTGAGTCAGGCGAATCCAATGATCTACCCACGTATACTATGATTAATTACTGGATCGATTTTTTGATGGACTACTTAGGGTTTTTACATCATGGGCCGTATTCTGTTTATTGGGCCGGGACCCAACTAGTTTATGGTTGGGCTGAGTCAGATAGGATGAGATATACAGAAATGGGTTACGAACATATTCAGAATATCAGAGATGGAGGAATGGTTTGAGTTGTGTTAGGGTATTCGAGAGGTCACGGGTTCGAACCCGGTCTGTGGCTTTTTTTGAAAACCTCATTCTTTAAGGTAGCACTTTAGAATTATTAATATTTCATTATTATTATTAATTATTGTTGTTATATGATTAATATTAATATCATTAATAAGTATATCATTATTAAGTATTAGCATTAGGTATTATAAGTATTATTATTATTATTATTATCATTAATATCATTATTATTATCATTATTATTAATATTATTACTAATATAATTAGTATTGTTATTATTAGCATTAACATTATTATCGCTACAATTATTACTAAGGTTATAAATATTGATACTAATATCATTTTACTTATTTATTTATTACTAATACTAAAATATTTTAATTTAATACATTAACATTGATAAATCGCCTTTTAATTTAATATTAGGTATTTACTTCAAATTATTGAAAATAAATATATTTAACTTACGATGAGTTAAAAATCATTATTATTACCATTATATTAACAATACAATTAGTATTATCATTATTATCATTTTTACCATTATTAATATTATTTTAGTATTATCATAAATACTATTTTTTAACAAATAAATCATATATATATATATATATATATATATATATATATATATATATATATATATATATATATATATATATATATATATATATATATATATATATATATTTAATACATATAACGTAACAAAAGTAATATTTTTATATACAAAATGAATATATGAAACATATATATATATATATATATATATATATATATATATATATATATATATATATATATATATATTAATATAAAAATGGTATAATTAATAAACTTATATATATTTGTTTGACTATAATTATGTGTGTAAATATATATATACAAATGATATAGGTTCGTGAATCCAATGCCAGCCTTACACTTGTTCAATGTCTTCATATGTATTTTTACTACAAAATACATTATTGTGAGTTTCATTTGCTCCCTTTTTAAATGCTTTTGCAATATATATTTTTAGGACTGAGAATACATGCGCTGCTTTTACAAATGCTTTACGAAATAGACACAAGTGATCGAAACTACATTCTATGGTTGGATTATCAAACCGAATATGCCCCTTTTTAGCTTGATAGTCTAAGAATTGGTGTTTATTCTAATTGCCACTAATTGACGCGAATCCTAAAGATAGATCTATGGGCACTAACAAGCCCCAGTCAGAGAATTTGAACTGCTTTAGTACTTCGATTTATCATGTCCGATGTGAGTCTCGGAATGATGGGGATATTCTATATGCATCCTGTTATGGTCGGTTACCAGGTGTTCACCATATGAATGAATTTTAATTCGTGAGTTACGCGTGACAATATATGAAATCTTGTGGTCTATTAAAATTATGGAAATGATTGATTATGATAAACTAATGAACTCACCAACCTTTTGGTTGACACTTGAAAGCATGTTTATTCTCAGGTATTAAAGAAATCTTCCGCTGTGCATTGGCTCATTTTAGAGATTTTACTTGGAGTCATTCATGACATATTTCAAAAGACGTTGCATTCGAGTCGTTGAGTTCATCAAGATTATTATTAAGTCAATTATAGTTGGATATATTATGAAATGGTATGCATGCCGTCAACTTTCGATGTAATGAAAGTTTGTCTTTTTAAATACGAATGCAATGTTTGTAAAATGTATCATATAGAGGTCAAGTACCTCGCGATGTAACCAAATGTAATGTATTCGTCCAGATGGATTAGGACGGGTCGTTATAGGTGGTATCAGAGCGGTGGTCTTAGTGAACCAGGTCTGCATTAGTGTGTCTAACTGATAGTCGTTAGGATGCATTAGTGAGTCTGGACTTCGGCCTTAGCTGCATGTTAAAAAGTTTTGCTTATCATTTCTTGTCAGAAATTACATGTTTATCATTCTTAGTCTAGACACATCTTACTGCATTGATTGCATGAATAGTGTATAGATAAAATTCATATCTTAGCGTATCTGCTAAATCATATTTTAGTGTATCTGTTACTGTAAACTTTACCTGACATATTCCGTAAAATCATCCGTAATCTACAAAATCTTTTGTTCTGTATATATAGATATTCTATGCAATTAGAATACCATCCGATAGTCGAAAATCATTTCATATCGAAAAATCCTCTATTTAATCGTATGAAATGGAACTCTCCACTAGTTCAAGTCCCTCGAATTCCGACATGGAGTCCCACTCAAGCTCCGAAAGTAGTGTGACCGAAATGGACCAACCAATCAGGCATCATCTATCCTGGATGAATTGGGGATGGGTTCGTAGTCTACTTAATCATTGTAGACAAGAAGAAGGTGATCCCTTCCACCTACCTTATTGCCCTCTCAACGAGGAACCTGAAGCACTTACCGGCGAACCTATCCGAAACACCATTTTCAGCCTTATTTCCAGAGTATCTCATCACGATTATATACTATACCAAATTCTAGATCTTATTTATCCGCTCGTCCGAACCGACAATCACCCAGGTGTAATAGAAGAAGTCAACGAGCTTCGCGCCCGGGTAGTAGTTTTGGAGAATATGGTGCAAAGGTTACAAGCACCAGCAACAGCACCGGCAGCAACAGTACCACCAGCAACAACACCAACAGTACCATCACCACCACCAACAGCAACATCTGCATCCCACACCTCGACATCACAATCTGTACCTCGAGCATCAACATCGTACTTACCATAGATACCAAGGAGTACTAATAAGAATCAACGATGAAGTATTGATTCATAACTTCATTGGAGAACTATTAGGCGACGATTATGTAATCTCTAAAGTCTTAGAGATTATTTATTTTATCTCAAACCAAAAAGCAAATGAGATTAATATAATATTAACTCATAAATCCATGATTACATCTGAAGAAAATATACATGTATATATGTTTTCATAAGGATTGTAATTAAAAATTCTTTTGTACAAACTGTTAATGGTGAAAATATTTTAACGGGTAGGTAATACCCGAGGAATATTTAGATTTCACATTAATAAGTTACACTGTACATTCTTCGAATCTGATTCAACAGTCATTTACTATCCTACTTACATTCACCGATATACGTATTCGTTCATCACAGAATAACCATTTTCATTCAATTTCATATTTGGATTTTGACTTATCAGAATCCAATAAGTGGCATAATGAAGAAAACATTGGACAAAATAAAATTTGTTAGAAACAAACAAATTAACTATGAGAAATTCTGTTAAGAATCCACGCTAACAAAGTCCTAGCTAACTGTTTCTAGCTAACTGTTAATTCCTTATTACATTTATTTATCGCAATTTAATTATCGCAATTTAAATTCTCGCAATTTTATTTATTGTCATTTAATTTCTGTTATTTATTTTACGCACTTTAAATAACGGGACACGTATACAAGGTTTTGACATATCATATCGACGCATCTATATATATTATTTGGAATAACCATAGACACTCTATATGCAGTAATGTTCGAGTTAGCTATGCAGGGTTGAGGTTGATTCTACAATAATATATATACTTTGAGTTGTGATCGAGTCTGAGACATGTATACAATGGGTAACGAATACGTATTAATTAATTCGAATATTATATATTAAACTACATATGAATTATTGAACTACTAATTGTGGACTAACAACATTAGACAATTAAAATGAATTAAAATATTGATTATAATATATGAAACTAAACATTTCTTCAAGTTTGCCACTTGATTTCATCTTAAACCTCATTTGTATCTTGATGATTACAATCTGCGTTCAAACCTTTCATGATTCTTGAAAATACCTCAATCGAGAGGATGAACCAACCGCACTTCATCTACGGAAGGAAAGATTTATGCATATAGTTATGCACCTGAAAAACTCTTGGAACCTGAGTAAACGTTTAACACGTATTTGTGCTAGCTCCTTTGGCGTTGTTATTACTGAAAATAATTTTACAATCCCTTTCCAAAATAGCCAATTTTGTCACAGCTCCAGCAAATCAACTTCAATTTTTTATAACAATTAACCCTTCATCATCGTTACCGGGGAACTGTTTATATCCCACCACAGTAGCAGAAAACTTACCAACAACTTCATTACTCATTGGCTTAAATCTCTCCGATAAATCACTATATTTATTCATTGAAACCCTATCATATACTCATCCGCATCTTGTAACGAGAACTGCCATACCAAGTACCGGGAAATCAGCAATCAGTATTTTGAATCTCGCAGCGTTTCTACATCAATAGTTATATGTATACATATAACAATTATCTCTTAGAATTATGATCTCCCATTCTGAAATTCTGAAAAGCAATATAGTCTACGAATCAGTTCTTTGAATTTAGAGAAAGCTGATGAAACAGCGAAAACTGTTGATGACTTTAACAGTCAAAAGTATGATGATAAAGAATGGAGTGTTGGAAACGCTCAATAGAAAATTTAGTACCGAAAAACGAATTATGCGAAACCATGAAGGAGGCTGTGAATAAATCACAAAGACTAAATCTGCCTTCAAAGAATCTAAATGATTAAGTATTTGTTGAAGTCATTAACGAATACCTTGCTTCTGATTCTAAACCTTTACGAACAAATCTTATTCATCATCTATCGATATTAGAAATTCTAAGATATTACCGTATCTTTCATTATAAATATCCTCGATATTTCTGAAGATATTTTCATAACTATTCTTATCTGAAATCATTTATCTCTTCACGATATCAGTATTATATCAGAAAGGAAACTAATTTAGTTTCTATATTCTGAAGAAAAAAAAAAATTCGAATTTAAAATTTGAATGTTTTTGAAGTAGTGTTGGGAACTGAAGCATGAGTTAGTATAATATAATGACGCTTGATCAACGTGATTATATTACATTAAGTCATGCTGAGTTTCTAATGGAACATGATGATTCACAGACCATAACGTCAGCATGTGCCATATTACACGACTCTTACATTCTATCAAAGCTCTAAACATAATCGAGAACATATTTTCCTGATAGTTCTATCTTTTCTCATAAATTCTAATAATTTAACAAATCAGATCGTGCTATTACAATTTCTTTCTTAGAACATTAGTGAGGATCATAATTTTCTTAATTCCAGAAGGATCAAATCATTAGAAGATTTTCTTGAATTCCAGAAATCAATTGTGACTACGTCAGGAGTTAAGACGAACCTTTATTTCTTCAATTCACTCTTTTGTGATAACTTCACTCATACGCTTCGAATAATCGAATTGTTTTATCTGTATTACTCAATAATGATAAAACTCTAACTCATATGCGTCATGAAAACATACTTATTGTCAACCATGACCATCTCAATCAAATTTCGGGATGAAATTTCTTTAACGGGTTGGTACTGTGAAAACCGGGAAATTTCTGACCAAATTTAAACTTAATCTTCATATGAATTCGACAAGATAAGCAAAGTCTGTAATGTTGAAATCTCAAAAACTTTGAAAACTATGTTCATGTGTTCAATTAACCTTTGACCATTCCCGACGATTCACGAACAACTATATATATATATATATATATATATATATATATATATATATATATATATATATATATATATATATATATATATATATATATATATATATATATATATATATATATATATATATATATTAATTATTATAAATTAAAATATTATATGAGTTAATTAATATTGTAAATAAAATAATATATGATAAAATAAATCTATATATATGTAAGGTATATTGAATATATATTTATATGGTTTCGAACTTATTTAGTAAGCGAAAATAACACTCGTTTGTCAGTCGATCGATATTAAGTAAGTTAAATTCGAACTTATATGATTTTAAAATAAACGGTGATTCGAAAATGAGTTCTATAAACTTTAGGCTTACTAAAAATGTATTTAGGATCTAGTTATTAAATTTTAAAACTTTTTATATTTTACTTGGGGTTGGGAGTGAATAATTAATGTAATTTTTATTTAATAATTAATTATCGAAATTTACACCATAATGACCAAAAAAATAAATATAGTTAAATTAAAAATATGGAATTTTTCTGAACACTTTTATTCGCCACTGAGTAACAACGGAGTACGAATTTCAGTCCATGAATGAAATAGTAGACGACGGCTAACTTAATCTCACGTTTTTATTATAATTATTATTATATTAATATTATTATAAAGTTTCTGTTATTGATTGATAAAATTTTGTTCCTTTCACAATCACACTCTTATAATGTTTACATATGCATTGGATTCAGTCGACATTCCACTTGCAACCTTTGATCATTATCATACTTTATCTTTCCTTTCTATTTTACTGTATCATTCTGTACCAACCCACTATACTCTATAATATCTAATGAATATATGATATATGTAAGAAGTATATTATATATGTATATATCTATAACCATCCATATATCACACCCTTAATTATGTTCCTAATGAACCGAGACCAAGCAACATATAAACACCCTCACCTATTGTTTGATTACCGCCACCCTCTTCCATTTAGACGCCAATCCCAAGCTCCGCCAACCCCCACCATGAACACCCCATGATCGATATCCTGTTTCAAGTTCAAACAAAAGTCATTTGTGATAACCACCAAACCAACACCATTGAGCAACAACCATTGGCTACCACCTCAATCCATCATAACTTGCATCACCTTCTCCAAAACATTCTCCACCACAATCACCTTTTTAACATCATGATAACAATCGACATAACCTATCACCTCCATAAAACTCACTTATTTTTGCTTTCGATTGTCACCTTATAAATCATAACCAATACGATCCATCTTTTATTATTATTTAACGATACCATGCTTGAACCATATCACCACCTGTAGCCACTAATCGCTGCTGCTACAATTATCATCCGGCCACCACAATTCATCTTTATTACATCATTTAACTCTTACCACCAAACACCCACTTAATTCCATCAGATAACTGCTACTGAAACTTTGCTGTTCCTGCTCGTTTTCCAATCCCAAAACATCACCCTAAATCACCATGATTCGCCATCCATGACCATCACAACCTACGGCCACCATCACCCGCCATTTTTTTGCTCCATCTCCTCCTCGTCCAAAGAACATCACCCATTTAACAACACTCTTCATCTTCACACTTTAAAACCGCCATCATCACCATCGTGAAATTAACACCACCAAGAACACCACAAGCTCACCACCATGAACAACCATTATCAAACACCCTTTATTATTTTTTTCTTTCTTCTTCTTTTCTTCGCTACCACTGTAATGCTTGTTGATATGTTGTGTTTATCATACGTTTTCTATTTTTGGTGATCGAAACTAATGAAAACTGGTTACTTTTATTTCCTGTTTCTATTGGAACTAAGAACAACACAACACCCCTCTCTCTCCCTCTCTTGTTTTCTCTCTCTCTCTTCTGTTTGTAGCCGGAAAAATCGTGAGAAAACCACCACCACTGCCGTGTTTTGCTGCTATTCCATTTCTACTTCTGACTGCTACTGTTACGCAGTATGATGATGACAATAAAGATGAAAGATGATGAATAGTGTAAGAGAATGATCTGATAACGACTTGATATTGATCGAATTGATACTGTTATTTTTTTATCTGTTGCTGAGTCAGGCAAATCCAATGATCCACCTACGTATCCTATGATTAATTACTGGATCGATTTTTTGGTGGACTACTTAGGGTTTTTACATCATGGGCCGTATTCTGTTTATTGGGCCGAGACCCAACTAGTTTATGGTTGGGCTGAGTCAGATAGGACGAGATATACAGAAATGGGTAACGAACATATTCAGAATATCAGAGATGGAGGAATGGTTTGAGTTGTGTTAGGGTATTCGAGAGGTCACGGGTTCGAACCCGGTCTGTAGCTTTTTTTTTTTTGAAAACCTCATTTTTTAAGGTAGCACTTTATAATTATTAATATTTCATTATTATTATTAATTATTGTTGTTATATGATTAATATTAATATCATTAATAAGTATATCATTATTAAGTATTAGCATTAGGTATTATAAGTATTATTATTATTATCATTAATATCATTATTATTATTATCATTATTATTAATATTATTACTAATATAATTAGTATTGTTATTATTAGCATTAACATTATTATCGCTACAATTATTACTAAGGTTATAAATATTGATACTAATATCATTTTACTTATTTATTTATAACTAATACTTAAATATTTTAATTTAATACATTAACATTGATAAATCACCTTTTAATTTAATATTAGGTATTTACTTCAAATTATTGAAAATAAATATATTTAACTTATGATGAGTTAAAAATCATTATTATTACCATTATATTAACAATACAATTAGTATTATCATTATTATCATTTTTACCATTATTAATATTATTTTAGTATTATCATAAATACTATTTTTTAACAAACAAATGAATATATATATATATATATATATATATATATATATATATATATATATATATATATATAAATATATTTAATACATATAACGTAACAAAAGTAATATTTTTATATACAAAATGAATAAATGAAACTTTTATATATATATATATATATATATATATATATATATATATATATATATATATATATATATTATTAATATAAAAATGGTATAACTAATAAACTTATATATAAATTTGTTTGACTACAATTATGTGTGTTAATATATATATATATATATATATATATATATATATATATATATATATATATATACAAATGATATAGGTTCGTGAATCCAAGGCCAACCTTACACTTGTTCAATGTCGTCATATCTATTTTTACTACAAAATACATTATTGTGAGTTTCATTTGCTCCTGTTTTAAATGCTTTTGCAATATATATTTTTGGAACTGAGAATACATGCGCTGCTTTTAAAAATGCTTTACGAAATACACACAAGTGATCGAAACTACATTCTATGGTTGGATTATCAAACCGAATATGCCCCTTTTTAGCTTGGTAGCTTAAGAATTGGTGTTTATTATAATTGCCACCAATTGACGAGAATCCTAAAGATAGATCTATGGGCACTAACAAGCCCCAGTCATAGAATTTGAACTGCTTTAGTACTTTGATTTATCATGTCCGATGTGAGTCCCAGAATGATGGGGATATTCTATATGCATCCTGTTAAGGTCGGCTACCAGGTGTTCACCATATGAATGAATTTTAATTCGCGAGTTACGCGTGACAATATATGAAATCTTGTGGTCTATTAAAATTATGAAAATGATTGATTATGATAAACTAATGAACTCACCAACTTTTTGGTTGACACTTGAAAGCATGTTTATTCTCAGGTATTAAAGAAATCTTCCGATGTGCATTGGTTCATTTTAGAGATATTACTTGGAGTCATCCATGACATATTTCAAAAGACGTTGCATTCGTGTAGTTGAGTTCATCAAGATTATTATTAAGTCAATTATATTTGGATATATTATGAAATGGTATGCATGCCGTCAACTTTCGATGTAATGAAAGTTTGTCTTTTTAAAAACGAATGCAATGTTTGTAAAATGTATCATATAGAGGTCAAGTACCTCGCGAGGTAACCAAATGTAATGTATTCGTCCAGATGGATTAGGACGGGTCGTTATACAATTATGTGTAAATAGATATGTATGAGTATATACATATGTGTGATTATTAAAGTGAGAAATATTAACAAAACATTAAATAGTTTGATTGACATGTAAATATATTAGGAAATCTATTGTATGACTTGTAAACGTTAGCAAAATATTAAACGTATAACGTTATACTTATTCGTTATAGATAAACGTCTACGTAATAAAACATGATATGGGAAACGTGTGTGTATATATATATATATATATATATATAGACAAAGTGTATTGAGTTTATATATAAGTGGTTTCGAATACAATTAATAAATATAGTAACACTTGATTTATTAACTAAGTTAATACAAACTTATAAGGATTTAAAATAAATATAAGTTCTAGTACTAGATTATGTGATCTGAATATAATTAGTTTTAGAAGAATAAATTTTATAATGGTTATTTGATTAATTTTCAAACGTACGAAAACCTTTTCAGCCTAAAAGAATTCTATTATTAAAACGTTTTATAATGTATTATGTATATAAAATCTAATTAAAGTTTTATGCTATAAAGTACATATAATTATGGTTTCAAAGATATAAAACGTACTACGATATATTTCGAAAGATTTATACATTTAACAACATGTCAAGAAATAAATTATTAAAGTAATTATCATTATCTTATACTGTCATAAATTTTAATTACAATGATTTGAGTGTCACGTCTTCTTTAAAAAGGAATATAACTTTATAAATATCTGAAACCACTTTTGACAAATTGTTACCGAGTCATTTTAATAAGGATAAAGGTTTTAACATTATCTTAAAAATTAGAATCTTTCTAGAAACCTTTGACAAATTGTAAATGATAACGGTCCGTGATTTAATTAAATAAATAATTTGCAACGTGTAATTAAAAATGTGTTTATATATATTTTGAATTATTTAACGATATTAGTATTCGATTAGTGACTCGATTAAATATTTAAATGAGTTAATTAGAATATTTGAGAAGTCAGAGTAAACGCTAGTACATAAACGATTCATATCCAATTATGTTATATTATGAAAACGATTTTAAATTATATATAATAAACTCGGAAATATAATTAGTTTTGAAAACTAAATATTATACTACTAAATAAATATTTCTAATATATACAAATTTATATTTCTAAATATATATATTTTACAAAGTGTTAAAATATAATATTAACTTGGTCATAAAACATTTTGATTTAAAACAATATTATTATTATATATATATATATATATATATATATATATATATATATATATTAGTAGATAACGAAACGATGATTTAAAGAAGTAAATGACCAAAACACTCAAATGAATAAGTTACACTTCGAGTGATACATTTTATTGATGAATTAAGTCTAAATGTTAACAATGGTACGTGTCGCAAAATGTAATGTACAAGTTTTCTTAGCGTACGAAAGGACGTTCGAGAAACCGGAACCAGCACATAAGTCGAGAGTAAACGTACGAGTCATCGGAACTAATTTTTACTAATTAACTATGCATGTAAATATAATATAATATAATATATAATTAATTATATAAATTAAATATATTATATATAAATTATTAAAAGCTGTCGGCAGAGTGCAAACAAACAAATGTGAGCTGGATACCCAACCCATGCTATCGCATGGGTATTGGGCATGAAAGCCATGCGATCGCATGGCAACTCTGCACTAGAAAAGTTGTATAAATTTAATCGATTTCTATTTTGGTGAAACACATATATCATTCTTCTATCTCTCGATAACTCTCTCAAAATATATATTAATTATATTATTATTATTACTATTAATATTAAGATTATTAATATTAATCTTATTATTATTATTATTATTATTATTATTATTAGGAGTGATATTATTAGTATTATACATAAAATACTACGACGAGGGTATGATCGAGCTATTTCAAAATGGGTTTTACGAGAGGGATTGAGCTAAGGAAATTATGGGTTATAGCTATAGAGGTTATGGGTATTGTTCGGGCGTATGCTCGTAAGGTCAAACTAGTGTTTATCATCTCCGTTGCGTCTACATACCTACCTGCAATATTGAATCACAATATTGTTACGTGAGCACTCATATCTTAACTTTTATATATTAATAGTGTATCCCTGACTAGTGCTCGAGTATATCTGATTATGCATACTTGTATATTTAATTTCGTCGTTAAATAGTTTGTGATAGATCATGAAATTAATACATATGCTACTGAGATAAGGTATATGATATGTATGTCGTTGGAAAGCTGGCGAAAAATCAATAACTTTTCATTTAGATATCGAATTGTTTCAATGAACGGATTAAAAGATATGACCAACTGAATTATCATTAATTTTCGTATTATTATTAAAAGTGATTATTATTATTACTATCGTCGTTATTATCATCGCTATTATTATTATCTAATTATTATTATTATTATTATTATTATTATTATTATTATTATTATTATTATTATTATTATTATTATTATTATTATTATTATTATTATTATTATCATTATCGTTATTAATATAAGTATTATCATTAAAATTGTTGTTATTATTATTATTATTATTACTATCGTTATTATTGTTAAGGTTATTATTAATATTACCAATATTATTATTATTATTATTATTATTATTATTATTATTATTATTATTATTATTATTATTATTATTATTATTATTATTGTTATTATTAGTATTAGCATTAATATTAGTTAATATTTATTATTATCATTATCATTAAAACTAATATTAGTATCATGTAATTATTATAATTACTATTATTATTATCATTATTATGAATGCGATATAAAAGAGGACTAAAAGCTATTAAACAAATTGATTAGAAAATAATGAGTATAAGTATCATGATGAAATTAAAATATTGTAAGATATTGATTTAGATAAAAATATTGTTTTCATTATTTTTATCATTATTATTATTATTAAAAATATTATTAATATTAAAACTATCATATTTTATTAAAATTATCATTCTTAATAGAAATATCATTGTTATTATAAAATATCATTATTACTATTATTTTAGTATTATTATTAATAAAAGCTATCATTTTGAATAAAATTATTATTTTTATAAAATATTATTATTATTACAGTAATATTAAAAAGTATCGTTATTATTAAGATTATCATTATCATTTTATCATAATTAATATCATCTTTAGTAAATATAAATATTGTTATTAGTAGAATAATAATTATTATTATTATTACATTATAATAGAACTTTTACTTATTATTGTTATTATCGACATTATTTTATCAAATAAATATGTGATACAAAGATATTTTTACCACACGTAATATAATTACATTAATATTACATACCACTATATTTTTATGATATTAAGTGAACTCTATAAATTTTATTATTTAAGAAATATAAAAGTATATTTTTATCATATATAAATTTTAAATATAAATTTTTACTAACAAATGACTTTTATTAATTACTCTAATAAAATCTGATAGATATATTTAAATATATATTATGACTATAATTATGTTATATAATTTTTGAAAGTCATTTTGGATTAGATGACTTTTTTTGACTTTTGCATGATAATCTCGAGCATTAGGATTGTGATACACTACGACTTAACCTAAATTATTAAACAGATTTTGACCATTATATAAATATATATACTTAATATAGGTTCGTGAATCCAAGGCCAACCTTGCATTGTTCAATGTCGTCATATGTATTTTTACTACAAAATACAGTATCGTGAGTTTCATTACTCCCTTTTTATATATATTTTTATGACTGAGAATACATGCGACGTTTTATAAATATTTTATGAAATAGACACAAGTAATCGAAACTACATTCTATGGTTGGATTATCGAATCGAATATCACCCTTTTTAGTCTGGTAATCTAAGAATTAGGGAACAGACACCCTAATTGACGCGAATTCTAAAGATAGATCTATTGGGCCTAACAAACCCCATCCGGGTTACGGATGCTTTAGTACTTCGATTTTATCATGTCCGATGAGAGTCCCGAAATGATGGGGATATTCTAGACGCGTTCTGTTAATGTCGGTTACCAGGTGGTCAATCCATATGAATGATTTTTAATTCGCGGGTTATGCGTATTATTTTGTACTCAGGTTACGTATACAATTAAATATCTGAAAATCTTGTGGTCTATTAAAAGGATGAAAATGAATGATTATGATAAACTAATGAACTCACCAACCTTTTGGTTGACACTTGAAAGCATGTTTATTCTCAGGTTTGAAAGAAATCTTCCGCTGTGCATTGGCTCATTTTAAAGATATTACTTGGAGTCATTCATGGCATATTTCAAAAGACGTTGCATTCAAGTCATTGAGTTCAATAAAGATTATTATTAAGTAAATGACAGATTAGGTCCTTTATAGTTTGGATATTATGAAATGGTATGCATGCCTGTCAACTTTCAATGTAATAAAAGTCTATCTTTTAAAAACGAATGCAATATTTGTAAAATGTATCATATAGAGGTCAAATACCTCACAATGTAACCATATGTTATTGTATGAGTTCTTATGGATTAGGACAGGTCGCTTCATAAGTGGTTAACGTTTGATCTACCGCTTTTCGTCGACCACGTACGCGTGAGAATGTGGGGCAAGTGGTATCCAATCGTGAGGATTCACTTTTCGTCGGCTCCATTGTGATGTTTGTTGGCCATATTATTGGTGCGTTGTTACTTTAGCGATGTACATGATAAGGGTACGCTAAAGGGATTGCTAACTCGGTACGAGGTTTTGGAATGGTAGCATGTGTTTGTCATGCGGTCGAGGCGTGAGTTCGTTTCAGTTTGAGAATGAAACAAGACTTAGCACTCGGTTTGGTAGATTTGGTAAATCACGGATGATGATTTAAATCGGAAAGGTAATTTTGAGTAAAGTCGCCTAAAGGAGTTGTGTGAAATCTTAGGATTTGATGAAATTGTTGTGGACATCGAATTTGGACGTATGTTGGAGGACCTTAGAGCATGGGTCCTGTTGTTAAAGTGGCGAGGAGGGGGACCTGATCCAATTTAAGTGGGGGAGAGTTGTAAGATACTAAACCCAAGTGTACAGGTGTACATAAACGTTGGATATTTAAACAGAAACTGACAGGCTGAGTTTGAGCTTGTGCGCACCGCGCACAAGCAGTGGTGCGCACCGCGCACCTATCCTGCGACAGAAATCTGCTTTTTGCTATTTTGAGTTAAATGAAGGGCATTTTGGTCTTTTCACTTGAGGCCAGATGTGTAGCCATATTATCAGTTTAGGATCCAATTTTGGATCATATTTCACATCCACAACACTCCCATTTCATCTAGAGAGAGAGATTTCTAGAGAGAGATTTGGAGATTTGGGAAAGAAGGAGCTTGAATCGATCAAAAGCTCGAGTGTTAAAGTTGTTCATCTCGCTCCTAGCTATGTTGTGGTAGTGTTGGTAAGTTCTAACTCTGAGTTTTCATAGTTTGATTAGTGTTCATAATTGGGGTTTTGATTTGGGTGTTCTTGAGTAAACCCACTAGTTGATAATTGGGTGATTGAGCTAGTAAATGGTGTTGATAACCATTGTTGGTGGGTTTTGGGTTGGATGATGGAATTGATTAGTTGATAATCATGTTCGGGTGTTAATATCACTAGTTAATTTAGGTTATAAGTGATTAATTGTGTAAGCTTGCAAAATGGGTGTTTTGACTTGAGATTAGGTCAAAATGGATTTTGTGTAAATTGATGCAAGTAATATGTTTTGATGATGAAACCTTGACTAAAATGAGTTGTTGGAACATAATCACTAGTCGATTGTGATTATCGGAGTTTTCGGGTGAGATTTGACTTAGTCAAAGTGGAAGTAAGTGCAAATGGGTCAATATTGCACTTATTGGTGTTTTGGGTATAAGCTAAAGTGTTTAGCTTATTTGTTTGTGAATTACTTAGGTGATTTGCATTTGGACGTTTAGGAGCTCAAGCGGGATTGCTTTTCAAGTAATCGAGGTGATTGGAATATCTATACGTTTATGTATATAATTTGGTTGCTTGTGTGCGGCGTGGTAAGTGACATCCGTTAGGATTCACTTTTTGGGGACCACAATTGGGTTGGAAAATATAGTGAGTGATATCCGTATGGATAGCTCTTCGTTGGCTATATTTGGTTGCGATATGTGGTGAGTAATATCCGGAAGGAATAACTCTTTGTCGACCACGATTGGATGTGAGGCATGTGAAGAGTGATTAATGTTTGACCTATCGCTCTTCGTTGGTCACATGTGTGTGTTTGGTTATGTAGCGAGTGATTAATGGTTGACCTATCACTCTTCGTCGGCTACATGTGTGCGTTTGGTTATGTGGCGAGTGATTAATGTTTGACATATCGCTCTTCGTCGGCCACATATGTGTGTTGGGGTAAGTAGTGAGTGTTATCCTTTTGGGGATCCGCTCTTCGTTAGCCACTTATCGTAGGATGGTAAGCGGTTCCGCTTTTCGTCGGCCATCCTTGTGATTGAGGTAAGTGTTAACATTTTGGTTGCACTTTTCGTCGGCCTCATGGTGCGTAGTGGTGAGTGGTTAATGATTTTGACCTACCGCTCTTCGTCGGCCACATACGCGTTGCGATGGGTGGTGAGTGGTTAACGTATTTGACCTACCGCTCTTCGTCAGCCACCATCGAGTTGAATGTCGACATTGTGTATATTGGGTTGTGTAAGTGTTATTAACGTTGTAAGTATGATTATTCGATTATTGCGGTTTGCTAATGATATTGCGTTGTTTGTGTAGGTGTATGCAAGTGATTGAATTATGTATGTATGCGTATAAGTATTGCATTCACTAAGCATTAGCTTACCCTCTCGTTGTTTACATTTTTAGGTTCGGAGGCGGACGTGGCAAGGGTATGCTCGGGATTAGATGAATTCCCTTTTGATGCTTGCTTGGATTACTTTCGGTTTCGACTTAGGATTGGGTAGTTTATCCCCAAACATCATGCTCGTAGTTATGTTTGGAACTTAAACTCATGTAGTCGAAAACTTGTATTTTGTACGAAAGTCGTAAAACGGCCGATGTGGGCCCGGTGTTGTAAAACTTGTTTTATTATTGAAACGTGTTAGTTTTACATATTATAAAATGTTGTGAAAAGCGTTTAGTCTAAAAGTGTCGGGAAGTGGGAGATCATTAAACGAAAATTGGAAATTTCGGACAGAACTGTTTTGGCTTTGTGCGCGCCGCGCACATTCAGGGTTGCGCGCCGCGCACCCTCCTGTATAAAAAAAAAAAATTTATCTTGCATATTCGGTTAGATAACGGGTTGGGTCGTTACATCAATACATGGAAAACATAAAAAAACCGCTATTGATTTGAATGTTTGATAGAATTCGCATTATATTTTATTCCATGAAATTTGATTATTGATCATTGATCATCCGATTAATAACAATACTAAAAGTATAGCATATGAGTGAGAAATGTCACTGAAAGCGAGTCCGTCACGCATTCTTCTTCCTAACCCGAACAAAATAAACTTGTCGCCATTTTCAACAAAATTAACGGACTTCTCATATATCTCTAGTTTAAACCCCATGCATCCTCCCAGAATCACTATCGGTTACACATGCTGCCCATCCGTTAATGGTCAATTTTTGTTTGACATTTATATCGTAACCATTAACCTTCTTGTGCGAGTAATTAAGGGGTAAGAGGATTCAAAGGGCTTATAAATTAGTGGTATTCGATGAGTCTTTCAATCAAAAGAGCTTGGGGGTTCAAACCTGTCGTGAGCAATAAATGACTGCTTGAATCAGGATTTTAAGCATAAAGATTCCACTGACCGGTAAAAAGTGGGCCTACTCCTTGAGGATGTGGTAATACTTTTAAGAAATTATTCCATCGAACGTACTCCCCTCTGAACCCTTTCGAGTGAGAGCTCAGGGATAAGATTTTCAGAGAGAATTTCAATCTGAAGAAGGCAACTAATCTCCTTAGCAAAAAAGTGAATCCATATTAGTGAAGTAATAGATGTTGTATGTGTGATTTGCCATTCTAAGAAAGTAAATGGATAAGAAGATATAGGGCCGACCTTAGTACCGAGGAGACAAGTTACGCCATCAAGCATCGTGTTATTCTTGAACATCAAAAATATTTTCACCGCAAGAAACATCAATTTAGATAATCTTTCTTTGGCAAAAAATGATAACATTAATAACGGATCGAAGATCAACTCGTACAACCAATATAATAGAGTTTAAAACGAGCTCTAGTTAATACTAAACAAACCTAATCAAACGGCTCACCAACATGGTGAGAAATCACGTTTTACAAGGAAACAAAACCAACTAAAGCTAAAACAACGGGAATCTAAAATAGCATACATCATTCATCATACCAATTCATATATTCTACAATCACTCGTTTCATTTACCAGAGAATATAAAAAACAAGCATTAATCCATGTCTCCCATTATCAAAGTATTGATGCCACATGTGAATTCATGTTCCTTACACGAATCACCTTCCATTAAGTATTAATCGGATCATCACGATCAAATATTAATTTACACACAAAGAAACAATTTCGCAACAACGTATTAAGAGAAGATAGAATAATCCCTCCATCACAATGTACAACACAATGTACAAGTATAAAAGGGGTGAACCACTAGATCACTATGGTTATGGTGGGTTCCAAAGCTGGAAGTTTTGCAGCAGCTACTGTGAACGCGTAAATCAAAAAAGAAGAAAATGGGATAATTAGAAAAGATTGTTGATGTATGGGGACGGGTCAGATGGTACAAGTCAAAAAGTGGAACATAGGTCTGCTCACTAGTCATATAGTATAATTATTATACAAATGTCACTAGAACTACTTACTAATTTGATATGAAGTATAAGAGAAGGTAAACGTTTACATTATTCTTATGTTTTTTTTATAAACTAATTACATAAAGTATATGAAGATTATTTACGTTCAACTTTAATAATATATTATAATTATAATTAGAATTCGGTGTAAATTGAATTCAGAGTAATTTTTATGAGGTAGATTACATAATTGAAGTAAATTTAGAAATATTTAATACATTTCTTAAAGCTAATGACCTAAACATACGTATTTAATTTGTCATTTCTTTTTAATTATATATATATATATATATATATATATATATATATATATATATATATACACACACATTTGAGCAAAGTGGATTACTATTGACGAATAGTAGTTCACTTCCATGCATAGAGGAGTTGTACGTTCCGCTTAAATCTTCCTACCCACTAGCACTATTTACTAACAAATGTCAAACACCCCAAATTCTAAGGGCTAAAGTGAAACTTACATATTTCTAAATAAAAAAACTTTAAAAAAACTCACCCAAATCTTCAACGGACCACATCTTCTCGCTCGCCACGCGTTAAATTTTTCTGAAACCATGGTTCAACTTAAAAAAATTTTACGAACACAACGCAACTACCTATACGCAAAATGGACGCTTTTCAAAAAACGCTAAATATCTCGGGATATTATTCATACGCATTGTTTTTTTTTAATATTATGATTTCCCTTAGTGTCCGTTCTGACCTTCCGCTGCGAAGCGCAGGGGCTCATTTACTAGTTATATACATATAGTAATAGAAATAGTTGGGTAGTGGTACTATTGGTGAATAGTACCACCTCTCAAGCTTTATCGACTTGTACGCTATGCAAAAATATTCGTACACGCAAGGCCTACTACTAAGCTACAATGACTTTTTTTTAGATTTCTCCCACATTTTTCCCTACAATATTTACTAAAGGCCTCCACAAAAACGTTTTTCCGTCTTTTTTTAAACTTATTTTTCTTACAAATACGTTACGTTTCCTTCTTATTTTGCTATTTTTACCCTTCCTTTTCCCAACAATTTTCGCCTAAGTTTCGCCAAAAATATTTCGTATATACTAAAAGAGATAGTTGGGACTCGCGGAAACTCGTGACCAGACCTCTACTAGTTTGTAACATTTGATCGTTGAGGCATTTGTATATTCAAATATTTTTTTCAATTGTTTTCGTGTGACTTACTGTCAGTTTGTACGAATCACGAAAAAGATAGAAAAAGAAATTGTTTTTTGTGGCTGGCTTGAGTGGCATTCAGGGATCGACAAGAAGAAAGAAAAAAAATATGATGGATTTTGAACAAGAAGGCAATGGTTGCCGACTGTGTAGAACAACGAACAAAAAAAGAAAATAGAAAGAAGAAGAAAGATACAGTTGTAGGGTTGACAGGGCGGCGTAGAAATCGTCTGAAGCGGCCGACTAGGTCTCGGGATCAACCCGCTATGATACCATGTTAAATGATATAAAATCCCGTGATTATTATTCAATACTCATACGTTATTTATAATACATAATGAAACCCTAATGACCTTAAACCCTATCGGACTCAAGTCCACAATTGGGTTGATATCTAACACTTTCCTGCAATCCGAACGACGAAATCGCGAAAGTTTGAACTGGAAAAACATAAACAAAAAAAACAAACATGTCAAGTGTAAATCTTTTTTGTGAATTTGAGTGAGGGTAAATTATACTTTGAATTTTTTTTTTTACTTAGTTACTCTATTTTTTAAGTTGCCTCGAATAATCTTTTAGAATTTTTTAATCAGAGACTTAATGTGCATAAATCTTCTTTTCTTTCTTTCTTTAATCTTTAATTTAATTTAATTTAATTTAATAATAATAATAATAATAATAATAATAATAATAATAATAATAATAATAACTAATATAAAGCAAAGGGTCATTTGACATGTGTCACTCAGTTGATTAAGTTAATCCAAATGTTAAGCAATGATTAGTGCCTAAAAAACTGACCAATCCAAATGAGTTTGGATGAAACTGGTTTAGCTTAATTGGATTTGGTTTTGGTTTTTGGTAGAACCCGAATTATAGAATGGTTTATGGATTGGTTTTGGGTATAAAAACAAAAACATGGTTATAATCCGAAAACCCGATTTAGTTCCGTTATATCGTTTCGTTTTATATATTATAAAAGATCATTATTGAAATATAGAATAGGGAAGTTCCAGCCATGAGCATAAATCATTTACCTATCAAAGATAAAGCAACGAAATTCCTAATTTTGCAAGTTTCTTATTTTTATATTCAATCAATTTCAAAATTAAGTTCAATTCCTTAATTTTATCATTAACTTCCTCATTATAAATATGATATATCTCATATTCACAATCCTTACAATTTAAAGGTTATCAATTCTTGTTTTGTTTTGTTTTAATTCCTAAAGTCATCGATTTATCACCATTGTATGTTCTTCCTTACCTCATGTTAATTTCATAAATGAATTTTATTATTATTGATTTATAGAATATAGAATGTTCATCCTTACTAACAAGATGCATAGGTGGTACAGTTATGTGGGTGAGCAGTAGCACTAGAAAATGCTAAAAGTAGTATCAGTATGTCATTTACCCAAGTTTACCCAAGTGTTTCACTCCTACAACACCCACTGGTGATCTTTGGAGATGTTGGTGGCTTTATTCCCTTCGTCTCCCCATTTGTACTGTTTCCGTTTCTTGTTATATATATAAATATAGTTGCTTTTCAAAAAATAAAAATTGGTTTAGCATATGTAATTTTTTTAATTGGTTTAATGGAGAACCGATCCAAATAAACCAATTCTTAACTGGTTAGATTGGTTTGGTTTTTACAAATTTGGTTTGGTCATTGGTACGAATATTTTTTCTAAAAAACCGAATTATCCAAACCAATTAAACCAACTAACCCGTAAACCAACCGAACGTACACCCCTACCCTTAATCCACCTAAACAACCCTATATTTGCGCCACGTGTACTACTACACAAACATCAGTTTTCAATTAAACAAAAAAAAAAAAAAAAATTTACGCAGAAACCTCATTCGCTATTTTCCTCCCGTCTTCTTCTTCGATTCAACCCAAAAAATGGAAACCCTAAAATCGCCAATCACCGGCGTCCGATTCGGCGTCTGGCAGTTTCGGTTGTCTTAGTGGCGGCGGTTGAAGCACCGACGTCCGATTCGGCGGCTGACGCAGCGGTGGTGGCTGATTCGGCGGCTTTTTTGATGGCTGATACGGCGGGCTTTTTGGTGGCTGATTCTACTTCAAGGATTTATGAAACACAATAGGATATGCAATTTCCTAAATCGAAGGTAATACTAAATCACGATTACTCCTTTGAATATGGTTCCAAAAAATCAAAAATCACCAGGTTATACAAACAGTAGAATTGGTTATGGTTCAATCACTATAAAATCTAATTATCAATTTTACTTTTGTTATAATTATTTAGAATTGATTGATTATAGCTTTATTGTTGAGTTCTGTGTAAGCTTTTAGAGGTATTGTATTTACTATAGTTGTTATTTTTTGTTTGTGTATTTTAAACTATCGGTTTCTGAATTGTTGGTTGTTGTTGTTTGATGGTTATTTTTTTTATATGATGTCTTTGATTTTGCTGTAAATGTGCTATGTTGTTGTTTATTAGAATTGTAAACTCTTTTCATATTTTAATCGTGTTGAACGACTATTTCTTCATCCCCACTCATGCTGTCACAATTGCTTGCTGGTATTTTCCTTAACTTTTTGCATGCTTATAATTTGTGGATAAAATATATGATTTAAATAAGGTAGTCAAAATGTGTTAAATGGATGAACTCAGTTTCTTCAACTGCAGTAACACACAACTGCATTTGCTAAACTGCAGTAACTCAGTTTGGAATTGGAATTGGAATTGTATTTGCATTAGTAGTACATTTGCACTAACTAATATGGACTTCAGTTGTAGTGCGTTTGCAACCTAAACTGCAGTATACATTTGAAATTTGTAGTACATTTGCAACTGGTCAAAGACTTAGTGCAGTAAAGACTTATCGTATCTGGTCAAATTTGGTGTATCTATTAAGTTGTATGGAACATAATAAGGTTATTCATCGTCTCAAATCATTACTTTTGGTAGTATAAATCATTTTAATTGAGATAAAAGCTTTCTAATATAAGCTTCTTTTTTGCAGGACTAAGAAAAAGGTAAAATATTATCGATCGTCAGATGAGAACACAAACGTGCAACTTCGTTTGTGTGTGGATTGCAAGACGAGATCTTGTGGAGATACTATTCTATTATGCGGAGTTTCTTTTTCCAAATCGTATTTGCAGGAGTCGAACAATGATGATGGAAAAGAGAATGAGGTAAGTTATTATTGTTTTTTTATTCTTTTATTTCATTGAAACTTTTTCTTTTTCAGAAATAAGGCATCGATTTTATTCAACAAGTAGTATTTGTGATTTGATTTTTAAATTTATTTCTTTTGGTAACACCCATCAACGGATTTTACTACAGGTTTGTTACACCCATCAACGAATCGTTCAGTTTTACTGATTTTTTCAATAACGGTGACTTCGCCTGATTTTTTCAATCACGATTCAAACATCTCAGGACTTGATTTGTTACTAATGTATATTGTTCGTTGCGATATCGATTAGGGTTACATACGGAGTATTTTTAGATCGAAATCTTGCTTCTCCATCCCATGCTTTGTAATGATTTACTATCAGGTTTTTTTTTTTGTTTTTTTTTATTTTATTATTTCATGGCTCATATTCGCTAATTTTTTTCTTAATCGTCCTTCTAGGGTTTATGATTCTCGATTTGTGCTTAATCGTCAGTGCATATTTATTGCAAACAGTCTGAGTATTATGGAAGTAACAAAATTGGTATCCATCGCCATTTACATTTACCACAATTTTAGTACTGTTTTGGGTCTGTATATAAGATCAGCATATTTTTTATTTTCAATATCATAGTAATAATGTACCATAGTGGATTAAGTATAATATGATCAGCATTAGTCTGCTGCTATTTTTTATTTTCAATATCATAGTAATAATGTACATATGCTTTTGTGTATAGATTTGCTGATGAACCCAATATGCTTAGGTATATCAAGGTTGCTGCAACATTGCGCGATAAAACTGTTCGTGATGTTGACTTAAGGTGTCGGTGGATGGCGGTCAGTTCTTACTTTATTCTACTAATACCATTAAATTTAAATGTTTTAATATCTAATTGTATTACTGTATTTTTTCTGCAACATTTTGTTCTTACTTATTTTTTCGGTGAGTTCTTACTCCTTTTTACTGTTATTTACGTTGAAATTCTTTTGTTTAGACATGAGGAAGAAGATGCATATCAGGTCACCATGGTTTAGGTATTTTTATTTGGATGTGGTTATCTGACTTTCCGTTGTCGCCGTTTGATTTTTTATTTTGTTTGATTTTTGTTTAATCTTTGTGTTTCTTAATCTTCGTGTTATTTATAATGTTTAATCTACATGTGTTGTTTCTTAACTTGGTTGTTAGTTAGTCATGATTTCTCAACTTTGATTGTTAATTAGTGACGATTTTCATCTTTTGATTGTTAATTAGTTATGATTTCTTAACTTCAGTTGTTTGTTAAAATGACCCAAATTGAATTAATGTGATTTTTTCTTTGTTACATAGTCAAATTACGCACCAGGTTCTTACATTATGTTTGTTCTAATCCAATGTTAAGTTATTTTAGTCTTTATGCTCATTGTGCATCATTTACAGTGCAACTTATTTAATTATACAGCTATCAGTATGAATTCTTCACCAACATCTATATATATATATATATATATATATATATATATATATATATATATATATATATATATAGATGATGTACCAGTTGCTGACAGTGTACGCTTTGATAATACTAACCCATTAATCCCTGAAAGGTATGTTTATCTTTGCAGACAACGTTTGTTTATAGTATTTAAACTTTTTATATTATTTATGACTATTGTGTGTATAATATATAATAGTTTAATGGCTGCTAAAAACATCAAAAAGTGTAATGGCATCGTCTTCATAATCTATAATAGTGTAATGGCTTCTAAAAAACATCTAAAAAAGGTTACATAACATTGAGAATGCTTCGTTTGAGGGTGTGACGCTACAAGAAATTACTAATACGTTGATCACTTCGGTCAGGGCTATACTGCTGGAGATATATCAAATGGGTTTTGTTAATTAAGTGATTTTGGTTGTAAAGTTTGAAGCTTTATGCCTTTTTGATTATGTTCATCTTAATATATGTTTCTGTTGGCTTACAAAATTCAAATTCTTGAGCTTTTTATTTGGTAATGTCTTAAATTTGTTATAGTAACTAACTGTAATTCTCGGTCTGGCTTTAAAAGTTGAAATTTAATTTATGTTTTTGTCATATTTGGGTGTTTTTTTGTTACTTTACACACAAAAATTATTATATTCTGCTATCGAATTATTGTGTATGAAACTGATGGCATTCATGTTATTTCATAGAGCTTCTCAGTGGATATACGAACCGGTAAGAAATGATATATGTTGGCTGGAACAGATTTATCTATCGTTTGGGGCGATACTACACATTATTGGAGATGGATTTCATTACCCGAATCACGGTAATTAAAAACACCTTTTGAACACGTGAATATGGGTCATTTTTGTAAATGGGTCATTTTTGATGATTATAATGGGCTTTGGTGTTTATGGTTACAGAATGATATGATTTTAATGGCTTATCAAAGCAACCACATTCCTATTTTGGGCCGAAATTGGAAGTACACTAGGATCATTTTTTGTTTTGCGATTGATACACATTTGACAAAAAATCTTCCGAATATAATAATGCAGGTACCATATGCTGTTAAATGTAAGTCAGGCAACCCATCGCCACCTTTATCTGGACATTCTTGATGGCAGTATTGATGATTTTTTTAGAATATTGTGGTACGATTGCAACAATATGTCCTAAAGAGCAGAACCCCCACATAAAGGTTCACTTTCATTTTCGTTTTCACACAAAATTTGCTAAGTTGAACGTTGGCATTATAGGTGGCTAAATCAGCAATTGGGCGGGCTTCATAGCACGTCGTCGATACGAGTAACCATTATCGCCAGTTAATACCGGTTAGTTCATCTGACTTAAGAAATACTCACCGTTAGTACTTGCATTAGGATCTGTTTTAGCTTACTTGATCATTGTTACATAGAATGCATGCCCTAGGATCTGTTTTAGCTTACTTTGTGTGAAGATAGGATATTATATACATGATATAATAAATTATAAACTATACGCTTACTAAGAACTTGCAAAATTACATAATTCACTATTTAATGAGTGATATATCAATGTTTCTGAATGTTATTAGGTGGATTATGATGAAATTTCTGTCTTTTTCGTGTATCGGTACATTGATCAGTTGTTCAGGCTGCAGATGTTATCATGGTTTGATTTTGATGTTAATATGGATTCGAGGGAAAAGTGTTTACCTATCGATATGAAGGTTTGTGGTTTGCTTTCGTCCGTTTTGCAGTCGGCTGCAGATGTTAAGGTCAGGTGTTTTTTTTTGTTTTTTTTTTTTATTTTTTATTTTTTTAAATTATACAAAAGATATATATCTTGCTTTTTGCTGCTACAACTTTCCGTGCTGGCAGCCTCAATCTTCGTCAGGTGAACATAACATTAATCCTTTGAACATAATAATATTTGGTCTATATTTGTTTCATACCATTAGAATACATTACAACTATATGTTGTTGTACGCCTTCGCTTGAAGGAACACTGATATTTGTCACTACACAAAAGAAGTAAATAGGTTAATCCTTTAAATTTATATGTTGTAATGTAACTAAGTGGTGCAACAGTGGACCTGGAGCTGCATACCAAGTATGTTCCTGGGAGTCCTGAATCGATTTATGATGTTGATCGGAGGTTTTGTAGAAAAACTCAAGTAATTCCTCTACTTCCAGAGGACAAGTTCCTTCAGCCAAATGATTTGCTATAACCATATATCCTTATTACATTCTCATGATGACGTGTGTGGTATTAACAGATGACTATGCTGCTGGATATTACAGTTATAAGGTATCTTTATCTCTTTTTATGGCCTTCATTATTTCTTTCAAGTTTGTTTTTGAGTTTGGTATCAGTTTGTTTGCTGTTCGTATCTCTTATGGAAATTTTTTAATTGTTAAAATAACTTGTGCAGTGAGCTGAAGTGCTGTTTGCTGATGCTTTCTCAGCATTTGAGGATGCTGGATTACATGATGACAAGGTCCATTTAATGATCAAAATGTTGCATAAAATAGTGGTACGGTCATACATATATATAGTTACTACTTATTCTGTTTCTACCAATCTTATACTTGGTCTTTATAGGGACCTCCGTGCAACGCACGGGCTCTTAAAGGCTAGTATGTTATGTAACACACTTTTTAATTACAATTAAATCATACAAGACTTTATTGTACGTCCAGTTTTAGAAAGGTACTTCCTTAGTTCAGAAAAATGCTTGTCCGTCCGGAAAAAATATTTACCTTAATATTTTGTTTGTCTCAAAATTATAATCTCTTACTATGAATAAGAATAAAATATTATTAAAATTTTTAATTATGCTCCCTTTTATATTAAAATTAACAATTAATTTATTAGTTAGTCTTTATAATACTATTAAATGAAACAAATTAGACAATTTATTGGTAATATATTCTTAAACAAATTTACTTTTTTTCTCCAAAGCCACCAAAGAGTCGCCGAAACAATGCAAAGAACTTTAACATTCTGTGAAGATTGAGTAGAACGAGATACGATCTAATCAAACAGATCTTCCATAGTCTAGAAATTTGGCCAATGTGGGTCCATCCATAGGCGAGTTCTGTTCCATAGGGCGTTAGCAATCTCGCAAGAAAGAAAAATGTGGTCACGGGTCTCAGTCACTCTACCACAACTTGGGCACACCATGGATTCGATATTAATGTTCCGATTGGATAAATTAAGCCTTGTTGGCAATCTATCCAAGTGTAGTCGCCACATGAAAATGTTGACCTTAATGGGGATAATCTTGAACCACCAAGTTGAATGAGCCTGAGATGGTACCCAAAATTATCCAAAAAATGTCTAGTATCACGAACCGTAAAAAGGCCCTCATCACCCAGGTTCCATACCCAATAGTTTGTACGATCAGTGAGGGAAACATATTGCAATTCGGCCAAAAGAGAGTCAAGGTGACTCGTCCCAGATGGGGTATGTGACCATGCCCAGGTTAGCCCCAGAAGACGGTCAGAAACAGAAATGTTCGGATCAATTTCTAGTCGGAATAATCAGTTGTAGCGACTCTCCAAGGTGTCATTCCCAATCCATAAGTCTTTCCAAAATTTTGTATCCCTACCATCTCCAACCTTACGAATTAAAGTAGCTTGGTTCAGAGCTCCCGACACTTGGCAAGATCGATAGTTAGAAACAATAGCGTGCCATAATCCTTTAGTTTTACAACCCCGGCTATCAAAACCAAGTTTTTCACCATGTAGCCTTCAACAGTTGAACCCAAATACACCTACCGAGTGCACAGAGCGCCAAACCCATTTAAGGAGGAGTAATTGAATACTTTTAAACTCCCAACACCAAACCACCTTTGTCATGTGAAGCAAGAATCGAGCTCCAATTTATTCAATGAATATTTCCCGTGGACCCCAAAAAAACACAGCTCGAAGACTTTCAATAGCCTTCAACACAACATTCGGGGCACGAAACAGAGAAAATGAATAAGTGCCAATACTCCCAAGACAGATTTAATCAAAGTAAGTCTACCACATATCGAAAGCAGTTTGGCAGACCAAGATGATAATCTATTTTTAAACTTATCAATGAGGGTAGACCAAGGTTGGAGATCTCGGATCTTGGGGAGATCTCGTTTAGACATTTTTGGGGAGATCTCGGCATCTCGGAAAATTCTCGGGAAGATCTCGGGCGTTGACTTATGTTGACTTTTTAGTTTTTATAATATAAATGTATATAAATAAATAAATATATGTAAATTTATTTACATTTTTATGAGATTTTACAAGTATATCGAAGAAATGTGCGAAAAAATCCAAAAAATTACGAGATTTTATGAGAAAATTCGAGAAATGAGCGAGAAAATTCGAAAAATCGTGGCTTTGACCAAGTTTGACCCCGTTGATCGAGAAATCTCGGGAGATGGACATCTCGTCTCGGCGGCCTTCCAAAAACGAGATCTTGGAGAGATCTCGGGGAGAAATAAGGAGATTTACAACACTGGGGTAGACCATGCACTCGATCGTGACATATTGGAGCCAATTTAAAACCAAGGTAAACGAAAGGGGTGCAACTTGCAGTACACCCCGTACGAGTGGACATAAGGTTAGCTTCATCTTAAGAGACACCAATACCGATGAGATTAGATTTATGAATGTTGATTTTGAGTCCCGATTCTAAGTAAAATCTTTTAAGGATTGAGAGAGTAGCATCTAACTCCGTCTCATTCCAATCTGAAACAATTGCTACATCGTCAGCAAATAAAAAATGAGAAACGTTAACGTTACCAATAGAAACACCGTGAATGATGTTAATTGTTAATGGCTCAACTAAAAGCATAATGGAGTCTTTCCATGGCAATGATAAAAAGATAATGCGATAACGGATCACCCTGGCGCAATCCACATTTGAGAGAATATTCTGAGGTCGGGCTTTCATTAATAAGAACCGAAGAACGTCTGGATGTAAGACATGCCCGCATCTACTTTCTCTCTTTTGGCCGAATCCAAGTTGAGCTAGAGAAAAATCCAGGAAAGTCCAATTAACCGAATCAAACGCCTTTTCAAAATCCACTTTAAAGATCATGAGTTTGTGCTGCTTCTTTTTGTACCTTTCAATCAGTTCACCTAACATCAATGGCCCATCAAGGATGTGACAGTCACAAACAAAAGTGGATTGCTCTTCACTAATAACATAGTCAATAATAGAAGAGAGACGATTAGCCAAAATTTTCGCAACAATTTTGTATTGGGCGAGACGATTAGCCAAAATTTTCGCAACAATTTTGTATTGGGACCCGATTAGAGAAATTGGTCGAAAGTCTTTGAATTGAATCGGTTAGCAATTTTGGGAACCAAGGTAATAAAAGCAGAATTAAAACCGTGCAGAAGATTACCAGATATCATGAATTCGTTAACAAAATTGAAGATCTCATCCTTCAACAAGTCCCAGTAGTGTTTAAAGAAAAAAAGGGGAACCCGTCCGGACCTGGGGCTTTGTGACTTCCACAATGTAACGACCCTGGTTTTTCCAACGTTATTTATTAATAATAATTATTATTAATACTTGTGATTAAACGAATGTATGTTATTACATTTACATGTTGCCATGATTGCCCGTACTTGACTTTAATTGCCCGAAACGTCTTTGTGACATACGTACATTACACGAATAATATTTTCAAGTATTATTTACATTCATGATTTAGTTTTATTAATCATTTTAATTAACAAAGGTTACATGTTAATTACTTGGGCTTTGTTGGACTTAACTTGTTATTACTTGGAACTTGGGCCTTTATTAGTGTTAATGGACCCATGAAGCCCACCCTACTTCTTAGTTGGACTATTTAGCCCATGTCTTTCATGTGTAAGTATCACTTAGAATGGAACTAGTTTGTTAGTTGCTTAAGAATCTTGTTACAACATAATCCCCATGAACATACCTCCATTAACCAACTTTTGTAAGGCTTTTCATGCATGAGACTAGTGTGTAAAACTCTCCTCCCTCCCCCACTAGCAAACCGTCGGCCAAGGGTATTCAAAGGGATTCAAAAATCTTTTTTTTTCATTACTTGTTTACTCACATTCTCTCATTCTCAAAAACACTCTCAAACTTGCAACTTTCTTTCTCACTTTTTCTCTCATCTTGTAAGCAACTTGAACTTGTTCTTCTTCTTCTTCTTTTCTTTAACAAAACCCTAGCCCTTGGCTACACTCTCATCATCATCATCTTTTGTTCTTTGTTGTTTAATGACTTGTAATTGTTAGTTGTAGTTGTTTGTTACTTACTTGGTTTCAAGAATCAAACTTACTAGTTTCATTCTTCTTTTATCTTGTAATTACAAGAACACTCAAGAACATAAACTTACTAGTTTATGATTCTACCTTATTTGTTTTAAAAGATTTAGAGTTCATGTGTTGTAAAGCATACTTGTAATCCATGTTAGTAAACTTTAAAGTTTACTTTCTTAAAGATCAAACTTTGGTTTGAATCTTTAAAGTATGAACCACCATGAATTATTTACTTGTTTACTTAGTTTATTACTTCATATTATGCACTTTAAATTCATTTTTTTTGTTGGTTAATATTGGTCAAATGTTACTAGTTAACTTTGATCTCATTAATCTTGAACTAGAGTTAACTTTAAAAGTTCAAGAACATGTAAGTAAGATTTCTTTAATTATAACTTTGTACACTTATGTTAGATCTAGACTTTTGAGTCTTGGATCTTCAAGATCAAACTAAGAACTGTATTCTACATCTTAAGATCTTGATTTCATAAGTTCACTTTCAAGTTTGTAACTTACTATTAGTTTTAAAGTTCATGTATGTGTTAGATCTAAGACTTTGATGTAACTTTGGTTCATCAAAACACTTGCAACACTTAAGTGAGTTGTGGTTCATGTCTTAGACTTACACTTGGGTTATGATGGTCAAACTTTGGTGAAAATGATGCAAACACATCAACGAGTTGTACACTTGAAGCTATATGCATCAAGGATGAGAACCATGATAAGCATCGAGCACCAAGAACCACCGGAACCTACTGACCCTACTGTTTTACTGTTTATGTGTCTGACCCGTACGACCTGGGCTACTGTAACCATGATTTCTAGATATCTCTGTTCGATTAGATAACTTTTCATATAGGACTCGTCTTAATCCGAGTTACGGTTTAGGATTTATGGCCCTCCGATCGTCACTATGTCCATTTAACGTTGTGCTGAAAATTTTGACCTACTCGCACTTAGACCGTTGCCACGGTCAAACGAAGACGAGTTTACTTCTGTAATTTTTACCACAACTAAAGGACTCATATACGAAGCCATGGCCACTGGTTTCACCTTATTTCAGTAGGTATAGAGACCGTGGTGACTGACCGAACTCAACCTTTGTTTAAAACTCTTTACTTGAACGAAACTTACTTTACACCTTTTGTTTGATGATGAATGATGATGACCCTTAAGACCTTATTTACATACTTTTAAACCTATTCGGATGATTTACTGACTTAGTACTATTTGACTTAGGTTGAGGACTCGTTGGACCTTTCGGACCGATTACTTGCACACTTTTCCCGACTCGACTTTACCGCTACTTTATCATTGTGAGTTATAGCATTCCCTTTTTACTTTAACTTATTTTGGGAACTGAGAATACATGATGATTTTATGTTTTACATACTAGGCACGAGTACTTAAACTTATATATGTGTGGGTTATACAACGGCATAAACATTCCCTTTAGCTCGGTAACGTTTAATCATTGGTTTTCGAACCGTAAACGCGAATCTTAGATATGGATCCATAGGGTTTGACATCCCCACTCGGGCTAGTCGCGCTAGCATTTAACGAGTGTTTAATACTTCGTAGACATACGCACTTGCCAAGTGTACTTTCAGGGGGTATAAACGTTAAGTTAGTTACCAAGTGCCCACGGTTAACATATACTTTATCTTACTGTTTTGAAACACTCTTTGTAGCACTGAAATCTCGTGGCCTACCTTACTTACTGTTATACTTAAACTATAGCTCACCAACCTTTGTGTTGATGTTGTTAAGCATGTTTTTCTCAGGTGCTTAAGGTTATTTGCTTCCGCTGTCGTGCTAGTCTTGCCGTAGACACCCGCTGCTCTAGTGTTATCACCGCATGAACTGTTTATCTTGCATTCAACCTTTAATACTTTTGAACTATGTTTTGTAATGACCTAAGGGTCACATACGTTTATTCATGCTTGCTATTCGTAGAAGCATACTGTTGGTGTAAAACAATTGACGTCGGTTATGACGTCATCTTTTTATCGTGAATGCAACTTCTTTTATTACAGCATATAGTACTTAACCTTGTAATGATCCTGTTGTTGATGATTCGTACACGATGGTTTTGTACGGGGCATCACATTTGGTATCAGAGCATTGGTTGTAGGGAATTAGGTTGCATTAGTGAGTCTAAGACCGACCCGAGTAGCATTCACTAATAGGACTAATCTACAACTTGCTAGTTTACGTGTTTCTGCTGAACTTACTGCATGCTGCTGCTTACTTTTAATACTATGTGCCGTATGCTATTACATGATGTCACTACTGCATGCTATTATCTGCTTTCAATTGCATGATACTTGTCGTTATTGTCATGCTACTTATTGTTATACATGATTTAAACTATTGGCCTAATACGTGCTTGCTTTATGACTTACTGACATGGAAAAATTTATTTTTCCTTGTTCAGATGTCGGATACTCCACCTGCTATCGTTTTAGGCAGTTCAGACTCGTCAGCCACCCCACCTGCTGCTGCTGCCGACACACCGATCCCACTACCCACGAGTAACCCCGGCGCTTCATCTTCCGGGACTAGCAGCCAGGCGCCTGCCCCAGTGGTTACTTCTAGCGGAGCCCAGGACCCTTCGGAGATTCCAGCTCCATCTGCCCCCGGACCTTCAGGATCACAGCCCCGCTCCGGCGAGATTGTGATTCCCGCGGAGTTCGGGGAAGGTCCTTTCAGTAACCGGTATCGCCATTGGTGCCGACGCGCCCCTGATGGACGTCTCATTCCGATCGGACCCGCTCGTTACCAACAGATGATGGCCGCTCAAGGACGACCAGTTCAGCCACCCGTACAGCCACCACATGATTCGGACGACCCGTCATCCGCTGATGCTTCATCCGACGACACCTCCTCAGACGACTCCGGTGATGATGAGGACCCTGCTGATGTACCTATTCAGCCACCCTCAACCCCGCCGAAGAAGCGGTATCGCTTCGACGGTACCATCATTCCGGGGATCAACGGAGGACAAGCCTTCACTGACGCGTTTGGTCGACGTCGTAGGATTACTGCTCGTAAGCGGCTTGTGCCGTACCCTGCCGACCCACAAGTGCGTAAGGCACCCCGTTACGTACTGACTAGTTCTGGAGTCGGAACATCTGCACCCCGTTATGAAATGTCTGCACTACCCGCACCACCGACACCCCCAGCACCACCTGCCCCACCATCTCCCACTGTCGAGGAATTGACAAGGGAGGTGGAGACCCTCCGAGCTCGAGTTGCTGAGCTAGAGGACCAGATGGCCCATGTTATGGACATCCTTCACCCACCTTCACCGTAGGGCTTTTGTATATAGATTTCATTATGTAATCTAGTTGTAGTTTATTGTATTACTCATGTATTGTACGGACTTATTCAGATGTATGAAACTTATTATTATTAATGAATGGAACTTTGCGTTATTTAATCTTTGCGCGATGTTCTATTTACACTACTGTGCTAATGTCAAAGCTAAGGGGTATAAAATACTATTAAATTTTACAAGGAAATACTATTAAATACGATACAATTTTACACAAGATATTTATTTATTTAGAGAATGGATATACTTAAACCTTGCTACAACACTTATAGGCAGTGCACCTAATCGTATAGTAGTGTAGTTTTTAGTAAGTCCGGTTCGTTCCACAGGGAAAATATTTTAATCAAAGCTTAACGCTATATTAGTTTAATTTATAAAAATACAAATATATATATAAGTAATATTATTATTATAAAGGGGGATTTTTACCGTTTAATGATCGGTTTGTCGATTTTAAAACTTTAGTCGTAGTTAAAACCAAATGTAAAATATTAAATAAATAAAAGACTTAATTTAAAGCGTAAAGTAAATAACGATAATGAAATTGCGAATAATAAACGTACGATAAAATAAACTTGCGATAATTAAAAAGTACGATAATTAAAAGTGCAATTAAATACAATAACAATAAATAAAAATGAGATAATTAGAAGTGCAATTAAATATAAAATAAAGGAAATTAAATATGAAATAAAAGAATTATGCTTATTTAAACTTCCGTAATCATGATGTTTGACGTGTTGATTTTTAGTTTTATGCCCATGGGTTAATTGTCCTTTGTCCTGGATTATTTAATATGTCCGTCTGGTTTTTGTCCATAACAGTCCATCAGTCATAAATATAAAGTGCGAGTGTCCTCGTCAAATTATCCTTATACCCGAAGTCAAATATTCCAACTAATTGGGGACTTAAACTGTAACAAGATTTTAATACTTTGTTTAATAATTACACCAGGATGTCGACTGAGTGTAACCCAAGGTTTTAATACTTTATTATCAATTATGCCAAGTGTCCTTGTACATAATTTCACCCCTGTTTTAATAATTCCATAGACTATTAATTCATTCCCGTGTCCGGTTAAATGAACGATTATTCGTACATATAAATACCCCGCCCATCGTGTCCGATTGAGTGTATATGGTTATTTATAGGGACGTCCAATTGTAAATCTTTATATTAAAATTAACAAACTATCATTTAGTTAAACAAATATAAAGCCCATTAATAGCCCATAGTCTAATTTCCATAAGTGTCGTTCTTTTGTCCAAACCCCAATTATGGTACAAAGCCCAATTACTCAATTTTAGTAATTAGCCCAACATCATGATTACTTCGTTTTAAATAAGCATAATAATAACTTAGCTACGAGACATTAATGTAAAAAGGTTGAACATAACTTACAATGATTAAAAATAGCGTAGCGTTACACGGACAAAATTTCGACTTACACCCTTACAACATTCGCTAACATACCCTTATTATTAGAATTAAAATTAAAATTAAAATTAAAATATAAATATAAATATATACTACGTATAGATTGAGAGAGAGATTGATATATACGTTCTTAAAACTCGTCGAATTTCGCTGGCTTTTATAGGGATTTTTGTCCAGGGGGACTCCGCGACTCGCTTAATTTTTGCACTGCAAACTCCGCAACTTGCGGAGTTTGCTTTTACAGCTCACACAAGTTTGGAGCCTTTCTTGCCGACGGTTTATAATATATTATATAATATATAAATAATTATAAGAATTATTTAAATATTATATTATATTTATGTGCATAGTTGACTTGTAATTTTTAGTCCGTTGCGTCGAGCGTTGAGAGTTGACTCATGTCCCGGTTCCGGATTTTCGAACGTCCTTGCGTACAATTTAATATCTTGTACTTTGCGTTTTGAATCTTGTACTCTTGTAATTTCGAGACGTTTCTTATCAATAATTGGAACCTCTTTGATTATATTTTGTACTTTTGAGCTTTTTGGTCGTTTGCGTCTTCAATTCGTCGAATCTATCTTTTGTCTTCACCTTTTATTATTTAAACGAATATCACTTGTAAATAGGACAATTGCAACTAAAAGCTTGTCTTTCTTGAGGAATAATGCTATGAAATATATGTTCGTTTTTAGCATTATCAAATATTCCCACACTTGAGCGTTGCTTGTCCTCAAGCAATATAGTCTTGAAATACTAGAATCACTTCTTTATTCTTCACACTTTGTACATCAGTGATTTCTTTACGGCGGTATAAACAGTGGTAGTAACGATGTGGTTTACAGTCCCACATGACTATAAAATTTAGATCCTTTAAGGAAATTGGATCTTTATGAAAATATTTGATCTTTTGAAAATTAAAATCTAGTTTTTACCCTAGATAAGTTTTTCGGAATAACCCTTCACCGGTGTTTGCAAAATATTTTTGTGGGTTTGGTGGGGTTCAGATTTGAAAATTTTAGCTCAAAACTTGCGGTTTTGTGTCACCCACTTGCTAACCTTGTATTAGGAAAGCAACACATCCAATATACTTGCTCCGTATATTACCTTTCTGTAGCGACCCGACCAAATCGTCATTGACGGCGCCGTCTACTTAGGTCCCGTTACGTGGTCATAAGTCTTTAAAACAACGTTTGACCAAAAGATATGTCGCATTCATTTCAAATGTAAAGGTTGTTCAAGTTTACAAGAATAGTTCCACCACAAGTTACGATACATAGTTTTAAGTACAAATGAAACTTATGCGAAACAATTTAAAAGTATCCAAAAGACGCTCCATGTATGCATATATACACGACATCCAATGCAAGTATCAAAAATAATGAGCGGAAGCATGTATCATGTATCGTTCAAGGACCTGAGAAAAACATAGAAATCTGTCAACGAAAACGTTGGTGAAATCATAGGTTTAAGTAAGTAAGTACAAGTGAACCACAAGATTTGCATCAATTATATAATAGTAATACATTCCAAAAGTTTGTTTCACGAGCACCCAATTATCAAAGCTTAACATTCCTTCCATTGTATACCCCATCACTTAGCGCTAGAACAAACACTGATTCTCGAAAATATATTTCATCCGTAGACGGTAGCGAACCGTCAAAGATGAGGGTTGTCAACCCATATGGCCATATAACATAAGTTCTCGCTTACACCCGGCAAGTGTAACTAATGATAATCGAATTGAGGATTTTTGTTCTAAACTCGTATGTAGAATGTTTGTTTTCCCGTTCTTGTGTTCACTTAGTTCAAAAGAATCGTTTATGTTTTCTCATCCCAAATATAAGTTCAAAAAGAGTAAAAGTGGGACTATGATCTCACCTTGAGTGCAAGAGTTAATAAAGTACTTCAACAAGTAGACGCGTGCAAAGACAAAGCTAGTCTTGACCTAAACATATAGGTTGTATCAATAACGGTAAACACGATAGGTCAAAGATGTTCAATTAGTCCTATGGCTCGTTAAGACTCGATCATAATAGCATGTGAATCAAATTGTCATGTTTCATGCAAGGTACAAGTATAAAAACATGTTAGAACGATTGCACAAATATTTGGTTAAGTTTGATTAAAAGTCAAACTTTGGTCGGTCAAAGTCAACGAAAGTCAACACGTTCGGGTCGGGTTCCGAACTATTTTTCTGAGGTTTTTAATCATATATGAACATGTTAGAACAAGTTTCATGTGAATCGGAGGTCCGTAGTATGCCAAACATTTTCCATAAAATGGACACCGGAGACAGAAGCTGGGCACGGCTTATGCCGCGCCGCGGCACCCTTCTGTCGCGCCGCGACAATAGGCGGGTGCTGGTGCCTGGTCTGTTTCACTTGTCCAACTTGATCCAAACTTCAAATAAGCATAAAACGCAAACCACAAACACTTAGGACTCGCACCTTATATCGTTGGAAAGCTCTTTTGACATAGAATGCAACTAAACACAATTTAACAATCAAAAACCTCATTTGTAACAACCGAGTTTTCCAACCAAGTGATCATTCAATGCCCACATTAATGCTTCAAACTCACCAATGCACATTTAATGATTTGGGCATTCAATGCATACATATGACATGCCATTTTGTAGGTAATAGAGCATACAATACAACTAACAACTTACTAACAACAATTCATGACAATCAATGCATCAAATAATCACTTCAAGTTCTTCAAACCCTAACTCAATTCCACCACAAATCAATAATCAAGTTCATGAAGTTTTCTAAGGCAACCTACACATCAAATTGAAGCTAGTGATGCTAGTAACACAATTAAAACATCAACTTTCAACATCTAACAACATATGATCATCCAAAATTCAAGAACAACACACCAAAATTCAAGTTCATGCTAGTTACACTAAAACAACGAGATCGAGCATATAAATCATATATTCATGTTAGACTTGAGCCATAGACACTAATTAACACTTTTATAAGTTAAAAACATCAAGAACACAAAATCTAGTGATTTTAGAAAGTTACCCAAATGAGATGAAGTTGGTACCAAAATGAAGAGGATGAAGAGAGGATCACGAATATGTAATTTATTTGGTTGCTAGCTCCCTAATCCGGATTTAGATGATGAATGAATGAGAAAGGAAATTGGGTGTGTTCTTGCTAGAGAGGAAGAGAGAGAGAGAGGGAGATGGTAATGAATGGGTGAAAGGGGTTTGACCCTTTGACCTAGTCAAGGGTTTGATCCCTTGTCAAGTTTAGTCCCTCAACTTTCGTTCGGGTGCGGGAATTACCTAAACGAGATAATTTAAAACGCGTATCAACGGGAGATGTTATAAACATATAACGGACTTTATATTAGTATAACGGAAAAATAAATGGAAAAAGGCGGGATGTTACATTACCTACTCCTTAAAAGAAATTTCGTCCCGAAATTTAAGTAGGCGTAGTAGTCGTTGTTTCTTCCTCGAGATCTTGCGTTTCTGAATTCACGAATAAATGAGGATACTTCCTTTGCATTTGATCTTGTCTTTCCCAAGTAAACTCGGGTCCCCTTTTGGCGTTCCAACGGACTTTAACAATCGGGATTCGGCTTTGTTTCAATGTCTTGACGGAGGTATCCACAATTTCAACCGGTTCCTCCACAAAATGAAGCTTGTCATCAATAGTAAGTTCCTCAAGAGGGATGACGATATCGGGTTCGGCAAGACACTTTTTCAAGTTAGATACATGGAAGGTAGGATGAACGGAACTCAGTTGGGGCGGAAGGTCTAAACGATAAGCAACGGTTCCAATACGCTCCAAGATTTCGAAAGGACCAATATACCGCGGATTTAGCTTCCCGCGTTTACCAAAATGGATTACACCCTTCCAAGGTGCGACTTTTAACATTACTCGGTCACCGACTTGAAATTCGAGATCGTTGCGTCGTTTGTCGATATAGCTCTTTTGACGACTTCGGGCCGTCCTAAGCCTATCTCGGATTTGAACGATTTTCTCGGTGGTTTCGTGAATGAGTTCGGGTCCGGTGAATTGCACGTCGCCTACCTCGGCCCAACAAAGAGGTGAACGACATTTGCGGCCATATAGCGCTTCAAAAGGGGCGGCTTTAATACTCGCGTGATAACTATTGTTGTAAGAGAACTCGGCGAGAGGTAAGTGCTTGTCCCAAGCTTTTCCGAAATCAATCACGCAAGCTCGTAACATGTCCTCTAAGGTTTGAATTGTACGTTCGCTCTGTCCATCGGTTTGAGGATGATATGCGGTGCTCATGTCTAAACGCGTTCCCAACCCTTCTTGCAGTGTACGCCAAAATCTAGAAACGAAACGGCCATCTCGGTTGGAGATAATCGATAATGGTACACCGTGTCGGGCTACGATCTCCTTAATGTAAAGTTGTGCAAGTTTCTCCATTTTGTCCGTTTCTTTCATGGCAAGGAAGTGTGCGGATTTGGTGAGACGGTCAACAATAACCCAAATGGTATCATAACCGCCCGTCGTTTTTGGTAGCTTGGTGATAAAATCCATTGTTATCCTTTCCCACTTCCATTGCGGAATCTCGGGTTGTCGAAGTAGTCCGGACGGTCTTTGGTGTTCGGCTTTGACTTTGGAACATGTCAAGCACTTGGAAACATAAGTAGCTACGTCCCTTTTGATGTTCGGCCACCAATATAGTTGTTTAAGGTCGTGGTACATCTTATTGGCACCGGGGTGAATCGAGTATCGTGACTTATGGGCTTCATCTAAAATAAGGCTTCGTAGATCCCCATAACTAGGCACCCAAATTCTTCCGGCGAAATATCGGAGTCCGGTTTCTTTAACTTCGAATCGAGAGGTGAGGACGTTCAAGTGTTCGAGAGAGATGTTTTCATCCTTGAGAGCCTCATCTTGGGCTACCCGAATTTGGCTATTAAGGTTTGTGTGGATGGTGATGTTTAAGGCTCGGACACGAAGAGGCACCGCTCTTTCTTTTCGACTTAAGGCATCGGCTACTACGTTTGCCTTCCCGGGATGGTAACGAAGCTCGCAATCGTAATCGTTCAAAGTTTCGATCCACCGTCGTTGTCTCATGTTTAGTTGCTTTTGATCGAAAATGTGTTGGAGGCTTTTGTGATCGGTGAAGATAGTACTCTTGGTTCCATAAAGATAGTGTCTCCACATTTTAAGTGCAAAGACAACGGCTCCGAGTTCGAGATCATGTGTCGTATAGTTTCGTTCATGAATTTTGAGCTGTCGAGAAGCATAAGCAATGACTTTCGTTCGTTGCATCAATACACACCCAAAACCATGTTTTGAGGCATCGCAATATACAACAAAGTCATCATTGCCTTCGGGAAGTGACAAGATAGGAGCGGTGGTTAGCTTCGTTTTCAAGATTTGGAATGCGGATTCATGTTCGGTCGCCCAAATGAATTTCTTTCCCTTGTGAGTCAATGCGGTTAGAGGACGTGCAACCAAAGAGAAATTTTCGATGAATCTACGATAGTACCCGGCGAGACCCAAAAATTGACGAATGTGAGTAGGAGTAGTAGGAGTCTCCCATTTGCTAATGGCTTCGATTTTCGTTGGATCGACTTTAATACCTTGGTCACTTACAACATGACCAAGAAATTGAACTTCCTTTAACCAAAATTCACACTTGGAGAATTTGGCATAGAGTTGTTCTTGTCTTAAAAGTTCAAGCACAAGTCGGAGATGTTGTTCGTGCTCTTCTTCATTTTTAGAATAAATCAATATGTCATCGATGAACACAATAACGAATTTATCGAGATACGGTTTGCACACGCGGTTCATAAGATCCATGAACACCGCCGGTGTGTTAGTGAGACCAAATGGCATGACAAGGAATTCATAACTACCATAACGAGTTCGGAAAGCGGTTTTGGAGACATCTTCCCCCTTAACCCTCAATTGATGATAACCCGAGCGGAGATCGATTTTCGAATATACACAAGACCCTTGTAGTTGATCAAAGAGGTCATCGATGCGAGGAAGAGGATATCGGTTCTTAACCGTCAATTTATTTAGTTCACGATAATCAATGCACATTCGTAGGGATCCGTCTTTCTTTTTAACAAACAAAATCGGAGCGCCCCAAGGTGAATGGCTAGGTTGGATAAAACCTCGATCAAGTAGTTCTTGGATTTGACTTTGCAATTCTTGCATTTCAGATGGAGCGAGTCTATATGGTGCACGTGCTACGGGTGCGGCTCCCGGGATAAGATCGATTTGGAATTCAACCGGTCGATGAGGCGGAAGACCCGGAAATTCATCGGGAAATACATCGGAATAGTCACTAACAATTGGCACATCATCGATATGCTTCTCATCGGACTCGACTTTCTTAACGTGAGCAAGGATCGCAAAACAACCCTTACGGAGTAGTTTTCTAACTTTAACACACGAAACGAGGTTGAGTCCGGTGCAACTCTTATCGCCATAGACGATCAAAGGTTCACCATTCTCGATAGGAATTCGGATTGCGTTAAGATCACAAAGAATGTGAGATTTCGTTTTGACTAACCAATTCATACCGATTATTACATCAAAGCTTCCTAGTTCCATGGGTATCAAATCAATTTCAAATTCCTTACCCAAAATGTTTATCGTACACCCCCGGTAATATGTGTCGGCACTTAATAGTTTCCCGTTAGCCACTTCAATGGAATAAGTGGTATCTAATGGAAGAGGTGGAGTGCTAAAAGAATGAGTCAAAGTCTTGGATACAAAGCATTTATCGGCACCTGAATCGAATAAGCAAGAGACATAAGAATTGTTGAGAAGAAACGTACCCGTGACTAGTTCAGTGTCATCCCGGGCTTCCTCGGTGTTGATGTTGAAAGCTCGGCCGCGCGTATTGGTGTTATCTTTCCTTTTCGGGCATGCATTTCTATAATGACCCGTTTGACCACATTCGTAACAAGTGCCCGTCTTTGGTGCATTGGGCCACTTTCGAGCAACGGGAGTGGCACTTTTACAATCGTTGGCCTTATGACCAACTCCTTGGCACCGGTGGCAAATTAACTTGCCACATTCACCAAAGTGATGTTTGTTGCATTTGTTGCAAAGAGGTAGGTTCCCGGCATAACCCCTCTTGCCGTCGGAGGTGTAAGGCTTCTTAGCAAAGTTGTTGTTGCTTGATTGGGAGGGTTCCCACTTTCTTTTGTTGCCGCTCGATTTATCCTCGGCCTTAGGTGCCGGAACTACGATTTCGTCAACCGTTTCAATTAGTTGGTGAGCCATGTTCATAGCGGCTTGATGAGTAGTGGGTTTGGATGACATCACCCCTTGTTTGATGCTTTTTGGAAGACCGAGCATGTAGAGCTCAATCCTTTGAGATTCGGGGTTAACAAGATTAGGACACATCAAGGATAGTTCGGCGAAGCGTTGATTATAAGCTTTAAGATCGTTTCCGACCGCTTTCAAAGCTCTTAGTTCTTCCTCAAGCTTTCGGGTTTCTTCGCGCGGAAAATATTCAACAATCATCTTTTCCTTTAGATCGGCCCAAGAGAGGGCATGAGCTTCATCGGTACCCACCGATTGAACATAGGTGTTCCACCATGTTAGAGCAATTTCGGAGAAAGTGTGAGTGGAGTATTTGACCTTGTCTTGGTCCCGACAACCGCTTATGCTAAAGACGGCTTCCGTTTGCTCAAACCATCGGGTGAGCACGACCGGTCCCCCGGTTCCATCAAAAGTGTGAGGTTTGCACCCCATGAAAGCTTTATAGGAGCATCCCTCGTTTGAGTTTCCGGCTCCATTGTTGTTGTTGTTGTTGTTGTTGTTGTGGTTGTTATTATTATTGTTGTTGGATGAGTGACCGGCCATGGCCGCATCTACGGCGGTAGCTATCATCCGTTCGAGAGCTTGTTCGGGAGTTTCATTGCGGCGTACACGACGAGGAGCCATTGTCCCTTCAAGACACAAGAATATCATTGATTAGTATTCTCAATAATACTAACCGTGATATAGAATAAAGATAAAGAGAAGTTTTTTTTTTTTTTTTTTTTTTTTTTTTTTTTTTTTTTCGACTCGCCTTAAATTCTTTATGTCATAATGTCGGAACGTTCATATGAGTCACCGTAATATAATCCCGGAAATTATATTACCCTGATTCATATGTGCATTCGACATCATTTCATATAGTCAAGGTGGCGCGTCAATCAAATTAAACAACGTGAGATTAAGATGAACTAAGAGTAGATATGAGTAGAAGCGTTCGAGTATAAATGCACAAGTAGCCAAGTAATTCCTACTTCAAGTCTATATGCCGGTTGTAGTCTAGACTCACTAATGTACCCTATGACTCGGGGTTGACACCAATGAACTCTAAATCCCTACAACCAACGCTCTGATACCATCTGTAGCGACCCGACCAAATCGTCATTGACGGCGCCGTCTACTTAGGTCCCGTTACGTGGTCATAAGTCTTTAAAACAACGTTTGACCAAAAGATATGTCGCATTCATTTCAAATGTAAAGGTTGTTCAAGTTTACAAGAATAGTTCCACCACAAGTTACGATACATAGTTTTAAGTACAAATGAAACTTATGCGACACAATTTAAAAGTATCCAAAAGACGCTCCATGTATGCATATATACACGACATCCAATGCAATTATCAAAAATAATGAGCGGAAGCATGTATCATGTATCGTTCAAGGACCTGAGAAAAACATAGAAATCTGTCAACGAAAACGTTGGTGAAATCATAGGTTTAAGTAAGTAAGTACAAGTGAACCACAAGATTTGCATCAATTATATAATAGTAATACATTCCAAAAGTTTGTTTCACGAGCACCCAATTATCAAAGCTTAACATTCCTTCCATTGTATACCCCATCACTTAGCGCTAGAACAAACACTGATTCTCGAAAATATATTTCATCCGTAGACGGTAGCGAACCGTCAAAGATGAGGGTTGTCAACCCATATGGCCATATAACATAAGTTCTCTCTTACACCCGGCAAGTGTAACTAATGATAATCGAATTGAGGATTTTTGTTCTAAACTCGTATGTAGAATGTTTGTTTTCCCGTTCTTGTGTTCACTTAGTTCAAAAGAATCGTTTATGTTTTCTCATCCCAAATATAAGTTCAAAAAGAGTAAAAGTGGGACTATGATCTCACCTTGAGTGCAAGAGTTAATAAAGTACTTCAACAAGTAGACGCGTGCAAAGACAAAGCTAGTCTTGACCTAAACATATAGGTTGTATCAATAACGGTAAACACGATAGGTCAAAGATGTTCAATTAGTCCTATGGCTCGTTAAGACTCGATCATAATAGCATGTGAATCAAATTGTCATGTTTCATGCAAGGTACAAGTATAAAAACATGTTAGAACGATTGCACAAATATTTGGTTAAGTTTGATTAAAAGTCAAACTTTGGTCGGTCAAAGTCAACGAAAGTCAACACGTTCGGGTCGGGTTCCGAACTATTTTTCTGAGGTTTTTAATCATATATGAACATGTTAGAACAAGTTTCATGTGAATCGGAGGTCCGTAGTATGCCAAACATTTACCATAAAATGGACACCGGAGACAGAAGCTGGGCACGGCTTATGCCGCGCCGCGGCACCCTTCTGTCGCGCCGCGACAATAGGCGGGTGCTGGTGCCTGGTCTGTTTCACTTGTCCAACTTGATCCAAACTTAAAAAAAAATAAAACGCAAACCACAAACACTTAGGACTCGCACCTTATATCGTTGGAAAGCTCTTTTGACATAGAATGCAACTAAACACAATTTAACAATCAAAAACCTCATTTGTAACAACCGAGTTTTCCAACCAAGTGATCATTCAATGCCCACATTAATGCTTCAAACTCACCAATGCACATTTAATGATTTGGGCATTCAATGCATACATATGACATGCCATTTTGTAGGTAATGGAGCATACAATACAACTAACAACTTACTAACAACAATTCATGGCAATCAATGCATCAAATAATCACTTCAAGTTCTTCAAACCCTAACTCAATTCCACCACAAATCAATAATCAAGTTCATGAAGTTTTCTAAGGCAACCTACACATCAAATTGAAGCTAGTGATGCTAGTAACACAATTAAAACATCAACTTTCAACATCTAACAACATATGATCATCCAAAATTCAAGAACAACACACCAAAATTCAAGTTCATGCTAGTTACACTAAAACAACGAGATCGAGCATATAAATCATATATTCATGTTAGACTTGAGCCATAGACACTAATTAACACTTTTATAAGTTAAAAACATCAAGAACACAAAATCTAGTAATTTTAGAAAGTTACCCAAATGAGATGAAGTTGGTACCAAAATGAAGAGGATGAAGAGAGGATCACGAATATGTAATTTATTTGGTTGCTAGCTCCCTAATCCGGATTTAGATGATGAATGAATGAGAAAGGAAATTGGGTGTGTTCTTGCTAGAGAGGAAGAGAGAGAGAGAGGGAGATGGTAATGAATGGGTGAAAGGGGTTTGACCCTTTGACCTAGTCAAGGGTTTGATCCCTTGTCAAGTTTAGTCCCTCAACTTTCGTTCGGGTGCGGGAATTACCTAAAGGAGATAATTTAAAACGCGTATCAACGGGAGATGTTATAAACATATAACGGACTTTATATTAGTATAACGGAAAAATAAATGGAAAAAGGCGGGATGTTACACTTTCGGTAAACTACCGTTCGGTTATAAAGGAAAGCGTTGAACAAGCAACTGTTAAGGCAATGTCCCCTGACATGCTTTTAATTATGGTCTATAACGTGTCGGACGCAATTACTATCCTTTGTAGGAGCAATAGTAAAGCTCACCCTTATGATTTTTCGGTCTGGCACAAGGTCCTGTCTTCGACCATGCTATGCAACCACCGTTCTTACGGTTGACACCCGATTTGGTTCAGGTGACCTAATGAATTCCAGGTGAATTCCTAGGATTTTACGTTCAATGGTAATGAACGCATTGAAAATGGGTTTTCAGAAAACAAATCGGTTTGTAATTTTGATCAAAATATTTTCTCGTTCAAGCTCGAGTTTAGATATCATTGAATTCCATGAGTTTGTAATTCTCAATCTTTAAGGTCAATCTCTAGGATTGAGTAATATCAGTCTTAAAAGCTGATTTTTAATCTTTAAGGAGATTATCCTTTCTGGGGATCTGATTCATTAGTCTTATCCAGCTAATTTGCACGGTGCCCACCCATTTTACGAGATAAATCTTTCTCATGGTTAGGATAAATCTGACCACTTGGCGACCCTGTTTTATGCTGAGGTCCGTGGATTTCCTGCTGATTTTAGTGATGACTTTTCTAGATTTTTCGTCAACCTACAGCTGGTCTGGACGACAACTTCCTGACCTAAATCAAGAAGCGCGTTTCTTTTTCGGAAGACTTTACTTCCTTTTAATGATGGAATTGATTCATCGTGTAGATCCATCTCTTCTTTTCTTTCATCGGGTAAAACAGTTTAGTTTAGTCCAAAGCAAAAGTATTTTCAGTTATTTGTTACAGAAATATGTGACATATGTTTAAAATATCTTGGTAAATTTTCCCACACTTGGCTTTTATTTTCCTTTTTATTGTCCTCTATTCCATTTTAAATGAATTTTAACATTTTGGTTTGTTTCTCAATTTATGTCCTTTCCGAGGTAACAATAATTTCGGTGTTAAAACCTTGTTTTATCATTCATAAATATGTATAAACATGATTTTGAGTTCATTTAATTGAAAATTTTGAAAATTTTTACTAGAATTGGGTAGTCAGTATATAAGACTAGGGCTGTTCTTTATTATCAGAGAGCACTAGATTCTAATACAACTACTACTTTACTAGTATTTCTAATGGTAACCAAGTGTATAAAGTAAAAATTTTAAAATCCGAAAGAATTTAACCCCTTCCCACACTTAAGATCTTGCAATGCCCTCATTTGCAAGAAATCAGTAACAATTTAAATTATTGAGGGTGATTAGCGTAGAAATGATTAAATTTTACCAAAGTTTCCAAATATATTGTTGTTTGTGTTGAATGATAATTGGTGCACATCATTTGTTCATTCCGTCTTGTTGTTATTTCACATATATTTTGCATCTTGTCGTCAAAATTAGTTGCTTTTGCTGAACTTAATGTCAGTCTTTGAAAATGCGTTGTTTTACCCTGTTGTGTACATAAGATAAACTGCAAATATATATACATATTTTTGAAGTTTGGTATATTACCCCACATTCAAACATTATTAAAATCTAAAAATAAAAATTTGTAAATTATAAAAACTAATACAATTCCAACATAAGTATTAAATGTATCAACATTACAAATTATAAAATAAATAAAACTAAGTAGACTAGGGATGATACTGATACCAGTAGGGGTTCCATGCATAACCATATGTGTTATAAAATGCTTCGGCTGGGTTATACGTAGGATATGGTGGTTGGATCTCTATAGACCAGGGAGGAAATACGGGCGATGGAGTAGGAATATAGTTTCTACCTATTTGTTGGCAATAAGCTATGATTTGGTTTTGATGAACTTGCCAATCTTCAAATGCTCGATGTCTAGCATTTTCGTACTCTTGTGAAGCTATAAACCTTTGCATTTCTGTCATTTCATTTCCTCCTCCCACATTACCTGGCTGTTGGTTTCTCTCAACCTGTGGATGTCTACCATGGTATTGTACTGCGGCGTTATTTCGCCTCTTCAAAACCTTCGCACCATGGTATACATTTAAACCTATTGTATCGCGGGGTTCTAGTTCTTCGACTAATAATCCCCCCGACTTATATCCACACCGAGATATTCAGCAATCAAAGTAATAAATATATCACCTCCTATTATGCTATGCGGTCTCATCCCCCTAACCATAGTTGATAAATAATAACCCACACAATAAGGTATACTTACAGCGCTTTGTGGGTCTCGAATACACATGTGGTAAAATAAATCCTGTTCATTTACCTTTTCCTTGTTCTTACCTCGTTGTGTAATCGAATTGGCTAAAAACCTATGAATTACTCTTAACTCTGCTCTATCTATATCTAAATAAGAGTAATTTCCCCCTTTAAATCGGTGATGGCTAGTCATTTGACTCCATACACCATGCGTATCAAAATTTTCGTCTATCTTTCTACCATTTAGTATCAACCCTCTACAATCGGCAGATGCTAACTCCTCAGGCGTATATATACGTAAAGCCTGACCCATGTCTAGTAAAGACATGTGGCGCATCGAACCTCCTAACAAAAATCTAATAAAAGATCGATCGGTTAAACTAACTACCCGATCATTTATTTTTATACTACACAACAATTCTTCACACCATACTTTATATACAGGTCTACGCATGCTGAATAATCGTATTCAATCGTTAAAAGTAGAATTACCATACCTCTGTGTAAGTAATTCCCTAATTGGCCCGGCTAATTCTACAGCTTCTAACGGTGCCCATTCTATTACCCTAGGTACTTCAACAGCTTTAGAATGAAGAGTATGCAAACCCCTTTGGTATTTTGGATAATCTATCCAAAGTCTGTCAAATCTCAGGTTCGGGTGCAAATCTTCCAAGTGCATATCTGAAAATGTCATGACTGGATGAGGTATATCTTATTTGTAGTAGTTATCCACCTCCTGTTGTTTCGTATTCTCAGCAGGAGCATTGCGAGCTTGGGATGAAGATTCACCCCTTTCAGTCTGCAAAACACATCAAACACAATTTTTGTGCATCCAAATATGCATTAGTGTCAGCAAAATCATCAATCAAAATAATTACAATGACATGTTCAATTTATATCAAACTTAAGCTCATTTTCATATTTTTATCAAATCTACACTTTTTCAATGTGATGACCCGGAAATTTCCGATCAAATTTAAACTTTAATCTTTATATGTTCCCGACACGATGAGCAAAAATATGTAATGTTGAGTCTCGAAATTTTGAAAAACTATATTCATATACCCTTTGACCATGCCTAGCGATTCACGAACAATTATATATACATATACATATGTGTGATTATTAAATTGAGATATATTATATAAAACATCGAACGGATTAGTGGATATGATTATAAGCTATGAGATCTATTTTATGAACCTGGAAGTACTATTAAGGTATTGAATAGATAATACTTTACATGAATATATTTGTTCGATGTAAGTTTATCGACGAGATTAAAAGATAATATCAAATGATTGAATTATCAGATACATTGAATTATGATTAAGAGTATCTTTTAGGAGGTCCACTTTGAATTAGGTAACCCTTATTATTAACCGTATTCGAAAAATGGTAAAGTGAGTTATAAGTAAAGACAAATGTGTCAATTAACGAGAACTAGCCAAATGTTAGTGGAGTTTTCTGTTCGACTTTCTATATAAACGTTAACTAGTTAACCTTCCTATTATTTAGAGTGAAAGTGAAACTTTGGGAATATAGTTATATTATTTAGAAAGTTTAAGGAAAACAAACTAAACGTTGACGCATAAGGAAATTATATTTTTTTTAAAGTATAAACGTTATAGGATATAATATTATAAACGATCTTCAAATATACTTTGAAATATAATTAAAATCTAAATATTTTATTAAAGTATTTCAAACCTATATATTATAAATATATTTTAATTTATTCAAAAGACGTTTTGGTTTAAGTTAATGTTATTAAGTATACTTTGATAACTAATGAGGGTATGAATTATAAAAGTAAATGACCAAAACACTCAAAAGATTAAGTTACACTCCGAGTGGGTTAGTTTTTAATTAATTTAAGTCTAGTTATTAATAAAGGTACATGTCACAAAACGCTTAATTTAAAATAAAATATTTTGACAAACAACGAGACTTGGATTTATAGAAGGAAATGACCACAACGCTCAACTTTATAAGTTATATTTTTATAAAGGTAATTTATTGTTATGTAAGTCTAATTTTTGTAAAAGGTACACGTCACGTAATATAAAGGGCTAGTTTTCTAAACGTACGAAAGTGCGCCCGAAAAACGGAAAGTGGTACATGAGTCGTGAGACCACGACCGTGTCATTTTTGTAAAAATTATATTTTTATCATGAGCGTAAATATAATATAATATTTAATTAATTCTAAAGATTAAATATTATATATATATTAAATATTATATATTTATAACAATGTTGCAAATGAGTGTCGGTGTAGTAAACTAGTGCATATGAGCTGGTTTTGCCAATCATGCAATCGCATGATTTAAGGGTGCTGAACACATCTATAAATCTATCGAGTTTCGTTCGGATATACACACATATATTTACTTGTCTCTAAATCTCTCTTTATATATAATTATAATTATTATTAATATTATTATTAATATTAAGATTAATATTCTTATTAATCTTAATTAGTAGTATTAAGGTTATTATTATTAGTATTACACATAAAATACTACGACGAGGTTCTGCTCGCGTGTTTTCAAAACTGGTTTTATGAGCGGGATAGAGCTAAGGAAATTATGTGTTATAGCTTTGGAGGTTAGGGGTAATGTTCGAGGGTATGCTCATGAGGTCAATCTAGTATTTATCATCTCCATTGCGTCTACGTACCTTTCCTCCAATATTGAACCTCAATATTGATACGTGAGTACTCCTAATTTAATTTTTACATACTAATAGTGTATCCCTGACTAGTGCTCGAGAAAATAGGATTATGCTTATTTGTACATTTGATATTGCCCTTAGATAGGTTATGTTGAATCTTAAAGGTTGTTATACTAGGGATGAAATAAGGTATAAGATATGCATGTCATTGGAAAGCTAGCGAAAAATTAAGAACTTTTCATTTAGATATCGAATGAATTCGATGAACGGTTAGAAAGTTATGAATTAAACAATTAATTTCGTAATTAAAAATGCTGTTAATAATTAGTGAACTAATTTTCTGGGTAATAAAAAGTGGTTATTTGGATTCTACTCGTCGAGTAGATGAATTTTCATATAAAGCACGTCTCGTTTCGTTGAACGGTTGTCAAGTTATGGATAAAAGAAGTTTTGTAAATTTTGATGAAACGTCGATACGAAAACTGAAATTCTCGATGATCTGCGTTGTTTCAGATTAAAACAAAAATACCACTGAATTCTTTGCTGTAAGGTCTAACAAACGACTCTGGCCGTTTGTCAATTTGAGTCTCGACGATTTTTCTAAAAATCGTCAATGTTGACTGTTTGATCACATTTTAAAATTCTAAAAAGAGCTGAAATTTTTTATTAAAAATGTCAGTTTTGTATCAGTTGTCATGGTCGGCCTGATGTATGTTTACTTTTACCAAAAATCATGTTATATCTTTGTGGTAACGAGAATTTGAAGGCTTTGACCGTTTGTCAATCCGAGTTTCGAGGAATTTTCTAAAAATCTCCAAAGTAGGCTACTCGGTCACTTTTGTAAATTTTATTAAAGCTGAAAAATTAACTTTGAAACGCCGAAACCGCGTTGGCAACTACGAGTTGTCTAGTTTTAGTTTACTTCTGTAAAATTTATGCTTAATCTTTTTGGTAATGTGTAACTTTTATCCTTGGACCGTTTATCAATCGGAGTTCCGATAATTTTTCTAAAAATCGCTGAAGTGGTCGTTTAGTCATGTTTGACCGAAAAATCTTTTTTTTTTATAAGTTATTGTATTTTTGCATGCGACCTCGTTTTTACTTTAACCTTTGACTTTTGACCTAACTGAGCATGGGTAATATAACATGTTACTATACTGTTGAGTCAGACTCGAGCATTAGGATTGTGGTACACTATGACTTGACCTAAATTGTTAGACAAATATTGACCGTCATATAAATACATATAATTAATATAGGTTCGTGAATCCGAGGCCAACCCTACACTTGTTCAATGATGTTATATGTATTTTTACTACAAAATACAGTATGGTGAGTTTCATTATTCCCTTTTTAAATGCTTTCGCAATATATATTTTTGGGACTGAGAATACATGCGCTGTTTTTATAACTGTTTTACGAAATAGACACAAGTAATCGAAACTACATTCTATGGTTGGATTATCTAATCGAATATGCCCTTTTTATTAAGTCTGGTAATCTAAGAATTAGGGAACAGACACCCTAATTGACGCGAATCCTAAAGATAGATCTATCGGGCCCAACAAGCCCCATCCAAAGTACCGGATGCTTTAGTACTTCGAAATTTATATCATGTCCGAAGGAGGATCCCGGAATGATGGGGATATTCTATATGCATATTGTTAATGTCGGTTACCAGGTGTTCAATCCATATGAATGATATTTTTGTCTCTATGCATGGGACGTTTATTTATGAGAATTGGAAATATGAAATCTTGTGGTCTATTAAAATGATGAAAATGAAATGATTACTATAAACTGATGAACTCACCAACCTTTTGGTTGACACTTGAAAGCATGTTTATTCTCAGGTTTGAAAGAGATCTTCCGATGTGCATTAGCTCATTTTAAAGATATTACTTGGAGTCATTCATGACATATTTCAAAAGACGTTGCATTCGAGTCGTTGAAGTTCATTAAAGATTATTATTAAGTAAATGACAGATTAGGTCATTTATAGTTTGGATATTATGAAATGGTATGCATACATGTCAATTTTCGATGTAAAGAAAGATTGTCTTTTAAAAACGAATGCAATGTTTGTAAAATGTATCATATAGAGGTCAAATACCTCGCAATGTAATCAACTATTGTGAATCGTTTATAATGTATATGAACGGGTCCTTTCATTCAAATAAGCATATACGAAAATGTTCGCCAAGTTCATAAGCATTCAACTCAAATAACATGTCAAAATAATCATCACTAGCAATTAAACAAGTTTCAAATGGCATTATCTCTTAAAAATCAAGTTCATGAATTTTAGACTTGAAAAAGTCCACTTTAATTCTCAAAATCATGTTTAGGCTCAAGGTTTGGATCATTTAATTACCTAAACATGTTACACTACTTAATTTAGCAATAATTCATGACAAAAATCGGCCATAACCTGTTTATATCAAAAAGCCCCAAATTTGCTCAAGAACACAAACCCTAGATTACTCAAAATTTGAAGTTTAAGGCATCTAATCATGTTAAATAGCATCAATCTAGGTTTTACAAGCATAATACATAAGCAATTTATGCATAATTACACTAAAAAGTATCAAAATCAAATTGAGTATAAAATTTCTCAAGAACACTAATTTTCAGATTAAATGGTGTTTAGGTGTTGAAATTTACCGTTTTTCTTGAGTAATTCCTTGATAGCATCCTTCTCAACATGATTTTAGTAAAAAATGTGATGATTTTTGGTGAAAAATTCAATTTTCGTGTGTGTTTTTGGTTGGTTTTTCGCAGTTTTGTGTTGTGGGTGTGTTCAACTGATCTGTTTCCAGCGTATATATTTTTTTCTGTAAATTTTGTCCTCCGCGAGTCGCGGTGTTTAATGCTTACAAACTCCGCGAGTCGCGGTGTTTGTTTGTTTTTTTTTTTTTTTATAAGCCTTAACTTATAAAACAAATATAAAATAAATTTAAAATTTTGTTTTCCTTTGTTTTAGGACGAGGTCGTTTCGGATCGATGTCCTAGTCAGTCCTTCAACAAAATTTTAAAATTTGTCTTTTTGTAGCGATTGTTTTAAAAGCTAAGATTTTTGGGTTTTTTTAATATTTTTGGCATACTTTAATTCAATAAGTTTAAAATTAATGATAATAAAAGTTCTCGTTCCTCCCTCGGGTAAAGCAATTTCGGTTCAAAGACCTAGTCTTCAACTTACGACGAATTTTAAAAATCATATTTTTAACTTAACTAAATAAAGTAAATTTTTGTTTTTAAAATCACACAACTTAAATTTAAAAATGCATAAAATTAAAAATTCACACCAAACTTAAATTAAAAATTCATATTATAAATTCACACCAAACTTATATTATATTTTTGTTTTTATACATACAAACTTAAAAATATTAATTTTTCAAATATTGACAAACTTAAATATATTGATTTTACAAAGTTTACAATATTAATTTAAGATTTATATATTAATTTTAAAAACATGGTAAAAAATAAAATTAAAAATCTTTTTGGCTTTTTATCCCACTTTAATCAATCAAATATTATCAAAAACATACGCCCCTCTTTTCGGTAAAGTAATTTCGGTTCCATGACCTAATTTAACTCATGACGAATTTTTGAAATATTTTGGGTTGATTGATTAAAGATATTTATACCTTAAGAATAAACGTTAAATTTCGCAGTGATGTAATAAATTTTTGAATGATATCAATAATTTCGGTCGCCAAACCTAATTTTATTCAATACCAATTTAATACTTTATAGCGAACAAATTAGCGTTTATTATCAAAAGGTTAAAAATAAAAATAAAAAAAATAAAAACTTTACAGACTTACCTGTGAGATAGTATTCTTAGTTATATGATCTATTCCATTCATAAGATAGTCGGTTTAATTGGTTTTCCATAGCTACATAGGCGTAACCTCGAGCATTCAGTGTTTTTTCTTCTAAACATATGAACGGTCCGTCTCTGCATAAAGTAACAAATTCGGTATTTGAATAGGTTTGATTATTTGAACATTTACCTTCATGTGACCATTTTTCGCATTTGTGACATCTTTCTAGGTGTCGTGCTCTTCTTTTCGCTGCGGATTTTGATTTTTCTTTACCAAATTGTAACTTATTATCTTCGCATCTGGATTCTTTTCTTACTCCGTCCAATCTTTCTCTGATTACTGATACTATTTCACTCGGAAGTGTGTCATTATTACGTTTAGTGATCAAAGCGTGTAGCATTAGACCATGGTTTAGTTCACAGGCAGTCTTCATTTTCTAAAAAAATTAAAAATTCAGAATGGGGGGAGAAGACTAGTTCTTTAGGGTCTGCTAGGGAAAGACCATTCGGGTTCCATTTTCGAGAACTACACGAAAACAGACAATCTAACTCTAACAGAAATACATATTATCCTTTAAAGACTTGATTCTCCCCACACTTAGTTAGCTGTGGTATCGAAATTGTGATTAACTTCATTGTCAACTTCCATTGGACTATCTATGTAATGTTTAACTCTGTGACCATTAACTTTAAATTCAATTCCATTTGAATTTATTAATTCTATCGTTCCGTATGGGAAAACTCTTTTGACTATGAATGGTCCAGTCCATCTTGATTTCAATTTTCCAGGAAATAGCTTAAATCGTGAATTGAAAAGAAGAACTCTGTCTCCTTCTTTGAATTCTTTTGAACTTCTGATTCTTTTATCATGCCATTTCTTCGTTCTTTCCTTATAGATTAACGAATTTACGTATGCTTCATGTCTTAATTCTTCTAATTCGTTTAGTTTGTAGCGACCCGACCAAATCATGTTTGACGGCGCCGACTACTTAGGTCCCGTTACGTGGTCATACGTCTTTATCATGACGTTTGACCAAAATATGTCGCATTTATTTCATAAGTAAAAGGATGTTTCAAGTTTACAAATGTAGTTCAAAAGACTAGTTACATTACAATGTTTAACGTACGAATGAAACCTATGCGACACAATTTAAAGTAGCCAAAAGACGCTCCAACTATGCATGTATACTCGACATCCAAGCAAGTATCAAAAGTAATGAGCGGAAGCATGTATCACACAAATGTTCAAGGACCTGAGAAAAACATAGAAATCTGTCAACGAAAACGTTGGTGAAATCATAGGTTTGAGTAAGTAAGTACAAGTGAACCACAAGATTTGCAACAATGAGATAATAGTAATACATTCCAAAAGTTTGTTTCACGAGCACCCAATTATCAATGCTTAACATTCCTTCCATAGAACCCCATCACAATAGTGTTAGAACATACACTGTTTCTCGAAAATACATTTCATTCGTAAACGGTAGCGAACCGTTTGAATGAGGGTTTGTCAAACCCATATGGCCATATAACATAAGTTCTCGCTTACACCCGGCAAGTGTAACTAATGATAATCGAATTGAGGATTTTTGTTCAAACTCGTATGTAGAATGTTTGTTTTCCTGTACTTGTGTTCACTTAGTAAAAAGAAACGTTTATGTTTTCTCATCCCAAATATAAGTGCAAAAGAGTAAAAGTGGGACTATGATCTCACCTTGAGCGAAAGAGTAAATAAGTACTTCGACAAGTAACGTGTGCAAAGAACAATGCTAGCCTTGACCTAAACAAATAGGTCGTATCAACAACGGTAAACACAAAAGGTCAAAGATGTTCAATTAGTCCTATGGCTCGTTACGACTCGATTACGTAGCATGTGAATCAATTTGTCAAGTTTCATGCAAGATACAAGTATAGAAACAAGTTAGGAATGTTGCATAATCATTTGGTTAAGTTTGACAAAAAGTCAAACTTTGGTCGGTCAAAGTCAACGAAAAAGTCAACACGTTCGGGTCGGGTCCCGAACTATTTTTCTGAGGTTTTTAATCATATATGAGCATGTTAGAACAAGTTACATGTGAATCGGAGGTGCGTAGCATAGCAAACATTTTCCAAAAATGGACAAAGTTAGACAGCCTACTTTGGCGCGCCGCGCGGGTATATGGCGCGCCGCGCCATTACCTGTGCAGAGAAAACTGGCAGTTTTTAAGTTTTATGCACGAACCTAACTTCAAACAATCACCATTTATGACCCGCAAACAACCAAAGCATGTATCTTATATCATCGGAAAGGTATTTTGACAAGGAAAACAACTAAACACATTTCATCAATCACTTTTACATTTACAACAACCAAAATCACATTCAAAGCTCCTCATTAAATGCATTCAAGTTCATAAATGAAATTCGATGATTCGGCAACCAATTTACATGAATGATATGCCGTTTCGAAGGTGATCAAGCATACAATACAACCTAACACTTACAAATAACATTTCATGTCATTCAAAGCATCAACAGTTCATTTCAAGTTCATCAAACCCTAATCCAAATCCACCAAAACCAATAATCAAGTTTATGAAGTTTTCTAAAACAACCCACACATCAAATTGAAGCTAGTGCTACTAGTAACACATTTAATACTTGCACTTTACCATAACAACAACATTTAAGCAACCAAATTACCAAATCAAACACACCAAAGTTCATATTCAAGCTAGTTACTTCAAATAACGAAATCGAGCATATAAATCATATAATCATGTTAGACTTGAGCCATAGACACTAATTAACAACTTTATAAGTTAAAAACATCAAGAACACAAAATCTAGTGATTTTAGAAAGTTACCCAAACTTGATGAAATCGGTATGGAATCGAAGAGGAAGATGAGAGGATTCCAAATATGTAATTAGTTTAGATTGAAGCTTGCTAGATTTTGATTAGATGATGAATCTTTGAAATGGTGTTTGAGAGAATTTGTGAAAGTATTAGAGAAAAATGGAAAAGAAAAGAAATAATGAATGGAGGAGGAAGAGTGTTGACTCTTTGACCTAGTCACCTCTTTGCTCCTTTGTCAAACTTAGTCCCCCAACTTTGGAAACGGGTGCGTGAATTACCTAAACGAGATAATTTAAAACGCGTATTAACGGGAGATGCTATAAACATATAACGGAGTTTAAAATAGTATAACGGAAAAGTAAATGGAAAAAGGCGGGATGTTACATTACCTACTCCTTAAAAGAAATTTCGTCCCGAAATTTAAGTAGGCGTAGTAGTCGTTGTTTCTTCCTCGGGATCTTGCGTTTCCGGAGCCGGGAACAAATGAGGGTATTTATTTTGCATTTGATCTTGCCTTTCCCAAGTAAACTCGGGTCCCCTTTTAGCGTTCCAACGGACTTTAATAATCGGAATTCGGCTTTGTTTCAATGTCTTGACGGAGGTGTCCACAATTTCAACCGGTTCCTCCACAAAATGAAGTTTGTCATCAATAGTAAGTTCCTCGAGGGGGATGACAATATCGGGTTCGGCAAGACACTTTTTCAAGTTAGATACATGGAAGGTAGGATGAACGGAGTTCAATTGAGGCGGAAGATCTAAACGATAAGCAACGGTTCCAATACGCTCCAAGATTTCGAAAGGACCAATATACCGTGGATTTAGCTTCCCGCGTTTCCTAAAACGGATTACACCCTTCCAAGGTGCGACTTATAACATGACGCGGTCACCGACTTGAAATTCAAGGTCGTTGCGTCTTTTGTTGGTATAGCACTTTTGACGACTCCGGGCCGTCCGAAGCCTATCTCGGATTTGAACGATCTTCTCGGTGGTTTCGTGAATGAGTTCGGGTCCGGTGATTTGTACGTCACCTACTTCGGCCCAAAAAAGAGGTGAACGACATTTTCGACCATATAGCGCTTCAAAAGGTGCAACTTTAATACTCGCGTGATAACTATTGTTGTAAGAGAACTCGGCGAGAGGTAAGTGCTTGTCCCAAGCTTTTCCGAAATCAACCACGCAAGCTCGTAACATGTCCTCTAAGGTTTGAATTGTACGTTCACTTTGTCCATCGGTTTGAGGATGATATGCGGTGCTCATGTCTAAACGCGTTCCCAACGCTTCTTGCAATGTACGCCAAAATCTAGAAACGAAACGGCCATCTCGGTCTGAGATAATCGATAAAGGTACACCGTGTCGGGCTACGATCTCCTTAATGTAAAGTTGTGCAAGTTTATCCATTTTGTCCGTTTCTTTCATGGCAAGGAAGTGTGCGGATTTGGTGAGACGGTCAACAATAACCCAAATGGTATCATAACCGCCCGTCGTTTTTGGTAGCTTGGTGATAAAATCCATCGTTATCCTTTCCCACTTTCATTGCGGGATCTCGGGTTGTTGAAGTAGTCCGGACGGTCTTTGGTGTTCGGCTTTGACTTTGGAACATGTCAAATACTTGGAAACATAAGTAGCTACGTCCCTTTTGATGTTCGGCCACCAATATAGTTGTTTAAGGTCGTGGTACATCTTATTGGCACCGGGGTGAATCGAGTATCGTGAATTATGGGTTTCATCTAAAATAAGGCTTCGTAGGTCCCCATAACTAGGCACCCAAATCCTTCCGGCGTAATATCGGAGTCCGGTCTCCCTAATTTCGAATCGAGAGACGAGAACGTTCAAGAGCTCGTGTGAAAGGTTTTCATCCTTGAGAGCCTCATCTTGGGCTACCCGAATTTGGCTATTAAGGTTTGTGTGGATGGTGATGTTTAAGGCTAGGACACGAAGAGGCACCGCTCTTTCTTTTCGACTAAAGGCATCGGCTACTACATTTGCCTTCCCGGGATGGTAACGAAGCTCGCAATCGTAATTGTTTAAGGTTTCAATCCACCTTCGTTGTCTCATGTTTAGTTGCTTTTGATCGAAAATGTGTTGGAGTCTTTTGTGGTGGGTAAAGATAGTACTCTTGGTTCCATAAAGATAGTGTCTCCACATTTTAAGTGCAAAGACATGGCTCCGAGTTCGAGATCATGCGTCGTGTAGTTTCGTTCATGAATTTTGAGTTGTCGAGTAGCATAAGCAATGACTTTTGTTCGTTGCATCAATACACACCCAAAACCATGTTTCGAGGCATCGCAATATACAACAAAGTCATCATTGCCTTCGGGAAGTGACAAGATAGGAGCGGTGGTTAGCTTCGTTTTCAAGATTTGGAATGCGGATTCATGTTCAGTTGCCCAAACGAATTTTCTTCCCTTATGAGTTAACGTGGTTAGAGGACGAGCAACCAAAGAAAAATCCTTGATGAATCTACGGTAGTATCCGGCGAGACCCAAGAATTGACGGATGTGAGTAGGAGTAGTAGGAGTCTCCCATTTACTAATGGCTTCGATTTTCGTTGGATCGACTTTAATACCTTGGTCACTTACAACATGACCAAGAAATTGAACTTCCTTTAACCAAAATTCACACTTGGAGAATTTTGCATAGAGTTGTTCTTGTCTTAAAAGTTCAAGCACAAGTCGGAGGTGTTCCTCGTGTTCTTCTTCGCTTTTTGAATAGACTAAAATATCATCGATGAACACGATAACGAATTTGTCAAGATACGGTTTGCACACGCGGTTCATAAGATCCATGAACACCGCCGGTGCGTTAGTGAGACAAAATGGCATTACAAGAAATTCATAACTACCATAACGAGTTCGGAAAGCGGTTTTGGAGACATCTTCCCCCTTAACCCTCAATTGATGATAACCCGAGCGGAGATCGATTTTTGAATATACACAAGACCCTTGTAATTGATCAAAGAGGTCATCGATGCGAGGAAGAGGATATCGGTTCTTAACCGTCAATTTGTTTAGTTCACGATAGTCAATGCACATTCGTAGGGATCCGTCTTTCTTTTTAACAAACAAAATCGGAGCGCCCCAAGGTGAATGTCTAGGTTGGATAAAACCACGATCAAGTAGTTCTTGGATTTGACTTTGCAATTCTTGCATTTCGGATGGAGCGAGTCTATATGGTGCACGTGCTACGGGTGCGGCTCCCGGAATAAGATTGATTTGGAATTCAACCGGTCGATGAGGTGGAAGACCCGGCAATTCGTCGGGAAATACATCGGAATAGTCACTAACAATTGGCACATCATCGATGTGCTTCTCATCGGACTCGACTTTCTTAACGTGAGCAAGGATCGCAAAACAACCCTTACGGAGTAGTTTTCTAACTTTAATACACGAAACGAGGTTGAGTCCGGTGCAACTCTTATCGCCATAGACGATCAAAGGTTCACCATTCTCGATAAGGATTCGGATTGCATTAAGATCACAAAGGATGTGAGATTTCGTTTTGGCTAGCCAATTCATACCGATTATTACGTCGAAGCTACCTAGTTCCATGGGTATCAAGTCAATTTCAAAGTCATTACCCAAAATGTTTAACGTACACCCCCGGTAATATGTGTCGGCACTCAATAGTTTTCCGTTGGCCACTTCAATGGTATAAGTGGTATCTAGTGGACGTGGTGGAGTATTAAAAGAATGAGTCAAAGTCTTGGATACAAAACTCTTATCGGCACCCGAATCGAATAAACAAGTAACATAAGCGTTGTTGAGAAGAAACGTACCCGTGACTAATTCATTATCATCTCGGGCTTCCTCGGTGTTGATGTTGAAAGCTCGGCCGCGCGTATTGGGGTTATCTTTCCTCTTCGGGCATGCATTTCTATAATGGCCCGTTTGGCCACATTCATAACAAGTGCCCGTTTTTGGTGCATTGGGCCCCTTTCGAGCGATGGGGGCAACACTTTTACACTCATTGGCCTTATGACCAACTCCTTGGCACCGGTGGAAAATTAACTTGCCACATTTACCAAAGTGATGTTTGTTGCATTTGTTACAAAGAGGTAGGTTCCCGGCATAGCCCTTCTTGCCGTCAGAGGTGTAAGGCTTCTTAGCAAAGTTGTTGTTGCTTGATTGGGAGGGTTCCCACCTTCTTTTGTTGCCGCCCGATTTATCCTCGGCCTTAGGTGCCGGAACTACGATTTCGTCAACCGTTTCTATCAATTTGCGGGCCATGTTCAAAGCTTCTTGATGATTAGTGGGTTTGGATGACATTACTCCGTGTTTGATACTCTTTGGAAGACCATCCATGTAAAGTTCAACCCTTAAAGCTTCGGGGTTCACAAGATTTGGGCACATCAAGGCTAGTTCGGAAAATCGTTGATTATAAGCCTTGAGATCATTTCCGATCGCCTTTAAAGTTCTTAGCTCTTGTTCGAGCCTTCGGGTTTCTTCACGAGGGAAATATTCGACAATCATCTTTTCCCTCAAGTCGGCCCAAGAGAGGGCGTGAGCTTCATCGGTACCCACCGATTGTACATAAGTATTCCACCATGTAAGAGCGACACCGGCGAAGGTGTGAGTGGAGTATTTGACCTTGTCTTGGTCCCGACAACCTCTTATGCTAAAGACGGCTTCCGTTTGCTCAAACCATCGGGTGAGCACGACCGGTCCCCCGGTTGTAGTGACCCGAACTTTTCCATGTTTATATATATTAATTGAGATTGATATTTACATGATTAAATGTTTCCAACATGTTAAGCAATCAAACTTGTTAAGACTTGATTAATTGAAATAGGTTTCATATAGACAATTGACCACCCAAGTTGACCGGTGATTCACGAACGTTAAAACTTGTAAAAAAAACTATATGATGACATATATATGGTTATATATATAGTTAACATGATATTATGATAAGTAAACATATCATTAATTATATTAACAATGAACTACATATGTAAAAACAAGACTACTAACTTAATGATTTTGAAACGAGACATATATGTAACGTTTATCGTTGTAACGACATTTAATGTATATATATCATATTAAGAGATATTCGTACATCATAATATCATGATAATATAATAATTTAAAATCTCTTTTGTTATTATAAACATTGGGTTAACAACATTTAACAAGATCGTTAACCTAAAGGTTTCAAAACAACACTTACATGTAACGACTAACGATGACTTAACGACTCAGTTAAAATGTATATACATGTAGTGTTTTAATATGTATTTATACACTTTTGAAAGACTTCAATACACTTATCAAAATACTTCTACTTAACAAAAATGCTTACAATTACATTCTCGTTCAGTTTCATCAACAATTCTACTCGTATGCACCCGTATTCGTACTCGTACAATACACAGCTTTTAGATGTATGTACTATTGGTATATACACTCCAATGATCAGCTCTTAGCAGCCCATGTGAGTCACCTAACACATGTGGGAACCATCATTTGGCAACTAGCATGAAATATCTCATAAGATTACAAAAATATGAGTAATCATTCATGACTTATTTACATGAAAACAAAATTACATATCCTTTATATCTAATCCATACACCAACGACCAAAAACACCTACAAACACTTTCATTCTTCAATTTTCTTCATCTAATTGAACTCTCTCAAGTTCTATCTTCAAGTTCTAAGTGTTCTTCATAAATTCCAAAAGTTCTAGTTTCATAAAATCAAGAATACTTTCAAGTTTGCTAGCTCACTTCCAATCTTGTAAGGTGATCATCCAACCTCAAGAAATCTTTGTTTCTTACAGTAGGTTATCATTCTAATACAAGGTAATACTCATATTCAAACTTTGGTTCAATTTCTATAACTATAACAATCTTATTTCAAGTGATGATCTTACTTGAACTTGTTTTCGTGTCATGATTTTGCTTCAAGAACTTTGAGCCATCCAAGGATCCATTGAAGCTAGATCCATTTTTCTCTTTTCCAGTAGGTTCATCCAAGAAACTTAAGGTAGTAATGATGTTCATAACATCATTCGATTCATACATATAAAGCTATCTTATTCGAAGGTTTAAACTTGTAATCACTAGAACATAGTTTAGTTAATTCTAAACTTGTTCGCAAACAAAAGTTAATCCTTCTAACTTGACTTTTAAAATCAACTAAACACATGTTCTATATCTATATGATATGCTAACTTAATGATTTAAAACCTGGAAACACGAAAAACACCGTAAAACCGGATTTACGCCGTCGTAGTAACACCGCGGGCTGTTTTGGGTTAGTTAATTAAAAACTATGATAAACTTTGATTTAAAAGTTGTTATTCTGAGAAAATGATTTTTATTATGAACATGAAACTATATCCAAAAATTATGGTTAAACTCAAAGTGGAAGTATGTTTTCTAAAATGGTCATCTAGACGTCGTTCTTTCGACTGAAATGACTACCTTTACAAAAACGACTTGTAACTTATTTTTCCGACTAGAAACCTATACTTTTTTTGTTTAGATTCATAAAATAGAGTTCAATATGAAACCATAGCAATTTGATTCACTCAAAACGGATTTAAAATGAAGAAGTTATGGGTAAAACAAGATTGGATAATTTTTCTCATTTTAGCTACGTGAAAATTGGTAACAAATCTATTCCAACCATAACTTAATCAACTTGTATTATATATTATGTAATCTTGAGATACCATAGACACGTATACAATGTTTCGACCTATCATGTCGACACATCTATATATATTTCGGAACAACCATAGACACTCTATATGTGAATGTTGGAGTTAGCTATACAGGGTTGAGGTTGATTCCAAAATATATATAGTTTGAGTTGTGATCAATACTGAGATACGTATACACTGGGTCGTGGATTGATTCAAGATAATATTTATCGATTTATTTCTGTACATCTAACTGTGGACAACTAGTTATAGGTTACTAACGAGGACAGCTGACTTAATAAACTTAAAACATCAAAATATATTAAAAGTGTTGTAAATATATTTTGAACATACTTTAATATATATGTATATATTGTTATAGGTTCGTGAATCAACAGTGGCCAAGTCTTACTTCCCGACGAAGTAAAAATCTGTGAAAGTGAGTTATAGTCCCACTTTTAAAATCTAATATTTTTGGGATGAGAATACATGCAGGTTTTATAAATGATTTACAAAATAGACACAAGTACGTGAAACTACATTCTATGATTGAATTATCGAAATCGAATATGCCCCTTTTTATTAAGTCTGGTAATCTAAGAATTAGGGAACAGACACCCTAATTGACGCGAATCCTAAAGATAGATCTATTGGGCCTAACAAACCCCATCCAAAGTACCGGATGCTTTAGTACTTCGAAATTTATATCATATCCGAAGGGTGTCCCGGAATGATGGGGATATTCTTATATATGCATCTTGTTATTGTCGGTTACCAGGTGTTCACCATATGAATGATTTTTATCTCTATGTATGGGATATGTATTGAAATATGAAATCTTGTGGTCTATTGTTACGATTTGATATATATAGGTTAAACCTATAACTCACCAACATTTTTGTTGACGTTTTAAGCATGTTTATTCTCAGGTGATTATTAAGAGCTTCCGCTGTCGCATACTTAAATAAGGACAAGATTTGGAGTCCATGCTTGTATGATATTGTGTAAAAACTGCATTCAAGAAACTTATTTTGTTGTAACATATTTGTATTGTAAACCATTATGTAATGGTCATGTGTAAACAGGATATTTTAGATTATCATTATTTGATAATCTACGTAAAGCTTTTTAAACCTTTATTGATGAAATAAAGGTTATGGTTTGTTTAAAAATGAATGCAGTCTTTGAAAAACGTCTCATATAGAGGTCAAAACCTCGCAACGAAATCAATTAATATGGAACGTTTTTAATCAATAAGAACGGGACATTTCAGTTGGTATCCGAGCGTTGGTCTTAGAGAACCAGAAAATTTGCATTAGTGTGTCTTATCGAGTTTGTTAGGATGCATTAGTGAGTCTGGACTTCGACCGTGTTTTCTTTAAAAATGATTGCTTAACATTTTTGTTGGAAACTATATATTTTTAACATATGAATATTATGTGATATATTAATCTCTTAACGTGTTTGATATTATGTGATAGATGTCTACCTCTAGAACAAGTCCCATTGACTCACCTAATAATAATGAAGAGTCAAATGTAAATTGGAATGATTTGTGGACTGATTCACAAGTTCCCGAAGAGGAACCGGAAGAAGAGTCGGAACCAGAAGAAGAGTCGGAACCGGAAGAAGAATCGGAACCGGATGAAGAAATAGAACCGGTGGGGGAAATAATAAAACGGTTAAGTAAAAGAAAATCCTCAACCAACCGACCAAAGTTAATTATGGTCAATGGTGTTTCCGCCAAGGAAGCAAAATATTGGGAGGATTACCAATTCTCCGATGAATCGGATTCCGACGAGAATTCCGATGATGTTATAGAAATTACCCCAACTGAATTTAAAAAGGCAAAAGAAAATAATAAGGGAAAGGGCATAAAAATAGAGAAATCTAATTCCAACCCCGATGAACTTTATATGTATCGTCAACCCCCGAAGTCCTTAAGTTGTAACAATGACCCGGGAACCTCTAAACCACCAGGTTTTTCTAAACCAATGTGGACAACGACGGCTCGTATTAGAGGAACATCATATATCCCTAGAAACTTGGCAAAACGAACCAAAACCGAAGAAGAAGAAACGAGCGAGTCGGAATAAGATAGTTGTATTCGTGTGGTGTAATATATGTAATATAGTGTTCTTATGCTTTATGATATATGTAAAAATTGCTTGTATTAATAAGTATTTTTTTATGAAACTAACTCTTGTCTATTTTACAGTTTAAAAACACAAAATGGATAGACAACCCAATATTTTAAGAGACCTACCCGGAGACATGATTGATGAAATCTTGTCTAGAGTCGGCCAGAATTCTTCGGCACAACTATTTAAGGCGAGATCAGTTTGTAAGACATTCGAAGAACGTTCCAAGAATGTCTTGGTTTATAAGAGACTTTCGTTTGAAAGATGGGGGATATCACATTGGGAAACCCATAAGTTACGATGTGTTTACTTTGACGCATATATTGCGGGGAACCCAAATGCTATTTTACGCAACGGGTTAAGAAATTATTTTGACTCAATATATCCGAATATTGGACTTCGTGATTTAGAAAAAGCGGCTAACATGCAACATAAAGAAGCATGTTATGCTTACGGATTAGTAATGTTCGCTTCTCACCAAAGTGAGAACAAGAACATTGGGCTACAACTATTAAACAAAACGTTTCCACAAGTGACGGAGTCGGTAATTGGGGTAAGAAATGAGGTTTTTAGATTATTACGGGACTGTTGGACATTACGTAACCCTCGTCCCTTTGATGACGTTACAACACGCTGTCTTATCAACGGCCATAACGGTTATGTTGCACAAGACCAAGGATGGGAAGTAGTCCTAGTAAAACCAGAATGCATGACTTGTTTCTGGACGTATGAATTACGTGTCTTTATTGCCTTTGCCGAACGACTTGTGTACTAGCTAGAATTGTCTTCACAACTATCTTGTATCAAAGTTATTGTGTGCTATATTTCATGCTTTATGTAAAATAAGCGATATTGTAAGTTTGTAAAATATTGTATAAAAGTTTGAACGCGAAATATTATTACAATCAGTTTTTCATATAGAATTGTAGTAGTTGAATTGTATATTAGCTACTAAGTATGAACTTAACGGGTAGGTACTACCCGAATTTAAACTTATAAAACGCTAATATGAAGAAAAAGCTTTTATAAATGAGTTCATATTATGCTACGAAATACTATTAACTACTCTTAATATTCTGTATGATTAACTTGTTCCATTTAACTATTTTGAAGGAAATGGCACCGACTACTCGACACACCGTGAATATGAATGAAGAGGAATTCCGTACTTTTCTAGCTTCAAACATAGCCGCAGTACAGGCTGCGCTACATACCAACAATAACCTTGGATCTAGCAGTACAGGAAATCGTGTAGGATGCACCTACAAAGAATTCACTGCCTGCAAACCTTTGGAATTTGATGGAACCGAAGGACCGATCGGATTGAAACGGTGGACCGAGAAGGTTGAATCGGTGTTTGCCATAAGTAAGTGTACTGAAGAGGACAAAGTGAAGTACGCTACGCATACCTTCACAGGTTCTGCGTTAACATGGTGGAATACCTATCTAGAGCAAGTGGGACAAGATGATGCGTACGCACTACCGTGGTCAGCATTCAAGCACTTGATGAACGAGAAGTACCGTCCCAGAACCGAGGTCAATAAGCTCAAGACAGAACTTAGAGGGTTACGAACCCAAGGATTTGATATTACCACGTACGAAAGACGATTCACAGAATTGTGCCTATTGTGTCCGGGAGCATTCGAAGATGAGGAAGAGAAGATCGACGCGTTTGTGAAAGGATTACCGGAAAGAATCCAAGAAGATATAAGTTCACACGAGCCCGCCTCCATACAACAGGCATGTAGAATGGCTCACAAACTAGTGAACCAGATTGAAGAAAGAATTAAAGAACAGACTGCTGAAGAGGCCAATGTGAAGCAAGTCAAAAGAAAGTGGGAGGAAAACGGTGATAAGAATCACCAATACAACAACAACAGCAATTACAACAATAATCGCAACAATTATCCCAACAATCGCAACATCAATCGCAACTACAACAAACGGCCCAACAACAACAACAACAACAACAACAACAACAACAACAACAACAGCAACTACATTCAAAGCTCCTCATTCCAAAAGTTTGTTTCACGAGCACCCAATTATCAATGCTTAACATTCCTTCCATAGAACCCCATCACAATAGTGTTAGAACATACACTGTTTCTCGAAAATACATTTCATTCGTAAACGGTAGCGAACCGTTTGAATGAGGGTTTGTCAAACCCATATGGCCATATAACATAAGTTCTCGCTTACACCCGGCAAGTGTAACTAATGATAATCGAATTGAGGATTTTTGTTCAAACTCGTATGTAGAATGTTTGTTTTCCTGTACTTGTGTTCACTTAGTAAAAAGAAACGTTTATGTTTTCTCATCCCAAATGTAAGTGCAAAAGAGTAAAAGTGGGACTATGATCTCACCTTGAGCGGAAGAGTAAATAAGTACTTTGACAAGTAACGTGTGCAAAGAACAATGCTAGCCTTGACCTAAACAAATAGGTCGTATCAACAACGGTAAACACAAAAGGTCAAAGATGTTCAATTAGTCCTATGGCTCGTTACGACTCGATTACGTAGCATGTGAATCAATTTGTCAAGTTTCATGCAAGATACAAGTATAGAAACAAGTTAGGAATGTTGCATAATCATTTGGTTAAGTTTGACAAAAAGTCAAACTTTGGTCGGTCAAAGTCAACGAAAAAGTCAACACGTTCGGGTCGGGTCCCGAACTATTTTTCTGAGGTTTTTAATCATATATGAGCAAGTTAGAACAAGTTACATGTGAATCGGAGGTGCGTAGCATAGCAAACATTTTCCAAAAATGGACAAAGTTAGACAGCCTACTTTGGCGCGCCGCGCGGGTATATGGCGCGCCGCGCCATTACCTGTGCAGAGAAAACTGGCAGTTTTTAAGTTTTATGCACGAACCTAACTTCAAACAATCACCATTTATGACTCGCAAACAACCAAAGCATGTATCTTATATCATCGGAAAGGTATTTTGACAAGGAAAACAACTAAACACATTTCATCAATCACTTTTACATTTACAACAACCAAAATCACATTCAAAGCTCCTCATTAAATGCATTCAAGTTCATAAATGAAATTCGATGATTCGGCAACCAATTTACATGAATGATATGCCGTTTCGAAGGTGATCAAGCATACAATACAACCTAACACTTACAAATAACATTTCATGTCATTCAAAGCATCAACAGTTCATTTCAAGTTCATCAAACCCTAATCCAAATCCACCAAAACCAATAATCAAGTTTATGAAGTTTTCTAAAACAACCCACACATCAAATTGAAGCTAGTGCTACTAGTAACACATTTAATACTTGCACTTTACCATAACAACAACATTTAAGTAACCAAATTACCAAATCAAACACACCAAAGTTCATATTCAAGCTAGTTACTTCAAATAACGAAATCGAGCATATAAATCATATAATCATGTTAGACTTGAGCCATAGACACTAATTAACAACTTTATAAGTTAAAAACATCAAGAACACAAAATCTAGTGATTTTAGAAAGTTACCCAAACTTGATGAAATCGGTATGGAATCGAAGAGGAAGATGAGAGGATTCCAAATATGTAATTAGTTTAGATTGAAGCTTGCTAGATTTTGATTAGATGATGAATCTTTGAAATGGTGTTTGAGAGAATTTGTGAAAGTATTAGAGAAAAATGGAAAAGAAAAGAAATAATGAATGGAGGAGGAAGAGTGTTGACTCTTTGACCTAGTCACCTCTTTGCTCCTTTGTCAAACTTAGTCCCTCAACTTTGGAAACGGGTGCGTGAATTACCTAAACGAGATAATTTAAAACGCGTATTAATGGGAGATGTTATAAACATATTGTAGTGACCCGAACTTTTCCATGTTTATATATATTAATTGAGATTGATATTTACATGATTAAATGTTTCCAACATGTTAAGCAATCAAACTTGTTAAGACTTGATTAATTGAAATATGTTTCATATAGACAATTGACCACCCAAGTTGATCGGTGATTCACGAACGTTAAAACTTGTAAAAACTATATGATGACATATATATGGATATATATATATAGTTAACATGATACTATGATAAGAAAACATATCATAAAGTATATTAACAATGAACTACATATGTAAAAACAAGACTACTAACTTAATGAATTTTAAACGAGACATATATGTAACGATTATCGTTGTAAAGACATTTAATGTATATATATCATATTAAGAGATATTCATACATGATAATATCATGATAATATAATAATTTAAAATCTCATTTGATATTATAAACATTGGGTTAACAACATTTAACAAGATCGTTAACCTAAAGGTTTCAAAACAACACTTACATGTAACGACTAACGATGACTTAACGACTCAGTTAAAATGTATATACATGTAGTGTTTTAATATGTATTTATACACTTTTGAAAGACTTCAATACACTTATCAAAATACTTCTACTTAACAAAAATGCTTACAATTACATCCTCGTTCAGTTTCATCAACAATTCTACTCGTATGCACCCGTATTCATACTCGTACAATACACAGCTTTTAGATGTATGTACTATTGGTATATACACTCCAATGATCAGCTATTAGCAGCCCATGTGAGTCACCTAACACATGTGGGAACCATCATTTGGCAACTAGCATGAAATATCTCATAAAATTACAAAAATATGAGTAATCATTCATGACTTATTTACATGAAAACAAAATTACATATCCTTTATATCTAATCCATACACCAACGACCAAAAACACCTACAAACACTTTCATTCTTCAATTTTCTTCATCTAATTGATCTCTCTCAAGTTCTATCTTCAAGTTCTAAGTGTTCTTCATAAATTCCAAAAGTTCTAGTTTCATAAAATCAAGAATACTTTCAAGTTTGCTAGCTCACTTCCAATCTTGTAAGGTGATCATCCAACCTCAAGAAATCTTTGTTTCTTACAGTAGGTTATCATTCTAATACAAGGTAATAATCATATTCAAACTTTGGTTCAATTTCTATAACTATAACAATCTTATTTCAAGTGATGATCTTACTTGAACTTGTTTTCGTGTCATGATTCTGCTTCAAGAACTTCGAGCCATCCAAGGATCCATTGAAGCTAGATCCATTTTTCTCTTTTCCAGTAGGTTTATCCAAGGAAATTAAGGTAGTAATGATGTTCATAACATCATTCGATTCATACATATAAAGCTATCTTATTCGAAGGTTTAAACTTGTAATCACTAGAACATAGTTTAGTTAATTCTAAACTTGTTCGCAAACAAAAGTTAATCCTTCTAACTTGACTTTTAAAATCAACTAAACACATGTTCTATATCTATATGATATGCTAACTTAATGATTTAAAACCTGGAAACACGAAAAATACCGTAAAACCGGATTTACGCCGTCGTAGTAACACCGCGGGCTGTTTTGGGTTAGTTAATTAAAAACTATGATAAACTTTGATTTAAAAGTTGTTATTCTGAGAAAATGATTTTTATTATGAACATGAAACTATATCCAAAAATTATGGTTAAACTCAAAGTGGAAGTATGTTTTCTAAAATGGTCATCTAGACGTCGTTCTTTCGACTGAAATGACTACCTTTACAAAAACGACTTGTAACTTATTTTTCCGACTATAAACCTATACTTTTTCTGTTTAGATTCATAAAATAGAGTTCAATATGAAACCATATCAATTTGATTCACTCAAAACGGATTTATAATGAAGAAGTTATGGGTAAAACAAGATTGGATAATTTTTCTCATTTTAGCTACGTGAAAATTGGTAACAAATATATTCCAACCATAACTTAATCAACTTGTATTGTATATTATGTAATCTTGAGATACCATAGACACGTATACAATGTTTCGACCTATCATGTCGACACATCTATATATATTTCGGAACAACCATAGACACTCTATATGTGAATGTTGGAGTTAGCTATACAGGGTTGAGGTTGATTCCAAAATATATATAGTTTGAGTTGTGATCAATACTGAGATACGTATACACTGGGTCGTGGATTGATTCAAGATAATATTTATCGATTTATTTCTGTACATCTAACTGTGGACAACTAGTTATAGGTTACTAACGAGGACAGCTGACTTAATAAACTTAAAACATCAAAATATATTAAAAGTGTTGTAAATATATTTTGAACATACTTTAATATATATGTATATATTGTTATAGGTTCGTGAATCAACAGTGGCCAAGTCTTACTTCCCGACGAAGTAAAAATCTGTGAAAGTGAGTTATAGTCCCACTTTTAAAATCTAATATTTTTGGGATGAGAATACATGCAGGTTTTATAAATGATTTACAAAGTAGACACAAGTACGTGAAACTACATTCTATGGTTGAATTATCGAAATCGAATATGCCCCTTTTTATTAAGTCTGGTAATCTAAGAATTAGGGAACAGACACCCTAATTGACGCGAATCCTAAAGATAGATCTATTGGGCCTAACGAACCCCATCCAAATTACCGGATGCTTTAGTACTTCGAAATTTATATCATATCCGAAGGGTGTCCCGGAATGATGGGGATATTCTTATATATGCATCTTGTTATTTTCGGTTACCAGGTGTTCACCATATGAATGATTTTTATCTCTATGTATGGGATGTGTATTGAAATATGAAATCTTGTGGTCTATTGTTACGATTTGATATATATAGGTTAAACCTATAACTCACCAACATTTTTGTTGACGTTTAAAGCATGTTTATTCTCAGGTGAATATTAAGAGCTTCCGCTGTTGCATACTAAAATAAGGACAAGATTTGGAGTCCATGTTTGTATGATATTGTGTAAAAACTGCATTCAAGAAACTGATTTCGATGTAACATATTTGTATTGTAAACCATTATGTAATGGTCGTGTGTAAACAGGATATTTTAGATTATCATTATTTGATAATCTACGTAAAGCTTTTTAAACCTTTATTTATGAAATAAAGGTTATGGTTTGTTTTAAAAATGAATGCAGTCTTTGAAAAACGTCACATATAGAGGTCAAAACCTCGCAACGAAATCAATTAATATGGAACGTTTTTAATCAATAAGAACGGGACATTTCACATATAACGGAGTTTAAAATAGTATAACGGAAAAAGGCGGGATGTTACATAGTTGACTTAACCGTAGACGTCCAGCTTCATGTAAATCAAGATTACATGTCTTCAAAGCCCAAAATGCTTTGTGTTCAATTTCTACTGGAAGATGACATGCTTTTCCATAAACAAGTCTAAAAGGTGTGGTTCCAATTGGAGTTTTGTAGGCTGTTCTAAAAGCCCAGAGTGCATCCTCCAATTTAATGGACCATTCCTTTGGATTTGATCCTACGATTTTCTCTAGAATACGTTTTAAAGCTCGGTTGGTATTTTCAACTTGTCCACTTGTTTGTGGATGATATGCGGTGGAGATTTTATGAGTTACTCCATATCTTTTGAGAACTTTCTCAAGTTGATTATTACAGAAATGAGTTCCCCGATCACTTATTAAAGCTTTCGGTGTTCCAAACCTTGCAAAAAGACGTTTTAAAAAGTTGACTACAACTCGTGCATCGTTAGTTGGGAGAGCTTGTGCTTCCGCCCATTTAGATACATAATCAATGGCTACGAGAATATAGAGATTATTATGAGATTTTGGAAATGGACCCATAAAGTCAATACCCCAAATGTCAAATACTTCACATACTTTGATGATATTTTGTGGCATTTCATCACGTTGACTTATTTTTCCGGCCCTTTGACAAGCATCACAGGATTTGCAAAGAAGGTGTGCGTCTTTGTAAATTGTAGGCTAATAGAATCCAGCATCATAAACTTTTCTTGCTGTTAGTTGAGGCCCATAATGCCCTCCTGTTGCTCCTGTGTGACAATGGTTTAAAATTTTACTAGCTTCATCTCCGAATACACATCAGCGTATTATTCCATCTGGACAACTTTTAAATAGATGTGGATCTTCCCAAAAATAGTGTTTTATATCACTGAAGAATTTCTTTCGTTTTTGGTACGATAATCCTTTTTCAAGGAATCCACATACTAAGTAGCTTGCATAGTCTGCAAACCATGGAATTTCATTATAATCTATCTTCAATAGATATTCATCAGGAAAGTTGTCTTGTATGGCCGATTCATTTAGAACTTCTAATTCAGGATTTTCAAGACGAGAAAGATGATCAGCGGCGAGATTTTCTGCTCCTCTTTTATCTCGGATTTCAATATCGAACTCTTGTAAGAGTAAGATCCAACGGATTAATCTTGGTTTGGCATCTTGTTTTGAAAATAGGTATCTAAGAGCAGAATGGTCGGTATAGACCACCGTTTTTGCTAGAACGAGATATGAACGAAATTTGTCAAAAGCAAAGACAATAGCAAGGAGTTCTTTTTCAGTAGTTGTATAATTTGTTTGTGCACCTTGTAACGTCTTACTAGCATAATATATAGGTTGAAATAGTTTTTCAATCCTTTGTCCTAAAACGGCTCCCATTGCAAAATCACTTGCATCGCACATAAGTTCAAACGGTAGATTCCAATTTGGTGTTATCATGATCGGCGCATTAGTGAGTTTCTCTTTAAGAATATTAAAAGATTTGATACATTCATCTGAAAAGATGAATGGAGCATCCTTTTCTAGGAGTTTATTCATAGGAGTGGCAATTTTAGAAAAATCTTTTATGAAACGTCGGTAAAAACCGGCATGCCCTAGAAAACTCCTAACTCCTCTAACATTGGTGGGATGTGGAAGTTTAGCAATTACATCTACTTTAGCTCTATCCACTTCAATTCCTTCCTTTGAGATTTTATGTCCAAGAACAATGCCTTCTTTAACCATGAAATGGCATTTCTCCCAATTAAGTACTAGATTTGATTGTTCGCATCTAATAAGCATTCGTTCCAGATTAACTAGACATGATTCAAAAGTATCACCGAAGACTGAAAAGTCATCCATGAAAACTTCCATGCATTCTTCTATCATGTCGTGAAAAATCGCCATCATGCACCTTTGAAAGGTTGCAGGGGTGTTGCAAAGTCCAAATGGCATGCGTTTGTAAGCAAAAATACCATAAGGGCACGTGAACATGGTTTTCTCTTGGTCTTCGGGTGCTATTGGAATTTGAAAATATCCGGAAAATCCATCAAGAAAGCAATAGTAACTATTTCCGGCTAGCCTTTCCAACATTTGATCAATGAAAGGTAAGGGAAAGTGATCTTTTCTGGTGGCGTCATTTAATTTTCTATAATCAATACATACACGCCATCCTGTTACAGTCCTAGTAGGAATAAGCTCATTTTTCTCATTTGTAATGACAGTTATGCCACCCTTCTTAGGCACACATTGAACTGGGCTTACCCATGGACTATCAGAGATTGGATAAATTAGACCTGCGTCTAGCAGTTTAATAATTTCTTTTTTAACAACATCTTGCATATTAGGATTTAGTCTTCGTTGGCGTTGTACATACGTTTTATGACCTTCTTCCATAAGGATTTTATGTGTGCAATACGAAGGACTTATTCCTTTAATATCATGAATCTTCCATGCAATGGCTGGTGTAGTGACCCGAACTTTTCCATGTTTATATATATTAATTGAGATTGATATTTACATGATTAAATGTTTCCAACATGTTAAGCAATTAAACTTGTTAAGACTTGATTAATTGAAATATGTTTCATATAGACAATTGACCACCCAAGTTGACCGGCGATTCACGAACGTTAAAACTTGTAAAAATGACATGACGATATATATATATGGATATACATATGGTTAACATGAGATTATGATAAGTAAGTATCTCCATAAGTATGTTAATAATGAGTTACATACATATAAACAAGACTACTAACTTAAGGATTTCGAAACGAGACATATATGTAACGATTATCGTTGTAACGACATTTAAATGAATATATATCATATTAAGATATATTAATATATCATAATATCATGATAATATAATAATTTAAAATCTCATTTGATATTATAAACATTGGGTTAACAACATTTAACAAGATCGTTAACCTAAAGGTTTCAAAACAACACTTACATGTAACGACTAACGATGACTTAACGACTCAGTTAAAATGTATATACATGTAGTGTTTTAATATGTATTTATACACTTTTGAAAGACTTCAATACACTTATCAAAATACTTCTACTTAACAAAAATGCTTACAATTACATCCTCGTTCAGTTTCATCAACAATTCTACTCGTATGCACCCGTATTCGTACTCGTACAATACACAGCTTTTAGATGTATGTACTATTAGTATATACACTCCAATGATCAGCTCTTAGCAGCCCATGTGAGTCACCTAACACATGTGGGAACCATCATTTGGCAACTAGCATGAAATATCTCATAAAATTACAAAAATATGAGTAATCATTCATGACTTATTTACATGAAAACAAAATTACATATCCTTTATATCTAATCCATACACCAACGACCAAAAACACCTACAAACACTTTCATTCTTCAATTTTCTTCATCTAATTGATCTCTCTCAAGTTCTATCTTCAAGTTCTAAGTGTTCTTCATATATTTTACAAGTTCTAGTTACATAAAATCAAGAATACTTTCAAGTTTGCTAGCTCACTTCCAATCTTGTAAGGTGATCATCCAACCTCAAGAAATCTTTGTTTCTTACAGTAGGTTATCATTCTAATACAAGGTAATAATCATATTCAAACTTTGGTTCAATTTCTATAACTATAACAATCTTATTTCAAGTGATGATCTTACTTGAACTTGTTTTCGTGTCATGATTCTGCTTCAAGAACTTCGAGCCATCCAAGGATCCGTTGAAGCTAGATCCATTTTTCTCTTTTCCAGTAGGTTTATCCAAGGAACTTAAGGTAGTAATAATGTTCATAACATCATTCGATTCATACATATAAAGCTATCTTATTCGAAGGTTTAAACTTGTAATCACTAGAACATAGTTTAGTTAATTCTAAACTTGTTCGCAAACAAAAGTTAATCCTTCTAACTTGACTTTTAAAATCAACTAAACACATGTTCTATATCTATATGATATGCTAACTTAATGATTTAAAACCTGGAAACACGAAAAACACCGTAAAACCGGATTTACGCCGTCGTAGTAACACCGCGGGCTGTTTTGGGTTAGTTAATTAAAAACTATGATAAACTTTGATTTAAAAGTTGTTATTCTGAGAAGATGATTTTTATTATGAACATGAAACTATATCCAAAAATTATGGTTAAACTCAAGGTGGAAGTATGTTTTCTAAAATGGTCATCTAGACGTCGTTCTTTCAACTGAAATGACTACCTTTACAAAAACGACTTGTAACTTATTTTTCCGTCTACAAACCTATAATTTTTCCGTTTAGATTCATAAAATAGAGTTCAATATGAAACCATAGCAATTTGATTCACTCAAAACGGATTTAAAATGAAGAAGTTATGGGTAAAACAAGATTGGATAATTTTTCTCATTTTAGCTACGTGAAAATTGGTAACAAATCTATTCCAACCATAACTTAATCAACTTGTATTGTATATTATGTAATCTTGAGATACCATAGACACGTATACAATGTTTCGACCTATCATGTCGACACATCTATATATATTTCGGAACAACCATAGACACTCTATATGTGAATGTTGGAGTTAGCTATACAGGGTTGAGGTTGATTCCAAAATATATATAGTTTGAGTTGTGATCAATACTGAGATACGTATACACTGGGTCATGGATTGATTCAAGATAATATTTATTGATTTATTTCTGTACATCTAATTGTGGACAACTAGTTGTAGGTTACTAACGAGGACAGCTGACTTAATAAACTTAAAACATCAAAATATATTAAAAGTGTTGTAAATATATTTTGAACATACTTTGATATATATGTATATATTGTTATAGGTTCGTGAATCAACCAGTGGCCAAGTCTTACTTCCCGACGAAGTAAAAATCTGTGAAAGTGAGTTATAGTCCCACTTTTAAAATCTAATATTTTTGGGATGAGATTACATGCAGGTTTTATAAATGATTTAAAAAATAGACACAAGTACGTGAAACTACATTCTATGGTTGAATTATCGAAATCGAATATGCCCCTTTTTATTAAGTCTGGTAATCTAAGAATTAGGGAACAGACACCCTAATTGACGCGAATCCTAAAGATAGATCTATTGGGCCTAACAAACCCCATCCAAAGTACCGGATGCTTTAGTACTTCAAAATTTATATCATATCCGAAGGGTGTCCCGGAATGATGGGGATATTCTTATATATGCATCTTGTTAATGTCGGTTATGTAGTGACCCGAACTTTTCCATGTTTATATATATTAATTGAGATTGATATTTACATGATTAAATATTTCCAACATGTTAAGCAATCAAACTTGTTAAGACTTGATTAATTGAAATATGTTTCATATAGACAATTGACCACCCAAGTTGATCGGTGATTCACGAACGTTAAAACTTGTAAAAACTATATGATGACATATATATGGATATATATATATATAGTTAACATGATACTATGATAAGAAAACATATCATAAAGTATATTAACAATGAACTACATATGTAAAAACAAGACTACTAACTTAATGATTTTTAAACGAGACATATATGTAACGATTATCGTTGTAAAGACATTTAATGTATATATATCATATTAAGAGATATTCATACATGATAATATCATGATAATATAATAATTTAAAATCTCATTTGATATTATAAACATTGGGTTAACAACATTTAACAAGATCGTTAACCTAAAGGTTTCAAAACAACACTTACATGTAACGACTAACGATGACTTAACGACTCAGTTAAAATGTATATACATGTAGTGTTTTAATATGTATTTATACACTTTTGAAAGACTTCAATACACTTATCAAAATACTTCTACTTAACAAAAATGCTTACAATTACATCCTCGTTCAGTTTCATCAACAATTCTACTCGTATGCACCCGTATTCGTACTCGTACAATACACAGCTTTTAGATGTATGTACTATTGGTATATACACTCCAATGATCAGCTCTTAGCAGCCCATTTGAGTCACCTAACACATGTGGGAACCATCATTTGGCAACTAGCATGAAATATCTCATAAAATTACAAAAATATGAGTAATCATTCATGACTTATTTACATGAAAACAAAATTACATATCCTTTATATCTAATCCATACACCAACGACCAAAAACACCTACAAACACTTTCATTCTTCAATTTTCTTCATCTAATTGATCTCTCTCAAGTTCTATCTTCAAGTTCTAAGTGTTCTTCATAAATTCCAAAAGTTCTAGTTTCATAAAATCAAGAATACTTTCAAGTTTGCTAGCTCACTTCCAATCTTGTAAGGTGATCATCCAACCTCAAGAAATCTTTGTTTCTTACAGTAGGTTATCATTCTAATACAAGGTAATAATCATATTCAAACTTTGGTTCAATTTCTATAACTATAACAATCTTATTTCAAGTGATGATCTTACTTGAACTTGTTTTCGTGTCATGATTCTGCTTCAAGAACTTCGAGCCATCCAAGGATCCATTGAAGCTAGATCCATTTTTCTCTTTTCCAGTAGGTTTATCCAAGGAAATTAAGGTAGTAATGATGTTCATAACATCATTCGATTCATACATATAAAGCTATCTTATTCGAAGGTTTAAACTTGTAATCACTAGAACATAGTTTAGTTAATTCTAAACTTGTTCGCAAACAAAAGTTAATCCTTCTAACTTGACTTTTAAAATCAACTAAACACATGTTCTATATCTATATGATATGCTAACTTAATGATTTAAAACCTGGAAACACGAAAAACACCGTAAAACCGGATTTACGTCGTCGTAGTAACACCGCGGGCTGTTTTGGGTTAGTTAATTAAAAACTATGATAAACTTTGATTTTAAAGTTGTTATTCTGAGAAAATGATTTTTATTATGAACATGAAACTATATCCAAAAATTATGATTAAACTCAAAGTGGAAGTATGTTTTCTGAAATGGTCATCTAGACGTCGTTCTTTCGACTGAAATGACTACCTTTACAAAAACCACTTGTAACTTATTTTTCCGACTATAAACCTATACTTTTCTGTTTAGATTCATAAAATAGAGTTCAATATGAAAGCGTAGCAATTTGATTCACTCAAAACGGATTTAAAATGAAGAAGTTATGGGTAAAACAAGATTGGATAATTTTTCTCATTTTAGCTACGTGAAAATTGGTAACAAATCTATTCCAACCATAACTTAATCAACTTATATTGTATATTATGTAATCTTGAGATACCATAGACACGTATACAATGTTTCGACCTATCATGTCAACACATCTATATATATTTCGGAACAACCATAGACACTCTATATGTGAATGTTGGAGTTAGCTATACAGGGTTGAGGTTGATTCCAAAATATATATAGTTTGAGTTGTGATCAATACTGAGATACGTATACACTGGGTCGTGGATTGATTCAAGATAATATTTATCGATTTATTTCTGTACATCTAACTGTGGACAACTAGTTGTAGGTTACTAACGAGGACAGCTGACTTAATAAACTTAAAACATCAAAATATATTAAAAGTGTTGTAAATATATTTTGAACATACTTTGATATATATGTATATATTGTTATAGGTTCGTGAATCAACCAGTGGCCAAGTCTTACTTCCCGACGAAGTAAAAATCTGTGAAAGTGAGTTATAGTCCCACATTTAAAATCTAATATTTTTGGGATGAGAATACATGCAGGTTTTATAAATGATTTACAAAATAGACACAAGTACGTGAAACTACATTCTATGGTTGAATTATCGAAATCGAATATGCCCCTTTTTATTAAGTCTGGTAATCTAAGAATTAGGGAACAGACACCCTAATTGACGCGAATCCTAAAGATAGATCTATTGGGCCTAACAAACCCCATCCAAAGTACCGGATGCTTTAGTACTTCGAAATTTATATCATATCCGAAGGGTGTCCCGGAATGATGGGGATATTCTTATATATGCATCTTGTTATTGTCGGTTACCAGGTGTTCACCATATGAATGATTTTTATCTCTATATATGGGATGTGTATTGAAATATGAAATCTTGTGGTCTATTGTTACGATTTGATATATATAGGTTAAACCTATAACTCACCAACATTTTTGTTGACGTTTAAAGCATGTTTATTCTCAGGTGAATATTAAGAGCTTCCGCTGTTGCATACTAAAATAAGGACAAGATTTGGAGTCCATGTTTGTATGATATTGTGTAAAAACTGCATTCAAGAAACTGATTTCGATGTAACATATTTGTATTGTAAACCATTATGTAATGGTCGTGTGTAAACAGGATATTTTAGATTATCATTATTTGATAATCTACGTAAAGCTTTTTAAACCTTTATTTATGAAATAAAGGTTATGGTTTGTTTTAAAAATGAATGCAGTCTTTGAAAAACGTCTCATATAGAGGTCAAAACCTCGCAACGAAATCAATTAATATGGAACGTTTTTAATCAATAAGAACGGGACATTTCAGTTGGTATCCGAGCGTTGGTCTTAGAGAACCAGAAAATTTGCATTAGTGTGTCTTATCGAGTTTGTTAGGATGCATTAGTGAGTCTGGACTTCGACCGTGTTTTCTTTAAAAATGATTGCTTAACATTTTTGTTGGAAACTATATATTTTTAACATATGAATATTATGTGATATATTAATCTCTTAACGTGTTTGATATTATGTGATAGATGTCTACCTCTAGAACAAGTCCCATTGACACACCTAATAATAATGAAGAGTCAAATGTAAATTGGAATGATTCGTGGACTGATTCACAAGTTCCCGAAGAGGAACCGGAAGAAGAGTTGGAACCGGAAGAAGAATCGGAACCGGAAGAAGAATCGGAACCGGATGAAGAAATAGAAACGGTGGGGGAAATAATAAAACGGTTAAGTAAAAGAAAATCCTCAACCAACCGACCAAGATTAATTATGGTCAATGGTGTTTCCGCCAAGGAAGCAAAATATTGGGAGGATTACCAATTCTCCGATGAATCGGATTCCGACGAGAATTCCGATGATGTTATAGAAATTACCCCAACTGAATTTAAAAAGGCAAAAGAAAATAATAAGGGAAAGGGCATAAAAATAGAGAAATCTAATTCCAACCCCGATGAACTTTATATGTATCGTCAACGCCCGAAGTCCTTAAGTTGTAACAATGACCCGGGAACCTCTAAACCACCAGGTTTTTCTAAACCAATGTGGACAACGACGGCTCGTATTAGGGGAACATCATATATCCCTAGAAACTTGGCAAAACAAACCAAAACCGAAGAAGAAGAAACGAGCGAGTCGGAATAAGATAGTTGTATTCGTCTGGTGTAATATATGTAATATAGTGTTCTTATGCTTTATGATATATGTAAAAATTGCTTGTATTAATAAGTATTTTTTTATGAATCTAACTCTTGTCTATTTTACAGTTTAAAAACACAAAATGGATAGACAACCCAATATCCTAAGTGACCTACCCGGAGACATGATTGATGAAATCTTGTCTAGAGTCGGCCAGAATTCCTCGGCACAACTATTTAAGGCGAGATCAGTTTGTAAGACATTCGAAGAACGTTCCAAGAATGTCTTGGTTTATAAGAGACTTTCGTTTGAAAGATGGGGGATATCACATTGGGAAATCCATAAGTTACGATGTGTTTACTTTGACGCATATATTGCGGGGAACCCAAATGCTATTTTACGCAACGGGTTAAGAAATTATTTTGACTCAATATATCCGAATATTGGACTTCGTGATTTAGAAAAAGCGGCTAACATGCAACATAAAGAAGCATGTTATGCTTACGGATTAGTAATGTTCGCTTCTCACCAAAGTGAGAACAAGAACATCGGGCTACAACTATTAAACAAAACGTTTCCGCAAGTGACGGAGTCGGTAATTGGGGTAAGAAATGAGGTTTTTAGATTATTACGGGACTGTTGGACATTACGTAACCCTCGTCCCTTTGATGACGTTACAACACGCTGTCTTATCAACGGCCATAACGGTTATGTTGCACAAGACCAAGGATGGGAAGTAGTCCTAGTAAAACCAGAATGCATGACTTGTTTCTGGACGTATGAATTACGTGTCTTTATTGCCTTTGCCGAACGACTTGTGTACTAGCTAGAATTGTCTTCACAACTATCTTGTATCAAAGTTATTGTGTGCTATATTTCATGCTTTATGTAAAATAAGCGGTATTGTAAGTTTGTAAAATATTGTATAAAAGTTTGAACGCGAAATATTATTACAATCAGTTTTTCATATAGAATTGTAGTAGTTGAATTGTATATTAGCTACTAAGTATGAACTTAACGGGTAGGTACTACCCGAATTTAAACTTATAAAACGCTAATATGAAGAAAAAGCTTTTATAAATGAGTTCATATTATGCTACGAAATACTATTAACTACTCTTAATATTCTGTATGATTAACTTGTTCCATTTAACTATTTTGAAGGAAATGGCACCGACTACTCGACACACCGTGAATATGAATGAAGAGGAATTCCGTACTTTTCTAGCTTCAAACATAGCCGCAGTACAGGCTGCGCTACATACCAACAATAACCTTGGATCTAGCAGTACAGGAAATCGTGTAGGATGCACCTACAAAGAATTCACTGCCTGCAAACCTTTGGAATTTGATGGAACCGAAGGACCGATCGGATTGAAACGGTGGACCGAAAAGGTCGAATCGGTGTTTGCCATAAGTAAGTGTACTGAAGAGGACAAAGTAAAGTACGCTACGCATACCTTCACAGGTTCTGCGTTAACATGGTGGAATACCTATCTAGAGCAAGTGGGACAAGATGATGCGTACGCACTACCGTGGTCAGCATTCAAGCACTTGATGAACGAGAAGTACCGTCCCAGAACCGAGGTCAATAAGCTCAAGACAGAACTTAGAGGGTTACGAACCCAAGGATTTGATATTACCACGTACGAAAGACGATTCACAGAATTGTGCCTATTGTGTCCGGGAGCATTCGAAGATGAGGAAGAGAAGATCGACGCGTTTGTGAAAGGATTACCGGAAAGAATCCAAGAAGATATAAGTTCACACGAGCCCGCCTCCATACAACAGGCATGTAGAATGGCTCACAAACTCGTGAACCAAATTGAAGAAAGAATTAAAGAACAGACTGCTGAAGAGGCCAATGTGAAGCAAGTCAAAAGAAAGTGGGAGGAAAACGGTGATAAGAATCACCAATACAACAACAACAGCAATTACAACAATAATCGCAATAATTATCCCAACAATCGCAACATCAATCGTAACTACAACAAACGGCCCAACAACAACAACAACAACAACAGCAACTACAACAATCATCCCAACAACAATAATAACCGCAACAACAACAACAATCAGAAGCAGCTATGCCAAAGGTGTGAAAAGAATCACTCGGGGTTCTGCACCAAATTTTGCAACAAGTGTAAAAGAAATGGTCATAGCGCGGCGAAGTGTGAGGTCTACGGACCAGGGGTTAATAGAACGAAAGGAACAAATGGTGTCGGAACGAGTAATGGCTGAGCAAGTAGTGTCAGAGCAAGTTATGCCAATGTAGTTTGTTATAAATGTGGAAAACCGGGCCACATTATTAGAAATTGCCCGAACCAGGAGAACACGAATGGACAAGGCCGTGGAAGAGTTTTCAATATTAATGCGGCAGAGGCACAGGAAGACCCGGAGCTTGTTACGGGTACGTTTCTTATTGACAATAAATCTGCTTACGTTTTATTTAATTCGGGTGCGGATAGAAGCTATATGAGTAGAGATTTTTGTGCTAAATTAAGTTGTCCATTGACGCCTTTGGATAGTAAATTTTTACTCGAATTAGCAAATGGTAAATTAATTTCAGCAGATAATATATGTCGGAATCGAGAAATTAAACTGGTTAGCGAAACATTTAAGATTGATTTGATACCAGTAGAGTTAGGGAGTTTTGATGTGATAATCGGTATGGACTGGTTGAAAGAAGTGAAAGCGGAGATCGTTTGTTACAAAAATGCAATTCGCATTATACGAGAAAAAGGAAAACCCTTAATGGTGTACGGAGAAAAGGGCAACACGAAGCTACATCTTATTAGTAATTTGAAGGCACAAAAACTAATAAGAAAAGGTTGCTATGCTGTTCTAGCACACGTCGAGAAAGTACAAACTGAAGAAAAGAGCATCAATGATGTTCCGTCGCAAAAGAATTTCCTGATGTATTTCCGAAAGAATTACCGGGATTACCCCCACATCGATCCGTTGAATTTCAAATAGATCTTGTACCAGGAGCTGCACCAATAGCTCGTGCTCCTTACAGACTCGCACCCAGCGAGATGAAAGAACTACAAAGCCAATTACAAGAACTTTTAGAGCGTGGTTTCATTCGACCAAGCACATCACCGTGGGGAGCTCCTGTTTTGTTTGTCAAGAAGAAAGATGGTACATTCAGGTTGTGTATCGACTACCGAGAGTTGAACAAACTTACCATCAAGAACCGCTACCCACTACCGAGAATCGATGACTTATTTGATCAACTACAAGGCTCGTCTGTTTATTCAAAGATTGACTTACGTTCCGGGTATCATCAAATGCGGGTGAAAGAAGATGATATTCCAAAGACTGCTTTCAGAACACGTTACGGTCATTACGAGTTTATGGTCATGCCGTTTGGTTTAACTAATGCACCAGCTGTGTTCATGGACCTTATGAACCGAGTGTGTGGACCATACCTTGACAAGTTTGTCATTGTTTTCATTGATGACATACTTATTTACTCAAAGAATGACTAAGAACACGGTGAACATTTGAGAAAGGTGTTGGAAGTATTGAGGAAGGAAGAATTGTACGCTAAGTTTTCAAAGTGTGCATTTTGGTTGGAAGAAGTTCAATTCCTCGGTCACATAGTGAACAAAGAAGGTATTAAGGTGGATCCGGCAAAGATAGAAACTGTTGAAAAGTGGGAAACCCCGAAAACTCCGAAACACATACGCCAGTTTTTAGGACTAGCTGGTTACTACAGAAGGTTCATCCAAGACTTTTCCAGAATAGCAAAACCCTTGACTGCATTAACGCATAAAGGGAAGAAATTTGAATGGAATGATGAACAAGAGAAAGCGTTTCAGTTATTGAAGAAAAAGCTAACTACGGCACCTATATTGTCATTGCCTGAAGGGAATGATGATTTTGTGATTTATTGTGATGCATCAAAGCAAGGTCTCGGTTGTGTATAAATGCAACGAACGAAGGTGATTGCTTATGCGTCTAGACAATTGAAGATTCACGAACAAAATTATACGACGCATGATTTGGAATTAGGCGCGGTTGTTTTTGCATTAAAGACTTGGAGGCACTACTTATATGGGGTCAAAAGTATTATATATACCGACCACAAAAGTCTTCAACACATATTTAATCAGAAACAACTGAATATGAGGCAGCGTAGGTGGATTGAATTATTGAATGATTACGACTTTGAGATTCGTTACCACCCGGGGAAGGCAAATGTGGTAGCCGATGCCTTGAGCAGGAAGGACAGAGAACCCATTCGAGTAAAATCTATGAATATAATGATTCATAATAACATTACTACTCAAATAAAGGAGGCGCAACAAGGAGTTTTAAAAGAGGGAAATTTAAAGGATGAAATACCCACAGGATCAGAGAAGCATCTTAATATTCGGGAAGACGGAACCCGGTATAGGGCTGAAAGGATTTGGGTACCAAAATTTGGAGATATGAGAGAAATGGTACTTAGAGAAGCTCATAAAACCAGATACTCAATACATCCTGGAACGGGGAAGATGTACAAGGATCTCAAGAAACATTTTTGGTGGCCGGGTATGAAAGCCGATGTTGCTAAATACGTAGGAGAATGTTTGACGTGTTCTAAGGTCAAAGCTGAGCATCAGAAACCATCAGGTCTACTTCAACAACCCGAAATCCCGGAATGGAAATGGGAAAACATTACCATGGATTTCATCACTAAATTGCCAAGGACTGCAAGTGGTTTTGATACTATTTGGGTAATAGTTGACCGTCTCACCAAATCAGCACACTTCTTGCCAATAAGAGAAGATGACAAGATGGAGAAGTTAGCACGACTGTATTTGAAGGAAGTCATCTCCAGACATGGAATACCAATCTCTATTATCTCTGATAGGGATGGCAGATTTATTTCAAGATTCTGGCAGACATTACAGCAAGCATTAGGAACTCGTCTAGACATGAGTACTGCCTATCATCCACAAACTGATGGGCAGAGCGAAAGGATGATACAAATGCTTGAAGACATGCTACGAGCATGTGTTATTGATTTCGAAAACAGTTGGGATCGACATCTACCGTTAGCAGAATTTTCCTACAATAACTCCTACCATTCAAGCATTGAGATGGCACCGTTTGAAGCACTTTATGGTAGAAAGTGCAGGTCTCCGATTTGTTGGAGTGAAGTGGGGGATAGACAGATTACGGGTCCGGAGATTATACAAGAAACTACCGAGAAGATCATCCAAATTCAACAACGGTTGAAAACCGTCCAAAGTCGACAAAAGAGCTACGCTGACATTAAAAGAAAAGATATAGAATTTGAAATTGGAGAGATGGTCATGCTTAAAGTTGCACCTTGGAAAGGCGTTGTTCGATTTGGTAAACGAGGGAAATTAAATCCAAGGTATATTGGACCATTCAAGATTATTAATCGTATCGGACCAGTAGCTTACCGACTAGAGTTACCTCAACAACTCGCAGCTGTACATAACACTTTCCACGTCTCGAATTTAAAGAAATGTTTTGCTAAAGAAGATCTCACTATTCCATTAGATGAAATCCAAATCAACGAAAAACTTCAATTCATCGAAGAACCCGTCGAAATAATGGATCGTGAGGTTAAAAGACTTAAGCAAAACAAGATACCAATTGTTAAGGTTCGATGGAATGCTCGTAGAGGACCCGAGTTCACCTGGGAGCGTGAAGATCAGATGAAGAAGAAATACCCGCATCTATTTCCAGAAGATTCGTCAACACCTTCAACAGCTTAAAATTTCGGGACGAAATTTATTTAACGGGTAGGTACTGTAGTGACCCGAACTTTTCCATGTTTATATATATTAATTGAGATTGATATTTACATGATTAAATGTTTCCAACATGTTAAGCAATCAAACTTGTTAAGACTTGATTAATTGAAATATGTTTCATATAGACAATTGACCACCCAAGTTGATCGGTGATTCACGAACGTTAAAACTTGTAAAAACTATATGATGACATATATATGGATATATATATATATATATATATAGTTAACATGATACTATGATAAGAAAACATATCATAAAGTATATTAACAATGAACTACATATGTAAAAACAAGACTACTAACTTAATGATTTTTAAACGAGACATATATGTAACGATTATCGTTGTAAAGACATTTAATGTATATATATCATATTAAGAGATATTCATACATGATAATATCATGATAATATAATAATTTAAAATCTCATTTGATATTATAAACATTGGGTTAACAACATTTAACAAGATCGTTAACCTAAAGGTTTCAAAACAACACTTACATGTAACGACTAACGATGACTTAACGACTCAGTTAAAATGTATATACATGTAGTGTTTTAATATGTATTTATACACTTTTGAAAGACTTCAATACACTTATCAAAATACTTCTACTTAACAAAAATGCTTACAATTACATCCTCGTTCAGTTTCATCAACAATTCTACTCGTATGCACCCGTATTCGTACTCGTACAATACACAGCTTTTAGATGTATGTACTATTGGTATATACACTCCAATGATCAGCTCTTAGCAGCCCATGTGAGTCACCTAACACATGTGGGAACCATCATTTGGAAACTAGCATGAAATATCTCATAAAATTACAAAAATATGAGTAATCATTCATGACTTATTTACATGAAAACAAAATTACATATCCTTTATATCTAATCCATACACCAACGACCAAAAACACCTACAAACACTTTCATTCTTCAATTTTCTTCATCTAATTGATCTCTCTCAAGTTCTATCTTCAAGTTCTAAGTGTTCTTCATAAATTCCAAAAGTTCTAGTTTCATAAAATCAAGAATACTTTCAAGTTTGCTAGCTCACTTCCAATCTTGTAAGGTGATCATCCAACCTCAAGAAATCTTTGTTTCTTACAGTAGGTTATCATTCTAATACAAGGTAATAATCATATTCAAACTTTGGTTCAATTTCTATAACTATAACAATCTTATTTCAAGTGATGATCTTACTTGAACTTGTTTTCGTGTCATGATTCTGCTTCAAGAACTTCGAGCCATCCAAGGATCCATTGAAGCTAGATCCATTTTTCTCTTTTCCAGTAGGTTTATCCAAGGAAATTAAGATAGTAATGATGTTCATAACATCATTCGATTCATACATATAAAGCTATCTTATTCGAAGGTTTAAACTTGTAATCACTAGAACATAGTTTAGTTAATTCTAAACTTGTTCGCAAACAAAAGTTAATCCTTCTAACTTGACTTTTAAAATCAACTAAACACATGTTCTATATCTATATGATATGCTAACTTAATGATTTAAAACCTGGAAACACGAAAAACACCGTAAAACCGGATTTACGCCGTCGTAGTAACACCGCGGGCTGTTTTGGGTTAGTTAATTAAAAACTATGATAAACTTTGATTTTAAAGTTGTTATTCTAAGAAAATGATTTTTATTATGAACATGAAACTATATCCAAAAATTATGATTAAACTCAAAGTGGAAGTATGTTTTCTGAAATGGTCATCTAGACGTCGTTCTTTCGACTGAAATGACTACCTTTACAAAAACGACTTGTAACTTATTTTTCCGACTATAAACCTATACTTTTCTGTTTAGATTCATAAAATAGAGTTCAATATGAAACCATAGCAATTTGATTCACTCAAAACGGATTTAAAATGAAGAAGTTATGGGTAAAACAAGATTGGATAATTTTTTTCATTTTAGCTACGTGAAAATTGGTAACAAATCTATTCCAACCATAACTTAATCAAATTGTATTGTATATTATGTAATCTTGAGATACCATATACACGTATACAATGTTTCGACCTATCATGTCGACACATCTATATATATTTCGGAACAACCATAGACACTCTATATGTGAATGTTGGAGTTAGCTATACAGGGTTGAGGTTGATTCCAAAATATATATAGTTTGAGTTGTGATCAATACTGAGATACGTATACACTGGGTCGTGGATTGATTCAAGATAATATTTATCGATTTATTTCTGTACATCTAACTGTGGACAACTAGTTGTAGGTTACTAACGAGGACAGCTGACTTAATAAACTTAAAACATCAAAATATATTAAAAGTGTTGTAAATATATTTTGAACATACTTTGTTATATATGTATATATTGTTATAGGTTCGTGAATCAACCAGTGGCTAAGTCTTACTTCCCGACGAAGTAAAAATCTGTGAAAGTGAGTTATAGTCCCACTTTTAAAATCTAATATTTTTGGGATGAGAATACATGCAGGTTTTATAAATGATTTACAAAATAGACACAAGTACGTGAAACTACATTCTATGGTTGAATTATCGAAATCGAATATGCCCCTTTTTATTAAGTCTGGTAATCTAAGAATTAGGGAACAGACACCCTAATTGACGCGAATCCTAAAGATAGATCTATTGGGCCTAACAAACCCCATCCAAAGTACCGGATGCTTTAGTACTTCGAAATTTATATCATATCCGAAGGGTGTCCCGGAATGATGGGGATATTCTTATATATGCATCTTGTTATTGTCGGTTACCAGGTGTTCACCATATGAATGATTTTTATCTCTATGTATGGGATGTGTATTGAAATATGAAATCTTGTGGTCTATTGTTACGATTTGATATATATAGGTTAAACCTATAACTCACCAACATTTTTGTTGACGTTTAAAGCATGTTTATTCTCAGGTGAATATTAAGAGCTTCCGCTGTTGCATACTAAAATAAGAACAAGATTTGGAGTCCATGTTTGTATGATATTGTGTAAAAACTGCATTCAAGAAACTGATTTCGATGTAACATATTTGTATTGTAAACCATTATGTAATGGTCGTGTGTAAACAGGATATTTTAGATTATCATTATTTGATAATCGACGTAAAGCTTTTTAAACCTTTATTTATGAAATAAAGGTTATGGTTTGTTTTAAAAATGAATGCAGTCTTTGAAAAACGTCTCATATAGAGGTCAAAACCTCGCAACGAAATCAATTAATATGGAACGTTTTTAATCAATAAGAACGGGACATTTCAGGTTACCAGGTGTTCACCATATGAATGATTTTTATCTCTATGTATGGGATGTGTATTGAAATATGAAATCTTGTGGTCTATTGTTACGATTTGATATATATAGGTTAAACCTATAACTCACCAACATTTTTGTTGACGTTTAAAGCATGTTTATTCTCAGGTGAATATTAAGATCTTCCGCTGTTGCATACTAAAATAAGGACAAGATTTGGAGTCCATGTTTGTATGATATTGTGTAAAAACTGCATTCAAGAAACTGATTTCGATGTAACATATTTGTATTGTAAACCATTATGTAATGGTCGTGTGTAAACAGGATATTTTAGATTATCATTATTTGATAATCTACGTAAAGCTTTTTAAACCTTTATTTATGAAATAAAGGTTATGGTTGGTTTTAAAAATGAATGCATTCTTTGAAAAACGTCTCATATAGAGGTCAAAACCTCGCAACGAAATCAATTAATATGGAACGTTTTTAATCAATAAGAACGGGACATTTCAGTTGGTATCCGAGCGTTGGTCTTAGAGAACCAGAATTTTGCATTAGTGTGTCTTATCGAGTTTGTTAGGATGCATTAGTGAGTCTGGACTTCGACCGTGTTTAGTTGAAAAATGATTGCTTAACAAATTTTGTTGGAAACTATATATTTTTAACATGTGAATATTATGTTATATATTAATCTCTTAACGCGTTTGATATTATGTGATAGATGTCTACCTCTAGAACAAGTCCCATTGACTTACCTAATAATAATGAAGAGTCAAATGTAAATTGGAATGATTCGTGGACTGATTCACAAGTTCCCGAAGAGGAACCGGAAGAAGAGTCGGAACCGAAAGAAGAATCGGAACCGGATGAAGAAATAGAACCGGTGGGGGAAATAATAAAACGGTTAAGTAAAAGAAAATCCTCAACCAACCGACCAAGGTTAATTATGGTCAATGGTGTTTCCGCCAAGGAAGCAAAATATTGGGAGGATTATCAATTCTCCGATGAATCGGATTCCGACGAGAATTCCGATGATGTTATAGAAATTACCTCAACTGAATTTAAAAAGGCAAAAGAAAATAATAAGGGAAAGGGCATAAAAATAGAGAAATCTAATTCCAACCCCGATGAACTTTATATGTATCGTCAACCCCCGAAGTCCTTAAGTTGTAACAATGACCCGGGAACCTCTAAACCACCAGGTTTTTCTAAACCAATGTGGAAAATTACGGCTCGTATTAGGGGAACATCATATATCCCTAGAAACTTGGCAAAACGAACCAAAACCGAAGAAGAAGAAACGAGCGAGTCGGAATAAGATAGTTGTATTCGTGTGGTGTAATATATGTAATATAGTGTGCTTATGCTTTATGATATATGTAAAAATTGCTTGTATTAATAAGTATTTTTTTTATGAATCTAACTCTTGTCTATTTTACAGTTTAAAAACACAAAATGGATAGACAACCCAATATTTTAAGAGACCTACCCGGAGACATGATTGATGAAATCTTGTCTAGAGTCGGTCAGAATTCCTCGGCACAACTATTTAAGGCGAGATCAGTTGGTAAGACATTCGAAAAACGTTCCAAGAATGTCTTGGTTTATAAGAGACTTTCGTTTGAAAGATGGGGGATATCACATTGGGAAACCCATAAGTTACGATGTGTTTACTTTGACGCATATATTGCGGGGAACCCAAATGCTATTTTACGCAACGGGTTAAGAAATTATTTTGACTCAATATATCCGAATATTGGACTTCGTGATTTAGAAAAAGCGGCTAACATGCAACATAAAGAAGCATGTTATGCTTACGGATTAGTAATGTTCGCTTCTCACCAAAGCGAGAACAAGAACATCGGGCTACAACTATTAAACAAAACGTTTCCACAAGTGACGGAGTCGGTAATTGGGGTAAGAAATGAGGTTTTTAGATTGTTACGGGACTGTTGGACATTACGTAACCCTCGTCCCTTTGACGACGTTACAACACGCTGTCTTATCAACGGCCATAACGGTTATGTTCCACAAGACAAAGGATGGGAAGTAATCCTAGTAAAACCAGAATGCATGACTTGTTTCTGAACGTATGAATTACGTGTCTTTATTGCCTTTGCTGAACGACTTGTGTACTAGCTAGAATTATCTTCACAACCATCTTGTATCAAATTTATTGTGTGCTATATTTCATGTTATATGTAAAATAAGCGGTATTGTAAGTTTGTAAAATATTGTGAAAAAGTTTGAACGCAAAATATTATTATAATCAGTTTTTCATATAGAATTGTAGTAGTTGAATTGTATATTAGCTGCTAAGTATGAACTTAACGGGTAGGTACTACCCGAATTTAAACTTATAAAACGCTAATATGAAGAAAAAGCTTTTATAAATGAGTTCATATTATGCTACAAAATACTATTAACTACTCTTAATATTCTGTATGATTAACTTGTTCCATTTGACTATTTTGAAGGAAATGGCACCGACTACTCGACACACCGTGAATATGAATGAAGAGGAATTCCGTACTTTTCTAGCTTCAAACATAGCCGCAGTACAGGCTGCGCTACATACCAACAATAACCTTGGATCTAGCAGTACAGGAAATCGTGTAGGATGCACCTACAAAGAATTCACTGCCTGCAAACCTTTGGAATTTGATGGAACCGAAGGACCGATCGGATTGAAACGGTGGACCGAGAAGGTCGAATCGGTGTTTGCCATAAGTAAGTGTACTGAAGAGGACAAAGTGAAGTACGCTACGCATACCTTCACAGGTTCTGCGTTAACATGGTGGAATACCTATCTAGAGCAAGTGGGACAAGACGATGCGTACGCACTACCGTGGTCAGCATTCAAGCACTTGATGAACGAGAAGTACCGTCCCAGAACCGAGGTCAATAAGCTCAAGACAGAACTTAGAGGGTTACGAACCCAAGGATTTGATATTACCACGTACGAAAGACGATTCACAGAATTGTGCCTATTGTGTCCGGGAGCATTCGAAGATGAGGAAGAGAAGATCGACGCGTTTGTAAAAGGATTACTGGAAAGAATCCAAGAAGATATAAGTTCACACGAGCCCGCCTCCATACAACAGGCATGTAGAATGGCTCACAAACTAGTGAACCAGATTGAAGAAAGAATTAAAGAACAGACTGCTGAAGAGGCCAATGTGAAGCAAGTCAAAAGAAAGTGGGAGGAAAACGGTGATAAGAATCACCAATACAACAACAACAGCAATCGCAACAATTATCCCAAAAATCGCAACATCAATCGCAACTACAACAAACGGCCCAACAACAACAACAACAACAACAACAACAACAGCAACTACAACAATCATCTCAACAACAATAATAACCGCAACAACAACAACAATCAGAAGCAGCTATGCCAAAGGTGTGAAAAGTATCACTCGGGGTTCTGCACCAAATTTTGCAACAAGTGTAAAAGAAATGGTCATAGCGCGGCGAAGTGTGAGGTCTACGGACCATAGGTTAATAGAACGAAAGGAACAAATGGTGTCGGAACGAGTAATGGCGGAGCAAGTAGTGTCGGAGCAAGTTATGCCAATGTAGTTTGTTATAAATGTGGAAAACCGGGCCACATTATTAGAAATTGCCCGAACCAGGAGAACACGAATGGACAAGGCCGCGGAAGAGTTTTCAATATTAATACGGCAGAGGCACAAGAAGACCCGGAGCTTGTTACGGGTACGTTTCTTATTGACAATAAATCTGCTTACGTTTTATTTGATTCGGGTGCGGATAGAAGCTATATGAGTAGAGATTTTTGTTCTAAATTAAGTTGTCCATTGACGCCTTTGGATAGTAAATTTTTACTCGAATTAGCAAATGGTAAATTAATTTCAGCAGATAATATATGTCGGAATCGAGAAATTAAACTGGTTAGCGAAACATTTAAGATTGATTTGATACCAGTAGAGTTAGGGAGTTTTGATGTGATAATCGGTATGGACTGGTTGAAAGAAGTGAAAGCAGAGATCGTTTGTTACAAAAATGCAATTCGCATTATACGAGAAAAAGGAAAACCCTTAATGGTGTACGGAGAAAAGGGCAACACGAAGCTACATCTTATTAGTAATTTGAAGGCACAAAAACTAATAAGAAAAGGTTGCTATGCTGTTCTAGCACACGTCGAGAAAGTACAAACTGAAGAAAAGAGCATCAATGATGTTCCCATTGCAAAAGAATTTCCCGATGTATTTCCGAAAGAATTACCGGGATTACCCCCACATCGATCCGTTGAATTTCAAATAGATCTTGTACCAGGAGCTGCACCAATAGCTCGTGCTCCTTACAGACTCGCACCCAGCGAGATGAAAGAACTGCAAAGCCAATTACAAGAACTTTTAGAGCGTGGTTTCATTCGACCAAGCACATCACCGTGGGGAGCTCCTGTTTTGTTTGTCAAGAAGAAAGATGGTACATTCAGGTTGTGTATCGACTACCGAGAGTTGAACAAACTTACCATCAAGAACCGCTACCCACTACCCAGAATCGACGACTTATTTGATCAACTACAAGGCTCGTCTGTTTATTCAAAGATTGACTTACGTTCCGGGTATCATCAAATGCGGGTGAAAGAAGACGATATTCCAAAGACTGCTTTCAGAACACGTTACGGTCATTACGAGTTTATGGTCATGCCGTTTGGTTTAACTAATGCACCAGCAGTGTTCATGGACCTTATGAACCGAGTGTGTGGACCATACCTTGACAAGTTTGTCATTGTTTTCATTGATGACATACTTATTTACTCAAAGAATGACCAAGAACACGGTGAACATTTGAGAAAGGTGTTAGAAGTATTGAGGAAGGAAGAATTGTACGCTAAGTTTTCAAAGTATGCATTTTGGTTGGAAGAAGTTCAATTCCTCGGTCACATAGTGAACAAAGAAGGTATTAAGGTGGATCCAGCAAAGATAGAAACGGTTGAAAAGTGGGAAACCCCGAAAACTCCGAAACATATACGCCAGTTTTTAGGACTAGCTGGTTACTACAGAAGGTTCATCCAAGATTTTTCCAGAATAGCAAAACCCTTGACTGCATTAACGCATAAAGGGAAGAAATTTGAATGGAATGATGAACAAGAGAAAGCGTTTCAGTTATTGAAGAAAAAGCTAACTACGGCACCTATATTGTCATTGCCTGAAGGGAATGATGATTTTGTGATTTATTGTGACGCATCAAAGCAAGGTCTCGGTTGTGTATTAATGCAACGAACGAAGGTGATTGCTTATGCGTCTAGACAATTGAAGATTCATGAACAAAATTATACGACGCATGATTTGGAATTAGGAGCGGTTGTTTTTGCATTAAAGACTTGGAGGCACTACTTATATGGGGTCAAAAGTATTATATATACCGACCACAAAAGTCTTCAACACATATTTAATCAGAAACAACTAAATATGAGGCAGCGTAGGTGGATTGAATTGTTGAATGATTACGACTTTGAGATTCGTTACCACCCGGGGAAGGCAAATGTGGTAGCCGATGCCTTGAGCAGGAAGGACAGAGAACACATTCGAGTAAAATCTATGAATATAATGATTCACAATAACCTTACTACTCAAATAAAGGAGGCGCAACAAGGAGTTTTAAAAGAGGGAAATTTAAAGGATGAAATACCCAAAGGATCGGAGGAACATCTTAATATTCGGGAAGACGGAACCCGGTATAGGGCTGAAAGGATTTGGGTACCAAAATTTGGAGATATGAGAGAAATGGTACTTAGAGAAGCTCATAAAACCAGATACTCAATACATCCTGGAACGGGGAAGATGTACAAGGATCTCAAGAAACATTTTTGGTGGTCGGGTATGAAAGCCGATGTTGCTAAATACGTAGGAGAATGTTTGACGTGTTCTAAGGTCAAAGCTGAGCATCAGAAACCATCAGGTCTACTTCAACAACCCGAAATCCTGGAATGGAAATGGGAAAACATTACCATGGATTTCATCACTAAATTGTCAAGGACTGCAAGTGGTTTTGATACTATTTGGGTAATAGTTGATCGTCTCACCAAATCAGCACACTTCCTGCCAATAAGAGAAGATGACAAGTGGGGGATAGACAGATTACGGGTCCGGAGATTATACAAGAAACTACCGAGAAGATCATCCAAATTCAACAACGGTTGAAAACCGCCCAAAGTCGACAAAAGAGCTACGCTGACATTAAAAGAAAAGATATAGAATTTGAAATTGGAGAGATGGTCATGCTTAAAGTTGCACCTTGGAAAGGCGTTGTTCGATTTGGTAAACGAGGGAAATTAAATCCAAGGTATATTGGACCATTCAAGATTATTGATCGTGTCGGACCAGTAGCTTACCGACTTAAGTTACCTCAACAACTCGCGGCTGTACATAACACTTTCCACGTCTCGAATTTGAAGAAATATTTTGCTAAAGAAGATCTCACTATTCCGTTAGATGAAATCCAAATCAACGAAAAACTCCAATTCATCGAAGAACCCGTCGAAATAATGGATCGTGAGGTTAAAAGACTTAAGCAAAACAAGATACCAATTGTTAAGGTTCGATGGAATGCTCGTAGAGGACCCAAGTTCACCTGGGAGCGTGAAGATCAGATGAAGAAGAAATACCCGCATCTATTTCCAGAAGATTCGTCAACACCTTCAACAGCTTAAAATTTCGGGACGAAATTTATTTAATGGGTAGGTACTGTAGTGACCCGAACTTTTCCATGTTTATATATATTAATTGAGATTGATATTTACATGATTAAATGTTTCCAACATGTTAAGCAATTAAACTTGTTAAGACTTGATTAATTGAAATATGTTTCATATAGACAATTGACCACCCAACTTGACCGGCGATTCACGAACGTTAAAACTTGTAAAAATGACATGACGATATATATATATGGATATACATATGGTTAACATGAGATTATGATAAGTAAGTATCTCCATAAGTATATTAATAATGAGTTACATACATATAAACAAGACTACTAACTTAAGGATTTCGAAACGAGACATATATGTAACGATTATCGTTGTAACGACATTTAAATGAATATATATCATATTAAGATATATTAATATATCATAATATCATGATAATATAATAATTTAAAATCTCATTTGATATTATAAACATTGGGTTAACAACATTTAACAAGATCGTTAACCTAAAGGTTTCAAAACAACACTTACATGTAACGACTAACGATGACTTAACGACTCAGTTAAAATGTATATACATGTAGTGTTTTAATATGTATTTATACACTTTTGAAAGACTTCAATACACTTATCAAAATACTTATACTTAACAAAAATGCTTACAATTACATCCTCGTTCAGTTTCATCAACAATTCTACTCGTATGCACCCGTATTCGTACTCGTACAATACACAGCTTTTAGATGTATGTACTATTGGTATATACACTCCAATGATCAGCTCTTAGCAGCCCATGTGAGTCACCTAACACATGTGGGAACCATCATTTGGCAACTAGCATGAAATATCTCATAAAATTACAAAAATATTAGTAATCATTCATGACTTATTTACATGAAAACAAAATTACATATCCTTTATATCTAATCCATACACCAACGACCAAAAACACCTACAAACACTTTCATTCTTCAATTTTCTTCATCTAATTGATCTCTCTCAAGTTCTATCTTCAAGTTCTAAGTGTTCTTCATATATTTTACAAGTTCTAGTTACATAAAATCAAGAATACTTTCAAGTTTGCTAGCTCACTTCCAATCTTGTAAGGTGATCATCCAACCTCAAGAAATCTTTGTTTCTTACAGTAGGTTATCATTCTAATACAAGGTAATAATCATATTCAAACTTTGGTTCAATTTCTATAACTATAACAATCTTATTTCAAGTGATGATCTTACTTGAACTTGTTTTCGTGTCATGATTCTGCTTCAAGAACTTCGAGCCATCCAAGGATCCGTTGAAGCTAGATCCATTTTTCTCTTTTCCAGTAGGTTTATCCAAGGAACTTAAGTTAGTAATGATGTTCATAACATCATTCGATTCATACATATAAAGCTATCTTATTCGAAGGTTTAAACTTGTAATCACTAGAACATAGTTTAGTTAATTCTAAACTTGTTCGCAAACAAAAGTTAATCCTTCTAACTTGACTTTTAAAATCAACTAAACACATGTTCTATATCTATATGATATGCTAACTTAATGATTTAAAACCTGGAAACACGAAAAACACCGTAAAACCGGATTTACCCCGTCGTAGTAACACCGCGGGCTGTTTTGGGTTAGTTAATTAAAAACTATGATAAACTTTGATTTAAAAGTTGTTATTCTGAGAAGATGATTTTTATTATGAACATGAAACTATATCCAAAAATTATGGTTAAACTCAAGGTGGAAGTATGTTTTCTAAAATGGTCATCTAGACGTCGTTCTTTCGACTGAAATGACTACCTTTACAAAAACAACTTGTAACTTATTTTTCCGACTACAAACCTATAATTTTTCTGTTTAGATTCATAAAATAGAGTTCAATATGAAACCATAGCAATTTGATTCACTCAAAACGGATTTAAAATGAAGAAGTTATGGGTAAAACAAGATTGGATAATTTTTCTCATTTTAGCTACGTGAAAATTGGTAACAAATCTATTCCAACCATAACTTAATCAACTTGTATTGTATATTATGTAATCTTGAGATACCATAGACACGTATACAATGTTTCGACCTATCATGTCGACACATCTATATATATTTCGGAACAACCATAGACACTCTATATGTGAATGTTGGAGTTAGCTATACAGGGTTGAGGTTGATTCCAAAATATATATAGTTTGAGTTGTGATCAATACTGAGATACGTATACACTGGGTCGTGGATTGATTCAAGATAATATTTATCGATTTATTTCTGTACATCTAATTGTGGACAACTAGTTGTAGGTTACTAACGAGGACAGCTGACTTAATAAACTTAAAACATCAAAATATATTAAAAGTGTTGTAAATATATTTTGAACATACTTTGATATATATGTATATATTGTTATAGGTTCGTGAATCAACCAGTGGCCAAGTCTTACTTCCCGACGAAGTAAAAATCTGTGAAAGTGAGTTATAGTCCCACTTTTAAAATCTAATATTTTTGGGATGAGATTACATGCAGGTTTTATAAATGATTTACAAAATAGACACAAGTACGTGAAACTACATTCTATGGTTGAATTATCGAAATCGAATATGCCCCTTTTTATTAAGTCTGGTAATCTAAGAATTAGGGAACAGACACCCTAATTGACGCGAATCCTAAAGATAGATCTATTGGGCCTAACAAACCCCATCCAAAGTACCGGATGCTTTAGTACTTCGAAATTTATATCATATCCGAAGGGTGTCCCGGAATGATGGGGATATTCTTATATATGCATCTTGTTAATGTCGGTTACCAGGTGTTCACCATATGAATGATTTTTATCTCTATGTATGGGATGTGTATTGAAATATGAAATCTTGTGGTCTATTGTTACGATTTGATATATATAGGTTAAACCTATAACTCACCAACATTTTTGTTGACGTTTAAAGCATGTTTATTCTCAGGTGAATATTAAGATCTTCCGCTGTTGCATACTAAAATAAGGACAAGATTTGGAGTCCATGTTTGTATGATATTGTGTAAAAACTGCATTCAAGAAACTGATTTCGATGTAACATATTTGTATTGTAAACCATTATGTAATGGTCGTGTGTAAACAGGATATTTTAGATTATCATTATTTGATAATCTACGTAAAGCTTTTTAAACCTTTATTTATGAAATAAAGGTTATGGTTGGTTTTAAAAATGAATGCATTCTTTGAAAAACGTCTCATATAGAGGTCAAAACCTCGCAACGAAATCAATTAATATGGAACGTTTTTAATCAATAAGAACGGGACATTTCAGCTGGTTTATGAGCTTTCAACACAGAAATGAGTTGTGATTTCTCATTTTCAGTAAGAGAAGACGATATTATTACAGGTAATTCAGATTCACCATGTAAATAAGCGTATTCCAAATGGTTTGGAAGTGGCTTTAACTCTAATGTCGGTGGTTCTTCTATCGATGATTTATATCGATATATGTCTTCTTCTTTTAACATTTGAATTTCTTCTGTTGTTGGTTCATATCCATTAGCTATAAGTGTAGCTAACATTTCAGCTTCATCAATGGTTCAGTTCCTTCTCCTAAAGAACATTCTCCTGTTCCTTGTAATTCTGGAAATTCTTCTAACAATTCTGCATGTGAATCTATAGTTTGAATATAATAACATGTATCATCTGCAGATTGCGGTTGTTGCATTGCTCTATCAACTGAAAAGGTAACACTCTCATCCTCTATACTTAGGGTCAATTTCTTACCGAACACGTCTATCATTGCTTTAGCCGAGTTTAAGAATGGTCTTCCTAATATGAGAGGAACTTGAGAATCTTCTTCCATGTCTAGAACAATAAAATCTACTGGAAATACTAAAGTACCAACTTTAACTAGCATGTTCTCCATTATCCCTCTAGGATATTTTATTGATCGATCGGCTAGTTGTATGCTTATTCTTGTTGGTTTCAATTCTCCAAGGTCTAGTTTAGCGTATAGTGAATACGGCATTAAATTTATACTAGCACCTAAGTCTGCCAATGCTTCTATTGAACTAAGACTACCCAGAAAACATGGAATTGTGAAACTTCCTGGATCAGATAATTTTTCTGGTATCTTATTCAACAGCACTGCTAAACAATTAGCATTCATAGTAACAGCCGAGAGTTCTTCCATTTTCTTTCTATTTGTGATTAGATCTTTCAAGAATTTAGCATATCTAGGCATTCCTGAAATCACATCAATGAAAGGAAGATTTACATTTATCTGTTTAAACATATCCAAGAATTTGGATTGCTCGGCTTCAAGTTTCTCTTTCTTCATTTTACTTGGGTAAGGAAGTGGTGGTTGGTATGGTTTAACATAAGGTTTTATCCTTAGCTGTGTTATCTTCATTAACCTTTTCAACTACCGGTTCTTTTTCCTTATCTTGTTCAGGTTGTGGTTCTTGTGGAGTAGGAATAGCTTCTTCAGAATTTACAGGTATTTCAGGTGGTTTAAGTGTTGTACCACTTCTTGTGGTAATGGCTTTAGCTGTTTCATTCTTGGGGTTTGCATTTGTATCACTAGGTAAACTTCCCGATTTTCTTTCACCTATTAACCTTGCTAGGTTACTTACTTCTTGTTCCAGATTTTGAATAGAAGCTTGTTGATTTCTAAATGCTTGAGCATTTTGTTCATTAGTTTGTTTCTGGGATGTGAAAAACTGCGTTTGAGTTTCAACTAGCTTCGTCATCATATCTTCTAAATTTGGCTTTTTATCATCGGTTTGTGGTGGTTTGTTTTGAAAATTAGGTCTTTGCTGGTTGTAAGTATTGTTAGATACTTGTTGATTGCTAGGACCTTGTTGGTTGTTGTATGGAATATTTCGGTTATAATTCTGATTTTGATTGTAAATCGGTCTTGGCGGTTGATAATTATTTCCAGGCCTTTGGTTTAGATATGAAACATTCTCTCTTTGTTCCATTATTAATTCAATACTGAGACAATCTTTTGTCAAATGTGGTCCTCCACACTGCTCACAACTAATTCGTATTGAGTGGATATCTTTAGTCATCTTTTCCATTCGTCTCTCGACAGCATCTATCTTTGCGGAAATGGAATCTAAGTCATGGCTAGAATCGGCTCTAGCTGCTTTAGATGATCTATCGATATCTTTTTCTTGGTGCCACTCATGTGAGTGGAAAGCAGTGTTATCAATAATTTTATAAGCATCAGTTTCGGTTTTCTTCATAATAGAACCATCAGCTGCTATATCGATGTCTTTTCTTGTAGTGATGTCGCATTCTTGGTAGAATATTTGTACTGTTTGACAGGTGTCTAAACCATGTTGCGGACATCCTCTTAATAACTTTCCAAATCTTGTCCACGCCTCATATAGAGTTTCATTCGGTTTCTGTGTGAACGTAACAATTTCTCCTTGAAGTCTTACTGCTTTAGATGCCGGAAAGAATTGTTTAAGAAATTTTTCAACTAAAACATCCCAGGTATCAATCGCCCCTTCAGGTAACGATTCCAACCAATCTTTGGCTTCTCCCTTTAAAGTCCAGGGAAATAACATGAGATATATCTGTTCATCCTCAACTTCTCTTATTTTAAATAGAGTGCAGATCCTATTAAAGGTACGAAGATGTTCATTTGGATCTTCCTTCGGCGCACCACTAAATTGGCATTGATTAGTCACCATGTGTAGAATTTGTCCTTTGATTTCATAATCTGGCACATTAATGTCTGGATGAGTAATTGTGTAACCTTGGCCAGTACGTTTAGCTCTCATTCGGTCTTCCATACTTAAAGGTTCCAGATTTTCCATGATTGAATTTGTTGAATCCGAATCACTAGAGGATTCTAATTTAATGGTTCGTTCCTCAACAATCTCCGTTTGAATGATTGGTGGTTCCGGAGGAAAATTTAATGGTTCAGGATCTATGAATCGTCCCTGAATATTCTCTGGATTCTCAATTGTGAGGTCGGGTTCAAAAAATGGATTATCGGAAATTTGAATTGGAGTACTTGGTCGACTGGATGGCGATTCTAAAGAAAAATCAACGGCGGTAATATTTGCTAAATGTCTTGATCTAGTTACAGGTGGTGAACGTACAAAAGGTGGTGAACGTCTTGCTCGGTGCATTCACTGAATATCCTATTAGTTTTTAAAAAGGAAAGAAAAATTATATAAGTTATCCAATTAATAGACTTTTCTGATTTTGCCCACGTTTCGAATAGCCAAAAGATGCAGCAGAGGGGCATGATTCGTTTGGTCTCAATATAATTGAGGACTGTTTGGCTCCAATAACCCGGTCCACGTACAAATCCAACTATTACTACGAACCAGAAAATTTTGATGTCTATCAATTTAACCACTTAAAATAAATTTTCGTAATTTTAAGAAATTTAGATAAGAAGTAGAATAAAAATCTATGTCCTAAAAACTAGAATAGCGAGAAATAAGAAAAAAAAGAGCGCGTCGAAAAAGGAAAAGAAAAGGGTTGAAAAATAAAAGTCGTCGGAAAATAAGAAATAAAAAGAAATGACTTATAGAACTTAAAAATACTCGACTAACCCAACCTTATTACTATCACTAACTTAAAATTATAATCGCAAATTGAGATTACTAATTGGAGTGATAATTGATACATAGGTAAAAGGTGTCTAAAAATATTAAAGCTTACAAGTAAAACTATATCCCAAATGGCAATAACTTAAAAAGAAACTAAAACTTAAAAAGGCGTCGCAAAATTCTAAAGCACCTAAATCTTAGTCTAAAGAAAAAACACTTAAGGGATTTTACGGCAAGGCCTAAAAATCTAGAAGTAAAAATAACTATGGCAAAAACTAAGTTTAAAACTAAAAACTAGCGAAAAACATAAATATTACGCTAAAATAATTAAAAAGGGACAAAATATAAAAATATACTAAAAGTTGTGAAAATTACAATTTTTATAAAAATATTATTTTTATATTATTTAATTTATAAAACTATTAATTTTATAAACTAATTAAACTAATTAAAATTTAAAATACAATTTATTTTAAAAATTTAAAACTAATTATAATAATAATTAAGTAATTAGGGTTAATAATAATAAAAAATAATAATTACACCGTAATAAATGCTGTTAGGGTTTCTGTGTGGCCCGTGTCAGACGGCTCCGCGAGTCGCAGTGCTCGAAGTTGGAAAACTCCGCGAGTCGCGGGGTTTCAAATTTCAGATCAGGTGCAGGACAAAAATCGTTCGTTTCAGTTTTTTTTTTTTTATATTTAGCATTGCGCTTCCGGCTTTTAAGCTAGATGTTCCCTGGCAGCGGCGCCAAAAATACTTGATGTCAAAGCTAAGGGGTATAAAATACTATTAAATTTTACAAGAAAATACTATTAAATACGATACAATTTTACACAAGATATTTATTTATTTAGAGAATGGATATACTTAAACTTTGCTACAACACTTATAGGCAGTGTATCTAATCGTACAGTAGTGTAGTTTTTAGTAAGTCTGGTTCGTTTCACAGAGAAAATCTTTTAATCAAAGCTTAACGCTATATTAGTTTAATTTATAAAAATACAAATATATATATAAGTAATATTATTATTATAAAGGGGGATTTTTACCGTTTAATGACCGGTTTGTCGATTTTAAAACTTTAGTCGCAGTTAAAACCAAATGTAAAATATTAAATAAATAAAAGACTTAATTTAAAGCGTAAAGTAAATAACGATAATGAAATTGTGAATAATAAAAGTGCGATAAAATAAACTTGCGATAATTAAAAAGTACGATAATTAAAAGTGCAATTAAATACAATAACAATAAATAAAAATGCGATAATTAGAAGTGCAATTAAATATAAAATAAAGGAAATTAAATATGAAATAAAAGAATTATGCTTATTTAAACTTCCGTAATCATGATGTTTGACGTGTTGATTTTTAGTTTTATGCCCATGGGTTAATTGTCCTTTGTCCTGGATTATTTAATATGTCCGTCTGGTTTTTGTCCATAACAGTCCATCAGTCATAAATATAAAGTGCGAGTGTCCTCGTCAAATTATCCTTATACCCGAAGTCAAATATTCTAACTAATTGGGGACTTAAACTGTAACAAGTTTTTAATACTTTGTTTAATAATTACACCAGGATGTCGACTGAGTGTAACCCAAGGTTTTAATACTTTATTATCAATTATGCCAAGTGTCCTTGTACATAATTTCACCCCTGTTTTAATAATTCCACAGACTATTAATTCATTCCCGTGTCCGGTTAAATGAACGATTACTCGTACATATAAATACCCCGCCCATCGTGTCCGATTGAGTGTATATGGTTATTTATAGGGACGTCCAATTGTAAATCTTTATATTAAAATTAACAAACTATCATTTAGTTAAATAAATATAAAGCCCATTAATAGCTCATAGTCTAATTTCCACAAGTGTCGTTCTTTTGTTCAAACCCCAATTATGGTACAAAGCCCAATTACCCAATTTTAGTAATTAGCCCAACATCATGATTACTTCGTTTTAAATAAGCATAATAATAACTTAGCTACGAGACATTAATGTAAAAATGTTGAACATAACTTACAATGATTAAAAATAGCGTAGCGTTACACGGACAGAATTTCGACTTATACCCTTACAACATTCGCTAACATACCCTTATTATTAGAATTAAAATTAAAATATAAATATAAATATATACTACGTATAGATTGAGAGAGAGATTGATATATACGTTCTTAAAACTCGTCGAATTTCGCTGGCTTTTATAGGGATTTTTGTCCAGGGGGACTCCGCGACTCGCGTAATTTTTGCACTGCAAACTCCGCAACTCGCGGAGTTTGCTTTTACAGCTCACACAAGTTTGGAGCCTTTCTTGCCGACGGTTTATAATATATTATATAATATATAAATAATTATAAGAATTATTTAAATATTATATTATATTTATGTGCATAGTTGACTTGTAATTTTTAGTCCGTTGCGTCGAGCGTTGAGAGTTGACTCATGTCCCGGTTCCGGATTTTCGAACGTCCTTGCGTACAATTTAATATCTTGTACTTTGCGTTTTGAATCTTGTACTCTTGTAATTTCGAGACGTTTCTTATCAATAATTGGAACCTCTTTGATTGTATTTTGTACTTTTGAGCTTTTTGGTCGTTTGCGTCTTCAATTCGTCGAATCTATCTTTTATCTTCACCTTTTATTATTTAAACGAATATCACTTGTAAATAGGACAATTGCAACTAAAAGCTTGTCTTTCTTGAGGAATAATGCTATGAAATATATGTTCGTTTTTAGCATTATCATGTACGATGATTCTTTGGTATTTGTACCTAGATGCGTTATTTAATAACATGTGATGTTTTGATTCCATGTTGGTTACTATGTACTGTATTATTACTATATTGAATGCTGGATTTTGACTTGAGTCAAAATTTTTGTTTAGAACACCATGGCTAACGGTCGATCCACACCTACTGCTGTTCAAATTGAAGAGATGATCCAAGAACATGTAGCCGCAGCCATTACGGAAATGCAACTCCAAGCTCCACCGCCACCGCCACCACCACCGGTTATTCAACCCGTTCGAAATGGGTGTACTTACAAGGAATTCCAGAGCTGTAAACCACACAACTTTAGTGGAACCGAGGTACCGGTTGGTCTCACCAGATGGTTCGAGAAACTTGAATCAGTATTCCGAGTTAGCAACTGTTCAGAGGATAGCAAAACCAAATTTGCATCTTGCACGCTGTCTGACGGCGCGCTCACGTGGTGGAACACAATGGCACAGGCACAAGGCATTGATGAGGCGTATGCTACGCCATGGGAAGAATTTAAGTGTGCCATGATTGCGGAGTATTGTCCAAGAACCGAGATACAAAAGATGGAAATGGAATTCAAGCAGCTAAAGGCCGTTAGGAACGACTTTGATGGTTACAACAGGAGATTTTTAGAATTAGCCCTAATGTGTCTGACAATGGTCACCCCAGAATTCAAGCGTATGGAGAGATACTTTTGGGGACTCCCTAAGTCCATCAAGGGTAACGTCACCTCATACAAACCACCAAATGTCCCAGAAGCGATGCGCATGGCGCATACTTTAATGAATCAAATAACCATCGATGAACCGGAGAAAACTAAATCTGAAGCGGGTACTAGTAAGAAGCGCAAATGGGATAACCACAGCAACAACAACAGGGGAAGGAACTATGAACAGAACCCGGCGAAACGACATGAGGGTTTCAGAGGAAACAACAACGGTGGAAACCCCAACCCCAGCAACAACACCAACTCCAACCCGAACTACAAGGGAACCCTACCTTAATGCAAGAGGTATTACAAACACCACACTGGGTATTGCAATGTTGTCTGCGAAAAGTGCCAACGGTCTGGGCATGTTGGAAAAGACTGCAAGGTCACCACTTTGAATGGGAAGCCAAACACCAATAGGCCGAAGAAGTGTTACGAATGCGGGCAGACGGGCCATTTCGGAAATGCGTGTCCAAATAAGCGAAAAGATGGCGGACCACCGCGCGCTAGAGCTTTCAATGTTAATGCAAGGGACGCACGCGAAAACCCCGACTTGGTTACAGGTATATTCAAAATCAACAATCTTTTAGCTTCTGTCTTGTTTGATACTGGTGCGGATAGAAGTTATGTATGTAGACATTTTTGCAATAAGATTAATTGGTCATTAGTTCAGTTAAAAAAGAGTATGCTTGTCGAGGTCACCAATGGAAAACTTGAGAAAGTTGACCATATCAGTCGAGGAGCTATTATCAACATAGCTGGTGCAGATTTCGAAATTGATTTGATACCCATCAAACTAGGAAGTTTTGACGTGATAGTCGGTATGGATTGGTTGAGCAAGATAAGGGCCGATATTATCTGCGAAGATAAAGCACTTCGTATACCACACGGAGACGGTAAACCACTGATCATCTACGGAGAAAGATGTACATCGAAGCTGAACCTCATTAGTTGCGTGAAAGCGCAAAAGATTATGAAGAAGGGATGTCTTGCTGTCCTAACGCATGTGAAAACGGTAGAAACTGAGGTGAAGAGCGTGACTGACGTTCAAATTGTGAATGAATTTCCGATGTCTTCCCTGAAGAATTGCCTGGATTACCGCCGCCAAGAGCAGTAGAGTTTCAGATTGATTTAGTACCAGGAGCTGCACCTGTAGCTCGCGCACCTTATAGACTCGCACCTTTCGAGATGCAAGAGTTACAAAGCTAACTACAAGAACTGTTAGATCGAGGATTTATCCAACCAAGTTTCTCGCCTTGGGGCGCACCTGTATTGTTTGTGAAGACGAAGGATGGATCCTTCTGTATGTGTATCAACTACCGTGAACTCAACAAATTGACAATCAAGAATCGGTATCCTCTTCCTAGAATTGACGATCTTTTTGATCAACTACAAGGATCGAGTGTCTACTCAAAGTTCAATTTGCGATCCGGTTATCACCAGTTGAGGGTGAAGGAAAGTGACGTGATGAAAACTGCATTCAGGACCCGTTATGGTCATTATGAGTTTCTCGTGATGCCATTCGGTTTGACAAATGCACCTGCCGTGTTCATGGACCTCATGAATCGTGTCTGCAAGCCGTACTTGGATAAGTTTGTTATCCTCTTCATAGATGATATCCTCATCTACTCTAAGAGCGAAGAAGAGCATGAGCAACACCTCCGACTAGTACTTGAACTCCTGAGACAAGAGCAACTTTACGCCAAATTCTCCAAGTGTGAATTTTGGTTGAAGGAAGTCCAGTTTCTGGGTCATGTTGTGAGCGACCAGGGTATCAAAGTTGACCCCGCCAAGATTGAAGCTATCAGCAAGTGGGAGACCCCTACTACTCCGACTCATATTCGCTAATTCCTAGGTCTCGCCGGTTACTACCGAAGGTTCATTGAAGGATTTTCTCTGATTGCGCGTCCTTTGACCGCGCTGACTCACAAGGGCAAGAAGTTCATTTGGGAACCCGCACACGAATCAACATTTCAAACTTTGAAGAAGAAGTTAACCACCACACCTATCCTATCACTTCCCGAAGGCAGTGACGACTTTGTTGTTTATTGCGATGCATCGAAAAGTGGTTTTGGTTGTGTACTGATGCAACGATCAAAGGTTATTGCCTATGCTTCCCGTCAATTGAAGATTCACGAGCGGAACTACACTACTCACGATCTTGAACTTGGAGTCGTTGTCTTTGCACTCAAATTGTGGAGACACTATTTGTATGGGACTAAGAGTACTATCTTCACCGATCACAAGAGTCTCCAGCACATCTTCGATCAGAAGCAACTTAATATGAGACAGCATCGATGGATCGAGATGCTCAATGACTACGATTGTGAACTCCGTTATCACCCTGGCAAGGCCAATGTTGTAGCTGACGCTTTAAGCTGAAAGGAGAGGATGACACCTCTTCGTGTTAGGGCTCTGAACATCACCATCCATTCGAACCTCAATAACCAGATCAGAGTAGCCCAAGTTGAGGCTCTCAAGAAGGATAATATATCTCACGAACATTTGAACATACTTGTCTCTCGATTCGAGGTTAGGGAGTCTGGACTCCGATGTTATGCCGGAAGAATTTGGGTACCTCTTTATGGAGATCTACGGAACCTTATACTTGATGAAGCACACAAATCGAGATATTCAATTCATCCTGGAGTGGGAAAAATGTACCACGACCTTAAAGAACAATATTGGTGGCTGAATCTTAAAAAGGACGTTGCGAATTATGTTGGTAAGTGTTTGACTTGCTCGAAGGTTAAAGCCGAGCATCAGAGACCTTCTGGGTTACTTCAACAGCCGGAAATCCCACAATGGAAGTGGGAAAGGATCACAATGGATTTCATTACTAAGCTACCGAAGACGGTGGGCGGATACGATACCATCTGGGTTATCGTTGACCGTCTTACCAAATCTGTACACTTCTTGGCTATGAAGGAAACGGGTACAATGGAAAGACTTGCTCAACTGTACATCAAGAAGGTTGTATCTCGTCATGGTGTACCTTTATCGATCATCTCAGATCACGATCCCTGTTTTGCTTCTAGATTTTGGCGTTCATTGCAAGAAGCCATGGGAACTCGTCTTGACATGAGTACTGCTTATCACCCTCAGACTGACGGGCAAAGTGAACGAACGATTTAGACATTGGAAGACATGTTGCGTGCATGTGTCATTGATTTTGGAAAGGCTTGGGAAAGACATTTGCTACTCACCGAATTTTCGTACAACAACAGTTATCACTCGAGCATTAATGCTGCACCTTTTGAAGCATTGTATGGCCGTAAGTGCCGATCTCCTATTTGTTGGGCCGAAGTAGGCGAAAAGCAAATCACCGGACCCGAGGTAGTCCATGAAACAACGGAGAAGATTACTCAGATTCAAGCTAGACTTAAGACTGCCCGTGATCGCCAAAAGAGTTATGCCAATCTTAAACGTAAAGACTTTGAATTCAACATTGGTGACTGTGTAATGTTGAAAGTTGCACCTTGGAAGGGTGTGATTCGCTTTGGAAAACGTGGAAAGTTAAACCCACGATACATTGGTCCTTTTGAAATCTTGGAACGTGTTGGACTCGTTGCTTACCATTTGGATCTACCAGCACAATTGAGCTCAGTTCATCCTACCTTCCACGTGTCAAACTTGAAGAAGTGTCTTGCTGCACCTGAACTTATCATACCACTTGAGGAACTTACAATTGATGACAAACTCCACTTTGTGGAAGAACCTGTTGAAATTATGGATCGAGAGATCAAAACTTTGAAATGCAACAAGATTCTGATCGTCCGGGTACAATGGAATGCCAAATGAGGACCTGAGTTTACTTGGGAGTGAGAGGATCAAATGATGCGGAAGTATCCTCACCTTTTCCCGAATCCTCCATCTACCTTAGCCTAAAATTTCGGGACGAAATTTTCTTTAACAGGTGGATAATGTAACGACCCTGGTTTTTCCAACGTTATTTATTAATAATTATTATTAATAATACTTGTGATTAAACGAATGTATGTTATTACATTTACATGTTGCCATGATTGCCCGTACTTGACTTTAATTGCCCGAAACGTCTTTGTGACATACGTACATTACACGAATAATATTTTCAAGTATTATTTACATTCATGATTTGGTTTTATTAATCATTTTATTTAACAAAGGTTACATGTTAATTACTTGGGCTTTGTTGGACTTAACTTGTTATTACTTGGAACTTGGGCCTTTATTAGTGTTAATGGACCCATGAAGCCCACCCTACTTCTTAGTTGGACTATTTAGCCCATGTCTTTCATGTGTAAGTATCACTTAGAATGGAACTAGTTTGTTAGTTGCTTAAGAATCTTGTTACAACATAATCCCCATGCACATACCTCCATTAACCAACTTTTGTAAGGCTTTTCATGCATGAGACTAGTGTGTAAAACTCTCCTCCCTCCCCCACTAGCAAACCGTCGGCCAAGGGTATTCAAAGGGATTCAAAAATCTGTTTTTTCTTCATTACTTGTTTACTCACATTCTCTCATTCTCAAAAACACTCTCAAACTTGCAACTTTCTTTCTCACTTTTTCTCTCATCTTGTAAGCAACTTGAACTTGTTCTTCTTCTTCTTTTCTTTAACAAAACCGTAGCCCTTGGCTACACTCTCATCATCATCATCTTTTGTTCTTTGTTGTTTAATGACTTGTAATTGTTAGTTGTAGTTATTTGTTACTTACTTACTTAGTTTCAAGAATCAAACTTACTAGTTTCATTCTTCTTTTATCTTGTAATTACAAGAACACTCAAGAACATAAACTTACTAGTTTATGATTCTACCTTATTTGTTTTAAAAGATTTAGAGTTCATGTGTTGTAAAGCATACTTGTAATCCATGTTAGTAAACTTTAAAGTTTACTTTCTTAAAGATCAAACTTTGTTTTGAATCTTTAAAATATGAACCACCATGAATTATTTACTTAGTTTATTACTTCATATTATGCACTTTAAATTCATTTTTTTTGTTGGTTAATATTGGTCAAGTGTTACTAGTTAACTTTGATCTCATTAATCTTGAACTAGAGTTAACTTTAAAAGTTCAAGAACATGTAAGTAAGATTTCTTTAATTATAACTTTGTACACTTATGTTAGATCTAGACTTTTGAGTCTTGGATCTTCAAGATCAAACTAAGAACTATGTTCTACATCTTAAGATCTTGATTTCATAAGTTCACTTTCAAGTTTGTAACTTACTATTAGTTTTAAAGTTCATGTATGTGTTAGATCTAAGACTTTGATGTAACTTTGGTTCATCAAAACACTTGCAACACTTAAGTGAGTTGTGCTTCATGTCTTAGACTTACACTTGGGTTATGATGGTCAAACCTTGATGAAAATGATGCAAACACATCAACGATTTGTACACTTGAAGCTATATGCATCAAGGATGAGAACCATGATAAGCATCGAGCACCAAGAACCACCGGAACCTACTGACCCTACTATTTTACTGTTTTTGTGTCTGACCTGTACGACCTGGGCTACTGTAACCATGATTTCCAGATATCTCTGTTCGAGTAGATAACTTTTCATATAGGACTCGTCTTAATCCGAGTTACGGTTTAGGATTTATGGCCCTCCGATCGTCACTATGTCCATTTAACGTTGTGCTGAAAATTCTGACCTACTCGCACTTAGACCGTTGCCACGGTCAAACGAAGACGAGTTTACTTCTGTAATTTTTACCACAACTAAAGGACTCATATACAGAACCATGGCCACTGGTTTCACCTTATTTCAGTAGGTATAGAGGCCGTAGTGACTGACCGAACTCAACCTTTGTTTAAAACTCTTTACTTGAACGAAACTTACTTTACACCTTTTGTTTGATGATGAATGATGATGACCCTTAAGACCTTATTTACATACTTTTAAACATATTCGGATGATTTACTGACTTAGTACTATTTGACTTAGGTTGAGGACTCGTTGAACCTTTCGGACCTATTACTTGCACACTTTTCCCGACTCGACTTTACCGCTACTTTATCATTGTGAGTTATAGCATTCCCTTTTTACTTTAACTTATTTTGGGAACTGAGAATACATGCGGATTTTATGTTTTACATACTAGGCACGAGTACTTAAACTTATATATGTGTGGGTTATACAATGGCATAAAAATTCCCTTTAGCTCGGTAACGTTTAATTATTGGTTTTCGAACCGTGAACGCGAATCTTAGATATGGATCCATAGGGTTTGACATCCCCACTCGGGCTAGTCGCGCTAGCATTTAACGAGTGTTTAATACTTCGTAGACATACGCACTTGCCAAGTGTACTTTCAGGGGGTATAAACGTTAAGTTAATTACCAAGTGCCCACGGTTAACATATACTTTATCTTACTATTTTGAAACGCTCTTTGTAGCACTGAAATCTCATGGCCTACCTTACTTACTGTTATACTTAAACTATAGCTCACCAACCTTTGTGTTGACATTTTTAAGCATGTTTTTCTCAGGTGCTTAAGGTTATTTGCTTCCGCTGTCGTGCTAGTCTGGCCGTATGAAATGTCCCGTTCTTATTGATTAAAAACGTTCCATATTAATTGATTTCGTTGCGAGGTTTTGACCTCTATATGAGACGTTTTTCAAAGACTGCATTCATTTTTAAACAAACCATAACCTTTATTTCATCAATAAAGGTTTAAAAAGCTTTACGTAGATTATCAAATAATGATAATCTAAAATATCCTGTTTACACACGACCATTACATAATGGTTTACAATACAAATATGTTACAACAAAATAAGTTTCTTGAATGCAGTTTTTACACAATATCATACAAGCATGGACTCCAAATCTTGTCCTTATTTAAGTATGCGACAGCGGAAGTTCTTAATAATCACCTGAGAATAAACATGCTTAAAACGTCAACAAAAATGTTGGTGAGTTATAGGTTTAACCTATATATATCAAATCGTAACAATAGACCACAAGATTTCATATTTCAATACACATCCCATACATAGAGATAAAAATCATTCATATGGTGAACACCTGGTAACCGACAATAACAAGATGCATATATAAGAATATCCCCATCATTCCGGGACACCCTTCGGATATGATATAAATTTCGAAGTACTAAAGCATCCGGTACTTTGGATGGGGTTTGTTAGGCCCAATAGATCTATCTTTAGGATTCGCGTCAATTAGGGTGTCTGTTCCCTAATTCTTAGATTACCAGACTTAATAAAAAGGGGCATATTCGATTTCGATAATTCAACCATAGAATGTAGTTTCACGTACTTGTGTCTATTTTGTAAATCATTTATAAAACCTGCATGTATTCTCATCCCAAAAATATTAGATTTTAAAAGTGGGACTATAACTCACTTTCACAGATTTTTACTTCGTCGGGAAGTAAGACTTGGCCACTGGTTGATTCACGAACCTATAACAATATATACATATATATCAAAGTATGTTCAAAATATATTTACAACACTTTTAATATATTTTGATGTTTTAAGTTTATTAAGTCAGCTGTCCTCGTTAGTAACCTACAACTAGTTGTCCACAGTTAGATGTACAGAAATAAATCGATAAATATTATCTTGAATCAATCCACGACCCAGTGTATACGTATCTCAGTATTGATCACAACTCAAACTATATATATTTTGGAATCAACCTCAACCCTGTATAGCTAACTCCAACATTCACATATAGAGTGTCTATGGTTGTTCCGAAATATATATAGATGTGTCGACATGATAGGTCGAAACATTGTATACGTGTCTATGGTATCTCAAGATTACATAATATATAATACAAGTTGATTAAGTTATGGTTGGAATAGATTTGTTACCAATTTTCACGTAGCTAAAATGAGAAAAATTATCCAATCTTGTTTTACCCATAACTTCTTCATTTTAAATCCGTTTTGAGTGAATCAAATTGCTATGGTTTCATATTGAACTCTATTTTATGAATCTAAACAAAAAAAGTATAGGTTTCTAGTCGGAAAAATAAGTTACAAGTCGTTTTTGTAAAGGTAGTCATTTCAGTCGAAAGAACGACGTCTAGATGACCATTTTAGAAAACATACTTCCACTTTGAGTTTAACCATAATTTTTGGATATAGTTTCATGTTCATAATAAAAATCATTTTCTCAGAATAACAACTTTTAAATCAAAGTTTATCATAGTTTTTAATTAACTAACCCAAAACAGCCCGCGGTGTTACTACGACGGCGTAAATCCGGTTTTACGGTGTTTTTCGTGTTTCCAGGTTTTAAATCATTAAGTTAGCATATCATATAGATATAGAACATGTGTTTAGTTGATTTTAAAAGTCAAGTTAGAAGGATTAACTTTTGTTTGCGAACAAGTTTAGAATTAACTAAACTATGTTCTAGTGATTACAAGTTTAAACCTTCGAATAAGATAGCTTTATATGTATGAATCGAATGATGTTATGAACATCATTACTACCTTAAGTTCCTTGGATGAACCTACTGGAAAAGAGAAAAATGGATCTAGCTTCAATGGATCCTTGGATGGCTCAAAGTTCTTGAAGCAAAATCATGACACGAAAACAAGTTCAAGTAAGATCATCACTTGAAATAAGATTGTTATAGTTATAGAAATTGAACCAAAGTTTGAATATGATTATTACCTTGTATTAGAATGATAACCTACTGTAAGAAACAAAGATTTCTTGAGGTTGGATGATCACCTTACAAGATTGGAAGTGAGCTAGCAAACTTGAAAGTATTCTTGATTTTATGAAACTAGAACTTTTGGAATTTATGAAGAACACTTAGAACTTGAAGATAGAACTTGAGAGAGTTCAATTAGATGAAGAAAATTGAAGAATGAAAGTGTTTGTAGGTGTTTTTGGTCGTTGGTGTATGGATTAGATATAAAGGATATGTAATTTTGTTTTCATGTAAATAAGTCATGAATGATTACTCATATTTTTGTAATCTTATGAGATATTTCATGCTAGTTGCCAAATGATGGTTCCCACATGTGTTAGGTGACTCACATGGGCTGCTAAGAGCTGATCATTGGAGTGTATATACCAATAGTACATACATCTAAAAGCTGTGTATTGTACGAGTACGAATACGGGTGCATACGAGTAGAATTGTTGATGAAACTGAACGAGAATGTAATTGTAAGCATTTTTGTTAAGTAGAAGTATTTTGATAAGTGTATTGAAGTCTTTCAAAAGTGTATAAATACATATTAAAACACTACATGTATATACATTTTAACTGAGTCGTTAAGTCATCGTTAGTCGTTACATGTAAGTGTTGTTTTGAAACCTTTAGGTTAACGATCTTGTTAAATGTTGTTAACCCAATGTTTATAATAACAAAAGAGATTTTAAATTATTATATTATCATGATATTATGATGTACGAATATCTCTTAATATGATATATATATACATTAAATGTCGTTACAACGATAAACGTTACATATATGTCTCGTTTCAAAATCATTAAGTTAGTAGTCTTGTTTTTACATATGTAGTTCATTGTTAATATAATTAATGATATGTTTACTTATCATAATATCATGTTAACTATATATATAACCATATATATGTCATCATATAGTTTTTTACAAGTTTTAACGTTCGTGAATCACCGGTCAACTTGGGTGGTCAATTGTCTATATGAAACCTATTTCAATTAATCAAGTCTTAACAAGTTTGATTGCTTAACATGTTGGAAACATTTAATCATGTAAACATCAATCTCAATTAATATATATAAACATGGAAAAGTTCGGGTCACTACAGTACCTACCCGTTAAATAAATTTCGTCCCGAAATTTTAAGCTGTTGAAGGTGTTGACGAATCTTCTGGAAATAGATGCGGGTATTTCTTCTTCATCTGATCTTCACGCTCCCAGGTGAACTCGGGTCCTCTACGAGCATTCCATCGAACCTTAACAATTGGTATCTTGTTTTGCTTAAGTCTTTTAACCTCACGATCCATTATTTCGACGGGTTCTTCGATGAATTGGAGTTTTTCGTTGATTTGGATTTCATCTAACGGAATAGTGAGATCTTCTTTAGCAAAACATTTCTTCAAATTCGAGATGTGGAAAGTGTTATGTACAGCCGCGAGTTGTTGAGGTAACTCAAGTCGGTAAGCTACTGGTCCGACACGATCAATAATCTTGAATGGTCCAATATACCTTGGATTTAATTTCCCTCGTTTACCAAATCGAACAACGCCTTTCCAAGGTGCAACTTTAAGCATGACCATCTCTCCAATTTCAAATTCTATATCTTTTCTTTTAATGTCAGCGTAGCTCTTTTGTCGACTTTGGGCGATTTTCAACCGTTGTTGAATTTGGATGATCTTCTCGGTAGTTTCTTGTATAATCTCCGGACCCGTAATCTGTCTATCCCCCACCTCACTCCAACAAATCGGAGACCTGCACTTTCTACCATAAAGTGCTTCAAACGGCGCCATCTCAATGCTTGAATGGTAGCTGTTGTTGTAGGAAAATTCTGCTAACGGTAGATGTCGATCCCAACTGTTTCCGAAATCAATAACACATGCTCGTAGCATGTCTTCAAGCGTTTGTATCGTCCTTTCGCTCTGCCCATCAGTTTGTGGATGATAGGCAGTACTCATGTCTAGACGAGTTCCTAATGCTTGCTGTAATGTCTGCCAGAATCTTGAAATAAATCTGCCATCCCTATCAGAGATAATAGAGATTGGTATTCCATGTCTGGAGATGACTTCCTTCAAATACAGTCGTGCTAACTTCTCCATCTTGTCATCTTCTCTTATTGGTAGGAAGTGTGCTGATTTGGTGAGACGATCAACTATTACCCAAATAGTATCAAAACCACTTGCAGTCCTTGGCAATTTAGTGATGAAATCCATGGTAATGTTTTCCCATTTCCATTCCGGGATTTCGGGTTGTTGAAGTAGACCTGATGGTTTCTGATGCTCAGCTTTGACCTTAGAACACGTCAAACATTCTCCTACGTATTTAGCAACATCGGCTTTCATACCCGGCCACCAAAAATGTTTCTTGAGATCCTTGTACATCTTCCCCGTTCCAGGATGTATTGAGTATCTGGTTTTATGAGCTTCTCTAAGTACCATTTCTCTCATATCTCCAAATTTTGGTACCCAAATCCTTTCAGCCCTATACCGGGTTCCGTCTTCCCGAATATTAAGATGCTTCTCCGATCCTTTGGGTATTTCATCCTTTAAATTTCCCTCTTTTAAAACTCCTTGTTGCGCCTCCTTTATTTGAGTAGTAATGTTATTATGAATCATTATATTCATAGATTTTACTCGAATGGGTTCTCTATCCTTCCTGCTCAAGGCATCGGCTACCACATTTGCCTTCCCCGGGTGGTAACGAATCTCAAAATCGTAATCATTCAATAATTCAATTCACCTACGCTGCCTCATATTCAGTTGTTTCTGATTAAATATGTGTTGAAGACTTTTGTGGTCGGTATATATAATACTTTTGACCCCATATAAGTAGTGCCTCCAAGTCTTTAATGCAAAAACAACCGCGCCTAATTCCAAATCATGCGTCGTATAATTTTGTTCGTGAATCTTCAATTGTCTAGACGCATAAGCAATCACCTTCGTTCGTTGCATTAATACACAACCGAGACCTTGCTTTGATGCGTCACAATAAATCACAAAATCATCATTCCCTTCAGGCAATGACAATATAGGGGCCGTAGTTAGCTTTTTCTTCAATAACTGAAACGCTTTCTCTTGTTCATCATTCCATTCAAATTTCTTCCCTTTATGCGTTAATGCAGTCAAGGGTTTTGCTATTCTGGAAAAGTCTTGGATGAACCTTCTGTAGTAACCAGCTAGTCCTAAAAACTGGCGTATGTGTTTCGGAGTTTTCGGGGTTTCCCACTTTTCAACAGTTTCTATCTTTGCCGGATCCACCTTAATACCTTCTTTGTTCACTATGTGACCGAGGAATTGAACTTCTTCTAACCAAAATGCACACTTTGAAAACTTAGCGTACAATTCTTCCTTCCTCAATACTTCTAACACCTTTCTCAAATGTTCACCGTGTTCTTGGTCATTCTTTGAGTAAATAAGTATGTCATCAATGAAAACAATGACAAACTTGTCAAGGTATGGTCCACACACTCGGTTCATAAGGTCCATGAACACAGCTGGTGCATTAGTTAAACCAAACGTCATGACCATAAACTCGTAATGACCGTAACGTGTTCTGAAAGCAGTCTTTGGAATATCATCTTCTTTCACCCGCATTTGATGATACCCGGAACGTAAGTCAATCTTTGAATAAACAGACGAGCCTTGTAGTTGATCAAATAAGTCGTCGATTCTCGGTAGTGGGTAGCGGTTCTTGATGGTAAGTTTGTTCAACTCTCGGTAGTCGATACACAACCTGAATGTACCATCTTTCTTCTTGACAAACAAAACAGGAGCTCCCCACGGTGATGTGCTTGGTCGAATGAAACCACGCTCTAAAAGTTCTTGTAATTGGCTTTGCAGTTCTTTCATCTCGCTGGGTGCGAGTCTGTAAGGAGCACGAGCTATTGGTGCAGCTCCTGGTACAAGATCTATTTGAAATTCAACGGATCGATGTGGGGGTAATCCCGGTAATTCTTTCGGAAATACATCGGGAAATTCTTTTGCAATGGGAACATCATTGATGCTCTTTTCTTCAGTTTGTACTTTCTCGACGTGTGCTAGAACAGCATAGCAACCTTTTCTTATTAGTTTTTGTGCCTTCAAATTACTAATAAGATGTAGCTTCGTGTTGCCCTTTTCTCCGTACACCATTAAGGGTTTTCCTTTTTCTCGTATAATGCGAATTGCATTTTTGTAACAAACGATCTCCGCTTTCACTTCTTTCAACCAGTCCATACCGATTATCACATCAAAACTCCCTAACTCTACTGGTATCAAATCAATCTTAAATGTTTCGCTAACCAGTTTAATTTCTCGATTCCGACATATATTATCTGCTGAAATTAATTTACCATTTGCTAATTCGAGTAAAAATTTACTATCCAAAGGCGTCAATGGACAACTTAATTTAGCACAAAAATCTCTACTCATATAGCTTCTATCCGCACCCGAATCAAATAAAACGTAAGCAGATTTATTGTCAATAAGAAACGTACCCGTAACAAGCTCCGGGTCTTCCTGTGCCTCTACCGCATTAATATTGAAAACTCTTCCACGGCCTTGTCCATTCGTGTTCTCCTGGTTCGGGCAATTTTTAATAATGTGGCCTGGTTTTCCACATTTATAACAAACTACATTGGCATAACTTGCTCCGACACTACTTGCTCCGCCATTACTCCTTCCGACACCATTTGTTCCTTTCGTTCTATTAACCCCTGGTCCGTAGACCTCACACTTCGCCGCGCTATGACCATTTCTTTTACACTTGTTGCAAAATTTGGTGCAGAACCCCGAGTGATTCTTTTCACACCTTTGGCATAGTTGCTTCTGATTGTTGTTGTTGTTGCGGTTATTATTGTTGTTGGGATGATTGTTGTAGTTGCTGTTGTTGTTGTTGTTGTTGTTGGGCCGTTTGTTGTAGTTGCGATTGATGTTGCGATTGTTGGGATAATTGTTGCGATTATTGTTGTAATTGCTGTTGTTGTTGTATTGGTGATTCTTATCACCGTTTTCCTCCCACTTTCTTTTAACTTGCTTCACATTGGCCTCTTCAGCAGTCTGTTCTTTAATTTTTTCTTCAATCTGGTTCACTAGTTTGTGAGCCATTCTACATGCCTGTTGTATGGAGGCGGGCTCGTGTGAACTTATATCTTCTTGGATTCTTTCCGGTAATCCTTTCACAAACGCGTCGATCTTCTCTTCCTCATCTTCGAATGCTCCCGGACACAATAGGCACAATTCTGTGAATCGTCTTTCGTACGTGGTAATATCAAATCCTTGGGTTCGTAACCCTCTAAGTTCTGTCTTGAGCTTATTGACCTCGGTTCTGGGACGGTACTTCTCGTTCATCAAGTGCTTGAATGCTGACCACGGTAGTGCGTACGCATCATCTTGTCCCACTTGCTCTAGATAGGTATTCCACCATGTTAACGCAGAACCTGTGAAGGTATGCGTAGCGTACTTCACTTTGTCCTCTTCAGTACACTTACTTATGGCAAACACCGATTCAACCTTCTCGGTCCACCGTTTCAATCCGATCGGTCCTTCGGTTCCATCAAATTCCAAAGGTTTGCAGGCAGTGAATTCTTTGTAGGTGCATCCTACACGATTTCCTGTACTGCTAGATCCAAGGTTATTGTTGGTATGTAGCGCAGCCTGTACTGCGGCTATGTTTGAAGCTAGAAAAGTACGGAATTCCTCTTCATTCATATTCACGGTGTGTCGAGTAGTCGGTGCCATTTCCTTCAAAATAGTTAAATGGAACAAGTTAATCATACAGAATATTAAGAGTAGTTAATAGTATTTCGTAGCATAATATGAACTCATTTATAAAAGCTTTTTCTTCATATTAGCGTTTTATAAGTTTAAATTCGGGTAGTACCTACCCGTTAAGTTCATACTTAGTAGCTAATATACAATTCAACTACTACAATTCTATATGAAAAACTGATTATAATAATATTTCGCGTTCAAACTTTTATACAATATTTTACAAACTTACAATACCGCTTATTTTACATAAAGCATGAAATATAGCACACAATAACTTTGATACAAGATAGTTGTGAAGACAATTCTAGCTAGTACACAAGTCGTTCAGCAAAGGCAATAAAGACACGTAATTCATACGTCCAGAAACAAGTCATGCATTCTGGTTTTACTAGGACTACTTCCCATCCTTGGTCTTGTGCAACATAACCGTTATGGCCGTTGATAAGACAGCGTGTTGTAACGTCATCAAAGGGACGAGGGTTACGTAATGTCCAACAGTCCCGTAATAATCTAAAAACCTCATTTCTTACCCCAATTACCGACTCCGTCACTTGTGGAAACGTTTTGTTTAATAGTTGTAGCCCGATGTTCTTGTTCTCACTTTGGTGAGAAGCGAACATTACTAATCCGTAAGCATAACATGCTTCTTTATGTTGCATGTTAGCCGCTTTTTCTAAATCACGAAGTCCAATATTCGGATATATTGAGTCAAAATAATTTCTTAACCCGTTGCGTAAAATAGCATTTGGGTTCCCCGCAATATATGCGTCAAAGTAAACACATCGTAACTTATGGGTTTCCCAATGTGATATCCCCCATCTTTCAAACGAAAGTCTCTTATAAACCAAGACATTCTTGGAACGTTCTTCGAATGTCTTACAAACTGATCTCGCCTTAAATAGTTGTGCCGAAGAATTCTGGCCGACTCTAGACAAGATTTCATCAATCATGTCTCCGGGTAGGTCTCTTAAAATATTGGGTTGTCTATCCATTTTGTGTTTTTAAACTGTAAAATAGACAAGAGTTAGATTCATAAAAAAATACTTATTAATACAAGCAATTTTTACATATATCATAAAGCATAAGAACACTATATTCCATATATTACACCACACGAATACAACTATCTTATTCCGACTCGCTCGTTTCTTCTTCTTCGGTTTTGGTTCGTTTTGCCAAGTTTCTAGGGATATATGATGTTCCCCTAATACGAGCCGTCGTTGTCCACATTGGTTTAGAAAAACCTGGTGGTTTAGAGGTTCCCGGGTCATTGTTACAACTTAAGGACTTCGGGGGTTGACGATACATATAAAGTTCATCGGGGTTGGAATTAGATTTCTCTATTTTTATGCCCTTTCCCTTATTATTTTCTTTTGCCTTTTTAAATTCAGTTGGGGTAATTTCTATAACATCATCGGAATTCTCGTCGGAATCCGATTCATCGGAGAATTGGTAATCCTCCCAATATTTTGCTTCCTTGGCGGAAACACCATTGACCATAATTAACTTTGGTCGGTTGGTTGAGGATTTTCTTTTACTTAACCGTTTTATTATTTCCCCCACCGGTTCTATTTCTTCATCCGGTTCCGATTCTTCTTCCGGTTCCGATTCTTCTTCCGGTTCCGACTCTTCTTCCGGTTCCTCTTCGGGAACTTGTGAATCAGTCCACAAATCATTCCAATTTACATTTGACTCTTCATTATTATTAGGTGAGTCAATGGGACTTGTTCTAGAGGTAGACATCTATCACATAATATCAAACACGTTAAGAGATTAATATATCACATAATATTCATATGTTAAAAATATATAGTTTCCAACAAAAATGTTAAGCAATCATTTTTAAAGAAAACACGGTCGAAGTCCAGACTCACTAATGCATCCTAACAAACTCGATAAGACACACTAATGCAAATTTTCTGGTTCTCTAAGACCAACGCTCTGATACCAACTGAAATGTCCCGTTCTTATTGATTAAAAACGTTCCATATTAATTGATTTCGTTGCGAGGTTTTGACCTCTATATGAGACGTTTTTCAAAGACTGCATTCATTTTTAAACAAACCATAACCTTTATTTCATCAATAAAGGTTTAAAAAGCTTTACGTAGATTATCAAATAATGATAATCTAAAATATCCTGTTTACACACGACCATTACATAATGGTTTACAATACAAATATGTTACAACAAAATAAGTTTCTTGAATGCAGTTTTTACACAATATCATACAAGCATGGACTCCAAATCTTGTCCTTATTTAAGTATGCGACAGCGGAAGTTCTTAATAATCACCTGAGAATAAACATGCTTAAAACGTCAACAAAAATGTTGGTGAGTTATAGGTTTAACCTATATATATCAAATCGTAACAATAGACCACAAGATTTCATATTTCAATACACATCCCATACATAGAGATAAAAATCATTCATATGGTGAACACCTGGTAACCGACAATAACAAGATGCATATATAAGAATATCCCCATCATTCCGGGACACCCTTCGGATATGATATAAATTTCGAAGTACTAAAGCATCCGGTACTTTGGATGGGGTTTGTTAGGCCCAATAGATCTATCTTTAGGATTCGCGTCAATTAGGGTGTCTGTTCCCTAATTCTTAGATTACCAGACTTAATAAAAAGGGGCATATTCGATTTCGATAATTCAACCATAGAATGTAGTTTCACGTACTTGTGTCTATTTTGTAAATCATTTATAAAACCTGCATGTATTCTCATCCCAAAAATATTAGATTTTAAAAGTGGGACTATAACTCACTTTCACAGATTTTTACTTCGTCGGGAAGTAAGACTTGGCCACTGGTTGATTCACGAACCTATAACAATATATACATATATATCAAAGTATGTTCAAAATATATTTACAACACTTTTAATATATTTTGATGTTTTAAGTTTATTAAGTCAGCTGTCCTCGTTAGTAACCTACAACTAGTTGTCCACAGTTAGATGTACAGAAATAAATCGATAAATATTATCTTGAATCAATCCACGACCCAGTGTATACGTATCTCAGTATTGATCACAACTCAAACTATATATATTTTGGAATCAACCTCAACCCTGTATAGCTAACTCCAACATTCACATATAGAGTGTCTATGGTTGTTCCGAAATATATATAGATGTGTCGACATGATAGGTCGAAACATTGTATACGTGTCTATGGTATCTCAAGATTACATAATATATAATACAAGTTGATTAAGTTATGGTTGGAATAGATTTGTTACCAATTTTCACGTAGCTAAAATGAGAAAAATTATCCAATCTTGTTTTACCCATAACTTCTTCATTTTAAATCCGTTTTGAGTGAATCAAATTGCTATGGTTTCATATTGAACTCTATTTTATGAATCTAAACAAAAAATGTATAGGTTTCTAGTCGGAAAAATAAGTTACAAGTCGTTTTTGTAAAGGTAGTCATTTCAGTCGAAAGAACGACGTCTAGATGACCATTTTAGAAAACATACTTCCACTTTGAGTTTAACCATAATTTTTGGATATAGTTTCATGTTCATAATAAAAATCATTTTCTCAGAATAACAACTTTTAAATCAAAGTTTATCATAGTTTTTAATTAACTAACCCAAAACAGCCCGCGGTGTTACTACGACGGCGTAAATCCGGTTTTACGGTGTTTTTCGTGTTTCCAGGTTTTAAATCATTAAGTTAGCATATCATATAGATATAGAACATGTGTTTAGTTGATTTTAAAAGTCAAGTTAGAAGGATTAACTTTTGTTTGCGAACAAGTTTAGAATTAACTAAACTATGTTCTAGTGATTACAAGTTTAAACCTTCGAATAAGATAGCTTTATATGTATGAATCGAATGATGTTATGAACATCATTACTACCTTAAGTTCCTTGGATGAACCTACTGGAAAAGAGAAAAATGGATCTAGCTTCAATGGATCCTTGGATGGCTCAAAGTTCTTGAAGCAAAATCATGACACGAAAACAAGTTCAAGTAAGATCATCACTTGAAATAAGATTGTTATAGTTATAGAAATTGAACCAAAGTTTGAATATGATTATTACCTTGTATTAGAATGATAACCTACTGTAAGAAACAAAGATTTCTTGAGGTTGGATGATCACCTTACAAGATTGGAAGTGAGCTAGCAAACTTGAAAGTATTCTTGATTTTATGAAACTAGAACTTTTGGAATTTATGAAGAACACTTAGAACTTGAAGATAGAACTTGAGAGAGTTCAATTAGATGAAGAAAATTGAAGAATGAAAGTGTTTGTAGGTGTTTTTGGTCGTTGGTGTATGGATTAGATATAAAGGATATGTAATTTTGTTTTCATGTAAATAAGTCATGAATGATTACTCATATTTTTGTAATCTTATGAGATATTTCATGCTAGTTGCCAAATGATGGTTCCCACATGTGTTAGGTGACTCACATGGGCTGCTAAGAGCTGATCATTGGAGTGTATATACCAATAGTACATACATCTAAAAGCTGTGTATTGTACGAGTACGAATACGGGTGCATACGAGTAGAATTGTTGATGAAACTGAACGAGAATGTAATTGTAAGCATTTTTGTTAAGTAGAAGTATTTTGATAAGTGTATTGAAGTCTTTCAAAAGTGTATAAATACATATTAAAACACTACATGTATATACATTTTAACTGAGTCGTTAAGTCATCGTTAGTCGTTACATGTAAGTGTTGTTTTGAAACCTTTAGGTTAACGATCTTGTTAAATGTTGTTAACCCAATGTTTATAATAACAAAAGAGATTTTAAATTATTATATTATCATGATATTATGATGTACGAATATCTCTTAATATGATATATATATACATTAAATGTCGTTACAACGATAAACGTTACATATATGTCTCGTTTCAAAATCATTAAGTTAGTAGTCTTGTTTTTACATATGTAGTTCATTGTTAATATAATTAATGATATGTTTACTTATCATAATATCATGTTAACTATATATATAACCATATATATGTCATCATATAGTTTTTTACAAGTTTTAACGTTCGTGAATCACCGGTCAACTTGGGTGGTCAATTGTCTATATGAAACCTATTTCAATTAATCAAGTCTTAACAAGTTTGATTGCTTAACATGTTGGAAACATTTAATCATGTAAACATCAATCTCAATTAATATATATAAACATGGAAAAGTTCGGGTCACTACACCGTAGACACCCGCTGCTCTAGTGTTATCACCGCATGAACTGTTTATCTTGCATTCAACCTTTAATACTTTTGAACTATGTTTTGTAACGGCCTAAGGGTCACATACGTTTATTCATGCTTGCTATTCGTAGAAGCATACTGTTGGTGTAAAACAATTGACGTCGGTTATGACGTCATCTTTTTATCGTGAATGCAACTTCTTTTATTACAGCATATAGTACTTAACCTTGTAATGATCCTGTTGTTGATGTTTCGTACACGATGGTTTTGTACGGGGCATCACACACAATCCCACACGACATTCTTTAGTTCAACCATGGTGAGAGCACATTCAATATTAGAATTCTTGATCATTGATCATTGATCATTGATCATCTGATTAATAACAATACTAAAAGTATAGCATATGATCGAGAAATTTAACTGATTTCAAAAACTGAAAGTGAGTCTGTCACACATTCTTCTTCCTAACTCAGACGAAATAAACTTGTCGCCATTTTCAACAAAATTAATGGACTTCTCATATATCTCTAGTTTAAACCCCATGCATCCTCCAATAATCACTATCGGTTACACATGCTGCCCATCCGTTGATGATCACTTTTTGTTTGAAATTTATATCGTAATCATTTGTGCGAGTAATTAAGGGGTAAGAGGAATCAAAGGGCTTATAGCTTACTCGTATATATTCGACGAGTCTTTCAATCAAATTAAAGACGTTGGGGTTTAAATCTATCGTGAGCATATTAGTGAAATAATAGCTGTTATATGTGTGATTTGTCATTCTAAAAAAGTAAAGGAATAAGAAGATATAGGGCCGACCTTATTACCGACACGAACATCAAAAATATTTTCACCGTAAGAAACATCATTTTAGATAATCTACAGAGAACCTCTATTCATTTATTTAATGATATGGTCACAAACATTTTGTAAAAATTTATCTCACGTTATACGATTTAAATTAGGATAGAAAGATAACGAAAAAAAAAATTTAGTTGCTACATGTCAAGTGTAAATCTTCTTGTGAATTTGAGTGAGGGTATATACTTTGAAAATTTTATTTGTACCTAGAATCTCTCTATTTTTTAATGTCACACCCCCAAATAGGGCCTGAGGTATTTGTGACTAATTATAACATATCACAGTTGTATAAACGAGAACGACTCTATATGAGACGTTTTATTGAGTTTTGCAGCGGAAGATAAATAGATTACATTGTATTTAGAGCATTAAATGTTTTTAATTGATATGATATGTAATGAAGACTCCAACATGGCAAGAAATCATCATCAAAGCAGCAGATATACAACGGAAGCAATATTTAAGTACCTGAGAAAAAACATGCTTAAAAAGTCAACACTGAAATGTCCCGTTCTTATTGATTAAAAACGTTCCATATTAATTGATTTCGTTGCGAGGTTTTGACCTCTATAAGAGACGTTTTTCAAAGACTGCATTCATTTTAAAACAAACCATAACCTTTATTTCATCAATAAAGGTTTAAAAAGCTTTACGTAGATTATCAAATAATGATAATCTAAAATATTCTGTTTACACACGACCATTACATAATGGTTTACAATACAAATATGTTACAACAAAATAAGTTTCTTGAATGCAGTTTTTACACAATATCATACAAGCATGGACTCCAAATCTCGTCCTTATTTAAGTATGCGACAGCGGAAGCTCTTAATAATCACCTGAGAATAAACATGCTTAAAACGTCAACAAAAATGTTGGTGAGTTATAGGTTTAACCTATATATATCAAATCATAATAATAGACCACAAGATTTCATATTTCAATACACATCCCATACATAGAGATAAAAATCATTCATATGGTGAACACCTGGTAACCGACATTAACAAGATGTATATATAAGAATATCCCTATCATTCCGGGACACCCTTCGGATATGATATAAATTTCGAAGTACTAAAGCATCCGGTACTTTGGATGGGGTTTGTTAGGCCCAATAGATCTATCTTTAGGATTCGAGTCAATTAGGGTGTCTGTTCCCTAATTCTTAGATTACCAGACTTAATAAAAAGGGGCATATTCGATTCGATAATTCAACCATAGAATGTAGTTTCACGTACTTGTGTCTATTTTGTAAATCATTTATAAAACCTGCATGTATTCTCATCCCAAAAATATTAGATTTTAAAAGTGGGACTATAACTCACTTTCACATATTTTTACTTCGTCGGGAAGTAAGACTTGGCCACTGGTTGATTCACGAACCTATAACAATATATACATATATATCAAAGTATGTTCAAAATATATTTACAACACTTTTAATATATTTTGATGTTTTAAGTTTATTAAGTCAGCTGTCCTCGTTAGTAACCTACAACTAGTTGTCCACAGTTAGATGTACAGAAATAAATCGATAAATATTATCTTGAATCAATCCACGACCCAGTGTATACGTATCTCAGTATTGATCACAACTCAAACTATATATATTTTGGAATCAACCTCAACCCTGTATAGCTAACTTCAACAATCACATATAGAGTGTCTATGGTTGTTCTGAAATATATATAGATGTGTCGACATGATAGGTCAAAACATTGTATACGTGTCTATGGTATCTCAAGATTACATAATATACAATACAAGTTGATTAAGTTATGGTTGGAATAGATTTGTTACCAATTTTCACGTAGCTAAAATGAGAAAAATTATCCAATCTTGTTTTACCCATAACTTCTTCATTTTAAATCCGTTTTGAGTGAATCAAATTGCTATGGTTTCATATTGAACTCTATTTTATGAATCTAAACAGAAAAAGTATAGGTTTATAGTCGGAAAAATAAGTTACAAGTCATTTTTGTAAAGGTAGTCATTTCAGTCGAAAGAACGACGTTTAGATGACCATTTTAGAAAACACACTTCCACTTTGAGTTTAACCATAATTTTTGGATATAGTTTCATGTTCATAATAAAAATCATTTTCTCAGAATAACAACTTTTAAATCAAAGTTTATCATAGTTTTTAATTAACTAACCCAAAACAGCCCGCGGTGTTACTACGACGGCGTAAATCCGGTTTTACGGTGTTTTTCGTGTTTCCAGGTTTTAAATCATTAAGTTAGCATACCATATAGATATATAACATGTGTTTAGTTGATTTTAAAAGTCAAGTTAGAAGGATTAACTTTTGTTTGCGAACAAGTTTAGAATTAACTAAACTATGTTCTAGTGATTACAAGTTTAAACCTTCGAATAAGATAGCTTTATATGTATGAATCGAATGATGTTATGAACATCATTACTACCTTAAGTTCCGTAGATAAACCTACTGGAAAAGAGAAAAATGGATCTAGCTTCAACGGATCCTTGGATGGCTCGAAGTTCTTGAAGCAGAATCATGACACGAAAACAAGTTCAAGTAAGATCATCACTTGAAATAAGATTGTTATAGTTATAGAAATTGAACCAAAGTTTGAATATGATTATTACCTTGTATTAGAATGATAACCTACTGTAAGAAACAAATATTTCTTGAGGTTGAATGATCACCTTACAAGATTGGAAGTGAGCTAGCAAACTTGAAAGTATTCTTGATTTTATGTAACTAGAACTTGTAGAATTTATGAAGAACACTTAGAACTTGAAGATAGAACTTGAGAGAGATCAATTAGATGAAGAAAATTGAAGAATGAAAGTGTTTGTAGGTGTTTTTGGTCGTTGGTGTATGGATTAGATATAAAGGATATGTAATTTTGTTTTTATGTAAATAAGTCATGAATGATTACTCATATTTTTGTAATTTTATGAGATATTTCATGCTAGTTGCCAAATGATGGTTCCCACATGTGTTACGTGACTCACATGGGCTGCTAAGAGCTGATCATTGGAGTGTATATACCAATAGTACATACATCTAAAAGCTGTGTATTGTACGAGTACGAATACGGGTGCATACGAGTAGAATTGTTGATGAAACTGAACGAGGATGTAATTGTAAGCATTTTTGTTAAGTAGAAGTATTTTGATAATTGTATTGAGGTCTTTAAAAAGTGTATAAATACATATTAAAACACTACATGTATATACATTTTAACTGAGTCGTTAAGTCATTGTTAGTCGTTACATGTAAGTGTTGTTTTGAAACCTTTAGGTTAACGATCTTGTTAAATGTTGTTAACCCAATGTTTATAATATCAAATGAGATTTTAAATTATTATATTATCATGATATTATCATGTATGAATATCTCTTAATATGATATATATACATTAAATGTCTTTACAACGATAATCGTTACATATATGTCTCGTTTAAAAATCATTAAGTTTGTAGTCTTGTTTTTACATATGTAGTTCATTGTTAATATACTTAATGATATGTTTACTTATCATAGTATCATGTTAACTATATATATATATCCATATATATGTCATCATATAGTTTTTACAAGTTTTAACGTTCGTGAATCACCGGTCAACTTGGGTGGTCAATTGTCTATATGAAACATATTTCAATTAATCAAGTCTTAACAAGTTTGATTGCTTAACATGTTGGAAACATTTAATCATGTAAATATCAATCTCAATTAATATATATAAACATGAAAAAGTTCGGGTCATTACAGTACCTACCCGTTAAATAAATTTCGTCCCGAAATTTTAAGCTGTTGAAGGTGTTGACGAATCTTCTGGAGATAGATGTGGGTATTTCTTCTTCATCTGATCTTCACGCTCCCAGGTGAACTCGGGTCCTCTACGAGCATTCCATCAAACCTTAACAATTGGTATCTTGTTTTGCTTAAGTCTTTTAACCTCACTATCCATTATTTCGACGGGTTCTTCGATGAATTGAAGTTTTTCGTTGATTTGGATTTCATCTAACGGAATAGTGAGATCTTCTTTAGCAAAACATTTCTTCAAATTCGAGACGTGAAAAGTGTTATGTACAGCCGCGAGTTGTTGAGGTAACTCAAGTCGGTAAGCTACTGGTCCGACACGATCAATAATCTTGAATGGTCCAATATACCTTGGATTTAATTTCCCTCGTTTACCAAATCGAACAACGCCTTTCCAAGGTGCAACTTTAAGCATGACCATCTCTCCAATTTCAAATTCTATATCTTTTCTTTTAATGTCAGCGTAGCTCTTTTGTCGACTTTGGGCGGTTTTCAACCGTTGTTGAATTTGGATGATCTTCTCGGTAGTTTCTTGTATAATCTCCGGACCCGTAATCTGTCTATCCTCCACTTCACTCCAACAAATCAGAGACCTGCACTTTCTACCATAAAGTGCTTTAAACGGCGCCATCTCAATGCTTGAATGGTAGCTGTTGTTGTAGGAAAATTCTGCTAACGGTAGATGTCGATCCCAACTGTTTCCGAAATCAATAACACATGCTCGTAGCATGTCTTCAAGCGTTTGTATTGTCCTTTCGCTCTGCCCATCAGTTTGTGGATGATAGGCAGTACTCATGTCTAGACGAGTTCCTAATGCTTGCTGTAATGTCTGCCAGAATCTTGAAATAAATCTGCCATCCCTATCAGAGATAATAGAGATTGGTATTCCATGTCTGGAGACGACTTCCTTCAAATACAGTCGTGCTAACTTCTCCATCTTGTCATCTTCTCTTATTGGCAGGAAGTGTGCTGATTTGGTGAGACGATCAACTATTACCCAAATAGTATCAAAACCACTTGCAGTCCTTGGCAATTTAGTGATGAAATCCATGGTAATGTTTTCCCATTTCCATTCCGGGATTTCGGGTTGTTGAAGTAGACCTGATGGTTTGTGATGCTCAGCTTTGACCTTAGAACACGTCAAACATTCTCCTACATATTTAGTAACATCGGCTTTCATACCCGGCCACCAAAAATGTTTCTTGAGATCCTTGTACATCTTCCCCGTTCCAGGATGTATTGAGTATCTGGTTTTATGAGCTTCTCTAAGTACCATTTCTCTCATATCTCCAAATTTTGGTACCCAAATCCTTTCAGCCCTATACCGGGTTCCGTCTTCCCGAATATTAAGATGCTTCTCCGATCCTTTGGGTATTTCATCCTTTAAATTTCCCTCTTTTAAAACTCCTTGTTGCGCCTCCTTTATTTGAGTAGTAAGGTTATTATGAATCATTATATTCATAGATTTTACTCGAATGGGTTCTCTGTCCTTCCTGCTCAAGGCATCGGCTACCACATTTGCCTTCCCCGGGTGGTAACGAATCTCAAAGTCATAATCATTCAATAATTCAATCCACCTTACGCTGCCTCATATTCAGTTGTTTCTGATTAAATATGTGTTGAAGACTTTTGTGGTCGGTATATATAATACTTTTGACCCCATATAAGTAGTGCCTCCAAGTCTTTAATGCAAAAACAACCGCGCCTAATTCCAAATCATGCGTCGTATAATTTTGTTCGTGAATCTTCAATTGTCTAGACGCATAAGCAATCACCTTCATTCGTTGCATTAATACACAACCGATACCTTGCTTTGATGCGTCACAATAAATCACAAAATCATCATTCCCTTCAGGCAATGACAATATAGGTGCCGTAGTTAGCTTTTTCTTCAATAACTGAAACGCTTTCTCTTGTTCATCATTCCATTCAAATTTCTTCCATTTATGCGTTAATGCAGTCAAGGGTTTTGCTATTCTGGAAAAGTCTTGGATGAACCTTATGTAGTAACCAGCTAGTCCTAAAAACTGGCGTATGTGTTTCGGAGTTTTCGGGGTTTCCCACTTTTCAACAGTTTCTATCTTTGCCAGATCCACCTTAATACCTTCTTTGTTCACTATGTGACCGAGGAATTGAACTTCTTCCAACCAAAATGCACACTTTGAAAACTTAGCGTACAATTCTTCCTTCCTCAATACTTCTAACACCTTTCTCAAATGTTCACCGTGTTCTTGGTCATTCTTTGAGTAAATAAGTATGTCATCAATGAAAACAATGACAAACTTGTCAAGGTATGGTCCACACACTCGGTTCATAAGGTCCATGAACACAGCTGGTGCATTAGTTAAACCAAACGGCATGACCATAAACTCGTAATAACCGTAACGTGTTCTGAAAGCAGTCTTTGGAATATCATCTTCTTTCACCCGCATTTGATGATACCCGGAACGTAAGTCAATCTTTAAATAAACAGACGAGCCTTGTAGTTGATCAAATAAGTCGTCGATTCTCGGTAGTGGGTAGCGGTTCTTGATGGTAAGTTTGTTCAACTCTCGGTAGTCGATACACAACCTGAATGTACCATCTTTCTTCTTGACAAACAAAACAGGAGCTCCCCACGGTGATGTGCTTGGTCGAATGAAACCACACTCTAAAAGTTCTTGTAATTGGCTTTGCAGTTCTTTCATCTCGCTGGGTACGAGTCTGTAAGGAGCACGAGCTATTGGTGCAGCTCCTGGTACAAGATCTATTTGAAATTCAACGGATCGATGTGGGGGTAATCCCGGTAATTCTTTCGGAAATACATCAGGAAATTCTTTTGCAATGGGAACATCATTGATGCTCTTTTCTTCAGTTTGTACTTTCTCGACGTGTGCTAGAACAGCATAGCAACCTTTTCTTATTAGTTTTTGTGCCTTCAAATTACTAATAAGATGTAGCTTCGTGTTGCCCTTTTCTCCGTACACCATTAAGGGTTTTCCTTTTTCTCGTATAATGCGAATTGCATTTTTGTAACAAACGATCTCTGCTTTCACTTCTTTCAACCAGTCCATACCGATTATCACATCAAAACTCCCTAACTCTACTGGTATCAAATCAATCTTAAATGTTTCGCTAACCAGTTTAATTTCTCGATTCCGACATATATTATCTGCTGAAATTAATTTACTATTTGCTAATTCGAGTAAAAATTTACTATCCAAAGGCGTCAATGGACAACTTAATTTAGCACAAAAATCTCTACTCATATAGCTTCTATCCGCACCCGAATCAAATAAAACGTAAGCAGATTTATTGTCAATAAGAAACGTACCCGTAACAAGCTCCGGGTCTTCCTGTGCCTCTGCCGCATTAATATTGAAAACTCTTCCGCGGCCTTGTCCATTCGTGTTCTCCTGGTTCGGGCAATTTCTAATAATGTGGCCCGGTTTTCCACATTTATAACAAACTACATTGGCATAACTTGCTCTGATACTACTTGCTCTACCATTACTCGTTCTGACACCATTTGTTCCTTTCGTTCTATTAACCCCTGGTCCGTAGACCTCACACTTCGCCGCGCTATGACCATTTCTTTTACACTTGTTGCAAAATTTGGTGCAGAACCCCGAGTGATACTTTTCACACCTTTGGCATAGCTGCTTCTGATTGTTGTTGTTGTTGCGGTTATTATTGTTGTTGGGATGATTGTTGTAGTTGCTGTTGTTGTTGTTGTTGTTGTTGTTGTTGTTGTTGGGCCGTTTGTTGTAGTTGCGATTGATGTTGCGATTGTTGGGATAATTGTTACGATTATTGTTGTAATTGCTGTTGTTGTTGTATTGGTGATTCTTATCACCGTTTTCCTCCCACTTTCTTTTGACTTGCTTCACATTGGCCTCTTCAGCAGTCTGTTCTTTAATTCTTTCTTTAATCTGGTTCACTAGTTTATGAGCCATTCTACATGCCTGTTGTATAGAAGCGGGCTCGTGTGAACTTATATCTTCTTGGATTCTTTCCGGTAATCCTTTCACAAATGCGTCGATCTTCTCTTCCTCATCTTCGAATGCTCCCGGACACAATAGGCACAATTCTGTGAATCGTCTTTCGTACGTGGTAATATCAAATCCTTGGGTTCGTAACCCTCTAAGTTCTGTCTTGAGCTTATTGACCTCGGTTCTGGGACGGTACTTCTCGTTCATCAAGTGCTTGAATGCTGACCACGGTAGTGCGTACGCATCGTCTTGTCCCACTTGCTCTAGATAGGTATTCCACCATGTTAACGCAGAACCTGTGAAGGTATGAGTAGCGTACTTCACTTTGTCCTCTTCAGTACACTTACTTATGGCAAACACTGATTCGACCTTCTCGGTCCACCGTTTCAATCCGATCGGTCCTTCGGTTCCATCAAATTCTAAAGGTTTGCAGGCAGTGAATTCTTTGTAGGTGCATCCTACACGATTTCCTGTACTGCTAGATCCAAGGTTATTGTTGGTATGTAGCGCAGCCTGTACCGCGGCTATGTTTGAAGCTAGAAAAGTACGGAATTCCTCTTCATTCATATTCACGGTGTGTCGAGTAGTCGGTGCCATTTCCTTCAAAATAGTCAAATGGAACAAGTTAATCATACAGAATATTAAGAGTAGTTAATAGTATTTCGTAGCATAATATGAACTCATTTATAAAAGCTTTTTCTTCATATTAGCATTTTATAAGTTTAAATTCGGGTAGTACCTACCCGTTAAGTTCATACTTAGTAGCTAATATACAATTCAATTACTACAATTCTATATGAAAAACTGATTATAATAATATTTCGCGTTCAAACTTTTACACAATATTTTACAAACTTACAATACCGCTTATTTTACATATAGCATGAAATATAGCACACAATAAATTTGATACAAGATGGTTGTGAAGATAATTCTAGCTAGTACACAAGTCGTTCAGCAAAGGCAATAAAGACACGTAATTCATACGTCCAGAAACAAGTCATGCATTCTGGTTTTACTAGGATTACTTCCCATCCTTGGTTTTGTGGAACATAACCGTTATGACCGTTGATAAGACAGCGTGTTGTAACGTCGTCAAAGGGACGAGGGTTACGTAATGTCCAACAGTCCCGTAACAATCTAAAAACCTCATTTCTTACCCCAATTACCGACTCCGTCACTTGTGGGAACGTTTTGTTTAATAGTTGTAGCCCGATGTTCTTGTTCTCACTTTGGTGAGAAGCGAACATTACTAATCCGTAAGCATAACATGCTTCTTTATGTTGCATGTTAGCCGCTTTTTCTAAATCACGAAGTCCAATATTCGGATATATTGAGTCAAAATAATTTCTTAACCCATTGCGTAAAATAGCATTTAGGTTCCCCGCAATATATGCGTCAAAGTAAACACATCGTAACTTATGGATTTCCCAATGTGATATCCCCCATCTTTCGAACGAAAGCCTTTTATAAACCAAGGCATTCTTGGAACGTTCTTCGAATGTCTTACAAACTGATCTCGCCTTAAATAGTTGTGCCGAAGAATTCTGACCGACTCTAGACAAGATTTCATCAATCATGTCTCCGGGTAGGTCTCTTAAAATATTGGGTTGTCTATCCATTTTGTGTTTTTATACTGTAAAATAGACAAGAGTTAGATTCATAAAAAAAAAAAATACTTATTAATACAAGCAATTTTTACATATATCATAAAGCATAAGCACACTATATTACATATATTACACCACACGAATACAACTATCTTATTCCGACTCGCTTGTTTCTTTTTCTTCGGTTTTGGTTCGTTTTGCCAAGTTTCTAGGGATATATGATGTTCCCCTAATACGAGCCGTCGTTTTCCACATTGGTTTAGAAAAACCTGGTGGTTTAGAGGTTCCCGGGTCATTGTTACAACTTAAGGACTTCGGGGGTTGACGATACATATAAAGTTCATCGGGGTTGGAATTAGATTTCTCTATTTTTATGCCCTTTACCTTATTATTTTCTTTTGCCTTTTTAAATTCAGTTGGGGTAATTTCTATAACGTCATCGGAATTCTCGTCGGAATCCGATTCATCGGAGAATTGGTAATCCTCCCAATATTTTGCTTCCTTGGCGGAAACACCATTGACCATAATTAACCTTGGTCGGTTGGTTGAGGATTTTCTTTTACTTAACCGTTTTATTATTTCCCCCACTGGTTCTATTTCTTCATCCGGTTCCGATTCTTCTTCCGGTTCCGATTCTTCTTCCGGTTCCAACTCTTCTTCCGGTTCCTCTTCGGGAACTTGTGAATCAGTCCACGAATCATTCCAATTTATATTTGACTCTTCATTATTATTAGGTGAGTCAATGGGACTTGTTCTAGAGGTAGACATCTATCACATAATATCAAACGCGTTAAGAGATTAATATATCACATAATATTCACATGTTAAAAATATATAGTTTCCAACAAAATTTGTTAAGCAATCATTTTTCAAGTAAACACGGTCGAAGTCCAGACTCACTAATGCATCCTAACAAACTCGATAAGACACACTAATGCAAAATTCTGGTTCTCTAAGACCAAAGCTCGGATACCAACTGAAATGTCCCGTTCTTATTGATTAAAAACGTTCCATATTAATTGATTTCGTTGCGAGGTTTTGACCTCTATAAGAGACGTTTTTCAAAGACTGCATTCATTTTAAAACAAACCATAACCTTTATTTCATCAATAAAGGTTTAAAAAGCTTTACGTAGATTATCAAATAATGATAATCTAAAATATTCTGTTTACACACGACCATTACATAATGGTTTACAATACAAATATGTTACAACAAAAATATTAGATTTTAAAAGTGGGACTATAACTCATTTTCACAGATTTTTACTTCGTCGGGAAGTAAGACTTGGCCACTGGTTGATTCACGAACCTATAACAATATATACATATATATCAAAGTATGTTCAAAATATATTTACAACACTTTTAATATATTTTGATGTTTTAAGTTTATTAAGTCAGCTGTCCTCGTTAGTAACCTACAACTAGTTGTCCACAGTTAGATGTACAGAAATAAAACGATAAATATTATCTTGAATCAATCCACGACCCAGTGTATACGTATCTCAGTATTGATCACAACTCAAACTATATATATTTTGGAATCAACCTCAACCCTGTATAGCTAACTCCAACATTCACATATAGAGTGTCTATGGTTGTTCCGAAATATATATAGATGTGTCGACATGATAGGTCGAAACATTGTATACGTGTCTATGGTATCTCAAGATTACATAATATACAATACAAGTTGATTAAGTTATGGTTGGAATAGATTTGTTACCAATTTTCACGTAGCTAAAATGAGAAAAATTATCCAATCTTGTTTTACCCATAACTTCTTCATTTTAAATCCGTTTTGAGTGAATCAAATTGCTATGGTTTCATATTGAACTCTATTTTATGAATCTAAACAGAAAAGGTATAGGTTTATAGTCGGAAAAATAAGTTACAAGTCATTTTTGTAAAGGTAGTCATTTCAGTCGAAAGAACGACGTCTAGATGACCATTTTAGAAAACATACTTCCACTTTGAGTTTAACCATAATTTTTGGATATAGTTTCATGTTCATAATAAAAATCATTTTCTCAGAATAACAACTTTTAAATCAAAGTTTATCATAGTTTTTAATTAACTAACCCAAAACAGCCCGCGGTGTTACTACGACGGCGTAAATCCGGTTTTACGGTGTTTTTCGTATTTCCAGGTTTTAAATCATTAAGTTAGCATATCATATAGATATAGAACATGTGTTTAGTTGATTTTAAAAGTCAAGTTAGAAGGATTAACTTTTGTTTGCGAACAAGTTTAGAATTAACTAAACTATGTTCTAGTGATTACAAGTTTAAACCTTCGAATAAGATAGCTTTATATGTATGAATCGAATGATGTTATGAACATCATTACTACCTTAAGTTCCTTGGATAAACCTACTGGAAAAGTGAAAAATGGATCTAGCTTCAACGGATCCTTGGATGGCTCGAAGTTCTTGAAGCAGAATCATGACACGAAAACAAGTTCAAGTAAGATCATCACTTGAAATAAGATTGTTATAGTTATAGAAATTGAACCAAAGTTTGAATATGATTATTACCTTGTATTAGAATGATAACCTACTGTAAGAAATAAAGATTTCTTGAGGTTGGATGATCACCTTACAAGATTGGAAGTGAGCTAGCAAACTTGAAAGTATTCTTGATTTTATGTAACTAGAACTTGTAGAATTTATGAAGAACACTTAGAACTTGAAGATAGAACTTGAGAGAGATCAATTAGATGAAGAAAATTGAAGAATGAAAGTGTTTGTAGGTGTTTTTGGTCGTTGGTGTATGGATTAGATATAAAGGATATGTAATTTTGTTTTCATGTAAATAAGTCATGAATGATTACTCATATTTTTGTAATTTTATGAGATATTTCATGCTAGTTGCCAAATGATGGTTCCCACATGTGTTAGGTGACTCACATGGGCTGCTAAGAGCTGATCATTGGAGTGTATATACCAATAGTACATACATCTAAAAGCTGTGTATTGTACGAGTACGAATACGGGTGCATACGAGTAGAATTGTTGATGAAACTGAACGAGGATGTAATTGTAAGCATTTTTGTTAAGTAGAAGTATTTTGATAATTGTATTGAAGTCTTTCAAAAGTGTATAAATACATATTAAAACACTACATGTATATACATTTTAACTGAGTCGTTAAGTCATCGTTAGTCGTTACATGTAAGTGTTGTTTTGAAACCTTTAGGTTAACGATCTTGTTAAATGTTGTTAACGCAATGTTTATAATATCAAATGAGATTTTAAATTATTATATTATCATGATATTATCTGAAAGGATCCGTTCATATACATTATAAACGATTCACAATAGTTGATTACATCGCGAGGTATTTGACCTCTATATGATACGTTTTACAAACATTGCATTCGTTTTTAAAAGACAAACTTTCTTTACATCAAAAATTGACGGCATGCATACCATTTCATATTACATCCAACTATAATTGACTTAATATTAATCTTGATGAACTCAAAGACTCGAATGCAACGTCTTTCAAAGTATGTCATGAATGACTCCAAGTAATATCCTTAAAATGAGCTAATGCACAGCGGAAGATTTCTTTAATACCTGAGAATAACATGCTTTAAAGTGTCAACCAAAAGGTTGGTGAGTTCATTAGTTTATCATAATCAATCATTTCCGTAATAGTAATAGACCACAAGATTTCAGTTTCTATAAATATCCGTACACTCGCGAGTGTATAAAAGTATTCTATAAGTTGTAGGCATCCGGTAACAAGCCTTAACGTTCATGTTTTACCCTCTGAAGTACACCAGGTCAGGTGTGTTTAAAATAACCTCGAAGTACTAAAGCATCTCATAGTCAGGATGGGGTTTGTCAGGCCCAATAGATCTATCTTTAGGATTCGCGCCTACCGTACATAGACTAGTAGTTTAATGTTACCAAGCTAAGGGTATATTTCTGGTTTAAACCCACATAGAATTAGTTTTAGTACTTGTGCCTATTTCGTAAAACATTTATAAAACAGCGCATGTATTCTCAGCCCAAAAATATATATAAAAAGGGAGTAATGAAACTCACCATACTGTATTTCGTAGTAAAAATACATATAACGTCATTTAACAAGTGCAAGGTTGGCCTCGGATTCACGAACCTATATTAATTATATATATTTATATGTTGGTCAATATTTGTCTAACAATTTTTGGTCAAGTCATAGTGTACCACAATCCTAATGCTCGAGACTAATATGCAAAAGTCAACAAAAGTCAACTTAACCCAAAATGACTTCTAAAATTTATACGTGTTTATTATATAACTTAACTATAGTCATTTTATATATTTAAATATATTTATTAGATTTTATAATAATAAAATTCATTTATTAATAAAAATTTATATTAACGTTTATATATGATAAAATATACTTTTATATATCTTAAGTAGTAAAATTTATAAAGTTCACTTAATATCGTAAAACTATAGTGGTAAGTATTATTAATGTAATTATATTACGCGTGGTGAAAAATATCTTTGTATCCCCTATTTATTTGATAAAATAATATTGATCATAATAATAATAAGTAAAAGTTGTATTATTTTGTAATAATAATTATTATTATTCTATAAAAAAATAACAATATTTATATTTACTAAAAATGTTATTATGATAAAATGATAATACTAACATAATAGTAATAATGATATTTTATAATAACAATGATATTTCTATTAAAATAATAACGACGATAGTAATAATAATCATTTTAACAATAATACTAAAATTCAGTTGACTATAACTTCTAATCCGTTCATCGAAACCATTCGATATCTAAATGAAAAGTTCTTAATTTTTCGCTAGCTTTCCAATGACATGCATATCTATACCCTATCTCAGTAGCATATGTATCTAATTCAGGATTCAACAAACCTATCTAAGGACAATATCGAATGTACAAGCATGCATAATCCTATATACTCGAGCACTAGTCAGGGATACACTATTGAAATATAAAAGTTAAGTTATGAGTGCTCACGCATTAATATTGAGATTCAATATTGCAGGAAAGTACGTAGACGAAACAAAAATGATAAACGTTAGGTTGACCTCACGAGCAATACCCTCGATCAATACCCATAACCTCCATAGCTATAACCCATAATTTCCTTAGCTCTATCCCGTTTGAAAACTTATTTTAAAATCGTCTGAATATAACTCCGTCGTAGTATTTTATGTATACTAATAATATCTTGAAATAATACAAAGAAAATATATATATGTGTAATTCGATTGAGAGAGTTTAGAGAAATATATTTTCAAGTTTCTATGAAATAATAAAACCTATTGAATTCTATTTATAATATATTTTTGAATTATTAAAGTGAATTATTAAAGTATGAATTATTAAAGTGAATTATTAAAGTATGAATTATTAAAGTGAATTATTAAAGTTAAAGTAAAGTAAAAGTAAAGTAAAGGTAAAGTTAAAGTATAGTAAAAGTATAAAACTATGTACGTATAATACGCGTATAAAAAAATATATATAATATTAATTTAAATCGTTATATATATTTAATAAAATAAAATATAAATATCGTTATCTTTATCATACTGATTAAGTAATGAGTTGTCAAAAAGAATAGATTTCTTAAATCACAGTGGACCTCATAACATAGACCCGTAATCATATCATAATGTATCTGATAATTCAATCATTTGATATTATCTCTTAATTCTGTCGATAAATATATCGAAACAAATATGTTCATGTAAAGTATCATATATCTAATACTTTGTTAATGTTTTCAGTTAATATTATATATTATATATACATATCTATATACACATAATTGTTCGTGAATCGTCGAACACGGTCAAAGGGTAATTGATTACATGAATGTAGTTCCAAACTTTTTGAAATTCAACATTACAAATTCTGCTTATCGTGTCGGAAACATATAAAGGTTAAGTTTAAATTTGGTCGAAAATTTCCGGGTCGTCACAGTACCTACCCGTTAAAGAAATTTCGTCCCGAAATTTGATCGAGGTCGTCATGGCTAACTATAAAAATGTTTTCATGACGAATATGAGTTGATAAATAGAGTTTTATCATCATTGAGTAATATAGATAAAACAATTTGATTACGCGAAGAGTATAAGTGAAGCTATCGCAAGAGAGTGAAATGAGTAAACGTATATTCGTTTTAACCGATGACGTAGTTATGATTGATTTCCGAAATTCATGGGATTTAAAGAAAATCTTTGCAATAAGATTTGGTTCTTCGGCGATTAAGGAAATCAGGATCTTCTTTGATTAAATGCGATAATCTGTCTCGATTTCTCTGTCTGATATTTTACTATAATTCCACCCCTTCGTTTCTTTATTTCCACAGCTCACACCTTCTAGTCTTTCTCCCCAATTCATACTTTAAAGCATTCGTTAATATGCTTCATCCAGTATTGATTCTTGATATACTCTTAACTTTCATATCTGTCATTCTTCTTTTTCATCTACCACCGGAGGAAGTTATTTTCTTCTACCATTACCTTGGGGTTATTGTGTTTTTTATTCTCCCGTGTCTTTATATTGCTATACGCATTGATATACACGGTTTGTAATTTCGGGGTTGTTATCGGGCTTTATATTCTCCATTATATTTCGGAGCTTCATGCTTTCGTTTTCTCTTCCCGACCTTAAGTCAAGCGGATAATGGTCCAGAATTCGTAGATATGAATTTTTGGATGAACATAATTAATGTTCCAAGAAGAAAATCGTAATGGCACGATCTTGATTTGGCAAATTACCAGAATATCCGAAAATATAGAGCTATCAAGATGATATGTTCTTAATATGTTTGGAAATTGGGTAGAATGTAAGAGTCGTGTAAAAAGTACATGATGACGTTATGTTCTGTGAATCATCACGTTCCATTAGAAACTCAGCATGACTTACTATAATATAATCACGTTGATCAAGTGTCATTATATTATACAAACTCATGCTTCAATTCCCAACACTACTTCAAAAACATTCCTATTTTAAATTCAATTTTTTTTTTTTTTAGAATTTAGAAACTAACACAGTTTCTTTTTATGTTGTAACGCAGATATTGCGAAGAGATAAAAGATTTCAGATAAGAATAGTTGTGAAAATATCTTCAGGAATATCGAAGATATTATAATAAAAGATACGATAATATGGATGATGAAGAAGATTTATCTGTGAAGGTTTAGAATAAGAAGTAAGTTGTTTGCTAACGATTTCAGTAGACACTGAATCATTTGGATCCTTTGAAGGCAGGTTTAGTCTTTGTGATTTGTCCACAGCCTCCTTCATGGTCTGCTCAATCCGTTTTCTAGTTTTAAACCTTCTATTTTTCTCAGCTTTACCACCATACTATTCTTTATCATCAAACTTTTGACTGTTAAAGTCGTTTACAGTTTTTGCTGCTTCATCAGCATTTTTTCAATTTCAGAGAACTAGTTCATAGTTTGGGATGTTTTTCAGAAAATTCACATTCGAAGTATGTAAGTCTAGGAGATAGACGTTATATATATAACTTTTGACGTAAAATTGTCGCGAAATTCAAAATACTGATTGCTAATTCCCAGTAGTTGGTGTGACAATTATTGTTACAGGATGTAGGTGAGTACATGATGGGGTTTTAATGAATATGTATAGTGGCTTTTCGGAGAGGCTTAAGTCGAAGGTTAATGAAGTTGTTGATAAGTTTACTGCTAATGTGACGAGATATGAAAGGTTCCCCGGTAACCATGATGAAGGGTTTATTCGTATAAACAAATGAAGGTGATTTGCTGGAGCTGTGACAACTGTCTATTTTGGAAAGAGATTGAAAAATTATATTTGGTAATAAATATCAAAGGATCTGACATGGATACATATTAAACTATAACTTTGGTTTCGAGAGCTTTTCAGGTGCATGACAGTGGGTAATGTGTGGTTGGATAATCATCTCGCATGTCTTTAGGAATTTCGAAGTGTTTGAACACATATTGTAATTGTTAATATACATATGATGTTCTAAGATTTTGAATGATACAAATATTTTTGTGAGTTCCATGAATAGAAATGAGGTTCTAGGACAGTTTTGAAGTCAAAGTATAGTTTTGAAAGATGTAGGAATCTAAGAGTGATGATTTCGGGTATATCTTGAATCGAATTCTGAGATTTTAAAATCAGAATATGTAATTAGATTTTGAATGAGTATGGTTGTTTTGATTTCTATAAAAGAATGTATATTGTTGTGAAAGTAGGGAGTATAATGGATGACTTGCTGAATCAGATTCGAAGAATGTAACATATTAATTGTGAATTTATATATCTCTCTGGTATTACCTACCCGTTAAAAAAAAATTCACAATTAATATTTTGTACAAAAGAATTTTATTACAGTCTTTATGGAAATATATATGTGTATATTTCTTCAGATGTAAGATAGATTTAATGAGTTAATATTAAATTAAACTCATTTGATTTATAGTTAAGGCTAGGATAGATAATTTCTAAACTTTAGAAATTACATAATCACCGTAGAATGTTTCCCCAATGAAGTTATGAATCAATACTTAATCGTTGTGGTATTCCTTGGTATCTACATGGCGTATGACGTCGATGCTCGTGGGACAGATTGTGAAGTTGAGGTTTGCGATGCGGTTGTTGTTGGTGGTGGTAATGGTACTGTTGATGTTGTTGATGGTGGTACTGGTTATGCTGCTGGTGCTGCTGCTGGTGTTTGTAACCTTTGCACCATATTCTCCAAAGCCACTACCCGAGCGCGAAGCTCGTTGACTTCTTCTATTACACCGGGGTGATTGTCGATTTGGACGAGCGGATAAATAAAATCTAGAATTTGGTGTAGTATACAATTATGACGAGATACTCTGGAAATGAGAGAGAAAATGGTGTTTCGGACATGTTCACCGGTAAGTGCTTCAGGTTCATTGCCAAGAGGGCAATGTGGTGGATGAAAGGGATCGCCTTCTTCTTGTCTCCAATGGTTAAGTAGATTACGAACCCATCCCCAATTCATCCAGAATAGATGATGGCTAATTGGTTGATCCATTCCGTTCACACTGCTTTCGGAGCTCATGTGGAAATCCATATCGGCATAGCTGTCGAAATCCGAGGAACTCGAACTGGTTGAGGGATCCATCTTGTATGATCAGGGAAAGAATTTTTTGGTATGAAATAGATTGTAGAATTTAGATTTGGTATTCTTCAATACATAATTTACATATGTATATATAATACCAAAATCCCATAAATTACGGAGGAATCTTTGAAAGATGTCAGTCAAAGTTCACAGTAACAGATATGCTAAGATAAGAATTCGTCTATACACTATTATGCAATAAATGTAGGAAAACGCGTCTAGACTTAAGAATGATAAGCAAGTAATTTCCTAAGGATGGTAAGTAGATGATTTCCGACTAAAAATGATAAGCAAAACTTTTGACATGCAGACACGGTCGAAGTCCAGACTCACTAATGCATCTTAACAACTATCAGTTAGACACACTAATGCAAGACCTGGTTCGCTAAGACCACCGCTCTGATACCAACTGAAAGGATCCGTTCATATACATTATAAACGATTCACAATAGTTGATTACATCGCGAGGTATTTGACCTCTATATAATACGTTTTACAAACATTGCATTCGTTTTTAAAAGACAAACTTTCTTTACATCAAAAATTGACGGCATGCATACCATTTCATATTACATCCAACTATAATTGACTTAATATTAATCTTGATGAACTCAAAGACTTGAATGCAACGTCTTTCAAAGTATGTCATGAATGACTCCAAGTAATATCCTTAAAATGAGCTAATGCACAGCGGAAGATTTCTTTAATACCTGAGAATAACATGCTTTAAAGTGTTAACCAAAAGGTTGGTGAGTTCATTAGTTTATCATAATCAATCATTTCCGTAATAGTAATAGACCACAAGATTTCAGTTTCTATAAATATCCGTACACTCGCGAGTGTATAAAAGTATTCTATAAGTTGTAGGCACCCGGTAACAAGCCTTAACGTTCATGTTTTACCCTCTGAAGTACACCAGGTCAGGTGTGTTTAAAATAACCTCGAAGTACTAAAGCATCCCATAGTCAGGATGGGGTTTGTCAGGCCCAATAGATCTATCTTTAGGATTCGCGCCTACCGTACATAGACTAGTAGTTTAATGTTACCAAGCTAAGGGTATATTTCTGGTTTAAACCCACATAGAATTAGTTTTAGTACTTGTGCCTATTTCGTAAAACATTTATAAAACAGCGCATGTATTCTCAGCCCAAAAATATATATAAAAAGGGAGTAATGAAACTCACCATACTGTATTTCGTAGTAAAAATACATATAACGTCATTTAACAAGTGCAAGGTTGGCCTCGAATTCACGAACCTATATTAATTATATATATTTATATGTTGGTCAATATTTGTCTAACAATTTTTGGTCAAGTCATAGTGTACCACAATCCTAATGCTCGAGACTAATATGCAAAAGTCAACAAAAGTCAACTTAACCCAAAATGACTTCTAAAATTTATACGTGTTTATTATATAACTTAACTATAGTCATTTTATATATTTAAATATATTTATTAGATTTTATAATAATAAAATTCATTTATTAATAAAAATTTATATTAACGTTTATATATGATAAAATATACTTTTATATATCTTAAGTAGTAAAATTTATAAAGTTCACTTAATATCGTAAAACTATAGTGGTAAGTATTATTAATGTAATTATATTACTCGTGGTGAAAAATATCTTTGTATCCCCTATTTATTTGATAAAATAATATTGATCATAATAATAATAAGTAAAAGCTGTATTATTTTGTAATAATAATTATTATTATTCTATAAAAAAATAACAATATTTATATTTACTAAAAATGTTATTATGATAAAATGATAATACTAACATAATAGTAATAATGATATTTTATAATAACAATGATATTTCTATTAAAATAATAACGACGATAGTAATAATAATCATTTTAACAATAATACTAAAATTCAGTTGACTATAACTTCTAATCCGTTCATCGAAACCATTCGATATCTAAATGAAAAGTTCTTAATTTTTCGCTAGCTTTCCAATGACATGCATATCTATACCCTATCTCAGTAGCATATGTATCTAATTCAGGATTCAACAAACCTATCTAAGGACAATATCGAATGTACAAGCATGCATAATCCTATATACTCGAGCACTAGTCAGGGATACACTATTGAAATATAAAAGTTAAGTTATGAGTGCTCACGCATTAATATTGAGATTCAATATTGCAGGAAAGTACGTAGACGAAACGAAAATGATAAACGTTAGGTTGACCTCACGAGCAATACCCTCGATCAATACCCATAACCTCCATAGCTATAACCCATAATTTCCTTAGCTCTATCCCGTTTGAAAACTTATTTTAAAATCGTCTGAATATAACTCCGTCGTAGTATTTTATGTATACTAATAATATCTTGAAATAATACAAAGAAAATATATATATGTGTAATTCGATTGAGAGAGTTTAGAGAAATATATTTTCAAGTTTCTATGAAATAATAAAACCTATTGAATTCTATTTATAATATATTTTTGAATTATTAAAGTGAATTATTAAAGTATGAATTATTAAAGTGAATTATTAAAGTATGAATTATTAAAGTGAATTATTAAAGTATGAATTATTAAAGTGAATTATTAAAGTTAAAGTAAAGTAAAAGTAAAGTAAAGGTAAAGTTAAAGTATAGTAAAAGTATAAAACTATGTACGTATAATACGCGTATAAAAAAATATATATAATATTAATTTAAATCGTTATATATATTTAATAAAATAAAATATAAATATCGTTATCTTTATCATACTGGTTAAGTAATGAGTTGTCAAAAAGAATAGATTTCTTAAATCACAGTGGACCTCATAACATAGGCCCGTAATCATATCATAATGTATCTGATAATTCAATCATTTGATATTATCTCTTAATTCTGTCGATAAATATATCGAAACAAATATGTTCATGTAAAGTATCATATATCTAATACTTTGTTAATGTTTTCAGTTAATATTATATATTATATATACATATCTATATACACATAATTGTTCGTGAATCGTCGAACACGGTCAAAGGGTAATTGATTACATGAATGTAGTTCCAAACTTTTTGAGATTCAACATTACAAATTCTGCTTATCGTGTCGGAAACATATAAAGATTAAGTTTAAATTTGGTCGAAAATTTCCGGGTCGTCACATTATCATGTATGAATATCTCTTAATATGATATATATACATTAAATGTCTTTACAACGATAATCGTTACATATATGTCTCGTTTAAAAATCATTAAGTTAGTAGTCTTGTTTTTACATATGTAGTTCATTGTTAATATACTTAATGATATATTTACTTATCATAGTATCATGTTAACTATATATATATCCATATATATGTCATCATATAGTTTTTACAAGTTTTAACGTTCGTGAATCACCGGTCAACTTGGGTGGTCAATTGTCTATATGAAACATATTTCAATTAATCAAGTCTTAACAAGTTTGATTACTTAACATGTTGGAAACATTTAATCATGTAAATATCAATCTCAATTAATATATATAAACATGGAAAAGTTCGGGTCACTACAAACACGAGGTTGAGTGAGTTCATAGGTTTGTCATAAATAATGATTTCAGTAATAGATCACAAGATTTAATAAAAGACGATATATCATGTATATCAAAAGTATGCCATGAGCGTATAATATCAAAACTAAACGATTTTACCCCGTAATAATACATATGTAATTGTCGAGATCATTATTATACCACCAATTGATCTGAGGTCAACAGTGCGGGACGTTACTCCCAATAGCGCTATTTATAATAATTCCGTTTGCCTCTTCATTATCTAGCAATTAATGATATTACAAAGCAGGGTTTTTCATGTTTCAAATGAACACAATAAAAGTACTCATGTTGGTCGCATAATAGTTTGTACTTGTGTCTATCAGTTATAAAAATAGTACATGTATTCTCAGCCCAAAAATATAGATAAAAAGGGAGTAAATGAAACTCACGATACAATATTTTGTAGTAAAAATATTCATACGACGATACTGAACAATGCAGTGTTGTCCTTAGATTCACGAACCTATATCAAGTATATATATTAACACATATACTCGTAATCGAACAATTTATATTATTATTAGTGATATACTTTTTATATCAATAACCAGGTCGTGATATACCTAATTTTATTATCTGTTCTTTTTTTAATTAATAATTAATAATTAATAATTAATAATTATATTAATAATAATAATCATATTAATAATAATAGTAATAATTGTATTAATAATAATAATAATAATATTAATAATAATAATAATAATAATAATGCTTTTAATATAAGAATACTAATATAATAACAAGAATAATGATATTTATTAATAATTATGTTAACAAAAATAATAATATTATTAATTAATAATAATACTTATAATGATAATGAATAAATAATAGAAATCATAATTTTATTATAAATTATAATAAATAATGATAACAATAATACTAGTAATAATAATAATGATATAACAATTTAAATGTATCATATTTCATTATATATTACAAATAATAATATAACTAATACTGATATTAATACTAATAATAATAATAAAAGTAATAATATAACAACAATATTATCTTGTATAAAAGTTTTACGTTTTTAGTTATAACAATTAAGTAGTATAATATATATATATATATATATATATATATATATATATATATATATATATATATATATATATATATATATATATATATATATATATATATATATATATATATATATGTTTATTTAAAATTATTTGTTCGTGAATCATCGAAATTGAAATAAAGATTAAGTTTAAATTTTATCGGAAATTTCCTAGGTTGTTATATTTAAGTTGTCTCGAATAATCTTTTAGAATTTTTTTTTCCAGAAAAGTACACTTTTTAATGTGCATAAATATATTACGTAACACACTTATTAATAACGATTAAATCATACAAGTCTTTATTGTATGTTCAGTTTTAGAAAAGTACTCCCTCAGTTCAGAAAAATTCTCGGTCCATCCAGAAAATATATTTACCTTAATATTTATTTGTCTCAAAATTATTATCTTTTATTCTAAATAATAATAAAATATTATTAATTTTTTTAATTATGCTCCCTTTTATATTAAAAAGTTATATTAAAAATTAACAATTAATTTATTAGTTAGTCTTTATAGTACTATTAAAATTAAATTAAATGAAACAAATTAGACAATTTTATTAATATATTTTAAATTTAACAAAAAAAGTCCAATTAAACAAATTTATTTATTATTTATTTATTTATTTATTTTTTCTGGAATGATGGAAGAATAATAATAATGTATTCGACCGCCAAATTTGTGGTTCTTCAAATCAAATAGTAACCTTTCTAGTTCCTTCCTTCTTCTTCAACCTCGCACTGTATTACTCTCCACAGCCTCTCCTACTGCAGCCAATCGGTAATATCTACCATTATTATCATACAATTGTTCCTTATTCACTCCATTTATTCGATCATTACAAACACACACTCATATACATCTAGCTATATTATTCGTACACGATTCTCTCGCCTATACTTATATCATCATAAATAAATGATCAATACGTAAATTTATGTATTTCTGAATGTGAATTTCGATACTTGTTGTATTAAACATGTAGTATCCTTGAATTTACTAGTTTTGCACCAGTAATTGCTCGCACTAAATAACTAATTTCGTATTATTGTTGAAAAAGAGGGCCAGTTCTAGGGTTTTGCAGAAAATAGTAGTGACGTGATAAACTTTCAATTAGGTCTGTCAATTTTGTTTCTGTTTGAATTAAACTGTGTACTGATGAAACTTTGGTATCCTTGAAATGTAGTGTTACTCAATTAGGGTTTTTGATAAGCGGTTATAAAAGTAGGATTATTGATAGATATTGTGTGTAATATGGTAATCTTAGTATGTAATGATGTTTTTGCTGATGATTATTTATTGTAGGGTGAATTGTGTTTTATGATTGACAGGGTAGTAGAGTAATGAAGATTTGGTACTGTTATCTTCTTATTGGGCGATATCAATGAGGAGCATCAAGTTATTGCCGGAATCTGTTCGCAGTTCTATGCGTTCGGGCATTATTTTGTTTGACTTGACTAGGGTTGTAGAAGAATTGGTATTCAACAGTCTTGATGCTGGTGCTACCAAGGTACATTTAGATCAGCTGTATGTTTTTTTAATGTTTTTTGTGACATTTTGAAGTTGACATTTGTTTACTCAGGTGATTGTAGCCGTAGGTGTTGGGACAAGCTACATTAAAGTTACAGACAATGGTAATCAACCTTATTTCCACAAGATTTGTATGTGACCAAACTATTACATTCAATATCCGTTCTTGATTTCAATACGTATTTGGCAGGTTCTGGTATCACACGGGATGGATTGGTGTTACTTGGAGAAAGATATGGTAATTTGAAAATTGTGTCATTGCATATATAATTTCCATTCACATGATCATGTGTATGCTCATCACAATGATGTATCATTCTGTTATTTTCTTATAAATTAGGACTTGTAGCATACTGTGTACTGACTGAATGTTGGATGGTGCTTGATTTGTATCTTCTTGCAATAATACAGCTTCGAGAGAATAATTTCTATGATATAAATATAAATGGCTAACTGAATAAGATTAATATGGTTTATAGTCTTAATATATATTTGTTGCTAAATGAGAAGTAGTGTGAAGTAAGTACTTTGGGTGAAATATCTCAATACAAGATCACAACGTTAACCCTTAAAATCATTTAAGTTCCCATAGCAGTTCAAAATACGGTTTGCTTATCATATTGTATGATCGTTTTTATGTTTACATATTTGAAGCAACATCTAAGTTTGAGCAGCTGGATGGTATGAAAACTGTTCCAGAAAGCTTTGGCTTTCGTGGAGAAGCACTAAGCTCAATTTCTGATGTTTCTTTGTTGGAAGTTGTTACCAAGGCACATGGCATGCCTAATGGTTACCGCAAAGTCATAAAGGTATGAATTTTTTGATGTTTGTATTAACTACCTAAATATCATGATATTGACATTTCGTTGCAGTTTACTTTTCTTGATTTTCTTTCAATATATTTCCCTATTATTCAGGGTTGTAAATGCTTGTATCTAGGAATTGACGATGATAGACAAGACTTCGGCACAACAGGTAATGGATTGTCACGTGTTTTGAAATCATGGGCTATTGTGTTTAATGCTTGACTTCTGTTAGCACATAATAGCTGTTAGGAAAAAGTTTCAAATATGATTATGTTTATTTTGCTTGTTTGATAAGTTAGAATTTCGAGTTTTTGTCATTCTTCTCTAAACCATGGTTTGCTTTTTTAAATTAATTAAGGAAATATCTTGTTGTTGCAGTTGTTGTTCGTGATTTGTTCTACAACCAACCAGTTAAAAGGAGGCATTTACAGTCCAGGTTCTTCTTCACTTCATTGTTAGTTTCATAAGTTACTGTATGAAACTTCTTTTATCTTATGCTGATATAATTTTGTTATGGAATTGTATATATGTGAAGCCCCAAAAAGGTTCTGCACTATGTTAAAGAATGCTTACTCAGAATCGCTCTTGTCCACCTGGGAACCAGCTTCAAATTGGTTGATATTGAGAGGTGTTCATTTTCATCTTTTATAACTTATGTACTTAATTCACTATCATTAAGAAATTGAATTTTATCTTTGTCATCTTCATGCAGCGGTCTTGATGTTATTAGCTTGTATCCTTCATCTTCTCCTTTACCCGTTTTGGCAAAGGGTTTTGGAGTTGAGGTTTCTCAGTCTCTAAGTAAATTGGATGAATCTGATGGCAAATTAAAGCTCTCTGGCTACATATCTGGCCCTTATGAAGATTTTTCTGTAAAGGTATTATCTTTTTTCATCCATTTTTTGTCATCATTCGTTTCTTATTCAGGGGTTTTTTTTTTATCTTGCAGGCCTTCCAGTATTTCTGTATCCATGTTAAGTCATCTATTTTATGATTCAGTGTAATGTAATGGGTTTAGGAGTAACAAACATATTACAAAGTTTGTTCTTTTTGACCTTTAAACAAAGATATAAATTCAAGATATATATCCAGAGGTCCAATACACAAGTTGCTGAATCAGTTGGCTGACACACATTGGTGTTCAGATTTGGTGAAGGCTGACTGTAGGTCCCAATGTGGAAAGCGTGCCAGGGCTCAGGCATCTCCGACCTACATATTGAATTTGACTTGCCCCCGAGCTCATTATGATTTAAGTTTTGAACCTGCAAAGACATGTGTTGAATTCAAGGTACTATCCGTTTTTGACCTTTGACTTACCATTGAAGTTTGGTGTTGACTTTTCAAAATAGCTTGCTGACTTGTGATCTTTCATCTACTGAATAAGAATCATTACAGATTTACAGTACACACACATACATGCACATATCTCTGATGTTATTCATACTGTGAACCATATCTTATCTTACCTGTCATAATTGTATGAATATGCTTAGTATAATTACCCAAGAACCAATTAATTCGACTTGGTATGTTTCATGCGGTGTTTTTGTTGAGGTTTCTTGTTTTAACCCCTGATTGTGTCAGATACTGACACCTACCTAGTTTAACTAATACAAATTGTTGTCATGATCTAAGACTGATCATGAGATATGGTTGACATTATAGTTTGTATGGTTCTGAATATCGTGAGAAGCATTACCATTGAGCGGAAATTTAACTCATTGTGCTTTTAGGTGATATGGGGCTTTATCTTATTTGTTGAACTTATTCTCATAAAAATTGTATCCGGGAAACATTATCCAAATCATATATATCTATTTTTACCAATGAAGTATCTTTACACTGTTTCAGAATTGGGATCCTATATTCAGTTTTATCAAGAAAGCAGTTTCATGCTTTTGGAGCCAAGGTATTGGCCAAGTTAATTTCATGTTTTACCTGATGAGTTATTCAATTACCATTTCAATGACTAATTCATTATATGAATTAAACATATTATGTTTGCTCGTCTGTTTAGGTACTCACTTGTTCGAACAAGATGCTATCTGGAATGAAGATGACACTCTCTCCACCGAATATGGTAATAGACTAATAGCACTTCTTTTTATATGTAACAGCGTTTTGGATGCCTTAAATTTTTTTTTTTTATTAAAAATTCGTTCATTAATTTTTAAATGATTATTATCCATTTATGTCAATCAGATCTCCCGAATAACTATGGACTTCCAAAGGAAAGGTGCATCACACGATCCGAAGAACAAAAGCTTACACCATTTAACCGCTATCAAAGAAATAATGTACAATCTGAAGGCTATGAAAACGTGGTTGACTTTGACTTTCTGCCTAACAGTTCGTTAAACTTTAGTGTAGCAATGGCAGATAATTTAGAACTTAAGAGCAAGTGTAGTGTGGAGCTGTCTGATGAACTAATGGACCATCATTCAAATTCCAAATGGAAGCTGTCTGATGCTCAGTGTAGTAAAAACAACAGATCACTAGTGAAAAAACCTTCTACAGTTCGTTTTCATTTTGATGATGCAGAGAACACTGATGATGATGTCATGAGGCCATTTCTGAGAAGTTGCTCCTCTCGCATGCATGTGTCCTCTGTTTCTAGAAGCACAAAAGGTGATGATCATGTCAGTTTTCATTTTGATGATGCAGAGAACACTGATGATGATGATGTCATGAGGCCGTTTTTGAGAAGTTGCTCCTCTCGCATGCATTCGTCCCCTGTTGTTAGAAGCACAAAAGGTGATGATCATGTCAGTTTTCAAGATAAAAGTTTTAAGAATTGGCTTAACAGGGATGATAAGGTTGATAATGAAGAATCTGATTGTAACCTTCAAGTTTCTGAACCATGGCTGGATGATTCTATAACTGTTTGGTCTCCTCCTAAGAACTCTTCTCTTAGATTTGAAGGGTCATTTGATTCAATTTTGACCAATCGTTTGACCAGTCCAGTTGCATCAAATAAATATTCCAAGTCAATTCACCGGTCTTCTAAACGTGACTGGTCTAAATTTAGTGAAAAAATGCTTGATGAACCTCTAACTGATGATGCCGTGTCTACAAGATACTCGAAACGCCATAGAGACGATGAATTTGACCCTTTTGCGTACAAAGAATGGGAAACTGATATCTTTAACCTTAATAACATGAGAAATAGTTCTTCATTGGAGGATTTCTCATTTCTCAAGGGGCAAAAGAATATCAACAACTCACAACCATATGAAACAGAGTGGGCACGTTCTCCTGTAGCTGCAGTGCACCACATGCCTTCGTTATCTTATACTGATAGGGGAATGAGCAAAGGAGCTCAATGTGAATTTCGGGAGAAGCGGCGAATAAGAAGTTCTTCGGCCCCACCATTTTACAAAGAGAAGAACAAAATTGTTGCTCTAAATAGTTGGATGACTGTTAACTCAGGGAAGTCCAATCACAAGACATCTAATGATATCCCTACTTTGCAAGGTGTTCTTTTAAAATTATTTTCATGTGACATATTGTGAATCAAACACTCGAAACTAAATCTTCACTTGTTTGATGTGCAGAAACTAAATCTCCAGGTGTTGATCATTTGGCTTCGGAGGAAGGTCCTGAAAGTGACTTTCTGTCTATGTCTAGGTAATATTACCACATATGAGGTTTATGGTACATTTAATCTGCTGATATGGTTTCATGAAGTTGTTTTTCTTTTTTTCTAGACACGAAAAACAGGACATCCTTGATGCTGCTGAGATGACAGTTCATGAAACGGAGAGGCCCCATTTCCTTGATGTATACAATTCAGATTCAGGTACCGTTGTTGATTATGTAGATATGACTTTGTATAAAGAAAAGGTGTTTACTTGAGTTATCGCGTTTCCAAAACACGTTATAGGACCACCAAGGCACCAAATTATAGCTTTCCACCATTATTGAAATGTGATATATGGTGATAGTCTACAAGAGTTATATTTTCGTATTTCCCCATTCATTAGATAAACTGAGAAACAAATACAAATAACCAGTAAAAAAGGTACATGACACTTTTTTCATGCATAATATGACACAAATATTCTTTACAAATCTTTTTTTTTTTTTTTTTTTTTTTTTTTTTTCCAGACTTCACCTTTAAGGATAATCTAGGTGCATTAGACATTGGGGGAAAATGGCGGAATGGCTGTCCTTCAACTTCAGTTAAGTGACCTGTCAAATCATTATTGTTTTAATTTATATTTTATTCCTTATAACTGTGAAATATTGAAAGGTAAATTTCCAATTTGTGACTTAACTATTTTTGTCCATGACAGAGTATACAGACGTCTAATGATCTCGTAAATCAGGACAGTATACTCGACATATCATCTGGGCTATTGCACCTCTCTGATGATTCTTTGTTACCCAAGTCTATGAGTAAGAAATGCATGGCAGAATGTAAAGTCCTTCATCAAGTCGACAAGAAATTCATTCCGGTTGTGGGTGACGGAATACTCGCCGTTATTGATCAAGTATCATTATCTCTATTCGGTCTTCAGATTCATTTGCTTTCTGCTTCTTTACTCTTACATAAATTTGACTTGAAAACTTGACCACTAGTATCGGTATGTTTGCAGCACGCTGCAGATGAACGAATACGCCTTGAAGATTTGCGAGAAAAGGTAAAAATGTACTTCTTGAGCTTTTAAGAAAATGCTATGTAAATGTAACAATATGTTATTATGGTCTAAATGAAAAGCAAAATTTGTAGGTTTTTTCTGGAGAAAATAAAACAATCACCTATCTGGATGCAGAGCAGGAACTGGTATTATCTAATATCTATATCTATATTTCAGTTATGATGTCTATTTTTGTGTTAATTCGATTATTTACATATTTGACACAGGTTTTACCTGAGATTGGGTATCAGTTATTGAACAACTATTCTGATCAAATCCAGAAATGGGGCTGGATTTGTAACTTTCATGCCAAGAGTTCAGTGTCCTTCAAAAAGTAATCAGATTTAAATACTTCTATTGAGACAGATTCAACTATTTTTTACACAATTCTGAAAGATTTCCCTTTTTCTTCCACAGGAATTTGAATTTCTTGAACAACCAGCCATCAGTTGCGACACTAATTGCCGTAAGTCATATTCTTATAATTTGGTCTTATTTATTAGTACCTATTATTATTATTATTTTCTTTCTGGCTAAATGAACCTTTTCCTAAGTGCAAATTACAAAGGAACAAAGCTGTCTCTTAGTTCTTATCTGTCTAACACATATCCATCTTATATTTGACAACAGGTGCCTTGTATTTTGGGTGTCAATTTAACTGATGTGGACCTCCTGGAATTTCTACAACAGGTCTGAAACATAGCATTATTTTTATGCCAGTTTTCAATTATGCTTGTTTGACATGTTTGTCAAGTCTTTTTAATGTGCATTCTATTTTCTAATTTTATAATATAACATATTCATCAGCTTGCTGATACTGATGGATCATCAGTTATACCTCCAGCAGTTCTTCGTGTTCTAAATTTTAAAGCCTGCAGGGGTAAGATCCTTTACATAAAAAATAAAATTTAAATATAGCTCCCATACTTATAAACGGTTTTTTCTTATTATCTACATGTATCATGTTCTTACTTCATTAAATAATTTGATTTGATAAATAGGTGCAATCATGTTTGGGGACGCTCTGCTCCCTTCAGAATGTTCTCTTATTGTGGAAGAGCTTAAGCAAACTTCAATGTGTTTTCAGGTGAGTTAATTAATATGCAAATAAGTAGTGGTAGGATCAAGAGGGAAGTAACCAATCGGGGGGAAGCGGGGGGAAGGAAAAACTTTTTTTTTTCTTTGCGTTTTTTGAAAAAACTTTGTTCACGAACATTATAGATGGGATGAAAATATGAACATTTAATAAAGACACTTTGTGATAAATGTTTTTATTTTGGCGGGAAAATGCTCGAAGAAGTAATATATAACAATTATCGTGTTTTTCGAGCGTATGTTGAGGTTTTAGCTATTAGGGTTTAGATATTAGGGTTTATAGGGTTTAGATATTAGGGTTTAGAAATTTAGGGTTTAGGGTTTAGATTTAGGATTTAGATTGAGTTTTTAACACGAGCGGTTTAGGGTTTAGGGTTTGGTGTTTTGGGTTTATGGAATAAACCCAAAACACCAAACCCTAAACCCTAAACTCTAAATCGGGCTAAATTTTACTTCACAAAACATGAAGAATAAAAACGTTCACATTCTTCACGAACAATATTATCTTGAATGTTAGTTTTGTCGATCTTTTTCCCGCCTAAATAATAACATTCATCACGAAGTGTCTTTTCTAAATGTTCATATTTTCGTGTGATCTTGATGCCGGAAATTTTTTTTTCCAAAAAAACGAAATTTTTATTTTTTTTTTCCTTCCCCCCGCTTCCCCCCGATTGGTTACTTCCCCATTGATCCTGCCCCCAAATAACTAATTATTCTTGATCCTTTTTCTCAGTTATTGTATTTTATGCATTGGAAAATATGATTTGGTTTATGGTCCAGTGTGCACATGGACGGCCAACAACTGCGCCCTTGGTCAACCTAGTGGTCTTGCATAAACAAATTGCTAAGCTTGGAAATTGGAGCCATGGTTCGTCTGGACCATGGCATGGACTCAGCCGACACAAACCTAGTCTCGAGCGTTCAGCTCAAAGGTTAAGTTCAGAAGGAAGGTAACACTCTAGCCTCTAGGTATGGACATATTTTGTAGATCTTGTAAATTACTTATACGTCTTAAAAATGAATCTTGACATGTCTGTCGAATTTCATATTAGAGCAGTAAATGTTGTACGATGTTACGTTTTTGAAAGAAGTTTTGAAGAATCTGGGTTTCCGAAAGAAACTTATTCTGCTCTTTTTGTAGGTTTTCGATCTTATAGTCTAACAAAATTAGCAACAGATATCACTAAAGATGATACTGGTGTGTTGAGAATCAATATATTAGACATAAGGTACAAGTTATTTAGACATATATCAATCAACATCGGTAAGTAGCATTTTGGATCAACCAAGTGTAGAAAAGGCAAAACCTGTCTTGAAGTTTGTGGGAAAATATATAATGACCGTATTGCTTTTAATGTGGATATGAACTCTTCAAGTCTATAAGTCCACTTTGAACTCAAATAGGTCTTGTTAGGTTGTCTTTGCCACTGACCAGTAATAATAACTAAGTTGTGATCAACAAATATAAGTGCCTAATGCATATGTAACAAATATTGAAATGTTAACTATGTTACTAGTTAACCCCAAAGTGCAAAGGGGTGGTTGAGTGGTTGGGTGCTTGGAAATTTCCAAGGAGATCCAGGTTCAATTCCTATCAACCTCACTTTGGGGTCTTGCCTTTCAAAAAAAAAAAAAAAAAAAAAAAATATATGTTACTAGTTAACCACACATGCTTGTCTGAGTGGCCACTGAGTTTGCTCAATGAAGCACACCACTCGGGCTATGCTAGATCGCTCAGAAAGGAAGTGTGACTAGAGGGTGTGCATAATGCGCAATTCACCCGGTACCAGGTCTCACGCTCGGGAGCTTGATTACGGGAGGATTACCCTCTATGAGTAAGGCAATGTGCTCGTTTATAGGAGATTTCTTCGCTAATTAAAAAAAAAAAAAAAAAACTATGTTACTAGTTAAAAGTCGGTATATTACATGAGTGCACCAACCACTATTTAATAGAGAAATTATAGTGAGGAATCAGTATAATCGAATGTCAAAAAATATACCGGTAATTTTACTTTTCTACACCCAAGTTATATGGCAAAATTACTTTGGGTGTATTTTATTATTTTTGTAACATAAAAAACTAGTTCTAGCCTTTAACCATCTTTATATTTACACTTAAATTAATACGGAGTATATAATTAAAGTACTCCGTATATGCCAATGTAAAATTACTACGCAGTATGTGAATGTTATTGACACTTATATGCAATTTAACAGTTGCGTTTGAATAAACCTTCAATGTAATGTAAGTAAAGTATCAATTTAACAACTTTTAATGCAATGTAACTATTAATAATTTAATAATAATAATTTAAAAAATTTAATGTTACACACACTTTTTTAGAACTCTACACCTATTTTATCATTATACCTTTAAACATATTTAAAATAATAATATAAATTTAACTTTCTAAATTAATATAGAGGATACAAAAAATGTTATGTGAGGATAGATAATAGTTACGGAGTATTACCCATGGTGAGACCGAATATTCATTATTGTTGTCAACCCTATTACTGTACTAAAGTCAAGTGCCTCCATGGACCAGGTCTGCATGAATAACGAGACAGTGAGTCCCACATTTAAATTGAACGGTGGAGATGAAGGTCCAGGGCGTGAGATTCGCGCGACCGTTTATCTTTGCTAAGACTGGTTTTAACGCGGCGTCAGAAAGGTACGCGTCAGACGAGCTGGCCAAATCTGACCCCCCTGACGCCTATAACGTGGCGTCAGATTCTGACGCGTGGGGGCGTCAGTTGGCAATTTGACGGGTGGGGAGGGTTTCGTCAGGGACGCATGTCATCGTGTGGTTGGCTCCCGAATTCAACAGATATATATCCATTTGAATATCACTTTTTTTTTAATTCCGAAAATTTATTTATTTATCCTATTTAATATCTATATCTTCCATATTCATCTCTTCATCTTCATCATATTTCATCTTCTCCAACCTTCGAACAAGAGCTCCTCCGAAGCACAAACTAAAAAAGAGCTCCCCGGAACCGCTTTAACGGGTGCGAGTGGTTTATCGGTGAAAACCGAAGATATCACCGACCCGAAACAACGAGACTTCATCACAAGGCTAAAGCGAATGTACCTAGATAATTTTAAGCCTTTGCTCGACAACCCACCGCAACCACAAAATCAAGACTTCGACGAAGAACAAACCGACGAAGACTAGTTTTATTTAATTATTTGTCTTTTTATTTTTATGTTTTTTTTTGTTTATTTCCGTATGTTTTTTTTTTTTTTTTAATAAAACGTTGTATTTTTTTTATGAATAAAATAAATTAGTTTTATTATTTTTTTGTTTAAATATAATATGATAAAATGAATAAAATAAATAAATAAATAAATAAATAAATAAACTAGTGAACTCTACTTATATTTGACACACTCCACTTGACATTTTGAATTAATGGAGATTAAATTTTGACATTGTCCAGTCACAGTCACCTTACACTTTTTAGGCCAAAAAGTGCGACGTCACATATAGGGTTAGGAATAGTTAGATTTTGTTTTGTCGTTACCAACAGTTGTACCTAATCGGACCATCAATCCTGTTTCCTTTTCTCGCTATCACCGGATCATCCTTATTAACTGCACGTGTCTTCACATCATTATCTCTCAGTTGTTATTCAAATATGGTACCCTATCTTTAGAATATATAAAAAAGAGTCCCTCAATAGTTTTAGCTATTGGTGTATTGGTCTTTTATACATATTTGTTATTGTTATTAGCTGGATGATCATGGACTAACAACATTTTGATGACTGATGAAGGGATCCAAGTAAAAGAAGGTAACCTTTGTCCTTTGTCGCAACATCATATGTGTATTTAATAAATAAAATTAATAATGAGCTAAATATGATCAAGTCAAAATTCTCGTTGTTAATATGACGGACCAAAGCATTAATATATATGTCCTTTAGCTTTTGTTGGCATCTGATCGAGGCTATTTTGGTCCATAGCAAATTTACTTAGACTCGAGTAAATACAATAGAGGTTGAGAGTGCTTCGATGTTTGAGGGATCTTTAAATCATCACTTGAAGATTATTCATCTTCAAATGTAAAATCACCAGGTCCCCAACATCCAGATCCACGTGATCAGATAATGACATATCCATACTCCTTGAGAGCGTATAACCTTTAATGTAAAATGTAGCTTATCACAAATGATAGCAGCTAAACCCCTAAATGAGGTGACATTCATACGTATAGTACTAATGATCCCAACATTATGCGCCTTTTACTATATGCGCTCATCGCAATTAACATGCACAACTCTATTGCGCATAATAGTTATACGCAAATACATATGCACATCGGCACATAAGAACAATTCCCCCATTTTGATATGTTAAAGTAATAACTTTAGCATGTCAAACTGATTTTATACACTTTACTGAATGAAAACATTTTTTATACTATATTGAAACGCACAATTGCGGTAGCGCATATTAAGAGAAACTAGTGATAGCGGGGGCTGCCGTTTTAAATCAACCATAAATGAACGATATTGCAAAATTTGACAATTCTCTTAGCACTTTGAATACTTTTGATGCTCTTCTTAACAATAAACTATAACCTAGTTGCTATTAATGTTATTCTCGGATACTCAACACAAATAGACGAAGAAAGATTCAAAACACATTTCTCAATGGACCTTCGTTTTCCCTTTAACTCCTCACGATATCTCTTCGACTCCTATAAACAAACTCATAACTTTTCTATCCATCAGATAACTTATTACCCAAATAACTTATATTTTAAATAATCCTATTTCAGTTACTATGAATAATAAAATCTTAAGAAATAAGTAGCCTTTATTACCCAAAACTCAGTTTTGAAGCTAAAGCAGTGATGGTGTTACGTAATACTCTCTCTGTTCCATATTTATTATCACTAGACAAAAAACACAGTTTAAGAAAATATCATAAAAGACTGTACTATCTATTTACTTTTTAGTTTTATACTTACCTTTTCTTTTCATTTACTCTTATCCACGTACATAGGACGGATGGAGTATGTAATTAGTCACAAGTCATACCCTTAAAACAATCATCATAAAATTTTCAAACATAGAGAATCACAACACCATATAAATACCTAAAATATCAATAAAATTAGATTATATACAAAGTACATCAGTACATGTTCTACAGACTAATCATATCCCAAACAACGTTCAAAAACCTCATTAGCAAAGGTCCGAAAATTCAAATATAGAGGTTTTAAAGGTCTATATTGTATATGATGTATTATTAAAGGAGTCAAACCAAAAATAATTTGGTTAAATAAATACGGAATGCTGTCTTTTTCTAAAATTTATGTTGTAATTATAAATAAATTCAAAATTCTCTTAAATAAATCAGAAAAAACCGTAAAACAACCGTTCTACGGCGGTTTTCACTAAGCACACACACAGTTGAACTCTCTTTTCGTCGGACATCGCTAATTTGTTACCACACCGATTCGAATTCGAGATTATTATTATTATTGTTGATTTCAGAAATGTTTGTTAAAAAGCTGGTGGAAATAGCTTCGTTGAAGAAGGTATGCTATGATCTCCGGTCCTTATCTAAATTGATTATCTAGTTATAATCCAAATATATCGTATATTTATCATAAAAACTACAGCAATTTTGTTAATTGTTGCGGTTTATGAGCTCTTTAGTTTAATAAAATTGTTAATTTAGTGCTACGATGTTCGTATTATTTGAAGTTAAGCTGTAATAAAAAGGATTTAAGAACATGTGATTATCAAGTAATGACGTACGTCCCGCTATGGACGTCACGTGCGACGCATGACGTATCTCCTAGCTGGACACTTGGCTTCAGCTCCTGGCTAGATTACTGCTAAGTCAACTGTATCTCAAGCCACGATTATTTCTACGCTACGCCACCCGTAGCGTACTGTTAATCATTCGACTTGGTGTGCTCGACTGATCGCCCGTCCGACAAATTAGGAGAACGTGGAGTAGGCAGTGGGCATGATTAGAGGATTCCAGGAGTGGTAATTGTGGGTTAGTGGGCTAATGGTGGTTATTCTTGGTAACCGTCATCTTATGTCTATAAATACTACTCATAATCACACATTCAAAGGGGACAATCAACAAATACTTACCACCTCTGATCACTCTTCTAAGCTCACCTTGGAGGCTTGGCAAAAGTCAACCACCACAACACCCTTCATATCCATCACGTTAACCGGAGGAGCCCATTCCTAAGGTTAGTCACTTCACATCTTTGCACTCAGGTCGATTTTGGCTTGATCAACAATCAACAAATACTTACCACCTCTGATCACTCTTCTAAGCTCACCTTGGAGGCTCGGCAAAAGTCAACCACCACAACACCCTTCATATCCATCACGTTAACCGGAGGAGCCCCTTCCGAAGGTTAGTCACTTCACATCTTTGCACTCAGGTCGATTTTGGCTTGATCATTTGGCGCCATCCGTTGGACCGATTTGATCAACACTCATACGAGAGGACAGGAGGTTCCAACCCACCGCCAACTACCAACGCTGGCAAAGAACCGTATGACCCTTTCAAACCTAATGACGATAACGCTCATGAAACCCCTAACGAAACCATCAAAGGCGTCAGACTGCAGTTTAATGCTGATGGGGATGAATCTGAGCAACGGGACACGGAGGAGACAGAGACTCAAGAGGGCTACGTTAATCAACTCAAGTCCATCAACGGTGAGGAAGCCATACGTTTCCTGGCCAAGGGAGGTTTTGTCTTGCCTTCGCTCATGACTAAAGGAGGCGAGAAGCCTACCGTCATGTCAAAAGCTCCGATCCGTGGCGCGCGCGCTCGCTGTCTGACACTGGTAAGAGTTCTGGAAAAATACGAGAGGAGGAGCGAAAGGACTTAATTGAGAACTTGATTCTAGCCGCACCAGAATCCATGAGTGCTCAAGTCGAGCAGCTTGGCGTAGCGGACAACATGTTGAATAATTGGTATGCTATGATGGGAGATAACGTTAAGCGGCCGTTTGATGTTTCGGCGACGTTTGAGAAGTTTACTCGGGAGATAGCTACCCATCCGCTGCCCACGGTCCTTACTACTCCCCTCACGCTTAGGATGTATGACGGCAGCACGGATCCTGAAGATTTCCTGCAACAATTCGAACACGTTGTCAAGATGCAGCACTGGGATAATCCCACAGCGTGCCACATATTCCCGGTGAAAGAACCCGTTCATATACATTATAAACGATTCACAATAGTTGATTACATTGCGAGGTATTTGACCTCTATATGATACATTTTACAAACATTGCATTCGTTTTTAAAAGACAAAATTTCTTTACATCGAAAATTGACAGGCATGCATACCATTTCATAATATCCACTATCCAACTATAAATTGATTTAATAATAATCTTTGATGAACTCAATGACTCGAATGCAACGTTCTTCGAAATATGCTATGAAAGACTCCAAGTAATATCTTTAAAATGAGCAAATGCACAGCGGAAGATTTCTTTAACACCTGAGAATAAACATGCTTTAAAGTGTCAACCAAAAGGTTGGTGAGTTCATTAGTTTATCATAATCATTTATTTCCATCATTTTAATAGACCACAAGAATTTTATTTTCAGTTCTCATAAATATACGTCCTATGCATAGAGACAAAAATAATCATTCATATGGTGAACACCTGGTAATCGACATTAACTAGATACATATAAGAATATCCCCTATCATTCCGGGATCCTCCTTCGGACATGATATAAATTTCGAAGTACTAAAGCATCCGGTACTTTGGATGGGGTTTGTTAGGCCCAATAGATATATCTTTAGGATTCGCGTCAATTAGGGTGTCTGTTCCCTAATTCTTAGATTACCAGACTTTAATAAAAAGGGGCATATTCGATTTCGATAATTCAACCATAGAATGTAGTTTCAATTACTTGTGTCTATTTCGTCAAACATTTAAAAAAGCGCATGTATTCTCAGTCCCAAAAATATAAAGGGTAAAAAGGCAAATGAAACTCACTATACTGTATTTCGTAGTAAAAATACATATAACGTCATTGAACAAGTGCAAGGTTGGCCTCGGATTCACGAACCTAAATTAATTATATATAATTATGTGTTGGTCAATATTTGTCTAACAAATTAGGCCAAGTCATAGTGTACCACAATCCTAATGCTCGAGACTAATATGCAAAAGTCAACAAAAGTAAATTTGACTCAAAATAATTTCCAAAAATCTATACATGATTAATATATAGTTTAAATATCGTCGTAGACACAAGTAATCGAAAATAATTTCCAACAAAAGTAATAAAATTTATAGGGTTCATTTAATATCATAAAGATAATATGATAGGTATTATTAAAGTAAGTTATTACACGTAGTAAAATATGTTTGTATCACATATTTATTTGATAAAATAATATCTATAATGATAGTAAGTAAAAGTTGTATTATTTTGTAATAATAATTATTATTATAAAAATATCAATATTTATAATTACTAAGATGACATTATGATAAAACGATAATTCTAATTATGATAACTTTAATATTTACGATAATTTTTAATATTATCTTTAAAATAATAATTCTATTTAAAATAATAATAATAATGATATTTTATAGTAATAATGACATTTCTATTAAAATGATAATTTTTGTTAAAATGATAGTTTTAATACTAACGATATTTTTAATAATAATAGTAATGATAAAAATAATAAGAACGATAATTTTATCTAAATCAATATCTTATAATATTTTAATTTCATCATGATACTCTTACTCATTATTTCCTAATCGTTTCGTTTAATAGCTTTTAATCGTCTTTTATATCGTGTTCATAATAATGATAATAATAGTAATCAAAATAATTAGGTGTTACAAATATTTGTTTTAATTACACTAATATTAATAATGATAGTTACTATAACATTTTTAACGATAATACTAATAATTATCTTAATGATAATATAGTAATAGTAATAATAATAATAACAATGACAATATCTATTTTTAAATAATGATATATATATTAATAATGATAATAATAATAATAATAATAATAATAATAATACTAATAATAATAATAATAATAATAATAATAATAATAATAATAATAATAATTGGATAATAATAATAATAATACTAATTATAACTTTAACGATAATAACGATAGTAATAATAAAAAAATAACAATTTTTAATGATAAATCCCTTTTATTGATAAAGATAATAATAATGATAATAATAAGATAAAACTAGAACGACGATAAAAACGACGATAATAATAATCATTTTTAATAAAAATATCAAAAATTCAATTGATTATAACTTCTAATCCGTTCATCGAAACCATTCGATATCTAAAGGAAAAGTCCTTAATTTTTCGCTAGCTTTCCAAGGACATGCATATCTTATACCTTATCTCAACTGCAAGTGTAACTAATTCAATATTCAACCTAACCTGTCTAAGGGCAATATCAAAAGTACAAGCATGCATAATCCTAAATACTCGTGCACTAGTCAGGGATACACTATTAGTATGTAAAAGTTAAATTATGAGTACTCACGTATCAATATTGAGATTCAATATTGCAGGAAAGGTACGTAGACGCAACGGAAATGATAAACACTATATTGACCTTACGAGCATACCCATAAACCAAACTCAATCACCTCCATAGCTATAACCCATAATTTCCTTAATCCTATCCTACTCGAAAAACAATTTCGAAATCACTCGGACAGCACTCCGTCGTAATATTTTATGTATACTAATAATATCTTGAAATAATACGGAGTAAATATATATATGTAAATCGATTGAGAGAGTTTAGAGAAAAATATTTTCAAGTTTCTATGAAATAATGAAACCTATTGAATTCTATTTATAATAGATTTTTGAATTATTAAAGTGAATTATTAAAGTATGAATTATTAAAGTGAATTATTAAAGTATGAATTATTAAAGTGAATTATTAAAGTGAATTATTAAAGTATGAATTATTAAAGTGAATTATTAAAGTATGAATTATTAAATTGAATTATTAAAGTTAAAGTAAAGTAAAAATAAAGTAAAGGTAAAGTTTAAGTATAGTAAAAGTATAAAACTATATACGTATAATACGCGTATAAATATATATAAAATTAATTTAAATCGTTATATATATTTAATAAAATAAAATATAAATATCGTTATCTTTATCATACTAGTTAAGTAATGAGTTGTCAAAAGTGGTTCTAGATATTTATAAAAGTTATATACGTTTTAATAATAAAGTTCTTTTTAAACTGAAAACGTTTTTGTACGTTTGAAACTAAATAGATCAATCGAGTCTTTATGAGATTCAATCTTCCATTATCCTTTGTCTAGTTCTCAATGATTGACAATTTGTTCTTATTTATAAATCACTTTACCATTTTCTGAATATTGTTAAAACGGAAAGATTTCTCAAATCAACGTGGGCCTTTTAACAGAGACTTGTAATCATAATTCAATATATCTGATAATTCAATCATTTGATCTTATCTTCTAATTCCATTGATAAATATTTTGAAACAGATACAATCATATAAAGTATTTAATCTAATATTTTGTTTACGTTTCAAGTTATAATATATATACACATATACATATATAATCATATTCGTTTAATGGTTCGTGAATCGTTGGAACATGGTCGAGGTTGAATGAATGTATGAACATAGTTTAAAATTCTTGCAATTTAACTTAACAAATATTGCTTATCGTGTCGGAAACATATAAAGATTAAAGTTTAAATTTGGTTGGAAATTTCCTGGTTGTCACACCCGGGACAGTTCCAAGCCGTCGCGAGGCAGTGGTTCACCAAGTTACCTGCCTTGAGCATAACCAGCTTCACGGACCTCAGAACTAAGTTCGTGCAACGTTTCCAGAACTTTAAGCGCACTGAACTGACCCACTTGGATGCGCACATCATCAAAATGAGGCCGCGTGAATCCCTCATGAATTTTACTTTCCGCTTCACAGTGGAGTGCCAAAAGATCCCTGATCTGCCTGAATCGCAGCAGATCTCCTCGTACATCATGGGGATTTGTCAAACTCGTCATTTATCACTGGTGAAAGCGATGCGGCGTAAGCTGCCAAAAACGTATGTAGAAGCGGTAAAAATGGTAAAGGACTATGTACGTTTCGAGGAGTTTGCTGACGTTGCCGTTGGGGATCACGACACAACGGACATGAACGATAAAGAAGACAAGGGTAACGGCAAAGGCAATACAGGTAATAAGTATAAAGGAAGCGGCGGGGGCGGAAGCAGGGGCTACAGACGCTCCAGTCATAAGTCTGACCATCGTAGCAGCTACCGTCCGTATGAACGGTACGTCGCCAAGAGGTTGTCACCAGAAGAGGAAAGTTTGGTGAAGTCGTTGTCAAAAACGCCTAAAGAAATTTTGACAACGGAAGAGATAAGGAAAGATTTTCCGTCGCCAAAGCCGATGCAGCCACGTTTCGCTGTAGATGAAAGTAAATGGTGCATTTTTCACGAAGATAAGGGGCACGACGCGGAAGACTGCAGGGAACTCAAGAAAGTGATAGTCGAACGGTTGAAACTCGCAGAATTTGACCATCTGAAGCCGTCACGTGTCAAAACCCTCGGAGCGAAAAAATTCGCTTGGTAGCGGGGAAAGGAAAAGGCTCCAGAAAAGCATATCCACATGATTCAAATGTGGCACGCGGGTCACGTTCGAAAGACGGAAGTTTTGGAGGAATGGGAATGCGCCCCTATCACGTCCCTGCCTTCTGGAGAGTTTTTCCGACCGACCTGCCAGTGACAATAACCGCAACGGTCGGACGATGCGGGGTCTCTAGAATTTATGTAGATACAGGAAGTGCCGTCGACGTCTTGTACGAACATTGCTTCTTACAACTACCACAAGATGCGCAGGATAGGTTAAAACCACCACTTTTTCCCGTCGCTGGATTCACAGGTGAAACTACTTGGCCTCTGGGCCGAGTAAGTATTGACGTTACGTTAGAGGAAAATGAGAAGCGGCGAACAGTGGCTTTAAATTTCGTGGTCGTTAGAAGTCTGTCGAAGTATAACATTATTATGGGACGGGAAGCGTTATGTGAATTCGGCGCGATAGTTTTCACTGTGTATGGAATAATGAAATTCCCGACCCCGTTAGGCGTCACAACTGTTTTCTCTGATCGGGTCCCGGTTGTAGGCCAGGTCGAACAACCGCTACAACCGGCGGCGCCGATTGGGCAAGGGGGAAGCGTTACAATCAACCATTCCTTTCCTGAGAAAACGGTACAGATTGGGCACACACTCATCGACGCGACGAAAAGTACGTTATGTGAACTGCTGGAATCTAACGCTGACGTGTTTGCGTGGCAGGAGTCGGATATGACGGGAGTACCTCGTACCATCGCAGAACATCGTTTAAATGCCAATCCAAGTTTGACTCCGGTACGGCAAAAGAAACTAGGTATGGCGCCGGAACGCAGCGCCTTCCTAAGGAATGAAGTGGAAAAGTTGGTACAAGCAGATATACTACGGGAAGTTAAATACCAAACATGGGTTGTTAATCCGGTGCTGGTTAAAAAGGCGAATGGCTCGTGGCGGATGTGTGTTGTCTTCAAAGACATCAATAAGGCTTGTCCCAAGGACAATTATCCGTTACCCGAGATAGACTAGAAGGTAGAGTCGTTGGCTGGTTTTCGTTTCAAATGTTTCCTTGATGCTTATAAAGGCTACCACCAGATCCAAATGGCAGAACGCGACGAAGACAAAACCGCGTTCCACACAGATCAAGGCATTTTTTGTTACAAAAAGATGCCCTTTGGTTTGAAAAACGCTGGTGCAACGTACCAACGGGTCATCGACGTTGCGTTCAAAGAACAGATCGGTCGAAATGTGGAAGCATACGTCGATGATATAGTGATCAAAAGTCACACCGAAACGGACCTTCTGAAAGACGTTCAGGAAACGTTCGACTCGCTACGAAAAATGAACATGAAGCTGAATCCGGAGAAGTGTAGTTTTGGATTCGAGGAGGGAAAGTTCTTGGGGCACGTTGTCACGACGCGTGGTATCCGGGCAAATCCTAAGAAAATTCAAGCTATTGATGAGATGGCAACACCACGAACGAGAAAGGAGGTGCAAAGTCTGAACGGCAAGCTGGCAGCATTGTCCAGATTCCTGTCAAAGGCGGCGGAACGGTCACTTTCATTTTTCAAAGTGTTGAAGGAAAACGTGGGACGGAATTTCGATTGGACTCCTGAAGCGGATCACGCTTTCCAGGAAATGAAGGCCTTGATTATGACGTTGCCGACACTGACGGCACCAGTACCGGGTAAAATAACCGTTCCGTGATTATTCTTTTTACGAATCTATAAATCCCGTGATGCTAACGTGTCAAGCTTTCAGGGGAAACTTTGACAATTTATCTGGCGGCAGGAACTGAGGCCATCAGCTCGGTGCTCGTCGCGAAACGCGGTGGCACGCAAATGCCAGTTTATTTTGTGAGCAAAGTGCTACAACATGGCGAAGTTAATTACAGGTCGATCGAGAAGCTTATTTTCGCGTTAGTCCACACCGCAAGACGGTTGAGACGGTACTTTCAAGCGCACCCAATGCTGGTGCTAACTGATTCACCTATTAAACAGGTACGGTACGCCGATTGAGACCGGAGCACGTTGGAGAAAATTTATTCTAACAGGTTTTTCATGCAGGTATTGAGCAAACCGGAGGTTTCTGGCTGGCTAGCTGAGTGGGCAATCGAATTAGGAGAACATGAAATTCATTACGCCCCCCGTACCGCTGTCAATGGCCAGATCATGGCAGATTTTATGGTTGAATTTATATGCGCCGCGCCACCAGAGCCAGTTGTGGAAGAAGTACCAAATACCGTCACGTGGGAACTATTTACGGACGGGGCGTCAAGTTCTGACGGAGCGGGTGCAGGTCTAATTTTAATTGGCCCGGACGGTGAGGAACATACCTACGCGTTGCGTTTCGAGTTCCCCGCCACCAATAACGAAGCAGAATATTGTGACAACCCGAAAATTTCCGACCAAATTTAAACTTTATTCTTATATGATTTTGACACGATAAGCAAAGTCTGTAATATTGAAATCTCAAAAACCTTGGACTGTGTTCATATATACATTTGACCTCTAACTATTCCCGACGATTCACGAACAATTGGGTGTGTGTGTGTGTGTATATATATATATATATATATATATATATATATATATATATATATATATATATATATATATATATATATATATATATATATATATATATATATATATATAATGATAGTATTACTTTCATTATTATTATTATATCAATAATAGTAATATTTATATTATTATCATTATTACTGTTATAATTATAATTAGTGAAATTCTAATAGTTTTAGGATCATAAGAATAAAGATTTTTAAATATAAATGTTATTATAAGAACAAATGAAATTATAATTTTGTTGTGACTTAAATATTATTAATTATTATTATTATTAATATTTGATGTTATTAATTATTTTTATCATTAAGATTAGTATTATTTCTATTATTATTATTATTATTATTATTAGTATTTTATTTTTATTATTTTAACAGTATTATAAATTTTAATATATTTATTAACTATAAATATTTTTACCTTTTTAATTTATATATTAGTACTCCGTAATTAAAAACTGTCCGTAATATAATCCAAGAATTAGACTGCTTTACTGTTTTCAAATCACACGTTAAATTTACTTATCATTATTGAGTTATAATTTGAGATTACTGTTTATCATTTTAACATATAGCATATATCATTGTCTAACACTAAATTTGATTGGTACTCTCTTGTGCAGAGAATAAATTATATACTCCCGTGAATGAATTGTAACTCACTGTTTTTGGTTCGATTATAATAGGAGTCTTATATCATATATTTACATATACTTACATATGCATATTATACATTCATCATCCACTCCTTCAACCTAACACCCACCTACACTCCCTACCTTTATTTCTATCCGGATAAATCAAGGACACCAATCATATATCCAAACCAATCCGTTTTCTGTTTCTATATCCATCGAACACCAAGCACACCATCACGACCGACCACCGGAACAAGCACAATCAATTTCCCTTTTGTTGCGCTCCTGCTGTTGTAAGATCGACATCTATCATACATCACTCCTGTCTACGGTAACAACCATCACCTATTTCTCTCGCTATATTTTCTGTTTATGCTTCATCGAATCAAAATGTTTCTACTTTCGTTGAGCAACAACAACAAATCATCACAATCACCTACACGTTGTTGTTTGCAATCGTTATATTGTTTCTGTTACCACCGTAAAACGCCACCGACGACCACCACACACACCATCCATAACCACTACCTCCCTACCTTTCACTCTCTATATCCCTCCTCTCCCTTTTTCCTAGTCTTCTTGAACTCGCCATAACAATCACCACCTTTACTCGAATGTTTTTCTGTTTCTATACAGTCCGAAACCACCCTATCACCACTACTTTATCTCCATCACAATCGCCACCCATCAATTACCATTAAGCCACCTTTTAGGTTATTTTCTTTACAATCATAAACCACCACTTCAGCCACTTTCTCTCTCTCTCTCTCTCTCTCTATTCTTATTCAAGAATCACTTGAATTGTTGCTGCAGCCTTTATACGTGCTTCTCCTGTTCGAATACCATAACCAAACCGTCACCATTTTATTTCTGTTTTTCAGCATAACCGAACCATCACCTCTAGTTTTACTTTGGGCTGCCACGCTGTTAAACATCATATAAATTCCTATTCTGTTTCTGTATAATAATGAAGAGGAAAGAAGTGGTACATATAATTATTTGAGACTTTATCAACTTGATAATAAAGCATATTATATTATTTCAAATATGCATGTGGTGAAATGTCCCGTTCATATTGATTATAAACGTTCCATATTAATTGATTTCGTTGCGAGGTTTTGACCTCTATATGAGACGTTTTTCAAAGACTGCATTCATTTTTAAAACAACCATAACCTTTATTTTATCTATAAAGGTTTAAAAAGCATTACGTAGATTATCAAATAATGATAATCTAAAATATACCGTTTACACACGACCATTACATAATGGTTTACAATAAGAATATATTACATCAAAAATAAGTTTATTGAATGCAGTTTTACATAATATCATACAAGCATGGACTCCAAATCTTGTCCTTATTTTAGTATGCAACAGCGGAAGCTCTTAGTATTCACCTGAGAATAAACATGCTTTAAACGTCAACAAAAATGTTGGTGAGTTATAGGTTTAACCTATATATATCAAATCGTAACAATAGACCACAAGATTTCATATTTCAATACACATCCCATACATAGAGATAAAAATCATTCATATGGTGAACACCTGGTAATCGACATTAACAAGATGCATATATAAGAATATCCCCATCATTCCGGGACACCCTTCGGATATGATATAATTTTCGAAGTACTAAAGCATCCGGTACTTTGGATGGGGTTTGTTAGTCCCAATAGATCTATCTTTAGGATTCGCGTCAATTAGGGTGTCTGTTCCCTAATTCTTAGATTACCAGACTTAATAAAAAGGGGCATATTCGATTTCGATAATTCAACCATAGAATGTAGTTTCACGTACTTGTGTCTATTTTGTAAATCATTTATAAAACCTGCATGTATTCTCATCCCAAAAAATATTAGATTTTAAAAGTGGGACTATAACTCACTTTCACAGATATTTCCTTCCTCGGAAATAAGACTTGGCCACGGATCGATTCACGAACCTATACAAATATGTACATATATATCAAAGTATGATCAAAATATAATTACAACCATTTTTATTATGTTTTAAAGATTTGAGTGTATTAAGTCAGCTGTCCTCGTTAGTAACCTACAACTAGTTATCCACAGTTAGATGTACAGAAATAAATCGATATATATTATCTTGAATCAATCCACGACCCAGTGTATACACGTCTCAGGCTAGATCACAACTCAAAGTATATATATTTTTGGAATCAACCTCAACCCTGTATAGCTAACTCCAACATTACTGCATATAGAGTGTCTATGGTTGTTCCAAATAATATATATACATGGGTCGATATGATATGTCAAAACATTTGCATACGTGTCTATGGTATCCCAAGATTACATAATATATTAGAATACATGTATAATACAATATAAGTTAGCTAGGATATGATTTGTATAGATTTGTTAAACATTTCCCGTAGCTAAAAAGATAAAAAAAAAAAATTCAATCTTGTTTTACCCATAACTTCTTCATTTTAAATCCGTTTTGAGTGAATCAAATTGCTATGGTTTCATATTGAACTCTAATTTAAGAATCTAAACAGAAAAAGTATAGGTTTATAGTCGAAAATTTAAGTTACATGTCAATTATTAAAGAGGTAGTCATTTCCGTCGAAAAAACGACATCTTGATGACCATTTTGGAAAACATACTTTCACTTTGAGTTTAACCATAATTTTTGGATATAGTTTCATGTTCATAAGAAAAATCATTTTCCCAGGAGAACAACTTTTAAATCAAAGTTTATCATAGTTTTAAATTAACTAACCCAAATCAGCCCGCGGTGTTACTACCACGGCGTATATCCGGTTTTACGGTGTTTTTCGTGTTTTCAAGTTTTAAATCATTAAGTTAGCATATCATATAGATATAGAACATGTGTTTAGTTGATTTTAAAAGTCAAGTTAGAAGGATTAACTTTTGTTTGCGAACAAGTTTAGAATTAACTAAACTATGTTCTAGTGATTACAAGTTTAAACCTTCGAATAAGATAGCTTTATATGTATGAATCGAATGATGTTATGATCATCATTACTACCTCAAGTTTTCTGGATAAAACTACTGGAAATGAGAAAAATGGATCTAGCTTCAAAGGATCCTTGGATGGCTTGAAAGTTCTTGAAGCAGAATCATGACACGAAAACAGTTCAAGTAAGATTTTCACTCGAAATAAGATTGTTATAGTTGTAGAAATTGAATCAAAGTTTGAATATGAATATTACCTTGAATTAGAAAGATAACCTACTGTAAATAACAAAGGTTCCTTGATCTTAGATGATTACTTGAAATGGATTAGAAAGCTTGGAAGTAGACTTGCAAACTTGGAAGTATTCTTGATTTTTATGAAACTATACTTATGGAATTTATGAAGAACACTTAGAACTTGAAGATGGAACTTGAGAGAGATCACTTAGATGAAGAAAATTGAAGAATGAAAGTGTTTGTAGGTGTTTTTGGTCGTTGGTATATGGATTAGATATAAAGGATATGTAATTTTGTTTTCATGTAAATAAGTCATGAATGATTACTAATACTTTTGTAATTTTATGAGATATTTCATGCTAGTTGCCAAATGATGGTTCCCACATGTGTTAGGTGACTCACATGGGCTGCTAAGAGCTGATCATTGGAGTGCATATACCAATAGTACATACATCTAAAAGCTGTGTATTGTACGAGTACGAATACGGGTGCATACGAGTAGAATTGTTGATGAAACTGAACGAGGATGTAATTGTAAGCATTTTTGTTAAGTAGAAGTATTTTGATAAGTGTCTTGAAGTCTTTCAAAAGTGTATGAATACATATTAAAACACTACATGTATATACATTTTAACTGAGTCGTTAAGTCATCGTTAGTCGTTACATGTAAATATTGATTTGAAACCTTTAAGTTAACGATCTTGTTAAATGTTGTTAACCCAATGTTTATTATATCTAATGAGATGTTAAATTATTATATTATCATGATATTATGATATATTAATATATCGTAATATGATATATATACATTTAAATGTCGTTACAACGATAATCGTTACATATATGTCTCGTTTGGAAATCATTAAGTTAGTAGTCTTGTTTTTACATATGTAGTTCATTGTTAACACACTTAATGATATATTTAAATATCATTTTATCATGTTAAATATAGTGTATCAATATCTTAATATGATACATATGTATTTAGTAGACGTTATCATAACGATAATCGTTATATATATCATTTCGAGTTTCTTAACTTAGTAATCTCATTTCTTATGTATATCACACATTGTTAATATACTTAGTGAGATACTTACTCATCATAATCTCATTTCAACCATATATATATGTCTATATATACCACAACATGTAGTTTTTATAAATTTGTAACGTTCGTGAATCGCCGGTCAACTTGGGCGATCAATTGTCTATATGAAACTTATTTCATTTAATCAAGTCTTAACAAGTTTGATTGCTTAACACGTTGGAAACATTTAGTCATGTAAATATCAATCTCAATTAATATATATAAACATGGAAAAGTTTGGGTCACTACATGTGGGACTAATGAGACACATATTGGCCGACCAAGAAGTTTGGATGTATTATTTTTATATAATGATGTTTTGAAGGTGACAGGCCCGCATTTTTTTATGTTTCTATGCTGTTCGAAGGTTACCAGTTTAACACGAGAATAAACAAGTCAAATTTTTGGGTTTGATTAAGTTTTTTGGGCTACCCTATTTCTTTTCTTTATGGGCCGATTGTTGGATTACTTGTCGTACAAAACCCATTGATGATAAAAGGAAACGTAAATAATGATAATATGTGTTCTGCTGCAACTAGTTGATCTGTTTCCATTACTGATACTCACTTACTGTTCGGCTTTAAAAGATGATGATGATAATTGTTGATTGCTTCATGTTCGATGATGATAGGATGAAAAGAACTCGATGTAATGATGATGATGTTCATGATGTCGTTAGGAATATTGATGATAAAGATGATAATGAATTGATAAATAAATGATGATGATGATGATTTCGTAAATGATTATGATAAATGATAAATGATGATGGTGATGTTTATGATTATTATGATTATGCTTAAGATTAGGTTAGAGTTAGAGTATGATAAAAATATTGATAATGATACATAAAGATGGTGATGACGGTTTATATGATTATGATTAAGATTAGATTATGTTATTGATTAGGTTGATGGTTATGTTGATGATTAAGTGTGATAATGATGATGATGAGGTTGATGACGATGTTATAAATGAAGTTAGATGATGATGAGGTGATTAACGGGAATGATATAAATGATAAAACATGGGTTAGATAAATTTTATGTACGAATTAAATCAGAAATGCAACAGACGGATCATTGGTTAAGGATGTTATCGGGTTAGCGGGACGTCGCGGGTTCAAACCCGGACTTAGGCATTTTTTTTAAGTGCTGCTTCTTGAGGTAGCATTACTTGTACCATTATGTATTATTATTAATATTATCATTATTTTCATTTTTATTATTATTAACATTATTATTATTATTATTATTATTATTATTATTATTATTATTATTATTATTATTATTATTATTATTATTATTATTATTATTATTATTATTATTATTATTATTATTATTATAGATACAAATATTATTATAGAAACGATTAAGTTTTAAATTAAATAAAATTATTAATATTATTATTACTTTCACTACTATATTATTATTATAATAACAAACAAATATTTTTATATATAAATAACTACATTTAATACATGTAACATAACTATATTAACATTTTTACTAATTATTTATCTAAAGTATATAAAATAGATATAATTAAATTATTAATGAAACCTATATACTATTAAATATAACAATTAAATCACTAATAATACATAAACTTGTTCGATTACGATTATATGTGTTAATATATACATAAATGATATAGGTTTGTGAATCCAAGGCCAACCTTGCACTTGTTCAATGCCGTCATATGTATTTTTTACTACGAAATACATTATTGTGAGTTTCATTTGCTCCATTTTTAAATGCTTTTGCAATATATATTTTTTGGGACTGAGAATACATGCGATGCTTTTATAACTGTTTTACGAAATAGACACAAGTAATTGAAACTACATTCTATGGCTGGATTAACAAACCGAATATGCCCCTTTTTAGTCTGGTAATCTAAGAATTAGGGAACAGACACCCTAATTGACGCGAATCCTAAAGATATATCTATCGGGCCCAACAAGCCCCATCCAAAGTACCGGATGCTTTAGTACTTCGAATTTGTCATGTCCGAAGGGAGTCCCAGAATGATGGGGATATTCTATATGCATCTTGTTAAGGTCGGTTACCAGGTGTTCACCATATGAATGATTTTTATCTCTATGTATGGGATGTATATTTATGAGAAATGGAAATGAAAATCTTGTGGTCTATTAAAAATGATGAAAATGAATATTGATGATAAACTAATGAACTCACCAACCTTTTGGTTGACACTTTAAAGCATGTTTATTCTCAGGATTGAAAGAAATCTCCCGCTGTGCATTTGCTCATTTTAAAGATATTACTTGGAGTTATTCATGGCATATTTCAAAAGACGTTGCATTCAAGTCGCTGAGTTCAATAAAGATTATGATTAAGTAAATGACAGATTAGGTCATTTATAGTTGGATATTATGAAATGGTATGCATGCCTGTCAACTTTCGATGAAATGAAAGTTTGTCTTTGAAAACGAATGCAATGTTTGTAAAATGTATCATATAGAGGTCAAATACCTCACAATGTAATCATATGTTATTGTATTCGTCCTTATGAATTAGGACGGGTCATTACATGTGGTATCAGAGCGGTGGGCTTAGCGAACCAGGTCTGCATTAGTGTGTCTAACTGATAGTTGTTAGGATGCATTAGTGAGTCTGGACTTCGACCTTAGCTGCATGTCAAAAAGTTTTGCTTATCATTTCTTGTCAGAAACTACATGCTTATCATTCTTAGTCTAGACACATCTTACTGCATTGATTGCTTGAATAGTGTATAGACAAAATTCATATCTTAGCGTATCTGCTAAATCATATCTTAGCGTATCTGTTACTGTAAACTTTACCTGGCATATTCCGTAAATTCTTCCGTAATCTACGAAATCTTTTGTTCTATGAATATTGATATTCTATGTAATTAGAATATCATCCGATAGCCAGAAATCATTTCATATCGAAAAATCCTTTATTCAATTGTACGAAATGGAACTCGCCACTAGTTCAAGTTCCTCGGATTCTGATATGGTGTTTCACTCGAGCTCCGAAAGCAGTGTGACCGGAATGGATCAACCAATCAGCCATCATCTATTCTGGATGAAATGGGGATGAGTTCGTAGCCTTCTCAATCATTGGAGACAAGAAGAATGTGATCCCTTCCATCCACCACATTGCCCTCTTGGCGATGAACCTGAAGTACTTACCGGCGAACCTATTCGAAACACCATTTTCTCCCTCATTTTCAGAGTATCTCGTCACGATTATATACTCTCTCACATTCTAGATATTATTCATTCGCTCGTCCGAACCACCGATCATCCCGGTGTAATAGAAGACGTTAACGAGCTTCGTGCTAGAGTGGTGGCTTTAGAGAATATGATGCACAACGTCATTAGCTTGAAAGAAAATTTGGACTTATTGGAGGAAAGGCGTGACATCGTCGCTATCAGGGAAGCGTCAAACAAACAGAAAATTGCCAGGTACTACAACCAACGTGTGAAGGAACGTACTTTCCGTCCCGGTGATTCAGTAATAAAGACTCATTTTACGGGACTAATAATGTTACTGTGCCGATCTTATTTTAAAGCATTTTTACTTTTTATTCTTCATGTTATTTCCAACATGTTGCACATATATATCGTTCAGCTGATTAAGTATCAAGTCCTTTTGGAATTAATATAATTTCTTAAGAGTTTTTGAATTTTCAATAATAGGACTTTGTTTTAGGCTATAATAGCAAGTCCTGGTGATAGTATATAGTTACGGTTCGGTAATGTGAGTTTTTTTTTTTTTTTTTTTTTTTTTTTTTTTTTTTAAGGCAAGTACAAATGAAATCTGATTGCTTGTCTTAAAGAGCACGAGTTAGTTATTAGTTACTACTTCGGTAAAAAAAATTTATTTACCTTCCTTTTAGGTATTCTTGTCGTAACTAAAAATTAAATTTCTATCTTTTATACTGTACTTTTTACCTGATCCACTTATATTCGTACGAGGAAAAGTCATTTACTCATTTTTTGCTATTTTGGATAATATAATATATAATGAATATAATATAAATAAAATATAAAATATTATTATTATATTATTTTGTATTGTCAATAATTGAGCTCCGGTGATTTTGGTGTTCTAATTAGCCCATCCGATTCAATCCAATCCAATTAGTTTTCTAGGTCCATTAGAGCACCAGGTGCCTGGCGTCCACCTCCTCACTGTCCCTCCAAAATCGACACCGGGAGCTCGTCGCCCGACACCGCTTCGCCGTCGTCCCCACCGTCGAAGACCACTGTCGCGAGGCCGACGGTGTGATTTTCACTGGTTTTTTTTTTTGATTTTTTTTCTCAAATCCGAATTTTTTTCTTTTTTCCTTTTTTTTTATTATTTGTGAGGTTCTTTTTTTTTGTTCTTTGTGAGGGTCTTGCAGGTTGGAGGTTGGAGAGATGAAGACATGTAGGTGAGAGGTGTATTTTTTTTTTTTTTAGTTTTTTGGTTTGTTTTTCATTTAATAAATATATAATAAAAGAGTTTAAAAAATAATAGAAAATAGAAAATGGACACTGAAAATGGACATTGTGGACATCTCCACTCATAACACTGTTAGTCAATTTCGGCTTCCATTTTCGACACTGAAAATGGACACCGAAGTGGACAACGGACACCCTGTGCTCTTAAAATAATTCCATATTAGTGATGAATCATTATCTGCAGAGTTTATTTATTTTATTTTTATTTATTATTGTAAGAATTAAACTAGTTACTATTACTATATTTGCTATTAGACAAAAATGGTGAATAGTAACTAGGGCATTTTCGTCCTTACACTTTTTTTTATAACTTTTTCCTTCCTTTTTCCAAATAAAGCCCCCCAACTTTGTAAAAAAAAAAAAAAAAAAAAAACGACCCCCCAAGTTGTCACACCCCCAAATAGGGCCTGGGGTATTTGTGACTAATTATATCAAATCATAGTTGTATAAACGAGAACGACTCTATATGAGACATTTTATTGAGTTTTGCAGCGGAAGATAAATAGATTACATTGTATTTAGAGCATTAAATGTCTTTAATTGATATGATATGTAATGAAGACTCCAAGCATAGCAAGCAATCATCATCAAAGCAGTAGATATACAGCGAAAGCAATATTTAAGTACCTGAGAATAAACATGCTTTAAAAAGTCAACAAGAGGTTGAGTGAGTTCATAGATTTATCATAAATCAATAGTTCAGTATAGCATTAGACCACAAGATTTCAGTTTAAAGTTGATTGATACCAATATATCAATCAAAAGAGTTGCTGTTTGTAATATCGCGACTAAACAAAAGTTACCCCGTGACACCTTATACTGTCAGTGTCGTTGAATCATTATTATGTATCCAAAGACTAACGGTCAAATGGACAGAAACGTCACTCTCAGTAGCGCTACTCACAATAACTAAGCTTGCATCTTATACCTCAGCAATTAACGATATTACGGCAGGGATTTAGCATGCCAAAGCATGTATATTGTAACGACCCTGGTTTTTCCATCCTTAATTAATAATGGTTATTAGTAATACTTGTGATTAAACGAATGTATGTTATTACATTTACTTGTTTCCATGATTAACCGTACATGACTTTTGAGTGCCCGAAACGTCTTTGTGACACACGAAACTTTCACGAATAATATTTTTAGATATTATTTACATTCATGATTAAGTTTTATTAATCATTTTAATTAACTATGGTTACTAGTTAGTTACTTGGGCTTTTATTGGATTAACTTGTTAGTTACTTGAACTTGGGCTTGATTAATATTAATGGACTCATGATTATGGGCTTATAAGCCCACCCTACATCTTAATGGACTTCATTAGCCCATGTCTTTCATATGTAAGTATCACTTTAAATTGGAACTAGATGTGTTAGCTTTGTTTAGAATCTTGTTACAACTCCTCCCCATGCAAACACCTCTTGTAACCAACCTTTTAAGCTTTAACATGCAAGGACCTAGTGGTTTAATCCCTCCTCCCCTTTTGATACTCCTAGCCGTCGGCCATAGTGGCCTTTAGAGGTGTTTTGTGCTTTTTTTTTTTTTACTTACTTGCTCACTTGTATCCATTCATTTCACACACACAAAATACTTCTCAAACTCTTCTCTCTTTTTCTCTCTCAAAGATTGTAAGTAACTTGAGTTCTTCTCCTTCTTTTTCTCTTGTAAAACCGTGGCCAAAGACACCCCTTTAATCATCATCATTTACTTGTTGTTACTTGTTCTTTGTTAATGTCTACTTACTTACTAGTTGTTGTTGTTACTTACTTACATGTTACAAGAATCCAACTCTTTAGTTTGATTCTCCATTTACCTTGTTCTTACAAGACATACAAGAACAAAAATCTTTAGTTTATGTTCTACATATAATGCTTTAGAAAGATTTAAGTTCATGAGTTGTGAAATCATTACTTGTAAGTCATGTTTGTAAACTTAAAGTTTACATTCTTAAAGATCAAACTTTGGTTTGAATCTTTAAAGTATGAACAACCCGTGAACTAGTTACTTGTTTACTTAGTTACTACTTTATATTATGCACTTTAATTTCATGTTTGTTGGTTCAAATGGTCAAGTATTACAAGTTAGTCTTGATCTCATATTTTCTTGAACAAAAGTTAACTTTAAAAGTTCAAGAATATGTAAGAAATCTTTCTTTAATTATAACTTGTTATACTTTTGAAAGATCTAAGTTTCTATAGCTTATGGTCTACATAATTTGTTATAAACAAAAGCTTGAAAGCTTACATACACTTTACAAGATGATAATCTAAGTTTTGTTGCTTATGGTTTCATAAAAGTAAAGGTTCAAGTGCTATTACTTAGTATTTAACTTAATAACTTTAGATCAAGATTTTTGAGTCTTGGATCTTCAAGATCAAACTAAGAACTATGTTCTACAACTTATGATCTTGATTAGTTAGTTTATTTGCAAGTTTGTAGTTCAATATTACTTTTATATTTCATGTATATGTTAAATCTAAGACTTTGATGTAACTTTGGTTCATCAAAACACTTGCAACACTTGATTGTGTTGTGCTACACATCTTAGACTTGCACTTGGGTTATGATGGTCAAAACTTGGTAAAGATGATGTAAACCCATCAACGAGTTGTACACTTGAAGCTATATGCATCAAGGATGAGAACCGTGATAAGCATCGAGTACCAAAAACCACCGGAACCCACTACTTTTTTGTTTTCTGTTTTCTGCTTTCTGTTTTCTGGTTTCTGTAACTGACCAGTATACCTGGGCTACTGTAACCTTGATTTTCAGATAGCTAATTTCGTGTAGATAACTTTTCATTTAAGACTCGTCTTAATCCGAGTTACGGTTTAGGATTTATGGCCCTCCGATCGTCACTATGTCCATTTAACGTTGTGCTGGAAATTCTGACCTACTCGCACTTAAACCGTCACCACGGTCAAACAAAGACGAGTTTGCTTCTGAAATTTTTACCACACTTAAAGGACTCATACACGGAACCATGTCCACTGGTCTCACCTCTGTTCAGTTTGTGTAGAGGCCGTGGCTACTGACCGAAGTCAGCCCTTGTTTTAAACTCTTTCCTTGAACAAAAACTTACTTTATACCTTTCGTTTGATGATGAATGATGATGACCTTTAAGACCTATTTTACATACTTATAAACCTATTGAGACGATTTACCGACTTAGTAATATTTGACTTAGGTTGAGGACTTTCGGACCGATTACTTGCACACTTCCCGTACCACCGTTACTACTACTTTATCATTGTGAGTTATAGCATTCCCTTTTTACTTTAACTATTTTGGGAACTGAGAATACATGCGCATTTTACGTTTTACATACTAGGCATGAGTACTTAAACTTTATATATGTGTGGGTTATATAACGGCAGAAACATTCCCTTTAGCTCGGTAACGTTTAGTCATTGGTTTTTGAACCGGTGAACGCGAATCTTAGATATGGATCCATAGGGTTTGACATCCCTACTCGGGCTAGTCACGCTAGCATTTAACGAGTGTTTAATACTTCGTAAACATACGCACTTGCCAAGTGTACTTTCAGGGGGTATAAACGTTAAGTTATTTACCGAGTGCCCACGGTTGTGCATATACTTAAACATACTGATTTGGATTACTGTTTTGAAACGCTCTTTGTAGCACTGAAATCTCGTGGCCTACCTTACATTACTGTTATACTTAAACTATAGCTCACCAACATTCGTGTTGACGTTTTTAAGCATGTTTTTCTCAGGTGCTTAAGGTTTGCTTGCTTCCGTTGTACTAGTCATGCTTTGCAGACACCCGCTGCGCTTATTAGAGATGTCACCGCATGAAACATCTTTTTGCATTCAAACTTGATACTTTTGAAACGATATATTTGTAACGACCTATGGGTCACGTACTATTACTTATGCTTGCTATTTGTAGAAGCATACTTTTGAGTTGTTAAACACTTGATGTTGGTTAAGACATCACTTTTATTATGAATGCAAACTCTTTTGAAACAGCATATAGTGTTTGACCTTGTAATGATCCTGTTGTTGATGGTCCGTACACGTTGATTTAGTACAGGGCATCACATATATAGCATAAAAGTTTGAGTACTTGTGTCTAACGTGTAAAACAGTTATAAAAGTTACGCATGCATTCTCAGCCCAAAAATATATATAAAAAGGGAGCAGATGAACTCACGATACGATACGATAGTTTGTAGTAAATATGTGTATGATGGTACTGAACAAGTGCGGAGTTGTCCTCGGATTCACGAACCTATATCAATTATTTATATATTAACACGTATATTGAACATGTAATGTTAATCAAACCAGTTTGTGTATAATATATTACTTATAGTAATATATTTGTTATTTCAATTATATATGTTTATGTTTATATATATATGTATGTTATTTTTATATGTTATTTGAAAATAGTTCATTAAATATATTTATTATAATTAATTAAGCAGTGTTCATTTTAAAAATACAAATATAGTTCTGTTGTAGGTTTTGAATATATTTTTATACAACGAGTATTTATTTAGTAAAATAATATTAATAAGTATAAATATAAAGTTGTATCTTTTTACGATAATAATAATAATAACCTAAATGAATTTAATTATAATTTTAATAACAATGTTAATTTTTTATAAAATGATAGTTTTATCAGAAATAATAATTTTGATAACTTTAATTAAAGTGATACTTTTTAATTATAACTATGTTTTAAATATTAATGTTTATTATAACTTTAACATTAGTAATAGTAATAATATCGATAATAATATATAAAAAGGTATATTTGATTACAATAATACTTTTAATAATAATACTAATAATAATAATAATACAAATTATTACTAATTATAATGATAGTACTACTACTAATAATAATACTAATACTAATACTTATGATAATAATAATAATAATAATAATAATAATAATAATAATAATAATAATAATAATAATAATAATAATAATAATAATAATAATAATAATTTTTAAAAAGAAAACTACCTCAAATAAGCCTTTTAAAATAAAATTGTCACGAACCGGGCTCGAAACCCGCAACCCCTCGCTCACCCGCAAACACCAAAGACCACTCCTCTATTTCTGTTTTTCTGATTATATTCACAACACATTTATGTTTAACTGGTTTTCTGTTTGTCCTCCTTCTTCTTCTTAAATCTCAATCGGCCAGGGAAAATCCCATCTTCGATTTAAAGTTTGTTTTAACTTCTTCCATATAATTAAAAATCATCAATTTAAGTGGATTGTATTAATAGAAAACGAGAAAAAAATATAACAGACAGAACCTGCTGCTGTTGCTGTTCGAGAAAAAAAAAATAACTTCAAAATCGAATTCGATTTTTAAACCATTTTTAGACAAATATTATAACATAAAGTAGTTTTTAAATCGTTCCTATAATCTTTCTCAATCATCAATTGAAATTAAAACATCAAAACAAAGACGAATTTCGTGAAAAACAAATCGTTTGACTTTTTCAAACAAAACTTTGACCTTAAAATTAGAAATTGATAGAAAGAATTGGAACTTGATAATTTGCAGATAGTTTACATGAATAATTCCTAACAAGACTGCATTTATAGATTTTGTAATGGATTTCGAAATCGTGCTTTTGTATATTGAGTTCAAGAACAGAGCAGGAAGACTCCTTGTGTATTTTTTCTGATTTTTCTTTCGGTTTCTTATTCAATTAGTACTTGTAGAGTGTTATATAGAGGATAAGTATGATTAGTTTAATCACAATGACTTAATTTTGGTGGATGTCGACTAGAGTATATCGTGAGCAAGCAGAAGAAAATAACAGAAAGAAATAATAAAAAAAATATAAAAGCTGATTGATAAAATGGGTGTCGACTCAGTTCTTGATCAGAAAGCAGATCATAAAAAAAATAAAGCAGATGATCACGATTAAAAAGAAAATAAAAAAATTTAAAAATAGATAAAGCAGATACTCTTGATTAAAAATAAAAAGCAGATATATACCTAACTGCTTTTAATAAAATAATGAAGCCAGATATTCCATTTTAGGTATATGTCGACTTCTTTATATTTTTTTATACATATTTAGTATTAATAATTAATAAGTATTTTAATAATAATACTAATAATAATTATATAAATAATAATATAAATAATAATAATTGTATTAATATAAAAATGATACTATTAATAATTTTTAAATAATTTTAGTAGTAGTGATTATACTAATAATTATGTTAATGATATATATTATGTTAATGATATTACTAGCCATCATAATAGGTGATAAATAATAATAATAATAATTTTGATAATAATAATAACAATATTAATAATAGTATTGTTTTTGACAATACTAATAATGATAATTGTAAATGACAATGATAATGATAATATTGTTAAATACAATAATAAAAGTAATAATATAACAACAATATTATCTTGTATAAAATTTTGCATTTTTTAGTTATAACAATTAAGTCGTATTATTTTTCAAGTTTATATATTTATTTAGAATTATTTGTTCGTGAATCATCGGAATTAGTCGAGGTTAAATGAAATTATGTAAAGATTTTGTTTAAATTTTATCGAAAATTTCCGGGTTATCACAGTACCTACCCGTTAAAAGAAATTTCGTCCCAAAATTTAGTTGTTGCCATCAGTCGGCGTTGTTTGTAAATAGATGAGGATATTTTCGTTTTATTTGGCCTTCACGTTCCCAGGTATACTCGATGCCTTGCGTGAATTTCAACGGATAGAATATTGTTTTGTTTTAAGAGTTTAAATCTTACGATTCATAAATTCTACGAAGTGCATTTTATTATTAATGCGGAGGTTATCTAAAGGATTTAACAAGAGTGTCATTGATTAGGTTTTCTCAGAAAGAGATGATGATGCTATACAAGCATTTCAATACACATGAAATGGGTTATGAATAATAGTGAGCTTATTTAAACCTTGAGCGTTTATGCCACAATATTAGAGTAGACAAAATAGAGAAGAGTTCATGAAAATCACGGTCATGAAATTTGATAGAGATCGTCATTCTTTACAACAAGAATGATGAATATGAGTTGAAAAATAGAGTTTTATCAATATTGGGTAATATGGATGAAACGATTCGATTACATGAAGAATATATAAATGAAGCTATCGCAAAAGAGTGAAATGAGGAAATTAAATGTTCGCCTTAACTTTTGATACAGTTAAAGTTGATTTTCCGGAATTCAAGGGATTTAAAGAAAATCTTCGTAATCTTTATAAGATTTGATTCTCCGGTAATTAAGGGAATTGGGATTTTCTTTGATTAAATGCGGTGAATTGCCTTGATTGCTGTGTCTGGAATTTCGCTATAAATTAGCTTCTTTCGTTTCATTATCTTCACCACTTCTATACTTACTTCCTCAATTCATACTTCCAAAGATTGTGAAAATGCTCCATCCAGTTCTTATTCTGGATATAGTCCTGACTTTTATATCTATCGTTCTTCTTTTTCATCTGTCGCCGGAAGAGTCAGTTTACTTCTACTATGCTCTTGGATTTATAGTGTTTTTATTTCTCCCGTGTCTTTATATTGTTATACGCATTGATATACACAGTTTGTAATTTTGGTGTTGTTATCGGACTTTGTATTTTCCCTTATATGTCGAAGCTTCATGCTTTTGTAAAGCAAGTAATGGTCCAGAATTCGTAGGTATGAAGTTTCGAATGAACAAAATATTCAAAGCGAAAAGGAAAGGTAATAGCACGATTTGATTTGTCAAATTACCAGAATAACCGGAAAAGACCGAATTATCAAGAAAAATATTGTCTTGATATGTTTAGAGGTTATATAGAATGTAAGAGTTATGTAACATGGTTCATGATGAGGGTATGATCTGTGAACCTTTATCACGTTCCATTAGAAACTCAGCATGACTTACTGTAATATAATCACGTTGGCCTGACGTCATTATATTATACTAACTCATGCTTCAATTCCCAACACTTCTCCAGAATTTATTCATAATTTAAACTTGAATTTTACAGAATATAGAAACTAAAACAGTTTCCTTTATGACGTAATAAAGATATCGTAAAGAGATAATTAATTGCGGACAAGAATCGTTATGAAGATATCTTCAGAGATATAGAGGATATTTATAACGAAAGATACGATGATTTTATAATCGAGGAAAATTCTTCTGTAGAAATTTAGAATGCGTAAAGAGATCTTCGGTGATTTCCTTCAGAAATCGAATCATCTAGATTCTTTGGTTATAGGTTTAGTCTTTGGGATTTGTCCACAGCTTCCTTCATGTTTTGCTCAATCCGTCTTTCAATACCAGATTTTCTTTTGAGCTTTTTCAGCACACAATTCTTTATTATCAAGCTTCTGTTCATTAAGACCATCTACGGCCTTTGCTGCTTCATCAACATTATTAGGGTTAACGAATCTGAATCGTTGGTTATAGTTCTAAGGTGTTTTCAAGAATTTTGAAGAATGTACAATGTAACATATTAATGTGAGATATAAATATTTCTCGGGTATTACCTACCCGTTAAAATATTTTCACAATTAACAGTTTGTACAAAAGAGTTTTAATTACAGTTTTTATGAAAATATACGTACATATATATTTTCCTTCAGATGTAATCATGGATTTAATGAGTTAATATAATATTAAACTCATTTGATTTGAGGTTGGAACAAGAATAAATAATTTCCAAAAACTTTTAGAAACTACATATTCTCAGCAGAGTATTTCTTCAATGTAGTTATTGAAGGTATTTCGTATGCCCGAGAGACATATTAAATTAATGTGGCTAATATGTTATGATCCAAGTTGGGTCATACCCAATAACAAACTTTCCGACACCTTATACGTATTTGATCTTAACGATTGGATCATTAAACAAATACGCGACACTTGGATTTTAGAAAATCGGGTTTCTAAAATATTATCACTTGAGATAAATTATTTGGATAATTTATATATAATTGTTTATAGGTTTAAATGATTATATTGTGTTATATTTTATAAAAGGTTTTATAAAATATATAAGTAACAAAATAATACTTAAGTTTATAACAAGTTTATAAACTTTTATAAACTTACAAGTATTATTATTAAAAGGTTATGTGTTGCAGAATTTTGAGTCTCCAAGAATGACAAACACATGCTCCTTTGTTACTTTTAATACTACACAACTCCTCATAAGCATGCCTAACACTTCCACCAAGGTTTGATTAAATTCTCTCAAGTGATACATGCATAAAACATCAAAGAAAAACTAAAACATTCAGCATTTCTGCTGCTGCTGTGCCGTGGCCTTAAGGGGTCAAAAGGAGGTTCATTTTCCTTTTTGCAAGCTAGTTTTTCAAGTGTCAATTAATCCTAACAAAAGTACTAGGTGTTGGTATCAAGTTTGGGGTATAATCTCTTGAGGTTTCATGCTTTTGAGGCTTGCATTCTCATCATATTTGTAGTTGCTGCTGTCCAGAAAATTGGGTGCAAACAAAAGGTTTTTGAGCTTGGTTAATTAGCTAGTTAAGTGTCTAAATCTTAACTAATTTAAAGGGTGTTGTTGGTGCATCAAAGGATTGATTTTACACAATTGTTCATCATCTTCATCATCACTTATTAACCTCCTAACTTGGAGAAGGTATAACCTCTAAACTACTTCTATTTGCAAGCATATTTCATGACTTGATGTCTAATTGGAATTCAAATAAATTGGTCAAATATATACACTTGTTTTCTTAATAAATCTTGCTTCCGATTGCTATAAATCTTACTAAATTGGTTTAGTGATTATGTTTACATTAAGAACATGTTGTTATATTGAATTCCAACAGTTATGAATCAATACTTCTTCATTTGTTGTTACTGGTATTCCTTGGTATCTATGGTGCGTATGATGTTGATATCCGAGGTACCGAGTGCGATGTTGAGGCGTGGGATGCGGATGTTGTTGCTGATGAAGCTGGTGATGTTTGTGGTGAAATGCCTCGTTCATATACAATATAAACAATTCACAATAGTTGATTACATCGCGAGGTAATTGACCTCTATTTGATACATTTTATAAACATTGTGTAACGGCCCGACTTTTTCGACTTGCTTTTGTGCCTTGTGTTTTTGCGAAACTGCGTATTTGTGCGTACTGTGTTACTTTATACTCTGGAAACTTGATTTACGTGGTTTACTTCCATTTATATGTTAAAACGTGCCTTAGAGTACGTAGGAGACATAACTTGATCATTGAAAGCCTTTATAACCGTTAGTGTTATTTGACGTTTCGAATAAACCGCGAACTTGCGCGCACGTTTAACTTTTGTCATAATCGGAATATTATGACTGCGAAATATTAATTATTATTTTATAATAATAATTACCTGGGTTTTTGGATGCTTAATTACGCGTAGTTATTTAATTATGCACAATAGTTAGTCTTGTTGGACTTTCTACCTTGTTGGGCTCAAGCCCACCCTACTCTAGCTAGTGACCCAATTAATTAGCCCTTGTCCATGTCATCAATCCTTGTCAAATTCCTTGCTTATAAATACTAGCCCTTGTCCATGTCATCAATCCTTGTCAAATTCCTTGCTTATAAATAATAGCCCTTGTCCATGTCATCAATCCTTGTCATATTCTTTGCTTATAAATACTAGCCCTTGTCCATGTCATCGATCCTTGTCAAATTCCTTGCTTATAAATACTAGCCATTTACCTCTCATTCAAATCACTTGCTCATTTGGTTTTCACACACACTTGTTCTTTCTTTCTTTCCTTTCTAGTATTGCTTGTAAGTATTCTTTTTCTTCTTATTTTCCTTTCATTTTCGTGGCCATCATCATCATATTATGGAGATCAAAGTTCCTTTTAGCTTTGATCTTGCTTATATCTTGTTGATTCAAGCATGAATCTTTCAAGAACATGGAAGATTCAAGCTTTCTAGCTTTGAATCTTCATCAACTTTGTAGATTCATCTTTCTTTTACTTTAATCTTGTTATTTTGTGATAAAGATTCAAACTTTTGTTTGTTATCTTCATATATCTTAAAGATCCAAGCTTTATGCTTCAAGATCTTCAAGAACACTAAAGGTTCAAGCTTTCTAGCTTTGTGACCTTATAAATTGTGTGAAAGGGATCCAAGCTCTCTAGCTTAGGGTTCCATCACCTCTTTTGACTTGGATCATGTTCATACTTGTTTGATTGATGTAAAGTTTGTAACTTTGTTTGTAAATAGGACTTGTAATTGTGTTAAGACTAAGGATATGATGTAACCTTGGTTCATCATCCATCTAAGACTCTTAAATGAGTTGTGTTACCACTTGGTCTTAACATATTGTGTATTGATGGTAGAATCTTGGTCAAAAGTGATGCTAAACCATCAACGAGTTGTACACTTGAAGCTACAAGCATCAAGGATGGGAACCGTGATGAGCATCAAGCACCAAGAACCTCACCGGAGCACTTGTCCACTGATTTTATTATCTGATCAGACTACCTGGTCTACTGGAAAGTTGATTTTCAGTTAGTTCGGTTCGAGTAGATGATTTTCCGTTTAGGCCTCGTCTTAATCCGAGTTACGGTTTAGGATTTATGGCCCTCCGAGAGTCACTACACCCTATTAATGTTGTGCTGAAATTTCTGACTTACTCGCACTTAAACCGTCGCCACGGTCAAACGAAGACGAGTTAGGTTCTGAAAATTGGTCAACAGTTAGGGGACTCATATACGGAGCCATAGCCACTGACTATGCATCTTTTCGATTTACGTAGAGGTCGCAGCAGCTGACCGAAGTCAGCCTATTGTTTCAATCTCTATTCTTGTCGAACTTACTTAGCTTTTATGATGATGAATGATGATGATGATGACACTTAAACTTATTTTATGCACTATTAGAATTTATAAAAACAACCTACTGACCTAGTAACCCTTGATTTAGGTTGACGACCTTTCGGACCGACTTACTACTTGCGTACTTTCATTACCGACTTTACCGCTTTTATCACTGTGAGTTATAGCATTCCCTTTTTACTTTAACTTATTTTGGGAACTGAGAATACATGCGGATTTTATGTTTTACATACTAGGCACGAGTACTTAAACTTATATATGTGTGGGTTATACAACGGCATAAACATTCCCTTTAGCTCGGTAACGTTTAATCATCGGTTTTTGAACCGTGAACGCGAATCTTAGATATGGATCCATAGGGTTTGACATCCCCACTCGGGCTAGTAGCGCTAGCATTTAACGAGTGTTTAATACTTCGTAAACATACGCACTTACCAAGTGTACTTTCAGGGGGTATAAACGTTAAGTTAGTTACCGAGTGCCCACGGTTGAGCATATACTTAATCATACTGATTTGAATTACTGATTTGAAACGCTTGTTTGAAGCACTGAAATCTCGTGGCCTACATTACATTACTGAATACAAACAAACTATAGCTCACCAACATTCGTGTTGACTTTTTAAGCATGTATTTCTCAGGTGTTTAGATGTTGTTGCTTCTGTTGTTAGCCTTGCTGTTCTAGTCTTGGTGTATAGACTTGCTGTTACAGACTTGCTGTGTTAGACTTCCGCTGCATTACTTAGAGATGTCTCAAACATGAAACTTTTACTTTGCATTCCCAACTTATGTTATTTTCAAAACAATAGCTTTGTAATGACCTTAGTATCATGTACTCATGTTAATGTTTCCTATTCATCTTTTGTAAAACATTATCTGTTCATGAATGCAAAATTGGTTTTCAAACAGCATATAGTGTTTGACCTTGTAATGATCCTGTTATTGATGTACCGTACACGATGATTTTGTACGGGGCGTCACAGTTGGTATCAGAGCATTGGTTGTAGGGAATTAGGTTGCATTAGTGATTCTAGGACCGACCCGAGTAGGATTCACTAATAGGACTAATCTACAACTTGCTAGTTTACTTGTTTCCGCGGAACCTGCTGCATGCTACTGTGTTATATTACTACATGTTACTGCTTACTACTACTGCATGCCACTGCTTACTTTTACTACCGTATGAACTTGCTGCATGCTACCGTTTCCTTTTACTGCTATGTAAACTCGCTGCATGCTTTTGCTTATTCTAGCTACTGCATGCTACTATCTGCTTTCGATTGCATGTTACTTCTGTTTAGTACTGTTAATATTGCCATGCTATATACTGCTATAAACGAGCTAGGTTGCTGTAGTGCCTGATTACGTGCTTGCTTCATGCCTGCTATTCGTTGCACCGACTTGGAAAAACTTACCTTTCCTAGTTCAGATGTTCTTCTGAACCCATTTCCCATACGTCTAACCCTAAGGATTAGTATTGTAATCCACCTGTTACTACTTTTCCACCGTTCCAGAGATCGAAACAATTCTTCACGCAATCTAGGAGGAGTACCCCTCGGATTACACGCCCACTAAAGTCGATCCTCGGAGGAGGAGATATTGGAGGATTTGTCGGAGTAACAGCACCCCGAGCTCACTCTAAATAGCCACGTACGACGTGTGAACATTCGAAGGTTGTTCAGTTCCTGCAAGATGGCTCGTATCTCGTACGCTTTCATGACCGTCACTTATCTCTTTCATTCTTCACCACTGCTCGACGATCTGATGACATTTCTGGATTTAGTACCCTAACACTCTTAGGCATTGGGGAAGTCGGGAGGACATCTCCTTTCACAAGGTCAGAGTGCCTTCTACTGATGCTCAACCATACCCAAAGACTTGGGAGTCGCCTCAAGACATATCGTACTACTACTTGCTACACATACAACTCGACGCGAGACCCAGATTGAATTTCTAGAAAGGAACCTAACGATGTTACCTGAACCTGAACATTTTGAAGAAATTTCAGGACATTTAGGCATTGGTGCATGACCTACGGAACTTACGCACCCACACCGAGAAACCGTGAGATTAATTATGTAGATTTTATTTTGAGATAGCATAGATAAAGCACCGTTGGATGAAATTGAGTAGAACTGAAAGTGATCACGTTACATTGACCATATGGAGTGATATTGGAATGAACGTACGATTTAGTGCAATATAATGACGCCAGGCCAGTGTAATTATATTGAAGTGAATCATGCAGAAGTCCCAATGTTACTACATAAGGAATATGAAGCGATTCAGAGGAAATTTTGGTAGAAACCACTTGAGTATACGCATTATGGTCTGATAAAGGCGGGAATAACCACTTGGTCTAGATACTGTACGAGAAGGGCCTGGACTGCAGAATTGATAACCCGAAAATTTTTATAGATATAGACACCCTGGATACTTAAGGAAAAAGTTCTCAAATAGGGAAAAAAAACTTTGGACTCACATACGATAGAGCAATCGTTATCTCAGCTATGGAGACTCGCATGGATCCTGATTTTAGTTAGGGTACGTTTCTTCACAACGATTTATCGTCTCGGAATTGTTTAATACTAGAGTGATAGAAACCTTATATCTAAGAATCCTAGTGTGATGACTAATAAGCCATTAACAATCATGAGAGTTAAGTATTCTATAGGACAAGCTAATGGTAAGTTGGCAGAGATAGAGGAGTAATTTAAGATAGTACCTTAAAAATTAACAGGTGGGTCATTTGGAGATGACCTCATGCCAACAAAACTTGGAAGTTTTATAGTAGTAGTTGGAAAGGATTAGTTACCTGCGCACAAGAAGATGTTATTTGAGAAGGTTGATAAAAATTTTCACGGCAGTATAATAAGATTTGGTTGGAATGGACCTTAAAATTAACCTAATACTCATCGAGTTAGAAAGCTTTGAGGAAATAGTTGGAACGGACTGACTTTCAAGGACGAAAGCGAAAGTTATTTATAGTAAGAAGATTATTCGTATACCTCGCGAGAATGGTGAGCCAAAAGCCATCTGGATTACTTCAACAACCCGAGATCCCACAATGGAAATGGGAAGGGATGACGATGGATTTCATTCTGAAACTACCAAAAACAGTCGGCAGTTATGACACTATCGGGGTTATCGTTGATCGCCTCACCAAATCTGCTCACTTTCTATCCATGAAAGAAACCGATACAATGGACAACGATACATAAAGGAAATTGTATCCCGTTACTTCAGCAATTCAAATTCTATACTACCCAAGAATCGTATTTGATACTCATTCTTATGCGACACTGAATCCTAACTTATTCCGAGAGAATTCTTAATCAATGATAATCATACCATCACCCTTCTTACTTCGATATTAGTCATACCAGTTCGGAATTTCCAAAATCAATGGGTAGTTAATCCCCGTCCTCATACTCTCCCTTTCGTTTCTCACTTATAAGCAACAACTTTATACTTAAGCATTTTTGGTCGAAGGACTTATGCCCTACTAATAGTCATCAACCACATTAAAATTCAACAGTTTTCATTACCTCGTAACATTTTTGCTCAAATATCACCCGAGATTTTCAAAAGTCTTTTACTCGATTCTCATCAATCTTTTTTCAACTTGTAACCTCCGAAATATGAAAATTTTGTTTGCCAAAATTTTACTTACACTATTTTACTGTGCGATCCTCTCAAAACTTAATAAAAATAAATTTATTTTATTTGCCATTCGTGCAAATTTTTGAAATCGTATACGTTATATAAAATAAAGTAAATAATTACTTCTTTTTGACAAATACATATGAAATTTTACTTTCACTTTTACAAATCAAATCTTTTATTCAAAGGATATTTTACCTTGAATGGTACGTGTTGTACATAACCCTAGTTTGCTAAGAACTTAATTTCTTTTCTTACATCGTCACCTTAAATGAATTCTATAAAATTTTCGTTGCTTGTCAATATAAAATTTTTCGTTGCTTATTCGTATCCAAGTCATCATGAAGACAGACAACTGTCGAAACTAAGAGATTCATGTGTGTGTATGTGATGAAGGCACTTACTACCACGTCATGCAGAGCCTTCGGGCATCCACAAACACTTAAACCATTCAAAATTACTGCGTTACCCCAGGGATCTTATTCTTCACACCTGTCGGAGCGATGCTCTATCTTACATAACTCAAAGTCCTGACCTATTTCAAGGAAATTCTCATCTAGCGATATTAACATCATTAGTATTCCGACTTTAATATTAGCCATAACCTGTGTGGCATTCTGCAAAGTCAAGAAGCGATTAACTTCTCATCCTCATGCTCTATCCTTCATACCTCACTTTTTAGCAACGGCTTCACACGTAAACATTTTTGGGCCAAAGACTTAAGTTCGGATAATCATCAAAACTATATTTAATTCATTAGTTTTCATTACCTAGTAACATGTCAACCGATGATTCAAAGATTTTTCACTCGACCTTTTTCAACTCGTAACCTCTGAAATACGAAAAACTATGTTTATCAAAATTTTTACACTTGATTTACACGTTGCTTATTTGTGCAGTGCTCACGAGATTTATGGACAAATGAAAGTACTAAAAACTTTTCTATCACTTACGCGATTTATAAAATCATATATGTATAAATTTACCCTTACTTATTTTGGGTTAGTACATAATAAGTTATACCTTCAAGATGATTAAAAATCGCTCCTTTATTGAGTTGTTTTAAGTCAAATAATTTTGTGCAAATGGTACTCGTAATACATACTTCTAAATTTACCAAGAACTTCATTCCATTTATGTTGTCGCATCAAACGTTTAAAGGTTCTTCAAAACTTCCTCGGTTGATTTTATTAAAGGTTTTCGTATTAGACTACACCATGTAGGGATCACACTTCTTCTCTCCCTCCGTTAGGGATGAAGCTTACTATTAAAATTCTTGTTAAAAACGCTTGAGCCACTTTGGGTGGCAGATTTATAAAAAAAAAAAAATTTGTTAGGAAGTCTTTGTACTTGAAAAATGTTCCCTTTAAGGTTAAACATGGCAAAATCGCGGGCCGATAAATCAGTTTTCTGAGGTACACTTAATGGTCACCCCATTATAGGAAGGGCACTAGGTGGGTTTCTATTCTCAATATTTCACGGCTAATCGCAACATCCTCATAAAAATCATCTCTATGAATTAGTAGGTTGAGGTACAAGGAATCGTTTTGAGATTCTTTTCACTTAGAGTAAACCGTTCTTTACGACCAAGGGTCCACGTATCTTCTTGTCCGCGCATCTCCTTAAGTATAAGGATAAATTCAGAACAAACCGCTCGAAGAGTTCACCCTGGTTCAAAGATCACACCTTTCGTGCGATTCTCTTTCGGAAATGTAAAGTAACATACTTTAGGAATCTATGAATCTTGTTATCCTCTTGGAAGGGACTGCTTAAAACATCTGTAATACGGATATGGTTACTCTACACATTCCTTTCTTCGTTGGTTGCAACTATATGTTGTTCTAGTTAATGTTAACCCTAACTTCAACATGTAACTGAAAGGATAAAGTTACATTATGGAACTGTTCTTTCATTCCATCTAAGGATAAGTTCACCTGCAGTATGGTAAACTGGGTGATATCCTTCATTGTTCGTTCAGACCGTCCTGAAGGCACTATAGATAATTATGGCTTGCATTGCATATAAGTCCGATTATTCACTTTCAGCAAAAGTTTCAATTCATATAGTCAAATGAAACGTTCTTAAATATCGAGTTCTTTATGCCTATGGTCTCTTTCCGAAATCAAGGGGTTAGTAAAATCCGTGGCTAACACTATCCAGACATCAAATCGCATGGTTATGATCACCATGTTTTCCATCCTACCTGTCAGCTTTGTATTGCGACATAAGCGCTCAATGTTTTAGATGAGTTTAGTAACATTCATGATGTATTTCATGCATCCAGCTTACTAAAGATGCCTGTAAGGCTAAAAACATCATCTTTTCTTTTGTGGATATATTCAGACAACATACTCATGTTAACCAGAAACGAAATCAATTTGTTGATCTCCTAAGAGACTTAATTAATAGCATATACCTATTCTTACTTTTATACGCCAGAGTACCTTTCAAGGTAAATAGCTCACTTTTTAGCCCACGAATCTTTCGGAACTTTGATACGCTACTTCTTATTTAAATACGGTACCATTTTTTTTTTCACTCCTCAAATTTCGGGACGAAATTTCCATTAACAGGTGGGTAATGTAACGACCCGACTTTTTCGACTTGCTTTTGTGCCTTGTGTTTTTGCGAAACTGCGTATTTGTGCGTACTGTGTTACTTTATACTCTGGAAACTTGATTTACGTGGTTTACTTCCATTTATATGTTAAAACGTGCCTTAGAGTACGTAGGAGACATAACTTGATCATTGGAAGCCTTTATAACCGTTAGTGTTATTTGACGTTTCGAATAAACCGCGAACTTGCGCGCACGTTTAACTTTTGTCATAATCGGAATATTATGACTGCGAAATATTAATTATTATTTTATAATAATAATTACCTGGGTTTTTGGATGCTTAATTACGCGTAGTTATTTAATTATGCACAATAGTTAGTCTTGTTGGACTTTCTACCTTGTTGGGCTCAAGCCCACCCTACTCTAGCTAGTGACCCAATTAATTAGCCCTTGTCCATGTCATCAATCCTTGTCAAATTCCTTGCTTATAAATACTAGCCCTTGTCCATGTCATCAATCCTTGTCAAATTCCTTGCTTATAAATAATAGCCCTTGTCCATGTCATCAATCCTTGTCATATTCTTTGCTTATAAATACTAGCCCTTGTCCATGTCATCGATCCTTGTCAAATTCCTTGCTTATAAATACTAGCCATTTACCTCTCATTCAAATCACTTGCTCATTTGGTTTTCACACACACTTGTTCTTTCTTTCTTTCCTTTCTAGTATTGCTTGTAAGTATTCTTTTTCTTCTTATTTTCCTTTCATTTTCGTGGCCATCATCATCATATTATGGAGATCAAAGTTCCTTTTAGCTTTGATCTTGCTTATATCTTGTTGATTCAAGCATGAATCTTTCAAGAACATGGAAGATTCAAGCTTTCTAGCTTTGAATCTTCATCAACTTTGTAGATTCATCTTTCTTTTACTTTAATCTTGTTATTTCGTGATAAAGATTCAAACTTTTGTTTGTTATCTTCATATATCTTAAAGATCCAAGCTTTATGCTTCAAGATCTTCAAGAACACTAAAGGTTCAAGCTTTCTAGCTTTGTGACCTTATAAATTGTGTGAAAGGGATCCAAGCTCTCTAGCTTAGGGTTCCATCACCTCTTTTGACTTGGATCATGTTCATACTTGTTTGATTGATGTAAAGTTTGTAACTTTGTTTGTAAATAGGACTTGTAATTGTGTTAAGACTAAGGATTTGATGTAACCTTGGTTCATCATCCATCTAAGACTCTTAAATGAGTTGTGTTACCACTTGGTCTTAACATATTGTGTATTGATGGTAGAATCTTGGTCAAAAGTGATGCTAAACCATCAACGAGTTGTACACTTGAAGCTACAAGCATCAAGGATGGGAACCGTGATGAGCATCAAGCACCAAGAACCTCACCGGAGCACTTGTCCACTGATTTTATTATCTGATCAGACTACCTGGGCTACTGGAAAGTTGATTTTCAGTTAGTTCGGTTCGAGTAGATGATTTTCCGTTTAGGCCTCGTCTTAATCCGAGTTACGGTTTAGGATTTATGGCCCTCCGAGAGTCACTACACCCTATTAATGTTGTGCTGAAATTTCTGACTTACTCGCACTTAAACCGTCGCCACGGTCAAACGAAGACGAGTTAGGTTCTGAAAATTGGTCAACGGTTAGGGGACTCATATACGGAGCCATAGCCACTGACTATGCATCTTTTCGATTTACGTAGAGGTCGCAGCAGCTGACCGAAGTCAGCCTATTGTTTCAATCTCTATTCTTGTCGAACTTACTTAGCTTTTATGATGATGAATGATGATGATGATGACACTTAAACTTATTTTATGCACTATTAGAATTTATAAAAACAACCTACTGACCTAGTAACCCTTGATTTAGGTTGACGACCTTTCGGACCGACTTACTACTTGCGTACTTTCATTACCGACTTTACCGCTTTTATCACTGTGAGTTATAGCATTCCCTTTTTACTTTAACTTATTTTGGGAACTGAGAATACATGCGGATTTTATGTTTTACATACTAGGCACGAGTACTTAAACTTATATATGTGTGGGTTATACAACGGCATAAACATTCCCTTTAGCTCGGTAACGTTTAATCATCGGTTTTTGAACCGTGAACGCGAATCTTAGATATGGATCCATAGGGTTTGACATCCCCACTCGGGCTAGTAGCGCTAGCACTTAACGAGTGTTTAATACTTCGTAAACATACGCACTTGCCAAGTGTACTTTCAGGGGGTATAAACGTTAAGTTAGTTACCGAGTGCCCACGGTTGAGCATATACTTAATCATACTGATTTGAATTACTGATTTGAAACGCTTGTTTGAAGCACTGAAATCTCGTGGCCTACATTACATTACTGAATACAAACAAACTATAGCTCACCAACATTCGTGTTGACTTTTTAAGCATGTATTTCTCAGGTGTTTAGATGTTGTTGCTTCTGCTGTTAGCCTTGCTGTTCTAGTCTTGGTGTATAGACTTGCTGTTACAGACTTGCTGTGTTAGACTTCCGCTGCATTACTTAGAGATGTCTCAAACATGAAACTTTTACTTTGCATTCCCAACTTATGTTATTTTCAAAACAATAGCTTTGTAATGACTTTAGTATCATGTACTCATGTTAATGTTTCCTATTCATCTTTTGTAAAACATTATCTGTTCATGAATGCAAAATTGGTTTTCAAACAGCATATAGTGTTTGACCTTGTAATGATCCTGTTATTGATGTACCGTACACGATGATTTTGTACGGGGCGTCACATATTGTATTCGTTTTTAAAAGACAAACTTTCTTTACATCGAAAGTTGACGGCAAGCATACTATTTCATAATACCTCCAACTATAATTGACTTAATAATAATCTTGATGAACTCGACGACTCGAATGCAACGTCTTTTGAAATATGTCATGAATGACTCCAAGTAATATCTCTAATATGAGCAAATGCACAGCGAAAGATTTCTTTCATACCTGAGAATAAACATGCTTTCAAGTGTCAACCAAAAGGTTGGTGAGTTCATAGGTTTATCATAAAACAATAAAATTCATCATTTTGATAGACCACAAGATTTAAATCCTGCATGGTACAAATGGGCCCGAATCCTATACCCACCTGTAATGTACATGCGATATATTTTAAATACAGTACACCTTTCTCGTGTACGAAATCATCTTTCATAAATCTTAGTAACCGTACACATATCTTGTGCACAAAAAAAACATACACATAACCTGTGTATAAGATCATTCTCTCGATACATAACATTCACGTTTCATTGCTTTCATAGCTTGGCTTGGTAACCGACCATAACATATAATGCGCACAATAATATTCCCAAAATAGAATATCTCATTTGTATAATAATCATATAAACTTCGAAGTACTAAACACCACGCCCACTAGCCCTTCCGTCTAGTGAACATTCTGGGTGGGGGTGTTAAACCTGGTAGCTATCTTTAGGATTCGCGTGAATTAGGCATGCACTAATTCTCAAAATTAGTGATGTTCCCTAATTCTTAGGTTACCAAGCAATAATAATCAGGGGAAAAATATTCATATCAATTGTGGCAATTATCACGTCCACATAATTCAATGGTGGCAATTATCACATCCACATAATTCATTCGAGGAATGTTTTGCTTGTGTCTATCTCGTCAAACATTTATAAAAGCATTTCATGTATTCGCAGTTAAAAATGTATTTCAAAAGTATTTAATAAAGCATTTGTGAAAGTAGCGCATGTATTCTCAGTCCCAAAAATGTAAAGATTAATAGGGAATCAAATGAACTCACCATACTGTATTTTGTAGTAAAAATACATATTACAAAACTGAACAATGCAGGGTTGGCCTCAGATTCACGAACCTATATCATTTGTATATATATATATATATATATATATATATATATATATATATATATATATATATATATATATATATATATATATATATATATATATTAAAACATATATTTGTAATTGAACAATTTCATATTTATATCTTTTTTACCTTTTATATATATATATATATATATATATATATATATATATATATATATATTCAATTTGTGTATATATTCAAATTTCTTATTATTTATATAGTTACATTAATATATATATATATATATATATATATATATGATTAGTATTATATAAAATAGATAGATATTAATTTGTTATATATGTATATTTATGTAAAAGTCATTAATATCATTAGTACATACTTATATGTATCGTTACTTAAAATGTTTTTATATACATAATGTTTATTTAGTAAAATAATATTAATAATAGTAATGAAAATTGTATCTGATTATAATGATAATATCAATAATAACAATACTAATAATAATAATATTTATAGCAAATTTTATTACTAATAATAGTTAGGATAATAATTTTTAATAATATAATAATAATGATACTCATATTATTAATATTACTACCTATAATTATCTAATTATATTGATCATAATGATATTGACAATAATAATACATGATGATAATACTAATAAATTTAGAATGATAATAATACTAATATTTATGAAAATAATAGTAACTTATATTATTTGCATAACAATAATAATAATATTCATAATTGTATCTAATATTATCATAATAAATGATAATTCTTATAAATACACCTATGTTAATATTAATACTAGTAGTAATTATAATACATGTAATAATAACAATAATTAATAAGTACAAAAATAATAATAATAACAATAATAATAATAATTAATCATAATAATAATAATAAAAGTAAAGTGTATACCCTTTGTATTCTTTATGTAAAAAGAAATGTTGCAGACGGGACTTGAACCCGCGACCTCCGGCTCACTCCCATACACAGTGAACCATTTGGGCTGTTGCCCACTTTCTGATTTATAATGCCCCTTAAATAGATTTAACCCGTAATTAATTATTTGTCTGTTTTCTTCTCTATCAGTTATGAACGACACCATCGATTCATCAACCAACAATTCAAGTTCCCATTTTAATTGCGGTTTTAAAATAGAAACAAAAACATTTAACATGTAAATTATTTAGCAAACTGTGACGACCCGGAAATTTCTGACCAAATTTAAACTTAACCTTTATATGTTTCCGACACGATAAGCAGAATTTGTAATGTTGAATCTCAAAAAGTTTGGAACTACATTCATGTAATCAATTACCCTTTGACCGTGTTTGACGATTCATGAACAATTATGTGTATATAGATATGTATATATAATATATAATATTAACTGAAAACATTAACAAAGTATTAGATATATAATATTTTACATGAACGTATTTGTTTCGATATATTTATTGACAGAATTAAGAGATAATATCAAATGATTGAATTATCAGATACATTATGATATGATTACGGGCCAATGTTATGAGGTCCATTGTGATTTAAGAAATCTATTCTTTTTGACAATATTCGGAAAATGGTAAAGTGATCTATAAGTAAGAACGTGGAGTGTAAATAACTTAGATGTTGGATATCGACAAGTTAAGTAACTCGACATTTTTCATTAAGATAATTTCATACGTTTATTAAACCTTTGGACTTTATCCCATGCTTCACCAACAGACTGTAATTTAAAAACTTGAAACCTATTATGAATATATATAATTCTACTTTTCTAAAATGTTTTATGATATAACGATTTCCATTATTTTAACCTTTTAACAAAATGATTCTTAACTATATTTAGTTTTGGAAAACAAAATTATCATATTTATTTGATTTAGTTTCAAAAGTACAAAAAACGTTTTCAGTTTAAAAAGAACTTTATTATTAAAATGTATATATCTTTTATAAATATTTAGAACTACTTTTGACAACTCATTACTTAACTAGTATGATAAAGATAATGATATTTATATTTTATTTTATTAAATATATATAACGATTTAAATTAATATTATATATATTTATACGCGTATTATACGTATATAGTTTTATACTTTTACTATACTTTAACTTTACCTTTACTTTACTTTTACTTTACCTTTACTTTAACTTTAATAATTCATACTTTAATAATTCACTTTAATAATTCATACTTTAATAATTCACTTTAATAATTCATACTTTAATAATTCACTTTAATAATTTACTTTAATAATTCATACTTTAATAATTCACTTTAATAATTCACTTTAATAATTCATACTTTAATAATTCACTTTAATAATTCACTTTAATAATTCATACTTTAATAATTCACTTTAATAATTCACTTTAATAATTCATACTTTAATAATTCACTTTAATAATTTACTTTAATAATTCATACTTTAATAATTCAAAAATCTATTATAAATAGAATTGAATAGGTTTCATTATTTCATAGAAACTTGAAAATATATTTCTCTAAACTCTCTCAATCGAATTACATATATATATTTTCTTTGTATTATTTTATGATATTATTAGTATACATAAAATACTACGACGGAGTTATACTCAGACGATTTCAAAATAAGTTTTCAAACGGGATAAAGCTAAGGAAATTATGGGTTATTGCTATGGAGGTTATGGGTATTTGTAACGTCCTCCCAATAAGGTCTGGAAGAAACGTTACTAATATCAAATAAACCAACATATTATAATACGAGAACAATACTAAATGAGAAAATTTAACTTTATTGAGTACGCAGCGGAAAATGAAATGTCGTTACAATAATGGAAATAACGATAAAGTAATTGTTCATATGCAGAAGTAATAAATGCGATATCTCTTGATCCTAAGTCCAAGTAGCATCACATAAGTAGTAGATAAGAAAGCTTGAATCAAACAGCACCTGAGACAAAACATGCTAAAGTGTCAACCAAAAAGGTTGAGTGAAGTTCATAGGTTTAACAAAAGTAGTTATCGTTGTTTTTAGACCACAAGATTTAGTTGTAAAGTTGATCTCCCGCAGGATCAAAAAGTAGATCTCGCAGATCCAAAAGTAGTACTGATTCGTGATATTTTAGACTAAACGTTTGTTTTGTTGCCCCGATGATAAGTTGGCAGTACCTTATCACCATGTTTAAATCATTATTAAGTAATACAAAGACATCACGGTCAAATGTATCAGGGACGTTACTCCCGATAGGCCTACCCCCAATAATTAAGAATGCCTTATCCTGAAAGCAATTAAAAAATATCACTGTGAGGTCTTAGTAGCATAAGCTAGTCATAGTACAGTTTAGGTTCGTACTTGTGTCTAAGTTGTTTAAAGTATAAAAGCAGCATGTGTCTCACCCCAGTAAGTATAAAAAGTGCTATAGCAATAAGAGTGGGGCTATGAAAGTCACCTTAGTAAGTAGAGAGAGAGTTATTCCTCGGAATAGAGAGTTGAACGAGTGAGCAGGAAAGTCAACCTATTGACATTTAAGAGTAGTTAAGTGTTTTGCCCATGTTTAAGTTTAAGTATGTGTTTAAGTATAGTTTGTTTTACTAAGTTTCTATTCCTAGTAAGTTACTATTTTTATAAAGTTTCCATTTTTAGAAAGTTTCTTATTTTACTAAGTTTCTATGACTAGAGAGTTTCTACTTTTATGAGTGTTTTTCATTTTAGGATACTTGCTGTATTAGATAAGCTTCCAATCACCCCTTTCCCTTCGAATGGCTAATTTAGATCTAGGGGCTTGAGCCATAGGACCCTTTAAATCGGAAATCCAAACCCTCTGCCTAGAATCTCGTAGAAACCATTCGTCAAGAAAGTTCGAAGATCTATACATCTCTAATACATATCCCAAAATGTTTTTGTGCTACAATATAAGTAGTAGGTTATAGGTGCTAGTAATAGTAATAGTGTATACATGTTAAGTACTAGTATAAGTAGTATTAGGGTTTAAGGTTTTAATATGTATATGTATATATAATTCGTATATATACATAAAAATATTTTTTTTACATGTATATATGTATATATAAATCTAGGAGTGTTTATGTATATACTTATGAATAACAAGTTTATAATATGAATATGAATTAACAAAGATTAAAGTTTATGTAAATAGTTTAGGGTTTATGTTATACCTTTGAAGATTCAAGATAATTAACAAAGAAAAGATGAACACGATGAAGATGGAAGCCTTAAAAATCTTGAAGAACTCCTTGAAGATTCTTGAAGAACACGAAGAACAAGCTTGAAGATCCGAATACCACAAGAGAGGGAGAGGGAGAGATTATTTTTGAGAGAGGATTTTGGTGTGATTTGTGAATGAGAAACTAGGAGTCTAGGAGTGTTTATATAGTGCAAGTATTAGAGTGTTAGTCAACATAAGGATGTTCTAATTAATGATTTTATTTTGTTTTATAATTTTTAGTCAACAAAAGGTGGTACTAGTTTATAATTAGTCAACATAAGGATGTACTAGTTTATACTTTATTTTTAGTCAACATAAGGATGTAATTGTTTAAGATTCTTTAGTCTCATTATTATTATTATTATTATTATTATTATTATTATTATTATTATTATTATTATTATTATTATTATTATTATTATTATTATTATTATTATTATTATTATTATTATTATTATTAGTATTATTATTATGTTTATTATTATTTTTACATTTACTACATGATAAGTATTATTTTCTTTTTACTAATTCATGACTTGTATTTATTTTTATTTAGTTCCCAATTGTTTTATTATTTATATAAATGTCACTTTTTATTTATTACTTATAGATTAATAGTTATAAATAATATTATTGAAATGCATAAATTTTAATTAGCAGTGAGTGTCGAATAAAAGTTTATTATTTGGTCAACGTTAAATTGATTGTGTATATAACAACCCTTAAATAATTAATACGTATAGTCAGACAGTAAACCCTAGGGTCATTTCAGTAATTTCAGAAGTCAAAAAGTGAGGGTTGTTATAGTACCTCCCCGTTAATAAAAACTTCGTCCCGAAGTTTTAGGTAGACTTCTCGGATGCATCAGCAGTTGAGAAGAGATGGGGATATTTCCGTTTCATATGGTCTTTGCGTTCCCAGGTATATTCGGGGCCTCTACGCGAATTCCAACAGACTTTAATGATAGGTATGTTGCTTTTACGCGTTTGTTTGACCTCTCCTTCAATGATTTCTATAGGTTCTTCAACGAAGTGCATTTTATCATTAATGCGAAGATCATTCAAAATGATGATGTTATACAAGTCATTTCAATAAATTGGATACATGAAATGTGTTATGAATGGTATTGAGCTCATTTAAAACCTTGAGCATTTTATGCCACAATATTAGGGCAGACAAACAGAGAGGAGTTCGTGAAAATCACAGTCATGAAATTTGATAGAGATCTTCATTGTTTACAACAAGAATATTTTAATGATGAATATAAGTTGAAAAATAAAGTTTTATCACTATTGAATAATATGGATAAAACGATTCGTTTATAGGAAGAGTATAAACGAAGCTATCATAAAAGAGTGAAATGAGAAAATTAAATGTTCGCCTTAACTTTTGACGTAGTCACGATTGATTTCCGGAATTTAAGGAATTAAAGGAAATCTTCGTAATCTATAAGATTTGATTCTCCGGTATTTACGAAATTTTGAGATTTGTTTGATTAAATGCGGTGATTTGCCTCGATTGATGTGTTTGGAATTTTGCTATAAATTAGCTTCTTCCGTTTCATTATCTTCACCACTTCTATACTTTCTTTCTCAATTCAAACTTCCAAAAGATTAAGAAAATGCTAAATCCAGTTCTGATCCTGGTTATTATATTGACCATCTATGCAGTCATTCTTCTTTTTCTTTAACCGCCAGAGGAATCTATTTACTTCTTCTATGCTCTTGGGGTTATAGTGTTTTTAATTATCCCGTGTCTTTATATTGCTATACGCATTGATATACACGGTTTGTAATTTCGGAGTCGTTATCGGGCTTTATATTTTCCCTTATATGTCGGAGCTTTATGTTTTTGTTTCTTCTTCCCGACTTCAAGTCAAGCGAGTAATGGTCCAGAATTCATAGGTATGAAGTTTTGAATGATCGTAATATATAAAGTAGAAAGGAAAGGTAATAGCACGATTTGATTTGTCATATTACCAGAATATCCGAAAAAGACCGAATCATCAAGAAAAATATTTTCTTGATATGTTTAGAGGTTAAATAGAATATAAGAGTCGTGTAACATGGCAAATGATGATTATAAAATCTATGAATCATCATCTTCCATTAAAAACTGAGCATGACTTACTGTAATATAATCACGTTGGCCTGACGTCATTATATTATATTAACTCATGCTTCAATTCCCAATCACTTCTTCAAAGCATTTATAATTTAAACTCGAATTTTACAGAATATAGAAACTAAAACAGTTTCCTTTATAAAGATATCGCAAAGAGATACTTAATTGCGGACATGAATCGTTATGAAGATATCTTCCGAAATATAGAGGATATTTATGATGATATTTTGGAATTTCTAAGTTCGAAAGTTGATGAAGAAAAATTTCCCGCAAGCTTTTAACATGACTTTGGAGCAAGATATTTTCTAAAGATTTCACCGGATTCAGAATTTCCTGGATTCTTTGAATATAGGGTTTGGCCCTTGTGTTTGTCCTTGGTCTCCTCCATGGTTAGCTCAATCCGTTTTTCAGTTCCAAATTTTCTTTTGGGCTTTTCCAACGTACCATTCTTTATTATCAAACTGTTAGCCCTTAAGAACATTTATATCATTTGCTGCTTCGTCAGCATTCTCAAGGTTAACGAATCTGAATCATTGATTGACAACCCGAGATGGTTTCAAGAAATTTTATTTTTAGATGATTAAACGCTGATTGTAATCGTCAATGGATCTAATGGTTGACGAATAGGCGTTGTTGATTTCAAAAGTAATGAATGATAATTTTGGTGGTTTGATGTGATAATTCATCATAGAATACGAATGAATATAATTCATGAATGTAGTGATCTTTAGGAAGATAACATCTGCTATAGCTTTACTTGAATTCTGATATGTCAAATTCAGAATATGTAATTTGATTTGAATGAAAATGGTTGTTCTTTGGTGCGCGGATACATATGTGGATGTAAGTAGTATAGTTACTGATTATTGAATCAGAATTTGAAGAATGTATAATGTAACATATTAATGTGAGATATAAATATTTCTCGGGTATTACCTACCCATTAAAATATTTTCACAATTAACAGTTTGTACAAAAGAGAAGATATACGTTCATATATGTATTCTTCAGATATAATATAGATTTAATGAGTTAATATAATATTAAAGTCATTTGATTTGCGGTTGAAACGAGAATAAATAATCTCCAAAACCTTAGAGATTTCATAATTGTCGCGAAATATTTCGCTAATGAAGTTATGAATCAATACTTCATCGTTCATTGTTATTGATATACCTCAGTATATGATGTTGGTGCTCGTGGAATTCTTGTGAAATTCATAAGGCACGAATGATGTTTTCTAGAAAGTTTCGAGTACATCGAAAATGAAAGTATACAATCAATCATGTATTTGAGTAATACACTTGGTTTATTATGAAATAGATTTTATTGTGTTGAAGCAGTGATTAACGATTGTTAAGTCATTAACGAAGGATGTACATCATAGCATATTAATGATATGAATTAATCAAGTAGTACATACTAGTTAAGATTCACACGTAATAGCTTAGTATGAAAAGATTTATTATTGTTCCAATCCATATATATAAAGTATACATATGTAATTCTTCAGGAAGAATGAGTCAATACATCTTAACTCATTATTACTAATATTCCTTGGTATCTATGGGGCGTATGATGTTGATGTTTGAGGTACTGAGTGTGATGTTGAGGCGTGGAATGCGGATGTTTTCGTTGGTGAAGCTGGTGATGTTGGTGGTGATGCCGATGGTACTGGTGGTACTGGTTATGCTGCTGGTGCTGCTGCTGGTGTTCGTAGGTTTCGCACCATATTCTCCAGAGCCACTACTCGAGCGCGAAGCTCGTTGACTTCTTCTATTATTCCGGGATGATTGGCGGTTCGGACAAGTGGATGAATAAGATCTAAAATTTTAGATATTATATATTCGTGACTGGATATCCTGGAAATGAGGGTGAAAATAGTGTTCCGAACGGGTTCGTCAGTAAGTGCTTCAGGTTCTTCACCAAGAGGTGAATTCGGTTGGTGGAAGGGATCACCTTCTTCTTGTCTCCATTGATTAAGTTTACTACGAACCCATCCCCAATTCATCCAAAATAGATGATGGCTGATTGGTTGGTTCATTCCGGTTACGCTGCCATTGGAGCTCGAAGAGTTCGAGGAATCCATATTATGTGTTTGGAATTAGGGTTTTTGATATGAGATTAGTTTTGAATACTGGATGATATATTCGTCTCCTCGAATACGTGTATATAGCAAAAAGATTTCCGTAATTTATGGAGGGAATTTAGGAAAAGTGTTAGACAAAATCTATTAGGATAGATACGATAAGATATAATAAGATATGATGTGTCTTTACTTTAATAATGGCAGTATGACGTGTCGAGATCATAAAGTGATAAGTATGTAATCTAATAATCTTTTGATTAAAGACTTTCAATTCGTATACTGTGATAACCCAATGACATTTTTCAATTCGCAAACCGATGCATAAAGGCATAAGGCATATAGGTACGTGATATAACAGAGAGTTATATACGTTTGAGTGTGAGTAGTAACAATTATAAGAATTTCAAAATCATGGATAATATTTCATGTAATACATATGTAATACACATAACCATGATAGATGACTTATGAATGTCAAGAATTTCTGAAATCATTGTGTCGCATTTAGATGCGGTGGTGTAATTGGATAGTACTCAGGAAAGTGAGCAGAGTTCTTAGATTAGCTCGGCATTCTAAGATAAGTAAAGTTTCTAAAGTATAGTGTTGCATTTAACAGTTAAAGGCAACAATTAAAGGCACTATGGTCAAGGAAAGTTGTAGTCCTACATTAGGAAAGAGACTTTGATTAGAATCTTTAAGTCAAGTTTGGTAAAGCATGATTTTTAAGATTATAAGGCAATTCTAAATGCTTTAAGTCTAAGGCAGGAAAGGTTATAGTTTCCTAGATTGCTAAGGCACCCTAGCTAGCAAGTAAGGCACACATAAAAATGCAATCCTGGTTCTCTATAACAGCCTGGTTATGCTCTGATACCAATCTGTAACATCCTCCCAATAGGGTCTGGAAGAAACGTTACTAATATCAAATAAACCAACATATTATAATACGAGAACAATACTAAATGAGAAAATTTAACTTTATTGAGTACGCAGCGGAAAATGAAATGTCGTTACAATAATGGAAATAACGATAAAGTAATTGTTCATATGCAGAAGTAATAAATGCGATATCTCTTGATCCTAAGTCCAAGTAGCATCACATAAGTAGTAGATAAGAAAGCTTGAATCAAACAGCACCTGAGATAAAACATACTAAAGTGTCAACCAAAAAGGTTGAGTGAAGTTCATAGGTTTAACAAAAGTAGTTATCGTTGTTTTTAGACCACAAGATTTAGTTGTAAAGTTGATCTCCCGCAGGATCAAAAAGTAGATCTCGCAGATCCAAAAGTAGTACTGATTCGTGATATTTTAGACTAAACGTTTGTTTTGTTGCCCCGATGATAAGTTGGCAGTACCTTATCACCATGTTTAAATCATTATTAAGTAATACAAAGACATCACGGTCAAATGTATCAGGGACGTTACTCCCGATAGGCCTACCCCCAATAATTAAGAATGCCTTATCCTGAAAGCAATTAAAAAATATCACTGTGGGGTCTTAGTAGCATAAGCTAGTCATAGTACAGTTTAGGTTCGTACTTGTGTCTAAGTTGTTTAAAGTATAAAAGCAGCATGTGTCTCACCCCAGTAAGTATAAAAAGTGCTATAGCAATAAGAGTGGGGCTATGAAAGTCACCTTAGTAAGTAGAGAGAGAGTTATTCCTCGGAATAAAGAGTTGAACGAGTGAGCAGGAAAGTCAACCTATTGACATTTAAGAGTAGTTAAGTGTTTTGCCCATGTTTAAGTTTAAGTATGTGTTTAAGTATAGTTTATTTTACTAAGTTTCTATTCCTAGTAAGTTACTATTGTTATAAAGTTTCCATTTTTAGAAAGTTTCTTATTTTACTAAGTTTCTATGACTAGAGAGTTTCTACTTTTATGAGTGTTTTTCATTTTAGGATACTTGCCGTATTAGATAAGCTTCCAATCACCCCTTTCCCTTCGAATGGCTAATTTAGATCTAGGGGCTTGAGCCATAGGACCCTTTAAATCGGAAATCCAAACCCTCTGCCTAGAATCTCGTAGAAACCATTCGTCAAGAAAGTTCGAAGATCTATACATCTCTAATACATATCCCAAAATGTTTTTGTGCTACAATATAAGTAGTAGGTTATAGGTGCTAGTAATAGTAATAGTGTATACATGTTAAGTACTAGTATAAGTAGTATTAGGGTTTAAGGTTTTAATATGTATATGTATATATAATTCGTATATATACATAAAAATATTTTTTTTACATGTATATATGTATATATAAATCTAGGAGTGTTTATGTATATACTTATGAATAACAAGTTTATAATATGAATATGAATTAACAAAGATTAAAGTTTATGTAAATAGTTTAGGGTTTATGTTATACCTTTGAAGATTCAAGATAATTAACAAAGAAAAGATGAACACGATAAAGATGGAAGCCTTAAAAATCTTGAAGAACTCCTTAAAGATTCTTGAAGAACACGAAGAACAAGCTTGAAGATCCGAATACCACAAGAGAGGGAGAGGGAGAGATTGTTTTTGAGAGAGGATTTTGGTGTGATTTGTGAATGAGAAACTAGGAGTCTAGGAGTGTTTATATAGTGCAAGTATTAGAGTGTTAGTCAACATAAGGATGTTCTAATTAATGATTTTATTTTGTTTTATAATTTTTAGTCAACAAAAGGTGGTACTAGTTTATAATTAGTCAACATAAGGATGTACTAGTTTATACTTTATTTTTAGTCAACATAAGGATGTAATTGTTTAAGATTCTTTAGTCTCATTATTATTATTATTATTATTATTATTATTATTATTATTATTATTATTATTATTATTATTATTATTATTATTATTATTATTATTATTATTATTATTATTATGTTTATTATTATTTTTACATTTACTACATGATAAGTATTATTTTCTTTTTACTAATTCATGACTTGTATTTATTTTTATTTAGTTCCCAATTGTTTTATTATTTATATAAATGTCACTTTTTATTTATTACTTATAGATTAATAGTTATAAATAATATTATTGAAATGCATAAATTTTAATTAGCAGTGAGTGTCGAATAAAAGTTTATTATTTGGTCAACGTTAAATTGATTGTGTATATAACAACCCTTAAATAATTAATACGTATAGTCAGACAGTAAACCCTAGGGTCATTTCAGTAATTTCAGAAGTCAAAAAGTGAGGGTTGTTATAGTATTGATCGAGAGTATTGCTCGTGAGTCAAACTAGTGTTTATCATCTCCGTTGCGTCTACGTACTTTTCCTGCAATATTGAATCTCAATATTGATACGTTCGTGAATCCAAGGCCAACATTGCACTTGTTCAATGATGTCATATGTATTTTTACTACAAAATACAGTATTGTGAGTTTCATTACTCCCTTTTTATATATTTTTGGGCTGAGAATACATGCGCTGTTTTATAAATATTTTACGAAATAGGCACAAGTACTAAAACTAATTCTATGTGGGTTTAAACCAGAAATATACCCTTAGCTTGGTAACATTAAACTACTTGTCTATGTACGGTAGGCGCGAATCCTAAAGATAGATCTATTGGGCCTGACAAACCCCATCCTGACTATGGGATGCTTTAGTACTTCGAGGTTTATATAACACACCTGATTAGGTGTACTTTCAGAGGGTAAAACATGAACGTTAAGGCTTGTTACCGGGTGCCTATAACTTATAGAATAATTTTATACACTTGCGAGTGTACATTTATTTATAAACGGAAATCTTGTGGTCTATTAATATATTGAAATGATTGTTATGATAAACCTATGAACTCACCAACCTTTTGGTTGACACTTTAAAGCATGTTTATTCTCAGGTATTAAAGAAATCTTCCGCTGTGCATTAGCTCATTTTAAGGATATTACTTGGAGTCATTCATGGCATATTTTGAAAGACGTTGTATTCAAGTCATTGAGTTCATCAAGATTATTATTAAGTCAATTATAGTTGGATGTATTATGAAATGGTGTGCATACCGTCAACTTTCGTTGTAAAGAAAGTTTGTCTTTTAAAAACGAATGCAATGTTTGTAAAATGTATCATATAGAGGTCAAATACCTCGCGATGTAATCAACTATTGTGAATCGTTTATAATGTATATGAACGGGTCCTTTCAGTTGGTATCAGAGCGGTGGTCTTAGCGAACCAGGTCTTGCATTAGTGTGTCTAACTGATAGTTGTTAAGATGCATTAGTGAGTCTGGACTTCGACCGTGTCTGCATGTCAAAAGTTTTGTTTATCATTTTTAGTCAGAAATCATCTACTTACCATCCTTAGGAAATTACCTGCTTATCATTCTTAGTCTAAACACGTCTTGCTGCATTGATTGCATGAATAGTGTATAGACAAAATTCATATCTTAGCGTATCTGCAAAATCATATCTTATCGTATCTATTACCGTAAACTTTGCCTGACATATTCCGTAAATTCCTCCGTAATCTATGAAATCTTTTGATCTATATATATAGATATTCTATGTAGTTAGAATATCACCCGATAGCTGGAAAATCATTTCGTATCGAAAAATCCTTTATCAAATCGTACGAAATGGAATTCGTCATCAGTTCAAGTTCCTCGGATTCCGAAATGGAATCCCACTCAAGCTCCGAAAGCAGTGTGACTGGAATGGATCAACCAATCAGCCATCATCTATTCTGGATGAATTGGGGATGGGTTCGTAGCCTCATTAATCATTGGAGATAAGAAAAAGGCGATCCTTTCCATCCACCACATTGCCCTCTTGGTAATGAACCTAAAGCACTTACCGGCGAACCTGTCCGAAACACCATTTTCTCTCTCATTTCCAGAGTATCTCGTCATGATTATATACTACACCAAATTCTAGATCTTATTTATCTGCTCGTCCGAACCGACAATCACCCCGGTGTAATAGAAGAAGTCAACGAGCTTCGCGCTCGGGTAGTGGCTTTGGAGAATATGGTGCAAAGGTTACAAACACCAGCAGCAGCACCAGCAACATAACCAGTACCACCATCAACAACATCAAAAGTACCATTACCACCACCAACAACAACCGCATCGCAAACCTCAACTTCACAATCTGTCCCATGAGCATCGACGTCGTACGCCCTGTAGATACTAAGGAATACCACAACGATGAAGTATTGATTCATAACTTCATTGGGAAAACATTCTACGACGATTATGTAATTTCTAAAGTTTAGAAATTATCTATCATAGCCTTAACCATAAATCAAGTGTGAGTTTAATTTAATATTAACTCATTAAATCTATATTACATCTGAAGAAATATACACATATATTTTCATAAAGACTGTAATAAAATTCTTTTGTACAAAATATTAATTGTGACATTTTTTTTAACGGGTAGGTAATACCCGAGAGATATATAAATTCACAATTAATATGTTACATTCTTCGAATCTGATTCAGCAAATCATCCATTATACTCTCTACTTTCACAACAATATACATTCTTTTATAGAAATCAAAACAACCATACTCATTCAAAAATCTAATTACATATTCTGATTTTGAAATCGCCGAATTCAATTCAAGTTATAACCGATATCATCACTCTTAGATTCTTACATCTTTCAAAGCTATACTTTAACTTCAAAACTGTGTTAGAACATCGTATGTATATTAACGATTATAATCTGTGTTCAAGCCCTTCGAAATACCTGAAGACACTTCAAATAATGAACAATCGAGATGATGATCCAACCACATGTTATCCACAGTTACGTACCTGAAAAACTCTTGAAACCAAAGTCATAATTTAACATGTATCCATGTCAGACCTTTTGGCATTTACTAGCTAAAATAACTTTTCAATCCCTTCTAAAAATAGACGATTTTGTCACAGCTCCAGCAAACCAACTTCAATTGTTCATTCGAATAAGCCTTATTATAATGATTACCCCTTCATCATTATTACCGGGGAACCTTTCATATCTCGCCACATTAGCAGTAAACTTATTAACAACTTCATTGATCTTTGACTTTCCGAAAAATCTTTATATTTATCAAAATCCCATCATTTACTCATCTGCATCTTGTAACGAGAATTGCCATACTAATCATCAGAAATTAGCAATCAGTATTTTGAAATCTCGCAGCATGTCTACGCCAACAATTATATGTGTCTATCTTCTGGACTTATATACTTTGAATGTGAAGTTTCTGAAAAACACCTTAAACTGCGAACTAGTTCTCGAAATACTGATGAAGCAGCAAAAACTATAAACGACCTTAACAGTAAAAAGTTTGATGATAAAGAGTAGTGTGTTGGCAAAGCTCAGAAAAAGAGAAGATTTGGTACTGAAAAATACGGATTGAGCAAACCATGAAGAAGGCTGTGGATAAATCACAAGGACGAAATCTACCTTTAAAGAATTCAAATGATTCCGTGTCTGCTGAAGTCATTATCGAATACCTTGCTCCTGACTCTAAACCCTTACGGACAATATTCTTCATCATCCTCTGATATTAGAAATTTTAAGATATCATCGTATCTTTCATTATAAATATCCTCCATATTTCTGAAGATATTTCCATAATTATTCTTATCTGAAATCATTTACCTCTTCGTGATATCTGTATTACATCATAAAAGAAACTATTTTAGTTTCTAAATTCTGAAACTTTCGAATTTAAAATAGGAATATTTTTGAAGTAGTGTTGGGAACTGAAGCATGAACTAGTATAATATAATGACACTTGATCACCGTGATTATATTACAGTAAGTCATGCTGAGTTTCTAATGGAACGTGATGATTCACATAACATACCGTCATCATGTGCCATTTACACGACTCTTACATTCTACCAAATCTCCAAACATATTAAGAACATATCTTCTTGATAGTTCTATCTTTCCAGATATTCTGGTAATTTGCCAAATCAAGATCGTACCATTATGATTTCCTTCTTAAAACATTAACTATGTTCATCCAAAACTTCATACCTACTAATTTTGGACCATTATTCGCTTGACTTAAAGCCGAGAAGAGACAACAAAAGTATGAAACTCCAAAATGTAAGGGAGAATATAAAGTCCAATAACAACACATAAATTACAAACCGTGTATATCAATGTTTATCGCAACATAAAGACACGGAAGAATTAAAAACACTATAACCCCAAGGGCGAAGTAGAAGAAAACAGATTCCTCCGGTGGAAGTTGGAAAAGGAGAATGATTGTTGCTATAGTAAGGATAAGGACAAGTATTAGAAATGGATTAAGCATTTTCGCAATCTTTTGAAATTGGAATTGAGTATAGAGGTGCTAAAAACTAATGGAATGGAAAAGGTAAATATATAAGGGAAATATCAGACGTAGTAATCGGGACAGATCATCGCGTTTAATTAAAGAGATCCTAATTTACTTAAATCTCGAAGAAACAGATCTTATAGATTTCCAAGTTTTTTTTTTTTGAATCCCTTGAATTCCGGAATTCAACCATGACTACGTCAAAAATTATGACGAAACTTATTTTCCTCATTCCACTATTTTGTGATAGCTTCACTCATACGCTTCGAGTAATTGGATCATTTTATCCATATTACTCTATGGTAATAAAATCCTATCTATCAACACATATCCGTCATGAAAACATTTTTATGGTTAGCCATGATGACCTCGATCAAATTTCGGGACGAAATTTCTCTAACGGGTAGGTACTGTGACGACCCGGAAATTTCTGACCAAATTTAAACTTAACCTTTATATGTTTCTGACACGATAAGCAGAATTTGTAATGTTGAATCTCAAAAAGTTTGAAACTACATTCATGTAATCAATTACCCTTTAACCGTGTTCGACGATTCACGAACAATTATGTGTATATAGATATGTATATATAATATATAATATTAACTGAAAACATTAACAAAGTATTAGATATATGATACTTTACATGAACGTATTTGTTTCGATATATTTATCGACAGAATTAAGAGATAATATCAAATGATTGAATTATCAGATACATTATGATATGATTACGGGCCAATGTTATGAGGTCCATTGTGATTTAAGAAATCTATTCTTTTTGACAATATTCGGAAAATGGTAAAGTGATCTATAAGTAAGAACGTGAAGTGTAAATAACTTAGATGTTGGATATCGACAAGTTAAGTAACTCGATATTTTTCATTAAGATAATTTCATACGTTTATTAAACCTTTGGACTTTATCCCATGCTTCACCAACATACTGTAATTTAAAAACTTGAAACCTATTATGAATATATATAATTCTACTTTTCTAAAATGTTTTATGATATAACGATTTCCATTATTTTAACCTTTTAACAAAATGATTCTTAACTATATTTAGTTTGGGAAAACAAAATTATCATATTTATTTGATTTAGTTTCAAAAGTACAAAAAATGTTTTCAGTTTAAAAAGAACTTTATTATTAAAATGTATATCTTTTATAAATATCTAGAACCACTTTTGACAACTCATTACTTAACCAGTATGATAAAGATAACGATATTTATATTTTATTTTATTAAATATATATAACGATTTAAATTAATATTATATATATTTATACGCGTATTATACGTATATAATTTTATACTTTTACTATACTTTAACTTTACCTTTACTTTACTTTTAATTTTACTTTACTTTAACTTTAATAATTCATACTTTAATAATTCACTTTAATAATTCATACTTTAATAATTCACTTTAATAATTCATACTTTAATAATTCACTTTAATAATTCATACTTTAATAATTTACTTTAATAATTCATACTTTAATAATTCATACTTTAATAATTCACTTTAATAATTCATACTTTAATAATTCACTTTAATAATTCATACTTTAATAATTCACTTTAATAATTCACTTTAATAATTCATACTTTAATAATTCAAAAATTTATTATAAATAGATTTGAATAGGTTTCATTATTTCATAGAAACTTGAAAATATATTTCTCTAAACTCTCTCAATCGAATTACATATATATATATTTTCTTTGTATTATTTCATGATATTATTAGTATACATAAAATACTACGACAGAGTTATACTCAGACGATTTCAAAATAAGTTTTCAAACGGGATAAAGCTAAGGAAATTATGGGTTATAGCTATGGAGGTTATGGGTATTGATCGAGAGTATTGCTCGTGAGTCAAACTAGTGTTTATCATCTCCGTTGCGTCTACGTACTTTTCCTGCAATATTAAATCTCAATATTGATACGTTCGTGAATCCAAGGCCAACATTGCACTTGTTCAATGACGTCATATGTATTTTTACTACAAAATACAGTATTATGAGTTTCATTACTCCCTTTTTATATATTTTTGGGCTGAGAATACATGCGCTGTTTTATAAATGTTTTACGAAATAGGCACAAGTACTAAAACTAATTCTATGTGGGTTTAAACCAGAAATATTCCCTTAGCTTGGTAACATTAAACTACTTGTCTATGTACGGTAGGCGCGAATCCTAAAGATAGATCTATTGGGCCTGACAAACCCCATCCTGACTATGGGATGCTTTAGTACTTCGAGGTTTATATAACACACCTGATTCAGTGTACTTTCAGAGGGTAAAACATGAACGTTAAGGCTTGTTACCGGGTGCCTACAACTTATAGAATAATTTATACACTTGCGAGTGTACATATATTTATAAACGGAAATCTTGTGGTCTATTAATATATTGAAATGATTGTTATGATAAACCTATGAACTCACCAACCTTTTGGTTGACACTTTAAAGCATGTTTATTCTCAGATATTAAAGAAATCTTCCGCTGTGCATTAGCTCATTTTAAGGATATTACTTGGAGTCATTCATGGTATATTTTGAAAGACGTTGCATTCAAGTCATTGAGTTCATCAAGATTATTATTAAGTCAATTATAGTTGGATGTATTATGAAATGGTGTGCATACCGTCAATTTTTGTTGTAAAGAAAGTTTGTCTTTTAAAAACGAATGCAATGTTTGTAAAATGTATCATATAGAGGTCAAATACCTCGCGATGTAATCAACTATTGTGAATCGTTTATAATGTATTTGAATTGGTCCTTTCACAAACCAGAAAAGAAGAAGTAAAATAAAAAAAATAAAAAAATCATAACAGCATCTGCTGTTCTTCGACGCAAGTTCAAAAAAAAAAAAATTGATAGAGAAATTGAGGACGTATTATACTCTGATTAAAACATGAAATATGTTGCAATTGATTCATGGAAGCTTTATGAATCAATAATTTCAATTGAAACGACACCTATAACTCTAATTTAATCCTAGAACACTCGGTTGACTTTTTAAAATAAAAGTTTGACTCTTCAAATTAACAATCAATTTGTGGAATTGGAGGCTGGAAATTTACAGATAGATCAATTGAACGACTCTCTATTTCCTCTGCATTTATAGATTTTGATGAGTGACCCTAATTTGATCTTTTGATAATTGGTTGCTACGTACAGGGAAAAAAGAAGAAAAGATATGGAAAAAAATATAATTCTGTTTTAATTTCAATAATTTGGGTTATTTGAAATTGATACTTGATAAAATTGATGAAAGACTGAGTGATTTTAGAACCTAACAATGACCAATTCGTTTGTCATATACAAACCTGTGATCGACAGGATTATCTTGCAAGGACAAAAAATAATAAAAATATATAAAAGGTGAATATGATTTCAAACGGTTTTTGTAACCTTGCAAGATTATATTCGATTCTTAACTAGTCACACAGTAAATTAGGGAGCAAAATTATAAGTTTGATGTTGATAACAAACTGAATCCACGAAATTTGGTCTTCATGATTTATATTTTTAATATTAATGAATAATAAATATATTAATAATATTAACTCATAATAATAATAATAATAGTAATAATAAATATAAATAATAATGTTAATAATAATAAAAGATAAATTTTATTATTTTCTAATAACTATAATAATGATAATGATAACAATTTATAATAATAATTCTTAATATTAATATCTAATAATAATACAAAAGAAAATATATATATATATATATATATATATATATATATATATATATATATATATAATGCTAATATTAATATCAAGCATATTGATAATAAAGATTTTATAATGATTTTAATATTTATAATAATATTACTAATGAATAATGATAATACTAATTATAATAAGGCTAATATTATTAATGTTAGTAATGTTGGTAGTAATAATACTTCAACCAGTTATATATAACAAATTTGCATTGATAGATTATATATATAACATTAATATCACCAATATTAATATTAGTTTTGAAGGTTATAACAATATTGTTATAATAATTATTTATATGATTGACTCTAATATGTTGTTAATTATGTACTACATATATTATATAATATCATAGTTGAATAATTAACATTTATATATTTTATACACGTTACAATATAGTAGTTATTAATAGTAGTCTTTATATATATATATGTATATATATATGTATATATATATGTATATATGTATATACATATATATATATGTATATATATTTATATAGATTCATAATAATATTATATATCTATTTATATATGTTTATTGTACTAATAACTTAGTTATTTTGTTTGTTATTTTACATTTTTAATTCTAACTGCATAATGTATACTTATTAATTTAAATTATATATATATATATATATATATATATATATATATATATATATATATATATATATATATATATATATATATATATATATATATATATATATACATATAATTGTTTACACATTGGTTCGTGAATCGTAGGGAATGGTCAAAAGTCAAATGCATTCATGAAAAGTAGTTCAAAAATTTTGAGACTCAACATTACAGACTTTGCTTATCGTATCGAAATCAAATAAAGATTAAGTTTAAATTTTGTCGGAAATCTCCGGGTCGTCACAGGTGGTACTGATGGTACTAGTTATGTTGTTGGTGTTGCTTGTGGTATTTGGGTAGTAGGTGTGAGCCTAGCTTCCAAATCGTGCACTGTTTCCTCCAGGGTTTCTACTTTACGCTCGAGTCTATGAATTTGTTCTACCCATTCCTCCATAAGGTTTGTCAATTCTTGATATTTAGTTCGAAGTCTTCTAACTTCTTCTAATAACCCTACCTGGTTAGAATTCGGGAGTAGAGGACGAATACTGTCTTGGGCTACATCGAGTCGACCTTCGAGGCTGAAAATCCTTACGAAAATAGTGTAAACGGTATTGCGAACATGTTCACCGGTAAGCGGATCGAGTACTCCTACGTTTGGTGGTAAGTTTGGCTCGTGATAAGGAGTACCTTCTCAATATCTCCATAGGGTGAGTATTTCGCGAACCCATCCCCATTTTTTGAAGAAATTACGGTAATTGATCGGTGGGTGTGCTCCCGTCACGCTATCTTCGGAGCTAGAAGAACTTGAGGAATTAGTTGAGAAATCCATATTATGTGTTTGGAATTAGGGTTTGATATGAAATGAGTATTAAATGATATATTCGTCTCCTCGAATACGTATATATAGCAAAAAGATTTCCTTAATTTACGGAGGAAATTTAGGAAAAGTGTTAGACAAAGTCTATTGGGATAGATATGATATGATATGATGTGTCTATACTCAATAATGGCAGTATGACGTGTCGAGATTTAAAAATGATAAGTATGTAATTAGATAAACTTTCGATTAAAGACTTTCAATTCGCAATGGCCTATTCAGGTCTAGGGGCTTGAGCTATAGGATCCTTTAAATTGGTAATCCAAAACCTTCCATTCTAGAGTTTCGTAGACGTCACTCGTCAAGAAAATTCAATGATCAAAAATAACGAGAAAGCAAAGATTTTGAAAGTAATGAATATGAATAGTGGAGATTTCAAGAATCATGGTTAACATTTCATGTAATACATATGTAATACACAAAACCATGATAGATGACATAGGAGTGTCAAGAATTTCAGAAATCCTGGTGTCGTATTTAAATGTGGTGGCGGAATTGGATAGTACTTAGGAAAGTAAGCAGAGTTCTTAGATTGGCTTGGCATTCTAAGGAAGATTAAAGAATTTAATAAGCATAGTTTCTAAGGCATAGTGTAGCATTTAACAATTAAAGGCAATAATTAAAGGCAATATGGTCAAGGAAAGTTGTAGTCCTACATTGCTAAGGTACCTAATTGTATAAGGCACACATAAAATGCAATCCTGGTTCTCTACAACAGCCTGCTCTGATACCAATCTGTCACCCCCCCCAAATAGGGCCTGGGGTATTTGTGACTAATTATATCAAATCATAGTTGTATAAACGAGACCGACTCTATATGAGACGTTTTATTGAGTTTTGCAGCGGAAGATAAATAGATTACATTGTATTTAGAGCATTAAATGTCTTTAATTGATATGATATGTAATGAAGACTCCAAGCATAGCAAGCAATCATCATCAAAGCAGCAGATATACAGTGGAAGCAATATTGAAGTACCTGAGAATAAACGTGCTTTAAAAAGTCAACACGAGGTTGAGTGAGTTCATAGGTTTATCATAAATCAATAGTTCAGTATAGCATTAGACCACAAGATTTCAGTTTACAGTTGATTGATACCAATATATCAATCGAAAGAGTTGCTGTTTGTAATATCGCGACTAAACAAAAGTTACCCCGTGACACCTTGTACTGTCAGTGTCGTTGAATTATTATTATGTATCCAAAGACCAACGGTCAAATGGACAGAGACGTCACTCTCAGTAGCGCTACTCACAATAACTAAGCTTGCATCTTATACCTCAGCAATTAACGATATTACGGCAGGGATTTAGCTTGCCAAAGCACATATATAGCATAAAAGTTTGAGTACTTGTGTCTAACGTGTAAAACAGTTATAAAAGTTGCGCATGTATTCTCAGCCTAAAAAAATATATATAAAAAGGGAGCAGATGAACTCACGATACGATAAGATAGTTTGTAGTAAATATGTGTATGATGGTACTGAACAAGTGCGGAGTTGTCCTCGAATTCACGAACCTATATCAATTATTTATATATTAACACGTATATTGAACATATAATGTTAATCAAACCAGTTTGTGTATAATATATTACTTATATTAATATATTTGTTATTTCAATTATATATGTTTATATATATATATATATATATATATATATATATATATATATGTATGTTATTTTTATATGTTATTTGAAAATAGTTCATTAAATATATTTATTATAATTAATTAAGCAGTGTTCACTTTAAAAATACAAATATAGTTTTGTTGTAGGTTTTGAATATATTTTTATACAACGAGTATTTATTTAGTAAAATAATATTAATAAGTATAAATATAAAGTTGTATCTTTTTACGATAATAATAATAATAATAATAACCTAAATGAAATTTTAATTATAATTTTAATAACAATGTTAATTTTTTATAAAATGATAGTTTTATTAGAAATAATAATTTTGATAACTTTAATTAAAGTGATACTTTTTAATTATAACTATGTTTTAAATATTAATGTTTATAATAACTTTAACAGTAGTAATAGTAATAATATCGATAATAATATATAAAAAGGTATATTTGATTACAATAATACTTTTAATAATAATACTAATAATAATAATACAAATTATTACTAATTATAATGATAGTAATACTACTAATAATAATACTAATACTTATGATAATAATACTAATAATAATAATAATAATAATAATAATAATAATAATAATAATAATAATAATAATAATAATAATTTTTAAAAAGAAAACTACCTCAAATAAGTCTTTTAAAATAAAATTGTCACGAACCGGGCTCGAACCCGCAACCCCTCACTCACCTACAAACACCAAAGACCACTCCTCTATTTCTGTTTTTCTGATTATATTCACAACACATTTATGTTTAACTGGTTTTATGTTTGTCCTCCTTCTTCTTCTTAAATCTCAATTGGCCAGGGAAAATCCCATCTTTGATTTAAAGTTTGTTTTAACTTCTTCCATATAATTAAAAATCATCAATTTAAGTGGATTGTATTAATAGAAAACGAGAAAAAAATATAACAGACAGAACCTGCTGCTGTTGCTGTTCGAGAAAAAAAAATAACTTCAAAATCGAATTCGATTTTTAAACCATTTTTAGACAAAGATTATAACATAATCTTTCTCAATCACCAATTGAAATTAAAACATTAAAACAAAGACGAATTTCGTGAAAAACAAATCGTTTGACTTTTTCAAACAAAACTTTGACCTCAAAATTAGAAATTGATAGAAAGAATTGGAACTTGATAATTTGCAGATAGTTTACATGAATAATTCCTAACAAGATTGCATTTATAGATTTTGTAATGGATTTCGAAATCGTGCTTTTGTATATTGAGTTCAAGAACAGAGCAGGAAGACTCCTTTTGTATTTTTTCTGATTTTTCTTTCGGTTTCTTATTCAATTAGTACTTGTAGAGTGTTATATAGAGGATAAGTATGATTAGTTTAATCACAATGACTTAATTTTGGTGGATGTCGACTAGAGTATATCGTGAGCAAGCAGAAGAAAATAACAGAAAGAAATAATAAAAAAAATATAAAAGCTGATTGATAAAATGGGTGTCGACTCAGTTCTTGATCAGAAAGCAGATCATAAAAAAATAAAGCAGATGATCACGATTAAAAAGAAAATAAAAAAAATTAAAAATAGATAAAGCAGATACGATCTTGATTAAAAATAAAAAGCAGATATATACCTAACCGCTTTTAATAAAATAATGAAACCAGATATTCCATTTTAGGTATATGTCGACTTCTTTATATTTTTTTATACATATTTAGTATTAATAATTAATAAGTATTTTAATAATAATACTAATAATAATTATATAAATAATAATATTAATAATAATAATTGTATTAATATAATAATGATACTATTAATAATTTGTAAATAATTTTAGTAGTAGATTTTATACTAATAATTATGTTAATGATATATATATATATATATATATATATATATATATATATATATATATATATATATATATATATATATTATGTTAATGATATTACTAGCCATCATAATAGGTGATAAATAATAATAATAATAATTTTGATAATAATAATAACAATATTAATAATAGTATTGTTTTTGACAATACTAATAATGATAATTGTAAATGACAATGATAATGATAATATTGTTAAATACAATAATAAAAGTAATAATATAACAACAATATTATCTTGTATAAAATTTTACATTTTTTAGTTATAACAATTAAGTCGTATTATTTTTCAAGTTTATATATTTATTTAGAATTATTTGTTCGTGAATCATCGGAATTAGTTGTAGTGACCCGAACTTTTCCATGTTTATATATATTATTTGAGATTTATATTTACATGACTAAATGTTTCCAACATGTTAAGCAATCAAACTTGTTAAGACTTGATTAAATGAAATAAGTTTTATATAGACAATTGATCACCCAAGTTGACCGGTTTTGATATGTATATACATGTTGTGTTTTGATATGTATTCTTAAACTTTTGAAAGACTTCAAGACACATATCAAAGTACTTCTAATTAACAAAAATGCTTACAATTACATCCTCGTTCAGTTTCATCAACAATTCTACTCGTATGCACCCGTATTCGTACTTGTACAATACACAGCTTTTAGATGTATGTACTATTGGTATATACACTCCAATGATCAGCTCTTAGCAGCCCATGTGAGTTACCTAACACATGTGGGAACCATCATTTGGCAACTAGCATGAAATATCTCATAAAATTACAAAAATATTAGTAATCATTCATGACTTATTTACATGAAAACAAAATTACATATCTTTTTATATCTAATCCATATACCAACGACCAAAAACACCTACAAACACTTTCATTCTTCAATTTTCTTCATCTAAGTGATCTCTCTCAAGTTCCATCTTCAAGTTCTAAGTGTTCTTCATAAATTCCATAAGTATAGTTTCATAAAAATCAAGAATACTTCCAAGTTTGCAAGTCTACTTCCAAGCTTTCTAATCCATTTCAAGTAATCATATAAGATCAATGAACCTTTGTTATTTATAGTAGGTTATCTTTATAATTCAAGGTAATATTCATATTCAAACTTTGATTCAATTTTTACAACTATAACAATCTTATTTCGAGTGAAAATCTTACTTGAACTGTTTTCGTGTCATGATTCTGCTTCAAGAACTTTCAAGCCATCCAAGGATCCTTTGAAGCTAGATCCATTTTTCTCATTTCGAGTAATTTTATCCAGAAAACTTGAGGTAGTAATGATATTCATAACATCATTCGATTCATACATATAAAGCTATCTTATTCGAAGGTTTAAACTTGTAATCACTAGAACATAGTTTAGTTAATTCTAAACTTGTTCGCAAATAAAAGTTAATCCTTCTAACTTGACTTTTAAAATCAACTAAACACATGTTCTATATCTATATGATATGTTAACTTAATGATTTAAAACCTGGAAATACGATGAACACCATAAAATCAGATATACGCCGTCGTAGTGAAACCGGGGGCTGTTTTGGTTTGGATAATTAAAAATTATGATAAACTTTGATTTAAAAGTTGTTCTTCTGGGAAAATGATTTTTCATATGAACATGAAACTATATCCAAAAATATTGGTTAAACTCAAAGTGAAAGTATGTTTTTCAAAATGGTCATCAAGATGTCGTTCTTTCGACAGAAATGACTACCTCTTTAGTAATTGACATGTAACATAAATTTCTGACTATAAACCTATACTTTTTCTGTTTGGATTCTTAAATTAGAGTTCAATATGAAACCATAGCAATTTGATTCACTCAAAACGGATTTAAAATGAAGAAGTTATGGGTAAAACAAGATTGAATATTTTTGATCTTTTTAGCTACGGGAAATGTTTAACAAATCTATACAAATCATATCCTAGCTAATTTATATTGTATTATACATGTATTCTAATATATTATGTAATCTTGGGATACCATAGACACGTATGCAAATGTTTTGGCATATCATATCGACCCATGTATATATATATTATTTGGAACAACCATAAACACTCTATATGCAGTAATGTTGGAGTTAGCTATATTGGGTTAAGGTTGATTCCAAAAATATATATACTTTGAGTTGTGATTTAGCCTGAGATGTGTATACACTGGGTCATGGATTGATTCAAGATAATATATATCGATTTATTTCTGTACATCTAACTGTGGACAACTAGTTGTAGGTTACAAACGAGGACAACTGACTTAATACACTCAAATCTTTAAAACATAATAAAAATGGTTGTAATTATATTTTGATCATACTTTGATATATATGTACATATATGTATAGGTTCGTGAATCGATCCGTGGCAAAGTCTTATTTCCGAGGAAGGAAATATCTGTAAAAGTGAGTTATAGTCCCACTTTTAAAATCTAATATTTTTGGGATGAGTATACATGCAGGTTTTATAAATGATTTACAAAATAGACACAAGTACGTAAAACTACATTCTATGGTTGAATTATCGAAATTGAATATGCCCCTTTTTATTAAGTCTGGTAATCTAAGAATTAGGGAACAGACACCCTAATTGACGCGAATCCTAAAGATAGATCTATTGGGCATAACAAACCCTATCCAAAGTACCGGATGCTTTAGTACTTCGAAATTTATATCATATCCGAAGGGTGTCCCGGAATGATGGGGATATTCTTATATATGTATCTTGTTAATGTTGGTTACCAGGTGTTCACCATATGAATGATTTTTATCTCTATGTATGGGATGTGTATTAAAATATGAAATCTTGTGGTCTATTGTTACGATTTGATATATAGGTTAAACCTATAACTCACCAACATTTTTGTTGACATTTAAAGCATGTTTATTCTCAGGTGAATACTAAGAACATTTGCTGTTGCATACTAAAATAAGGACAAGATTTGGAGTCCATGTTTGTCTAATATTGTGTAAAAACTGCATTCAAGAAACATATGTCGATGTAATATATTTCTATTGTAAACCATTATGTAATGGTCGTGTGTAAACAGTATATTTTAGATTATCATTATTTGATAATCTACGTAATGTTTTTAAAACCTTTATTGATAAAATAAAGGTTATGGTTGTTTTAAAAATGAATGCAGTCTTTGAAAAACGTCTCATATAGAGGTCAAAACCTCGCAACGAAATCAATTAATATGGAACGTTTATAATCAATATGAACGGGACATTTTAGTTAGTATCCGAGCGTTGGTCTTAGAGAACCAGAAAATTTGCATTAGTGTGTCTTATCGAGTTTGTTAGGATGCATTAGTGAGTCTGGACTTCGACCGTGTTTTCTTTAAAAATGATTGCTTAACATTTTTGTTGAAAACTATATATTATTAACATGTAAATATTATGTGATATATTAATCTCTTAACATGTTTGATATTGTGTGATAGATGTCTACCTCTAGCATAAATCCCATTGACTCACCTAATAATAACGAAGAGTCGAATATATATTGGCAAGATTCACAAGTTCCCGAAGAACCGGAAGAAGAGGAAACGGAACAGGAAGAAGAGGAACCGGAAGAAGAGGAACTAGAAGAAGAGGAACCAGAAGAAGAAGAGGTTCCGGAGGGGGGAATAGTAGGAACCACAGAAAACCGGTCAAATAAAAGAAAATCCTCAACCAATGGACCAAAGTTAATAATGGTCATTGGTGTTTCCGCTAAGGAAGCAAAATATTGGGAAAATTACCAATTTTTCGATGAATCGGATCCTGATGAGGATTCCGATGATGTTATAGAAATTACCCCGACCCAATTTAATGAGGCAAAAGAAAATAATAAAGGAAAAGGCATCAAAATAGAGAAATCTGATTCCGACCTCGCTGAACTTTATATGTACCGTCAACACCCGTATTTTCAATATCGTGACAATAACCCAGGAACCTCTAAACCACCAGGTTTTTCTAAACCAATGTGGAAAACGATGACTCGTATTAGAGGAACATCATATATCCCTAGAAGATTAGGAAAAAGAACCAAGTCCGAAGAAGAAGAAACCAGTGATTCAGATTAGAGGGGTGTGAGCATGTTGTGTAATAATTGTATTGTAGTGTGCTTGTACTTTTATGTTCTATGTAAAAATTGCTTGTATTGTTTATTATTACGAATCTAATCCTTATCTATTTTACAGTATAAAAACAAAATGGACTTTAAGGGTAGACAACCGAATATTTTAGAAGACCTACCAGAGGATATGATTGAGAAAATCTTGTCTAGAGTCGGTCAGAATTCATCAGCATATTTAGTTATGGCGAAATTAACTTGTCAAACATTTGAAAGACTTTCCAGAAATGCCTTAGTTTATAAAAGGCTTTCCTTTGATAGGTGGGGTATATCACATTGGGGAGACCGTAGGTTACGCCGTGTTTTCTTTAAAGCGTTAAATGCGGGGAACCCAAATGCAATTTTACGCTACGGGTTAAGAACCTATTTTGACTCAACATATCCCAACATAGGATTTCGTAAATTAGAAAGAGCTTCTAACATGAAACATAAAGAAGCATGTTATGCTTACGGGTTAGTGATGTTCATTTCTTACCAAAGTGAGAAAAAGAACATCGGATTGCAGCTTTTAAATAAAACTTTCCCACAAGTGACGGATTCAGTAGTTGGGGTGAGAAACAAGGTTTTTAGATTATTACGAGGCTGTTGGACATTACGAAACCCTCGTCCTTTTGACGACATTACAACATGCTGCATAGCCAATGGTCATAACGGTTATTTTCCACAAGACCAAGGATGAGAAGTCGGTTTAGTAAAACCAGAATGCATGACTTGTTTCTGGACTTATGAATTACGTGTCTTTATTTCCTTTGCTGAACAACTTGCGTATTAACTAGATTTATCTTTAAAACTGTCCTGTATCATAGTGTACTATATTTCATGTTATATGTAATATAGCGAAGTTGTAAGTTTGAAGAATATTTGTATGTGATATATTATTATAATCAGCTTTTCATATGGAATTGTAGTAGTTGAATTGTATATTAGCTATTAAGTATGAACTTAACGGGTAGGTAGTACCCGAATTTAAACTTATAAAATGCTAATATGAAGAAAAAGCTTTTATAAATGAGTTCATATTATGCTACGAGATACTATTGACTACTCTTAATATTCTGTATGATTAACTTGTTTCATTTGACTATTTTGAAGGAAATGGCACCGACTACTCGACACACCTTGAATATGAGCGAAGAGGAATTTCGTGCCTTTCTTGCTTCAAACATAGCCGCAGTACAGGCCGCCCTACATACCAACAATAACTATGAATCTAGCAATACAGCTAACGGCGTAAGAAATCGTGTATGATGCTCCTACAAGGAATTCACTGCCTGCAAACCTTCAGAATTTGATGGGACCGAAGGACCAATCGGATTGAAACGGTGGACCGAGAAAATTGAATCGGTGTTTGCCATAAGTAAGTGTGCTGAAGGAGACAAAGTGAAGTACGCTACGCATACCTTCACAGGTATTGCGTTAATATGGTGGAATACCTATCTAGAGCAAGTGGGACAAGATGCTGCTTACGCGCTACCGTGGTCAGCATTCAAGCACTTGATGAACGAGAAGTACCGTCCCAGAACTGAGGTCAATAAGCTCAAGTCAGAACTTAGAGGGTTACGAACACAGGGATTCGATATTACTTGGTACGAAAGATGATTCACAGAATTGTGCCTATTGTGTCCGAGAGCGTTTGAAGATGAGGAAGAGAAGATCGACGCGTTTGTGAAAGGGTTACCGGAGAGAATCCAAGAAGATATAAGTTCACACGAGCCTGCCTCCATACAAAAGGCATGTAGAATGGCTCACAAACTAGTGAACCAGATTGAGGGAAGAATTAAAGAACAGGCGGCCAAAGAGGCCAACGTGAAGCTAGTTAAAAGAAACTGGGAGGAAAACGGTGATAAGAGTCACCAAAACAACAACAACTATCCCAACAATCGCAACATCAATCGTAACTACAACAAACGGTACAACAACAACAACTACTACAATAATCATCCCAACAACAATAACAACCGCAACAACAATAACAATCAGAAGCAGCTATGCCAAAGGTGTGAAAAGTATCACTCGGGGTTCTGCACCAAATTTTGCAACAAGTGTAAAAGAAATGGTCATAGCGCGGCGAAGTGTGAGGTCTACGGACCAGGGGTTTACAGAACGAAAGGAACAAATGGTGTCGGAACGAGTAATGGCAGAGCAAGTAGTGTCGGAGCAAGTTATGCCAATGTAGTTTGTTATAAATATGGAAAACCGGGCCACATTATTAGAAATTTCCCAAACCAGGAGAACACGAATGGACAAGGCCGCGAAAGAGTTTTCAATATTAATGCGGTAGAGGCACAGGAAGACCCGGAGCTTGTTATGGGTACGTTTCTTATTGACAATAAATCTGCTTACGTATTATTTGATTCGGGTGCGGATAGAAGCTATATGAGTAGAGATTTTTGTGCTAAATTAAGTTGTCCATTGACGCCGTTGGATAGTAAATTTTTACTCGAATTAGCAAACGGTAAATTAATTTCAGCAGATTATATATGCCGGAATCGAGAAATTAAACTGGGTAGCGAAATATTTAAGATTGATTTGATACCAGTAGAGTTAGGGAGTTTTGATGTAATAGTTGGCATGAACTGGCTGAAGGAGCTGGAAGCAGAGATCGTATGTTACAAAAATGCAATTCGCATTGTACGAGAAGAAGGAGAACCCTTAATGGTGTACGGAGAAAAGGGCAACACGAAGCTACATCTTATTAATAATTTGAAGGCACAAAAACTAATAAAAAAGGTTGCTATGCTGTTCTAGCACACGTCGAGAAAGTACAAACTAAAGAAAAGAGCATCAATGATGTTCCCGTCGCAAAAGAATTTCCCGATGTATTTCCGAAAGAATTATCGGGACTACCTCCACATCGATCTGTTGAATTTCAAATAGATCTTGTACCAGGAGCTGCACCAATAGCTCGTGCTCCTTACAGACTCGCACCCAGCGAGATGAAAGAACTACAAAGACAATTGCAAGAACTATTAGAACGTGGTTTCATTCGACCAAGAACATCACCATGGGGAGCTCCTGTTTTATTTGTCAAGAAGAAGGATGGTACATTTAGGTTGTGTATTGACTACAGAGAGTTGAATAAACTTACCATCAAAAACCGTTATCCACTGTCGAGAATTGACGACTTATTTGATCAACTACAAGGCTCGTCGGTTTATTCAAAAATCGATTTACATTATGGATATCATCAAATGCGAGTAAAGGAGGATGATATTCCAAAAATTTCTTTTAGGACGCGTTATGGTCATTACGAGTTTATGGTTATGCCGTTTGGATTGACTAACGCACCAGCTGTGTTCATGGACCTTATGAACCGAGTGTGTAGGCCATATCTTGACAAGTTTGTCATTGTTCTCATCGATGACATACTTATTTACTCAAAGAATGATCAAGAGCACGAAGAACATTTAAGAAAAGTGCTAGAAGTATTGAGGAAAGAAAAAATGTACGCTAAGTTTTCAAAGTGTGCATTTTGGTTGGAAGAAGTTCAATTCCTCGGTCACATAGTGAACAAAGAAGGTATCCAGGTGGACCCAGCAAAGATCAAAACCGTTGAAAAGTGGGAAACCCCAAAAAACTCTGAAGAATATACGTCAATTTTTAGAATTGGCTGATTACTACAGAAGATTCATCCAAGATTTCTCCAAAATAGCAAAACCATTGACTGCATTAACGCATAAAGGGAAGAAATTTGAATGGAAGGATGAACAAGAGAAGGCGTTTCAGTTTTTGAAGAAAAAGCTAACTACGACACCTATATTGTCATTGCCTAAAGGGAATGATGATTTTGTGATTTATTGTGACGCATCAAAGTAAGGTCTCAGTTGTGTATTAATGCAACGAACGAAGGTGATTGCTTATGCATGTAGACAATTGAAGATTCACGAGCAAAATTATACAACTCACGATTTGGAATTGGGTGCTGTTGTTTTTGCATTAAAGACATGGAGGCATTATTTATATGGAGTCAAAAGTATTATATATACCGACCATAAAAGTCTCCAACATATATTTAATCAGAAGCAACTGAATATGAGACAACTCAAGTGGATTGAACTGTTGAATGATTATGATTTTGTGATTCGATACCACCCGGGGAAGGCGAATGTGGTAGCCGACGCTTTGAGTAGAAAGGACAGAGAACCTATACGGGTAAAAACTATGAATATAATTATTCGTACTAACCTTACTACTCAAATAAAGGAGGTGCAACAGGGGGTTGTAAAAGAAGGAAAGTTGAAGAATGAGATACCCAAAGGATCAGAGAAACATCTTAATATTCGGGAAGACAGAACCCGATATAGGGCTGATAGAATTTGGGTACCAAGGTTTGGAGATGTGAGAGAAATGGTACTTAAAGAGGCACATAAAACCAGATATTCAATACATCCCGGAGCGGGGAAGATGTATAAAGATCCCAAGAAACACTTTTGGTGGCCGGGTATGAAAGCCGATATTGCTAAATATGTAGGAGAATGTTTGACGTGTCCTAAGGTCAAAGCTGAACATCAGAAACCATCAGGTCTACTACAACAACCTGAAATTCCGGAATGGAAATGGGAAAAAATTACCATGGATTTCATTACTAAATTGCCAAGGACTGCAAGTGGTTATGATACTATTTGGGTAATAGTTGATCGTCTCACCAAGTCAGCACACTTCCTGCCAATGAGAGAAGATGACAAAATGGAGAAGTTGGTGCGATTGTATTTGAAGGAGGTTGTCTCCAGACATGGAATACCCGTCTCTATTATCTCTGATAGGGATGGTAGATTTGTTTCAAGGTTCTGGCAGACGTTGCAACAAGCATTGGGGACTCGTCTAGACATGAGTACTGCCTATCATCCTCAAACTGATGGGCAGAGCAAAAGGATGATACAAACACTTGAAGACATGCTACGAGCATGTGTTATTGATTTCGGAAACAGTTGGGATCGACACCTACCGTTAGAAGAATTTTCCTACAACAACAGTTATCATTCTAGTATTGAGATGGTGCCGTTTGAGGCACTTTATGGTAGTAAGTGCAGGTCTCTGATTTGTTGGAATGAAGTGGGGGATAGACAAATTACGGGTTCGGAGATAATACCAGAAACTACCGAGAAAATCATCCAAATTCAACAACAATTGAAAACCGCCCAGAGTCTGTGATGACCCGAAAGTTTCAGACCAAATTTAAACTTAATCTTTATATGGTTCTGACACGATAAGCAATATCTGTAATGTTGAGTCTCGAAAACTTTATAACTATGTTCATATATTCATTTGACCTTTGACTGTGCTCGACGATTCACGAACATTTTGTGTATAGATATGTATATATAAGATCTAGTTATATTAATTGAAAACGTTAACAAAGTATTAGATGTATAATACTTTACATGAACATATTTGTTTCAATATATATTTAATATAATTATAGACGAAATTAAAAGATAATATCAAATGATTGAACTATCAGATACAACGTGATTATGATTACGAGTCTCTGTTATGAGGTCCACTATGATTTAAGAAATCTGTTCTTTTTAACGATATTCGGAAATTGGTAAAGTGAATTACAAGTAAGAACAAAAGTGTCAATTAACGGGAACTAGACAAGGGTTAATGGAGTTTGTTGTTCGTTTTCCTATATAGGCGTTTAACTAGTTAACTTTCATATTATTTAGAGAAGTTTAATTCGAACTTATATGATTTTAAAATAAACGGTGATCCGAAAATGAGTTCTATAAATTTTAGGCTTACTAAAACTGTATTTAGGATCTAGTTATTTAATTTTAACATTTTTTATATTTTTCCCAGAATTGAGAGGGACAGTTGATGTAATTTTTATTTGGTAGTTAATAATCAAATTTTATATCTTAATGACCGAAATAAATAAAGATAATTACTGTGAAAATTTGGGATTTTTCTGAGTACTTTTTATTCGCCACTGATTTAACAACGGAGTACGATTTAGCAGACCGTGAAAAGTGTCGGTAGAGTTTATATATGGTTCACACGTTTTATATTTATAATTATTAATATATTAATATTTATAATTATTAATTATTAAATATTATTATAGATATAGAGTACATGGGTGATCAAACCCCACATTCCATTTGTTTGTTTTTGTTAATTGATACCCCAACTGTAGTTAATTGAATGACTTTCCGTTACCTATCTTTTTCTATCAATATCAATCTCTAAATATCTCTACCTATTTATGATATAGATAAATACATATATAGATATGCGACACATCTCATTCCCTATATTTACATGTACATACACGAGAGCATTTACAGAAATATATTTAAGACTCATAAGTCAAACACTTCCTTATTATGAATCCTTTTTTTCTCTCTTTTGTAGAACAACCGAACACCCTATTCCATATCACTTCTCTCTCTAATCTTGAATCGCCACCATAAACCATGGCCTCTATTTTATGTTTCGATTACAACCTTCATCACCATGATCACCACAAGCCATGGTCACTTCTGTAACGACCCGGAAATTTCCGACCAAATTTAAACCTTAATCTTTCTATGTTTCGACATGATAAGCAAAATCTTTAATGTTAAGTCTAGAAAGTTTGAAATCTATATTCGGATAATCAGTTACCCTTTGACTCTGCTCGACGATTCACGAACAATTGCTGGTAAATAAATATGTATAAATAATATCTTGAATTAATTAAGTATACTTTAAAAATGAATGATAAATAAATTATGATTTATAATGAATTATATACAAGTTCTATATATAATCTATAAATATGAAATTTATAAATTATTGTTGTAATATTATTTGTATCATTAATAAAATTATTATTACTACTATTACAATTAATATTATTATTACTTCTATTATTATTATTATTATTATACTTGGAATTATAAATATTAAGACATAACTATTACTAATATTTTTATAAGTATTATTAATATTATTACTATGAAAATATTAACATTTATTAGTAATTTCACTAATATTAGTGCTAATATCATTTTATTAGGCATTATTATTGACATAAGTATTATTATTAATATATCAATACCAGTACTATTATTATTAGAGATAATTATAATCACTAAAAGTATCATTACTTTAATTCTAGCATTTTTATTAAAACTATTATTATTGTTATTATGTTTAGTATTAAAATTATTATTAATATAATTATTCTAATATTAATATAACTATTATTTTACAAAGACAAATTATATTTAAAATACATAATTATTAATACATTTATTTATCTAAAATATACAAAAGAAATATATAATAAAATATATAGGTTATTGAGATAAAAACCACTAATAATAAATATATATAATATATATATTTTTCCGATTACCGTTACATGTATTAATATACATGATTGAATAATATAGGTTCGTGAATCGAAGGCCAACCTTATAAGTTACCAAGGGTGTTATGTGTATTTTTACTACAAAATACATTAGGTGAGTATATAGTCCCTTTTCTTTTAAACTTTAAATATTTTTGGGCTGAGAATACATGCGCTATTTTTATAAATGATTTACGTTATGGGCACAAGTGACTAAAATTACGTTCTACATGGGTTTGAATCAAAAATCCCCTAGCTTGGTAACTTTAACTATTGGTTTATGAACTGGTAGGCGCGAATCCTAAAGATAGATCTATCGGGTTTTACACCCCCACCCAGATGTTGTTCTAGTAAACTAGAAGAACGGGTGTTTAGTACTTCGAGGTTAACGGAACGCACTTGATTCGGTGCACATATTTTATAACTCAGGGGTACACACTCTTGTTAAGGCTAGTTACCGGGTGCCCATTGCTTGGAATGCTTTTCATACACTTGCGAGTGTATTATGTTTATAAACTTAAAATCTTGTGGTCTATAGTTATAACACTGCTAGCATCAAACATATATATCTCACCAACTTTATGTTGACATTTTAAAGCATGTTATTCTCAGGTATGGATTAAGTCTTCCGCTGTGCAATAGCTTATATTAAGGACCTTACTTGGAGTCGATCATCGCGATGTAACCAACTGTTGAAGATTCCGCCCGGGAGGATTAGTCGCGGACATTTCAGTTGGTATCAGAGCGTTGGTCTTAGCGAACCAGGTCTCCCATTAGTGTGTCTAACTGGTAGTTGTTAGGATACATTAGTGAGTCTGGACTTTGACCGTGTCTGTCTGTCAAAAGTTTTGCTTATCATTTCTAGTCGGAAATCATCTGCTTATCATCCTTAGGAAATTGCCTGCCTATCATTCTCAAGTCTAGACACGTCCTACTGCATTTAGTGCATCGATAGTGTATAGATGAAATTCATAACTTAGCGTATCAGATAATTCATATCTTGGTGCATCTGTAGACTTGCCTATACTGTAGGTTCCTCTGTAGTCTACGAAATCTTTAGAACTATAGATATTCTATCTAGTTAGAATATCACCTGATATTTGAAAATCATTCCACATCGAAGATTCCTTTCATCCACCAAATTGTCCTTTTAGTAATGAACCTGAAAGCACTTACCGACAAACCTGTTCGAGAAACCATTTACCCTCTCATTTCTAGAGTATCTCGTCACGATTATATATTATCCTATATTTCGAATCTTACTCACCCGCTCGTTTCAATCGTCAATCATCCTGTAGTACTAGAAGAAGTTAACAAACTACGCGCTCGTGTGACGACTTTGGAGAACCTGGTGCGAAGGATACGAACACCAGCAGCAGCACCAGCAGCATGATCAGTACCACCATCATCGACTTCGACAGTACCCTTATCATCCCTAAACCATAACCGCGCCATAACTCTCAACCTCATAATCTGTACCTCGAATATCAACATCACACGCCTCAATATTACCATCTGTATTTAGAGTATGATCTTCGTTCTACATATCGTTCTACATCGATTAATTTCGTTCTATGTATTGTTCTATCTCATTTACCTTTGTTTGACATGGCAATTATGTAATCTCTAATGTTTTAGAGATCATGTAATCAAGTGCCAACAATAAATCAAATGAGTATAATATTCTATCGACTCATTAAATTCATAATTACATCCGAAGAAAATATATATGCAAGTATATTTTCATAAAGATTGTAATTAAAACTTCTTTCGTACAAACTGTTAATGATGAGAATATTTTAACGGGTGGGTAGTACCCGAGGAATATTTAGAATTCACATTAATAAGTTACACTGTACATTCTTCGAATCTGATTCAACGATCATTTACTATCCTACTTACAATCACCGATAAAGGTATCCGTTCACCCCAGATTAACCATTTTCATTTAAATTTCATATTTGGATTTTCACCTATCCAAATCCCACAAGTGGCATAACGAAGAAAACATTGGACAAAATAAAATTTGTTAGAAACAAACGGATTAACTAATTGAAATTTGGGTAGGATTCCACGTTAACTGTTCCGGCTAACTATTCCCAGCTAACTGATTAACATTTAATTTATCGCAATTTACATTCTCGCAATTTTATTTATCGTCATTTAATTTCTGTTATTTATTTTACGCACTTTATTTATCGTCATTCTGTTATTTACGCATTTTAAATATCGGGACACGTATACAAGGTTTCGACCTATCATATCGACCCATCTATATATATATTTCGGAACGACCATAGACACTCTATAGTTGGCTATACAGGGTTGAGGTGGATTCCAAAATATATATATGGTTTGAGTTGTGATCGACACTGAGACCGGTACACGGGTCACGATACGTATTATTTAATTCGAATATTATATATTAAATTATATATGAATCATTGAACTATTGGACGGACTGCTAACTTTGGACAATTAAAATGAATTAAAATATTGATTATAACATATGAAACGAAATAATTCTTCAAGCTTGCCACTTGATTTCACTTTAAACTTCATTTGTATCTTGACGACTACCATCTGGGTTCAAACCCTTCGTGATTCTTGAAAATACCTCAATCGAGAAAATGAACCAACCGCACTTCATCTACGGAAGAAAAGATTGATGCATATAGTTATGCACCTGAAAAATTCTCGGAACCTGTATAAATGTATAACACATATCTGTGCTAGCATCTTTGACGTTGTTATTACCGTAAATAACTTTGCAATTTCTCTTCAAATTAGCCAATTTTGTCACAGCTCCAGCAAATCAACATCGACCTTTTGTTCGAATTAACTCTATTATCACCTTGATATATAAGTTTGTCTCTCGTCAACGTTACCGAAGAACCGTTTATATTCCACCACATTAGCAGTAAATTTACCAGCAACTCCATTACTCATTGACTTAAGCCTCTCCGAAAAGTCACTATACCTATTCATTGAAACCCCATCTTTTACTCATCCGCATCTTGTAACGAGAATTGCCATACCAAGTATCGAGAAATCAGCAATCAGTATTTTTAATCTCGCAGCGTTACTACATCAAAAGTTATATATACATATAACCTTTATCCGTAAAAATATCCTTCATCAAGAAACTCTGAACAAATTACAAGGACTAAACTTGTACATAAAGAATCCTGATGATTCTGTTTCTGATGAAATCTTTAGCGAATACCTTACTCCTTAATCGCTCTAAATTATTGTGAATGAATTTCTTCATCACACTTTGAATCTAAAATTCTAAGATATTATCGTATCTTTTCTTATAAATATCCTCAATATTTCTGAAGAAATCTTCATAAATATTCTTGTCCGATATTAATAATCTCTCTGCGCTATCTGTATTATATCATAAAAGGAAACTGTTTTAGTTTCTATATTCTGTGAACCTCCGAATTTAAAATATGAATGTTTTAAAGTAGTGTTGAGAACTGATGCATGAATTAGTATAATATAATGAAACTTGATCAACTTCATTATATTACAGTAAGTCATGTTAAGTTTCTAATGGAATGTGATGATTTACAGTACCATCATCATGTACCATGTTACACGACTCTTACATTCTAACCAATCTCCAAATATATCAAGAACATATCATCTTGATAGTTCTATCTTTCTGGATATCCTGGTAATTTGACAAATCAAATCGTGCCATTACCATTTCTTTCTAAGAGCATTAACTATGTTTATTCCAAATTTCATACCTACGAATTCCGGATCATTGCTCGCATGACTCGAGGACAGGAAGAAGAAACGAAGGGTGTAATTTTATAGTGAAATATTCGACAAAGAAATCAAAACAGATTTTCCGTATTAAATCAAAGAAGATCCTGATCGCCGAAGAACCAAATCTTATTACGTAAGATTTTCTTTAAATCCTTCAATTCCGGAAGTCAATAGTAACTACGTCATCGGTTGAAATAAATCTATTTATTTACTCATCTCACTCTTTTGTGATAGCTTCATTCGTACTCTTCAAATAATCGAATTGATTTATCCTTAATACTCAAGGGTAATAAAATTCTATCAATTCATATTCGTCATGAAAACATTCCTATTGTTATTTATGACAACCTCTACCAAATTTCGGGGACGAAATTTCTTTAACAGGTGGGTACTGTAACGACCCGGAAATTTCCGACCAAATTTAAACCTTAATCTTTCTATGTTTCGACATGATAAGCAAAATCTTTAATGTTAAGTCTAGAAAGTTTGAAATCTATATTCGGATAATCAGTTACCCTTTGACTCTGCTCGACGATTCACGAACAATTGCTGGTAAATAAATATGTATAAATAATATCTTGAATTAATTAAGTATACTTTAAAAATGAATGATAAATAAATTATGATTTATAATGAATTATATACAAGTTCTATATATAATCTATAAATATGAAATTTATAAATTATTGTTGTAATATTATTTGTATCATTAATAAAATTATTATTACTACTATTACAATTAATATTATTATTACTTCTATTATTATTATTATTATTATACTTGGAATTATAAATATTAAGACATAACTATTACTAATATTTTTATAAGTATTATTAATATTATTACTATGAAAATATTAACATTTATTAGTAATTTCACTAATATTAGTGCTAATATCATTTTATTAGGCATTATTATTGACATAAGTATTATTATTAATATATCAATACCAGTACTATTATTATTAGAGATAATTATAATCACTAAAAGTATCATTACTTTAATTCTAGCATTTTTATTAAAACTATTATTATTGTTATTATGTTTAGTATTAAAATTATTATTAATATAATTATTCTAATATTAATATAACTATTATTTTACAAAGACAAATTATATTTAAAATACATAATTATTAATACATTTATTTATCTAAAATATACAAAAGAAATATATAATAAAATATATAGGTTATTGAGATAAAAACCACTAATAATAAATATATATAATATATATATTTTTCCGATTACCGTTACATGTATTAATATACATGATTGAATAATATAGGTTCGTGAATCGAAGGCCAACCTTATAAGTTACCAAGGGTGTTATGTGTATTTTTACTACAAAATACATTAGGTGAGTATATAGTCCCTTTTCTTTTAAACTTTAAATATTTTTGGGCTGAGAATACATGCGCTATTTTTATAAATGATTTACGTTATGGGCACAAGTGGCTAAAATTACGTTCTACATGGGTTTGAATCAAAAATCCCCTAGCTTGGTAACTTTAACTATTGGTTTATGAACTGGTAGGCGCGAATCCTAAAGATAGATCTATCGGGTTTTACACCCCCACCCAGATGTTGTTCTAGTAAACTAGAAGAACGGGTGTTTAGTACTTCGAGGTTAACGGAACGCACTTGATTCGGTGCACATATTTTATAACTCAGGGGTACACACTCTTGTTAAGGCTAGTTACCGGGTGCCCATTGCTTGGAATGCTTTTCATACACTTGCGAGTGTATTATGTTTATAAACTTAAAATCTTGTGGTCTATAGTTATAACACTGCTAGCATCAAACATATATATCTCACCAACTTTATGTTGACATTTTAAAGCATGTTATTCTCAGGTATGGATTAAGTCTTCCGCTGTGCAATAGCTTATATTAAGGACCTTACTTGGAGTCGATCATCGCGATGTAACCAACTGTTGAAGATTCCGCCCGGGAGGATTAGTCGCGGACATTTCAACTTCCCATAACCATAAACCACCATCTTCATATTTGAAGCATCAAACACACACCACCTTGTTTCTTTCTCCTCCTCTTACGGCTGTCAACATCAAACACCTTCCATCCATACAACCGCCATCCTCCATCATGCAACCTCAAAACTAACACCAAACAAAAATCCACCTATTGTCTGTTGTTGCAGGTCGTTTTCGTTCCTGTCTGGCAGCCGTAAAACCCAACCATCAACGCACCTGAAACTAGTATTTTCTTGTTCTTGTTCAGCTCAAACCATCGATACAAGGCTGCTGCAAATTTTCCTTTATTTTATTTTTTTCTTTCCTTTTCTTCTCCTGTTCGATTCCCAACACTTTTAGCTGCTATTGCAGCTGGGAAAAACCACACCAAACCGTCCCAAAAATTGTTCTTTAAACTGATTCTGTGGTATATTGACAGCGACTACTACTGTGTGACTTTTGCTTGATTTCTATTTGGTGCACGATTAAAATCACCACAACATCCCCAATGAATTGTTGCTACGTTGATTCTATGGTATTCTGTTACTGATCGAGCAAAATAAACAAAGAAGATAAGTGAACCGTAGTGATGATAAATAAAGAAGGTGATTACATGGGTTACGAAGAATGATAATAAGATAAGCTGTGTGATATTTCAGATAAAATAAACTAGCTCAGACGGTTGGGTGTGTGGTCTTGGAACAAGAGGTCCTGAGTTCGAGCCAAGACTGTTGCAAATCATTTATTTCTTTTTATGTTTTGGGCCGAGAGCTTGTTGGTTGGGTTTGTAAATTGGGCTGTTGGTGTTAGCCCAAGTCCAATAGTTAATAGGCCTTGTGAACTAACTGATGGAAGGGTTAAATAAATTTTAATCCGGGTGGTAACAGATAAAACAAAATAGTCGGATGGTTAGGTGTTGTGTTGGTGATCGAGAGGTCGCAGGTTCGAGTCCCGGCTTGGGCGATTTATTATTTTTTTTGAGCCTTAAGGTAGTAACTATTATTATTATTGTTATTATTATTATTATTATTATTATTATTATTATTATTATTATTATTATTACTATTATCATTATTATTATTATTATTATTATTATTATTATTATTATTATTATTATTATTATTATTATTGTTATCATAAAATATTATTGTTATGTTATTATTAATATTGAAGATAAAATTTTGTTATCATTAATGTAATTAGGAGTATTATCGTTATTAATATTATTATTAGTAGTATCATTATTATTATTATTATTATTATTATTATTATTATTATTATTATCATTATGAGTATTACTATTATTACTATTATCATAAGCATTAAAATGATTAATAAAATTATTGTTATTTTTATTACTAACATTAAGACATGATTATTAGTATAATTAGTATCGTTAGTATTATTATCACTAAGTAGTAACATCAAGTATTATTGATGATGTAGCGTGAGGGTACGAAATAGTATTAAATTTTTAATACAAAATACTACAAAATATGACACAAGTTTTATTAATTTACGGATGGGATATACCTAAACCTTGCTACAACACTATAGGCAGTGTACCTAATCGTAGAGTAGTGTAGTTTTTAGTAAGTCCGGTTCGTTCCACAGGGAGCTGGTGAAGTTAACGCTATATTATTAAGTTTATTTGTAAAAATATATATATAAATAAGTAGTAGTATTATTATAAAATGGGGGTTTTACCGTTTAATGACCGGTTTGTCGATTTTAAGCGTAAAAATAAATGACAAAAATTAAAGTGCGTAAAATAAATTGCGATAAATAAAATGACAGAAAATAAAATTGCGAGTAATAAAATGACAGTAAATAAAGATACGATGAGAAATATAATAAAAGAATTATGCTTATTTAAACTTCCGTAATCATGATGTTTGACGTGTTGATTTTAATTTATTACCATGGGTTAATTGTCCTTTGTCCTGGTTTATTTGATACGTCTATCTGGTTTTTGTCCATAATAGTCCATCGGTCATAAATATAAAGTGCGAGTATCCTCGTCAAATTACCCTTATACCCGAAGTCAAATATTCCAACTGATTAAGGATTTAAACTGTGACGCAGTTATCACTTCTGTCAACAATTACACCAGTTATCACTGTATGTAATCCACCCCTGTTTTAATTAGTTTATGAATATTAATTCATCCACTTGATCAGAATGAATAATCAATTACCCAACCCAATTGATTAATTAAATGATTATAACAGATTCCATATGAACATCACTAAATAGGACAACCATAATCATTATTAATTATTAGGTTAATTAATTTGAAGATAGGTTCGACAGACTCCAATGAGTTGTCACTCAATTAGACAATACCCCCATCTATTAATAGCCCATAGTTCAATTTCCACAAGTGTCGTTCTTTTGTTCAAACCCCAATTATGGTACAAAGCCCAATTACCCAATTTTAGTAATTAGCCCAACATCATGATTACTTCATTTTAAATAAGCATAATAACGACTTAGCTACGAGACATTAATGTAAAAAGGTTGAACATAACTTACAATGATTAAAAATAGCGTAGCGTTACACGGACAGAATTTCGACTTACACACTCAAACGATCTCTATCATAAATCTTATTATTATCATAATTTAAAATTAAAATTAAGATTATTGTTATATCTGATTACATTAACATTATGATAGAGAATTATAAATATAGATATTGATATTTGATATAGAAAAATAAGAAAAAAGATAGAAAGAAAAAAAGATCGAAAAAATATCCTCTTTCTCATTCATCGAACATATATGTTCCTTTTATAGGAAAATTAGAATTCAAATTTTCATTTACGACCCCTGAACTATGCTCAATTAACAACTTTTTATTATTTAATATTATTCTTATTATGATTTATTTAAATATTATATTTTATTCTTGTGCATAGTTGACTTGTAATTTTTACACCGTTGCGTCGAGCGTTGAGAGTTGGTTCATGTCCCAGTTCCGGATTTTCGAACGTCCTTGCGTACGCTGAGATATTTTGTACTTTGCGTTTCGTAACTTGTACTCTTGTCATTTTTAGACGTTCCTTATCAATAAATTGAACCTTTTTAATTGTATCTTGTACTTTTGAGCTTTTTGGATGTTTTGGTCTTTCAAATCTTCGTTTTTGTCTTTAAATCTTCATTTTCGAGCGATTTGCGTCTTTCGTCTTCGCACTTATTTATTTAACTATTACAACTAAAAATAAGGAAATTACATTTAAAAACTTTACATATTGGAACGATATTGCTACAAAATATATGTTCATTTGGAACACTATCAAATATCCCCACACTTGAGCGTTGCTTGTCCTCAAGCAATACAGAACTTGAAATAAAAACATACATGAATCACTTTTTTATTCATCACATTTTGTACATCAGTGATTTTGATATAGCGGTATAAACAATGACAGTAATGATGGTTAAAGGTGGGTGTGTCATCCACAGTTGCCTTGGGTTTAGGTCAACGCCACTTGCAATCAAATAGCCGATTTACTTTCGGTTTCCAAAGCAAAGTGCACATTTGAAAGGCGGTTTACAGTCCCACATGACTATAAAAATTTAGATCCTTTAGGAAATAGGATCTTTATGAAAACATTTGATCTTTTGAAAATTCAATCTAGCTTTTACCCTAGATAAGTTTTCTGATTTGATCCACCATTGGTGTTGCAAAATATATTTGTGGATCAATATTTTGGCTAAAAACATTTAGGTTCGTGTAATCCACTGCTATCCCGGTATCGGAAAGCACACATCCAGTTTACTTGTTCCGTATATTACCTTTCGGCAAACTACCTTCCGGTTGTAAAGGAAAGCGATGAACAAGAAACTGTTAAGGCAATGTCTAATGACATGCTTTTGGTTATGGTCTTTTAACGTGTCGGATGCTAGAACTATCCTTGGTAGGAGCGATAGTAAAGATCATCCTATAATTTTTCGGTCTGGCACAAGGTCCTGTCTCCGACCATGCTATGCAACCACCGTTCTTACGGTTGACACCCGATTTGGTTCAGGTGACCTAATGAATTCCAGGTGAATTTCTTAGGATTTTACGTTCAATGCTAATGAACGCATTGAAAATGGTTTTTCAGAAAACAAATCGGTTTGTATTTTTGATCAAAATATTTTCTCGTTCAAGCTCGAGTTTAGATATCATCGAATTCCATGAGTTTGAATTCTCAATCTTTAAGGTCAATCTCTAGGATTGAGTATTATCAGTCTTAAAAGCTGATTTTTAATCTTTAAGGAGATTATCCTTTCTGGGGATCTGATTCATTAGTCTTATCAAGCTAATTTGCATGGTGCCCCCCCATTGTACGAGATAAATCCTTCTCATGGTTAGGATAAATCTGACCACTTGGCGACCCTGTTTGATGCCGAGGTCCGTGGATTTCCAGCCGATTTTAGTGATGACTTTTCTAGATTTTTCGTCAACCTACAGCTGGTCTGGACGACAACTTCATGACCTAAATCAAGAAGCACGTGTCTTTTTCGGAAGACTTTACTTCCTTCAAATGATGGAATTGATTCATCGTGTAGATCCATCTCTTCTTTTCTTTCATCGGATAAAACAGTTGATTATCGTTCAAAACAAAAGTACCTGCAATAATCTTGTACGAAAATATGTGATAGATAGTTTTTAATTGAATAACTTGGTACATTCTCCCCACACTTAGTTTCTTTCTTTGCCTTTTTATTCTCCTTTATTCCATTTTAAATGAATTCAAGCATTTTAGGTTGTTTTTCAATTTATGTCCTTTCCGATAATTTCGGTATTATCACCTAGTTTTCACCGTTCATAAATATGTATAAACATGATTTTGACTTCATTTAATTGAAAATTTTTCAAATTTTCACAAAATTTGGCAAATAAACTAAGTGCAAACCCGAGAGAATTTATAACCCTTCCCCACACTTGAGATCATGCAATGCCCTCATTTGCATGAAATCAGACTATAATTTAAATTCATGAGGGTGATTAGCGTAGAAAAGTGATTAAAAATACCGAGTTTGCAAACATATTGTTATTTCACATTTGATTTTTTTTGCGTCTTGTCAAAATCAGTAGCTTTTGCTGAACTTCATGACAATCTTTGAAAGTGCGTTGTTTTACCCTGTTTTGTACATAAGATAAAATACAAACATATATACATATTTTTAAAGTTGGGTATATTACCCCACGTTCAAAAATTTATAAAATCCAATATATTTTTTTTTGGCATACTTTAAATCAATAAAATTAAAAATAATGATGAAAAAAAAATTTCGCCCCGCCCTCGGGTAAAGTAATTTCGGCTCAACGGCCTAGTCTTCAACTCACGAAGAATTTTAGAAATCATTTTTTAAACTTAATGAATTAAAGTAAATTTTGTTTTTAAAATCACACAAAACTTAAATTTAAAAGGCATATTAATTAAAACCTAAAAAATAAAAATTCAGAATGGAGGGAGAAAACTAGTTCTTTAGTGTCTGCTAGCGGAAAAGACCAATCGGATTCCATTCTCGGAACTACACGAGAACAGAACAACTAACTCTAGATAACATTTTCTTAGAACATTTGAATCTCCCCACACTTAGGTAGCTGTGGTGTCGAAATTGTGATTAACTTCATCGTCAATTTCTTTTGGTCCATAATCAACTTGCCTATCTGTGACTTTTTCTTTAAGCCAGTGCCCGGCTTCTTCCGTAATATCCCAAAATTCAACTAGCTTCGCCTTTTCTTTAGGCGACAGATTGGATACTAACCGGTTACATAACTTAAAGTTCCCCTTACTTCTAGCATCGATAGCCCGTTTAAAAAGTTTCTTCATTGAACTGTTAATAACGGGGTCATTTAATTTCGTATCAACAACGGGGTTCTTTATTATCAAGTCATCATTAGGTTTTACTTCATTTTCCCCACACTTAGGCGTTTTATTATTGCTAAGCACTACCGTTGGAGTTGGTAAAACAACATGGTTATTACCAATCGTTTTTACTGGTTCAACGGTTTTAGTTGGTGGAGATTTAGACTTTCGAATCATAAAGGTGATTGATTTGTTACCACTTTTAAGTGTCATTCTTCCATTTCCTACATCAAATAACGCCCCGGTGGACGCAAAGAATGGTCGACCTAAAATTAGAGGAACGTTTGGGTCCTCTTCTATGTCAATGACAATAAATTCGACTAGAAAGGTTAAATTGCCTACTTGAACGGGTAGGTTGTCAGCAATTCCAACTGGGTGCTTAATGGTTTGATCAAAGAGTCGAACACTCATATCCGTTGGACTTAACTTACCTACACCTAATCTCTTATATAAGGAAAGAGGCATAACACTTACACTTGCACCTAAATCTGCTAGTGCATCATACATGACACAATCACTAAGTAGACAAGGAACAATAAATTCACCCGGATCACCTACCCTAGGTGGAGGTTTTGGTGGAACTGTCTTCACCGGGTTTATATTTACGGCTTTTGTTTCTTGCACTTTCTTATTCTTTTTCTTCTTCTTCTTTCCAGAGGTATCACAATCTTTATTACCTATCACTTGCTCATACTCAACTCCTTTTCTTGGAAACGGGATGGGTGGTTTGTATGGTGCCACCACTGGCTTTACATACTCGGGTGGTGGTGGTGTAACTTCTTCATTGTTACTCTCATCTAAAACCTTCCCATCTTCTGATGCTGGTTTTTCAGAATTTGTTGACACCATATTAACATTCTCATTCCGAGGATTTACTTCAGTATTACTCGGTAGCTTTCCTTGTTCCCTCTCACTCATCATGCTAGCAAGAGTACCTACGTGTTTTTCTAGATTCAAAATGGAAGCTTGTTGAGTTCTTAATGACTGATCAAACCTCTCGTTCGTTTGGGTTTGAGATGTAATGAATTGTGTTTGAGATTCAATCAGCTTTGCCATCATTTCTTCTAGATTTGGCTTTTTCTCTTCGGGTTGTTGTGGTGGTTTATACAAGCTAGGTCTTTGTTGATTGAAAGTGTTGTTTTGAGTTGGTTGGTTATTCGGACTTTGTTGGTTATACCAGTTATTTTCGGGTCCTTTTGGATTGTAAAGAATGTTTTGATTTCGATTTAAGTTTAGCCTTGGCGGTTGATAATTATTTTGATAATTATTTCCTGGCCTTTGGTTCATATAGGAAACATTCTCTCGTTGTTCCATCGTTGGTTCAATGTGACAATCTTTCAATAAGTGTGGTCCACCGCATTGCTCACAACTGATTCGTATTGCGTTAATATCTTTATTCATCTTTTCCATTCGTCTTTCGAAAGCATCTATTTTTGCGGAAACGGAATCAAAGTCATGGCTAGAATCGGCTCTAGCCACTTTAGATGATCGAAAGATATCTTTTTCTTGATGCCACTCATGTGAGTGGGAGGCTGTGCTATCAATGATCTTGTAAGCTTCAGTTGCGGTTTTCTTCATAATGGATCCACCAGCGGTTATGTCGATGTCTTTTCGTGTGGCGATGTCTACGCCTTTATAGAAGATTTGTACTATTTGAAAAGTATCTAATCCGTGTTGAGGACATCCTCTCAACATCCTTCCGAATCTTGTCCACGCCTCATATAATGTTTCATTTGGATTTTGCGCGAACGTAACAATTTCTCCTTGAAGTCTCACGGCTTTGGATGCCGGAAAGAATCGTTTAAGAAATTTTTCAACTAAAACATCCCATGTGTCAATCGCCCCTTCAGGTAACGATTCTAACCAATCTTTGGCTTCTCCCTTTAAAGTCCAGGGAAACAACATGAGATAGATCTGTTCATCCTCCACTTCTCGGATTTTGAATAGTGTACAAATTCTTTTAAACGTACGAAGGTGTTCGTTAGGATCTTCATTCGGTGCACCACTGAATTGGCATTGGTTAGTTACCATGTGTAGAATTTGTCCTTTGATTTCATAATCTGGCGCATTAACTTCTGGCTTAATAATGGCGTGACCTTGGCCCGTGCGCGTAGCTCTCATTCGGTCTTCCATACTTAGAGGTTCTAGATTTTCCATGATTGAATTTGTTGAATCGGTATCACTAGATGATTCTGATTTAATGGTTCGTTCCTCAACAATCTCTGTTTGAATGATTGGTGGTTCCGGAGGAAAGTTTAATGGTTCAGGATCTACGAACCGTTCCTGAATATTCTCTGGATTCTCAATTGTGAGGTTGGGTTCAAAAAATGGATTATCGGAAATTTGAAATGAAGTACTTGGTCGACTGGATGACGATTCTAAAGAAAAATCAACGGCGGTTATATTTGCTAAATGTCTTGATCGAGTTACAGGTGGTGAACGTACAAAAGGTGGTGAACGTCTTGCTCGGTGCATTCACTGAATATCCTATTAGTTTTTAAAAGGAAAGAAAAATTATAATAAGTTATCCAATCAATAGACTTTTCTGATTTTGCCCACGTTTCGAATAGCCAAAAGATGCAGCAGAGGGGCAGGATTCGTTTGGTCTCAATATAATTGAGGACTGTTTGGCTCCAATAACCCGGTCCACGTACAAATCCAACTATTACTACGAACCAGAAAATTTTGATGTCTATTAATTTAACCACTTAAAATAAATTTTCGTAATTTTAAGAAATTTAGATAAGAAGTAGAATAAAAATCTATGTCCTAAAACTAGAATAGCGAGAAATAAGAAAGAAAAAGAGTTCGTCGGAAAAAGGTAGAAAAAAAAAAAAAAAATGGTTGAAAAATAAAAGGTGACGGAAAAATAAAAGAAACTTATAAAAACTTAAAAATACTTGACTAACCTAACCTTATTACTACAACTAACTTAAAATTATAATCACAAATTGATATTACTAATTGGAATGATAATTGATACATAGTAAAAGGTGTCTAAAAATATTAAAGCTTACAGGAAAAACTAAATCCCAAATGGAAATAACTTAAAAAGAAACTAAAACTTAAAAAGGCGTCGCAAAATTCTAAAGTACCTAAATCTTAGTCTAACGAAAAAGCACTTAAGGAATTCTACGGCAAAGCCTAAAAATCTAGGAGTAAAAATAACTATGGCAAAACTAAACTTAATACTAAAAGTTGCGAATATAGTCTAAAAAAAACTAAAGGTAATAAAACTTAAAAAAAAACATTTTTTTTTTTTTTTATAGACAAAATTTTAAAAATATATATATTTTTTTTAGTAATTTTTTTTTTTTTTCTTTACGTTTTTTTTTTTTTTTTTTTTTTTACGTTTTTTTTTTTTTTTTTTATGTTTTTTTTTTTTTTTTTTTTTTTTTTTTTTTTTTACGTTTTTTTTTTTAAATTTTTTTTAAAAAAAACGATTTTTTTTTTTTTTACAAATTTTTTTTTTTTTTAAAACGATTTTTTTTTTTCTTTTTAAAAAAAAAACGATTTTTTTTTTTTTTTTTTTTTTTTTTTTTTTTTTTTTTAATTCATTTACTATTCATGAATAGTAAATGAAAATAAATTAATTAATTTACTATTCACATGAAAGCGACATGATAGCAATTATTAATTATAAGTTACATAATATACCCCTGAAGTATTTAATAAATACGACTTTTTTTTTTAAACTTTACGTAAATATTTGATTCTTAAATATTTTTATATTATTATATTCTATTTCAATATTATTATATTATTATATTCTATTTCAATATTATTATATTTTATTTCAATATTATTATAATTAAAAATATAGCGTTTTAGCGCTCCCCGGCAGCGGCGCCAAAAACTTGATGATGTAGCGTGAGGGTACGAAATAGTATTAAATTTTTAATACAAAATACTACAAAATATGACACAAGTTTTATTAATTTACGGATGGGATATACCTAAACCTTGCTACAACACTATAGGCAGTGTACCTAATCGTAGAGTAGTGTAGTTTTTAGTAAGTCCGGTTCGTTCCACAGGGAGCTGGTGAAGTTAACGCTATATTATTAAGTTTATTTGTAAAAATATATATATAAATAAGTAGTAGTATTATTATAAAATGGGGGTTTTACCGTTTAATGACCGGTTTGTCGATTTTAAGCGTAAAAATAAATGACAAAAATTAAAGTGCGTAAAATAAATTGCGATAAATAAAATGACAGAAAATAAAATTGCGAGTAATAAAATGACAGTAAATAAAGATACGATGAGAAATATAATAAAAGAATTATGCTTATTTAAACTTCCGTAATCATGATGTTTGACGTGTTGATTTTAATTTATTACCATGGGTTAATTGTCCTTTGTCCTGGTTTATTTGATACGTCTATCTGGTTTTTGTCCATAATAGTCCATCGGTCATAAATATAAAGTGCGAGTATCCTCGTCAAATTACCCTTATACCCGAAGTCAAATATTCCAACTGATTAAGGATTTAAACTGTGACGCAGTTATCACTTCTGTCAACAATTACACCAGTTATCACTGTATGTAATCCACCCCTGTTTTAATTAGTTTATGAATATTAATTCATCCACTTGATCAGAATGAATAATCAATTACCCAACCCAATTGATTAATTAAATGATTATAACAGATTCCATATGAACATCACTAAATAGGACAACCATAATCATTATTAATTATTAGGTTAATTAATTTGAAGATAGGTTCGACAGACTCCAATGAGTTGTCACTCAATTAGACAATACCCCCATCTATTAATAGCCCATAGTTCAATTTCCACAAGTGTCGTTCTTTTGTTCAAACCCCAATTATGGTACAAAGCCCAATTACCCAATTTTAGTAATTAGCCCAACATCATGATTACTTCATTTTAAATAAGCATAATAACGACTTAGCTACGAGACATTAATGTAAAAAGGTTGAACATAACTTACAATGATTAAAAATAGCGTAGCGTTACACGGACAGAATTTCGACTTACACACTCAAACGATCTCTATCATAAATCTTATTATTATCATAATTTAAAATTAAAATTAAGATTATTGTTATATCTGATTACATTAACATTATGATAGAGAATTATAAATATAGATATTGATATTTGATATAGAAAAATAAGAAAAAAGATAGAAAGAAAAAAAGATCGAAAAAATATCCTCTTTCTCATTCATCGAACATATATGTTCCTTTTATAGGAAAATTAGAATTCAAATTTTCATTTACGACCCCTGAACTATGCTCAATTAACAACTTTTTATTATTTAATATTATTCTTATTATGATTTATTTAAATATTATATTTTATTCTTGTGCATAGTTGACTTGTAATTTTTACACCGTTGCGTCGAGCGTTGAGAGTTGGTTCATGTCCCAGTTCCGGATTTTCGAACGTCCTTGCGTACGCTGAGATATTTTGTACTTTGCGTTTCGTAACTTGTACTCTTGTCATTTTTAGACGTTCCTTATCAATAAATTGAACCTTTTTAATTGTATCTTGTACTTTTGAGCTTTTTGGATGTTTTGGTCTTTCAAATCTTCGTTTTTGTCTTTAAATCTTCATTTTCGAGCGATTTGCGTCTTTCGTCTTCGCACTTATTTATTTAACTATTACAACTAAAAATAAGGAAATTACATTTAAAAACTTTACATATTGGAACGATATTGCTACAAAATATATGTTCATTTGGAACACTATCAATTATTAATTTTATTATTACTATCATAATACAACTTGTTATATTTATCATTAAAATTAGTATCATTATCATATTCATAATTATTATTATCATCATTATTAATATTATAAGTATAATTATTAATACTACCCTCATTATGAAATGATACAAATTGTTATTATTTTCATAAACATTATTATTAATATCATTTTTATAAATATAAGTAGTATTATTGATATTATTACTAAAAGTATCATTTATTTTAAATCTATCATTTTTAATAAAATTATTCTTATTACTATCAATATCATTATTAGTATTAAAAATTATTAATACTATCTTTATACTTATTCTAATATTATTATAACTATTATGTGGCAAACCAAATATGTTCTATATATAGATATATTTAAAATATATAAAATGAATATATAATGAAATATATAAGTTAATGATATAAAAATTTATATCACTAGTAATAATATATATATATATATATATATATATATATATATATATATATATATATATATATATATATATATTTATATATATATATATATATATATATATATATATTTGTTCGATTACCATTACATGTATTAATATACATGATTGAATAATAGGTTCGTGAATCCGAGGTCAACCCTATATTTGTTCAATGTCGTTCTATGTATTTTTACTACAAAATACATTAGGTGAGTTTCATTTGTTCCCTTTTTACTCATTACATTTTTGGGCTGAGAATACATGCAAATGCTTTATTAACTGTTTTTACAATATTTATATGCATGAGTTTCATTTGCCTTTTTTACCCTTTATATTTTTGGGCTGAGAATACATGCGCAACTTTTATAAATGTTTTACGAAATAGACACAAGTATGTGAAACTACATTCTATGGTTGAATTATCGAAATCGAATATGCCCCTTTTTATTAAGTCTGGTAATCTAAGAATTAGGGAACAGACACCCTAATTGACGCGAACTCTAAAGATAGATCTATCTGGCCCAACAAGCCCCATCCAAAGTACTGGATGCTTTAGTACTTCAAAATTTATATCATGTCCGAAGGAGGATCCCGGAATGATGGGGATATTCTTATATGCATATTGTGAATGTCGATTACCAGGTGTTCAATCCATATTAATGATATTTTTGTCTCTATGCATGGGACGTTTGTTTATGAGAATTGGAAATATGAAATCTTGTGGTCTATTAAAGTTATGAAATGATTCTTTATGATAAACTAATGAACTCACCAACCTTTTGGTTGACACTTTAAAGCATGTTTATTCTCAGGTATTAAAGAAATCTTCTGCTGTGCATTTGCTCATCTTAGAGATATTACTTGAAGTAATTCATGGTATATTTCAAAAGACGTTGCATTCGAGTCGCTGAGTTCATCAAGATTATTATTAAGTCAATTATAGTTAGAGGTATTATGAATTGGTATGCATGCCGTCAACTTTCGATGTAATGAAAGATTGTCTTTACAAAAACGAATGCAATGTTTGTAAAATGTATCATATAGAGGTCAAGTACCTCGCGATGAAATCAACTGTTGTGAATCATTTATAATCGATATGGACGTTGTCCGGATAGATTAGGATGGGTTTCTACAGTTGGTATCAGAGCGGTGGTCTTAGCGAACCAGGTCTGCAATAGTGTGTCTAACTGATAAGTCGTTAGGATGCATTAGTAAGTCTGGACTTCGACCGTGTCTGCATGTCAAAATTTTTGCTTATCATTTCTAGTCGGAAATCATCTATTTACCATCCTTAGAAAATTACATGCTTATTATTCTTAGTCTAGACATATCATATCGCAATGATTGCATGAATAGTGTATAGACAAAATTCATATCTTAGCGTATCTGTTATTGTTACCTTTGCTTGACAGATTCCGTAGATTCCTCCGTAACTTATGGGATTTTAGTATTATATATGCATATGTAAATTATGTATTGCAGGGTACTAATCTACATCCTATAATCTATTTCTTATCGAAAATCCTTCATTTGATCGTACGAGATGAATCCCTCAGCCAGTTCGAGTCCCTCAGATTTCGATAGCTATTCCGATAGTTATTCCAACAGCTATTCCGACATGAATATTCACCTAAGCTCTGAAAGTGGTGTCACCAGAATGAATCAATCAGCCATCCCCAATTCATTTGATGAGTTCATAGTCGACTTAATCAATGGAGACGCGAAGAAGGCGATCCCTTTCACCAACCAAATTTCCCTCTTGGTAATGAACCTGAAGCACTCACTGGTGAACCAATCCGAAACACCATTTTCACTCTCATTACCCGAATATCTCGCCATGATTATATTCTATCTAAAATTCTAAACCTTATTCATCCGCTCGTTCCTACCGACAATCATCCCATAGTAAGAATTCAACGAGTTTCGCACCCGAGTTGTAGCCTTGAAAAGTATGGTGCAAAATGTACCAGCTTCAGCAACATTACCGGCACCAACATCAACATCACAATCTGTTCCACAAACATCAACATCATACGCACCATAGATACCAAGGAGTACCAACAGCAATTAACGATGAAGTATTGATCCATAACTTCATTAATATTCCGCGAAGAATATGTGGATCCTAATAATTTTAAGGATTACTTATTCTAGCTCAAACCGAAAAGCAAATGAGATTAATATCATATTAACTCATTAAATACATGATTACATCCGAAGAAAATATATATGTATATATATTTTTATAAAGATTGTGATTAAAAATTCTTTCGTACAAACTGTTAATGATGAAAATATTTTAACGGGTAGGTAATACCCGAGGAATGTTTAAATTTCATATTAATAAGTTACACTGTACATTCTTCAATTCAGATTCAGCAGTCATTAACAATACTGCCCAAATCCACACTTATATGTATCCGTTCACCAAAGAACAACTATTTTCATCCAAGTGCAATTTCATATTCGGATTTTGACCGATCAGAATCCAAGTCAAGATCTAACAAGTGGCATAATGAAGAAAACATTTGACGGAATAAAATTTGTTAGAAACAAACAAATTAACTATAAGAAATTTTGTTAAGAATCCACGCTAACTGTTCCTAGCTAATTTTTCCTAGCTAACTGATTACAATTTATTTATCGCAATTTAATTATCGCAATTTACATTCTCGCAATTTTATTTATCGTCATTTAATTTCTATTATTTACTTTACGCACTTTATTTATCGTTATTTAACTTCTGTTATTTATTTTACGCACTTTAAATATCGGGACACGTATAAAAGGTTTTGACATATCATATCGACGCATCTATATATATTATTTGGAATAACCATAGACACTCTATATGCAGTAATGATCGAGTTCTCTATACAGGGTTGAGGTTGATTCTCAAATAATATATATACTTTGAGTTGTGATCGAGTCTGAGACATGTACACGGGTCACGATATGTATTAATTAATTCGAATATTATATATGAATTATTGAATTGCTAACTGTGGACTATCAACTGTGGACTGCCAACATTGGACAATTAAAATGAATTAAAATATTGATTTTAACATATGAAACTAAACAAATCTTCAAGTTTGCCACTTGATATCATCCTAAACCTCATTTGTATCTTAACGGTTACGATCCGCATTTAAACCTTTCGTAATTCTTGAAAACACCTCAATCGAGAGGATGAACCAACCTCACTTCATCTACGGAAGAAAAGATTGATACATATAGTTATACACCTGAAAACACTTGGAACCTGAGTAAACTTTAACACGTATATGTGCTAGCTTCTTTGGCATTATTATTACCGAAAATAACATTGCAATCCCTTTCCAAAATTAGTCAATTTTGTCACAGCTTCAGCAAGTCAACTTCGATTTTCATTCGGATTAACCTTATTATAATCTTGATATATATATTCGTGCTCTTTTGTTGTTACCGGGGAACCTTTTATATTCCACCATATTATCAGTAGACGTACCAGCAACCTCGTTGCTCCTTGGCTTAAATCTCTTCGACAAATCACTACATTTATCTATTGAAGTCTCATCATATTCTCATCCGCATCTGGTAACGAGAATTGCCATACCAATTACCGGGAATCAACAAATCTATATTGTGAGCCTCGCAACGTTTCCACATCAACAGTTATATGTAAACATATAACATTTATCTCTTAGAATTATGATCTTTCATCTGAAATCCTGAAAAGCACTCAGTCTAAAAATCAAATACTCTGAATGTTGAAAAAGCTGAATGAAGCAGCAGAAATCGTAGACAACCGTAAACGACCTTAATCGTCAGAAGTTGATGATAAAGAATTGTAGGTTGGCAAAGCTCAGAAAAAGTTTGAAACTGAAAAACTGATTGAGCAAACTATGAAGGAAGTCGTGGACAAATCACAAAGAATAAGTTTGACTTCAAAGAATCTAAATGATTCAGTACCTGCTGAAGTCATTAACGAATACCTTGCTTTTGACTCCAAATTCTTGCGGACAAATTTTCTTCACCATCCTTCGATATTAGAAATTCCAAGATATCATTGTATCTTTCATTATAAATATCCTCCATATTTCTGAAGATATTTTTATAATTATTCTTATCTGAAATCATTAATCTCTTCGTGCTATCAGTGTTACATCATATAGAAACTGTTAGTTTCTATATTCTGTGATCTTTCGAGATTAAAATATGAATGTTATTGAAGTAATGTTGGGAACTGATGCATGATTTAGTATAATATATTGACACTTGATCAACGTGATTATATTACAGTAAGTTATGCTGAGTTTCTAAATGGAATGTGATGATTCACAGATCATAACATCATCATGTACCATGTTACACGACTCTTACGTTATGTCTAATCTATAAACATATCAAGAACATATTTTTCTTGATAGTCCTATCTTTCCTTGAATTCTGGTAATTTGACAAGTCAAATTGTACTATTACCGTTTCTTTCTTAGGACATTGACAATGTTTATTCTGAAACTTATATCTACGAATTCTGGACCATTACAAGAGATGCCCAATCGCAAGAAGAAGATACGAAGGGACAAAGCTCCGAAATCGAAATTGGAGTATAAATCGCAGCAAATAGGGGGAGTATTAACTGGGGATGACAATGATTATAGAAAACAGAAGCAAGGACTTCGAAGTATAAGGGAAGATATAAAGCCCAATAACAACAAGGAGGTTACAAACCGTGGATATTAATACGAATAACAATACAAAGATACGGTATAATTAAGAATAGTATCACCCCAAGGTAATAGTAGAAGTAAACAGATTTTTCTGGTGGAAAATTAAAAAGAAGGATGACAGAAATGATAATTAGAAAAATATCAAGGATTAGAATTGAATTAAGCATTTTCACAATCTTTTGGATGAATGAACTAAGAAAGAAAGTATAGGAATGGTGAGAATAATGGAACAGAAGAGCTTAATTTATAATGGAAATATCAGACGGAGTAATCGAGACAGATCACCGTATTTATTTATAGAGATCTTAATTTCCTTATTCGCCGAAGAATCAGATCTTATAGATTTCCAAGATTTTCTTTTGAATCCCTTAAATTTCAGAATTCAATAATGACTAGTAAAAGTTATGACGAAACTTTATTTTCTCATTTCACTCTTTTGTGATAGCTTCACTCGTACTCTTCTAGTAGTCGAATTATCTTATCCATGTTACTCGACAGTAATAAAACTCTATTTATCAGCTCGTATTCGTCATAAAAAAAACATTTTTATTGTTAGCCATGACCACCTCACTCAAATTTCGGGACGAAATTTCTTTAACGGGTAGGTACTGTGACGACCCAGAAGTTTCCGACCAAATTTAAACTTAATCTTTATATGGTTCCGACACGATAAGCAAGATCTGTAATGTTGAGTCTCGAAAACTTTATAACTATGTTCATATATTCAGTTGACCTTTGACTGTGCTCGACGATTCACGAACATTTTGTGTATAGATATGTATATATAAGATCTAGTTATATTAATTGAAAACGTTAACAAAGTATTAGATGTATAATACTTTACATGAACATATTTGTTTCAATATATATTTAATATAATTATAGACGGAATTAAAAGATAATATCAAATGATTGAACTATCAGATACAACGTGATTATGATTACGAGTCTCTGTTATGAGGTCCACTATGATTTAAGAAATCTGTTCTTTTTAACGATATTCGGAAATTGGTAAAGTGAATTACAAGTAAGAACAAAAGTGTCAATTAACGGGAATTAGACAAGGGTTAATGGAGTTTGTTGTTCGTTTTCCTATATAGGCGTTTAACTAGTTAACTTTCATATTATTTAGAGAATTTTAATTTGAACTTATATGATTTTAAAATAAACGGTGATCCGAAAATGAGTTCTATAAATTTTAGGCTTACTAAAACTGTATTTAGGATCTAGTTATTTAATTTTAACATTTTTTATATATTTCCCAGAATTGAGAGGGACAGTTGATGTAATTTTTATTTGGTAGTTAATAATCAAATTTTATATCTTAATGACCGAAATAAATAAAGATAATTACTGTGAAAATTTGGGATTTTTCTGAGTACTTTTTATCCGCCACTGATTTAACAACGGAGTACGATTTAGCAGACCGTGAAAAGTGTCGGTAGAGTTTATATATGGTTCACACGTTTTATATTTATAATTATTAATATATTAATATTATTAATTATTAATTATTAAATATTATTATAGATATAGAGTACATGGGTGATCAAACCCCACATTCCATTTGTTTGTTTTTGTTAATTGATACCCCAACTGTAGTTAATTGAATGACTTTCCGTTACCTATCTTTTTCTATCAATATCAATCTCTAAATATCTCTACCTATTTATGATATAGATAAATACATATATAGATATGCGACACATCTCATTCCCTATATTTACATGTACATACACGAGAGCATTTACAGAAATATATTTAAGACTCATAAGTCAAACACTTCCTTATTATGAATCCTTTTTTTCTCTCTTTTGTAGAACAACCGAACACCCTATTCCATATCACTTCTCTCTCTAATCTTGAATCGCCACCATAAACCACGGCCTCTATTTTATGTTTCGATTACAACCTTCATCACCATGATCACCACAAGCCATGGTCACTTCCCATAACCATAAACCACCATCTTCATATTTGAAGCATCAAACACACACCACCTTGTTTCTTTCTCCTCCTCTTACGGCTGTCAACATCAAACACCTTCCATCCATACAACCGCCATCCTCCATCATGCAACCTCAAAACCAACACCAAGCAAAACTCCACCTATTTTCTGTTGTTGCAGGTCGTTTTCGTTCCTGTCTGGCAGCCGTAAAACCCAACCATCAACGCACCTGAAACTAGTATTTTCTTGTTCTTGCTCAGCTCAAACCATCGATACAAGGCTGCTGCAAATTTTCCTTTATTTTATTTTTTTCTTTCCTTTTCTTCTCCTGTTCAATTCCCAACACTTTTAGCTGCTATTGCAGCTGGGAAAAACCACACCAAACCGTCCCAAAAATTGTTCTTTAAACTGATTCTATGGTATATTGACAGCGACTACTACTGTGTGACTTTTGCTTGATTTCTATTTGGTGCACGATTAAAATCACCACAACATCCCCAATGAATTGTTGCTACGTTGATTCTATGGTATTCTGTTACTGATCGAGCAAAATAAACGAAGAAGATAAGTGAACCGTAGTGATGATAAATAAAGAAGGTGATTACATGGGTTACGAAGAATGATAATAAGATAAAATAAGCTGTGTGATATTTAAGATAAAATAAACTAGCTCAGATGGTTGGGTGTGTGGTCTTGGAACAAGAGGTCCTGAGTTCGAGCCAAGACTGCTGCAAATCATTTATTTCTTTTTATGTTTTGGGCCGAGAGCTTGTTGGTTGGGTTTGTAAATTAGGCCGTTGGTGTTAGCCCAAGTCCAATAGTTAATAGGCCTTGTGAACTAACTGATGGAAGGGTTAAATAAATTTCAATCTGGGTGGTAACAGATAAAACAAAACAGTCGGATGGTTAGGTGTTGTGTTGGTGATCGGGAGGTCGCAGGTTCGAGTCCCGGCTTGGGCGATTTATTATTTTTTTTGAGCCTTAAGGTAGTAACTATTATTATTATTGTTATTATTATTATTATTATTATTATTATTATTATTATTATTATTATTATTATTATTATTATTATTATTATTATTATTATTGTTATCATAAAATATTATTGTTATGTTATTATTAATATTGAAGATAAAATTTTGTTATCATTAATGTAATTAGGAGTATTATCGTTATTAATATTATTATTAATAGTATTATTATTATTATTATTATTATTATTATTATTATTATTATTATTATTATTATTATTATTATTATTATTATTATCATTATGAGTATTACTATTATTACTATTATCATAAGCATTAAAATGATTAATAAAATTATTGTTATTTTTATTAATAACATTAAGACATGATTATTAGTATAATTAGTATCGTTAGTATTATTATCACTAAGTAGTAACATCAAGTATTATTAATTTTATTATTACTATCATAATACAACTTGTTATATTTATCATTAAAATTAGTATCATTATCATATTCATAATTATTATTATCATCATTATTAATATTATAAGTATAATTATTAATACTACCCTCATTATGAAATGATACAAATTGTTATTATTTTCATAAACATTATTATTAATATCATTTTTATAAATATAAGTAGTATTATTGATATTATTACTAAAAGTATCATTTCTTTTAAATCTATCATTTTTAATAAAATTATTCTTATTACTATCAATATCATTATTAGTATTAAAAATTATTAATACTATCATTATACTTATTATAATATTATTATAACTATTATGTTGCAAACCAAAGATGTTCTATATATAAATATATTTAAAATATATAAAATGAATATATAATGAAATATATAAGTTAATGATATAAAAATTTATATCACTAGTAATAATATATATATATATATATATATATATATATATATATATATATATATATATATATATATATATATATATATATATATATATATATATATATATATATATATATATATATATTTGTTCGATTACCATTACATGTATTAATATACATGATTGAATAATAGGTTCGTGAATCCGAGATCAACCCTATACTTGTTCAATGTCGTTCTATGTATTTTTACTACAAAATACATTAGGTGAGTTTCATTTGTTCCCTTTTTACTCATTACATTTTTGGGCTGAGAATACATGCAAATGCTTTATTAACTGTTTTTACAATATTTATATGCGTGAGTTTCATTTGCCTTTTTTACCCTTTATATTTTTGGGCTGAGAATACATGCGCAACTTTTATAAATGTTTTACGAAATAGACACAAGTATGTGAAACTACATTCTATGGTTGAATTATCGAAATCGAATATGCCCTTTTTTATTAAGTCTGGTAATCTAAGAATTAGGGAACAGACACCCTAATTGACGCGAACTCTAAAGATAGATCTATCGGGCCCAACAAGCCCCATCCAAAGTACTGGATGCTTTAGTACTTCGAAATTTATATCATGTTTGAAGGAGGATCCCGGAATGATGGGGATATTCTTATATGCATATTGTGAATGTCGGTTACCAGGTGTTCAATCCATATGAATGATATTTTTGTCTCTATGCATGGGACGTTTGTTTATGAGAATTAGAAATATGAAATCTTGTGGTCTATTAAAGTTATGAAATGATTCTTTATGATAAACTAATGAACTCACCAACCTTTTGGTTGACACTTTAAAGCTTGTTTATTCTCAGGTATTAAAGAAATCTTTCGCTGTGCATTTGCTCATCTTAGAGATATTACTTGAAGTAATTCATGGTATATTTCAAAAGACGTTGCATTCGAGTCGTTGAGTTCATCAAGATTATTATTAAGTCAATTATAGTTAGAGGTATTATGAATTGGTATGCATGCCGTCAACTTTCGATGTAATGAAAGATTGTCTTTACAAAAACGAATGCAATGTTTGTAAAATGTATCATATAGAGGTCAAGTACCTCGCGATGAAATCAACTGTTGTGAATCATTTATAATTGATATGGACGTTGTCCGGATGGATTAGGACGGGTTTCTACAGAGTCGACAAAAGAGCTACGCGGACAGTAAAAGAAAAGATATAGAGTTTGAAATTGGAGAAATGGTCATGCTTAAGGTTTCACCTTGGAAAGGCGTTGTTCGATTTGGTAAACGGAGGAAACTAAATCCAAGGTACATTGCACCATTCAAGATTATAGATCGTGTCGGACCAGTAGCTTACCAACTGGAGCTACCTCAACAACTCGCGACTGTACATAACACTTTGCACGTCTCGAATTTGAAGAAATGTTTTGCTAAATAAGATCTCACTATTCCGTTGAACGAAATCCAAATCAATGAAAAACTTCAATTATAATGGATCGTGAGGTTAAGAGACATAAGCAAAACAAGATACCGATTGTTAAGGTTCGATGGAATGCTCGTAGAGGACCCGAGTTCACCTGGGAGCGTGAAGATCAGATAAAGAAGAAATACCCGCATCTATTTCCAGAAGATTCGTCAACACCTTCAACAGCTTAAAATTTCGAGACGAAATTTATTTAACGGGTAGGTACTGTAGTGACCCGAACTTTCCAATGTTTATATATATTAATTGAGATTGATATTTACATGACAAAATGTTTCTAACATGTTAAGCAATCAAACTTGTTAAGACTTGATTAAATGAAATAAGTTTCATATAGACAATTGATCACCCAAGTTGACCGGCGATTCACGAACGTTACAAAATTGTAAAAACTACATGTTGTAATAAACATTAATTGAGATCGTTAACTTAAAGGTTTCAAAACAACACTTACATGTATACAACTAACGAAGACTTAACGACTCCATTAGAATGTATATACATGTTGTGTTTTGATATGTATTCTTACACTTTTGAAAGACTTCAAGACACATATCAAAGTACTTATACTTAACAAAAATGCTTACAATTACATCCTTGTTCAGTTTCATCAACAATTCTACTCGTATGCACCCGTATTCGTACTCGTACAATACACAGCTTTTAGATGTATGTACTATTGGTATATACACTCCAATGATCAGCTCTTAGCAGCCCATGTGAGTCACCTAATGTAGTGACCCGAACTTTTCCATGTTTATATATATTAAATGAAATTGATATTTACATGATTAAGTGTTTCCAAACATTTTAAGCAATCAAACTTATTAAGACTTGATTAATTGGAATAGGTTTCATATAGACAAATGACCACCCAAGTTGACCGGTGATTCACGAACGTTAAAACTTGTAAAAACTATACTATGACATATATATGGTTATATATATAGTTAATATGATTTTATTATAAGTATGTATCTCATTAGGTATTTTAACAATGAGTTATATACATAAAAATGAGACTATTAAATTAAGAAACTCGAAAACGATATATATAACGATTATCGTTATAACGTCTTACTAGGTACATATGAATCATATTAAGATATTGATACACTTGGTTAATTATGTTAAATGATAAGTAAATATATCATTAAGTGTATTAACAATGAACTACATATGTAAAAATAAGACTACTAACTTAATGATTTTGAAACGAGACATATATGTAACGATTATCGTTGTAACGACATTTAATGTATATAGATCATATTAAGAGATATTCGTACATCATAATATCATGATAATATAATAATTTAAAATCTCATTTGATATTATAAACATTGGGTTAACAACATTTAACAAGATCGTTAACCTAAAGGTTTCAAAACAACATTTACATGTAACGACTAACGATGACTTAACGACTCAGTTAAAATGTATATACATGTAGTGTTTTAATATGTATTCATACACTTTTGAAAGACTTAAAGACACTTATCAAAATACTTCTACTTAACAAAAATGCTTACAATTACATCCTCGTTCAGTTTCATCAACAAATCTACTCGTATGCACCCGTATTCGTACTCGTACAATACACAGCTTTTAGATGTATGTACTATTGGTATATACACTCCAATGATCAGCTCTTAGCAGCCCATGTGAGTCACCTAACACATGTGGGAACCATTATTTGGCAACTAGCATGAAATATCTCATAAAATTACAAAAATATGAGTAATCATTCATGACTTATTTACATGAAAACAAAATTATATATCCTTTATATCTAAGTGTTCTTCATAAATTCCAAAAGTTCTATTTTCTTCATCTAATTGATCTCTCTCAAGTTCTATCTTCAAGTTCTAAGTGTTCTTCATAAATTCCAAAAGTTCTATTTTCATAAAATCAACAATACTTCCAAGATTGCAAGTTTACTTCCAAGTTTTCTAAATCCATTCCAAGTAATCATCCAAGATCAAGAAACCTTTGTTACTTACAGTAGGTTATATTTCTAATACAAGGTAATAATCATATTCAAACTTTAATTCAATTTCTATAACTATAACAATCTTATTTCGAGTGAAAATCTTACTTGAAATTGTTTTCGTGTCATGATTCTGCTTCAAGAACTTTCAAGCCATCCAAGGATCCTTTGAAGCTAGATCCATTTTTCTCATTTCCAGTAGATTTATCCAAGGAACTTGAGGTAGTAATTATGTTCATAACATCATTCGATTCATACATAAAAAGCTGTCTTATTCAACGTTATAAACTTGTAATCACTAGAACATAGTTTAGTTAATTCTAAACTTGTTCGCAAATAAAGTTAATCCTTCTAACTAGACTTTTAAAATCAACTAAACACATGTTCTATATCTATATGATATGCTAACTTAATGATTTAAAGCCCGAAAACACGATAAACACCATAAAACTGGATATACGCCGTCGTAGTAAAACCGGGGGCTGTTTTGGTTGGGATAATTAAAAGCTAAGAAGAACTTTGATTTAAAAGCTATACTTCTGGAAAAATGATTTTTCTTATGAACATGAAACTATATCCAAAAATCATGGTTAAACTCAAAGTGAAAGTATGTTTTTCAAAATGGTCATCAAGATGTCGTTCTTTCGACGAAAATGACTACCTCTTTCAAAAACGACTTGTAACTTGTATTTCCGACTATAAACTTATACTTTTTATATTTAGATTCATGAATTTAAGTTCAATATGAAACCGTGGCCACTGGAATCACTCAAAACGGATTAGAAACGAAGAAATGACGAGTAAAACAAGATTGATAAAAACTACTCATTTTACCTACGTGAAAGTTAGTAATAAATCTATTCCAACCATAACCTAATCAACTTATATTGTATATTATGTAATCTTGAGATACCATAGACACGTATACAATGTTTTGACCTATCATGTCGACCCATCTATATGTATATTGCGGAACAACCATAGACACTCTATATGTGAATGTTGGAGTTAGCTATACAGGGTTGAGGTTGATTCCAAAATATATATATATATAGTTTGAGTTGTGATCAATACTGAGATACGTATACACTGGGTCGTGGATTGATTCAATATAATATTTATCGATTTATTTCTGTACATCAAACTATGGACAACTAGTTGTAGGTTACTAACGAGGACAGCTGACTTAATAAACTTAAAACATCAAAATGTATTAAAAGTATTGTAAATATATTTTGAACATACTTTGATATATATGTATATATTGTTATAGGTTCGTGAATCAACCAGTGGCCAAGTCTTACTTCCCGACGAAGTAAAAATCTGTGAAAGTGAGTTATACACCCACTTTTAAAATCTAATATTTTTGGGATGAGAATACATGCAGGTTTTATAAATGATTTACAAAATAGACACAAGTACGTGAAACTACATTCTATGGTTGAATTATCGAAATCGAATATGCCCCTTTTTATTAAGTCTGGTAATCTAAGAATTAGGGAACAGACACCCTAATTGACGCGAATCCTAAAGATAGATCTATTGGGCCTAACAAACCCCATCCAAAGTACTGGATGCTTTAATACTTCAAAATTTATATCATATCCGAAGGGTGTCCCGGAATGATGGGGATATTCTTATATATGCATCTTGTTAATGTCGATTACCAGTTGTTCACCATATGAATGATTTTTATCTCTATGTATGGGATGTGTATTGAAATATGAAATCTTGTGGTCTATTGTTACGATTTGATATATATAGGTTAAACCTATAACTCACCAACATTTTTATTGACGTTTAAAGCATGTTTATTCTCAGGTGAATACTAAGAGCTTCCGCTGTTGCATACTAAAATAAGGACAAGATTTGGAGTCCATGTTTGTATGATATTGTGTAAAAACTGCATTCAAGAAACTGATTTCGATGTAACATATTTGTATTGTAAACCATTATGTAATGATTGTGTGTAAACAGGATATTTTAGATTATCATTATTTGATAATCTGCGTAAAGCTTTTTAAACCTTTATTTATGAAGTAAAGGTTATGGTTTGTTTTAAAAATTAATGCAGTCTTTGAAAAAACGTCTCATATAGAGGTCAAAACCTCGCAACGAAATCAATTAATATGGAACGTTTTTAATCAATAAGAACGGGACATTTCACCTAACACATGTGGCAACCATCATTTGGAAACTAGCGTAAAATATCTCATAAAATTACAAAAATATTAGTAATCATTCATGACTTATTTACATGAAAACAAAATTACATATCCTTTATATCTAATCCATATACCAACGACCAAAAACACCTACAAACACTTTCATTCTTCAATTTTCTTCATCTAATTGATCTCTCTCAAGTTCCATCTTCAAGTTCTAAGTGTTCTTCATAAATTCCATAAGTGTAGTTTCATAAAAATCAAGAATACTTCCAAGTTTGCAAGTCTACTTCCAAGCTTTCTAATCCATTCCAAGTAATCATCTAAGATTAAGGAACCTTTGTTATTTACAGTAGGTTATCTTTCTAATTCAAGGTAATATTCATATTCAAACTTTGATTCAATTTCTACAACTATAACAATCTTATTTCGAGTGAAAATCTTACTTGAACTGTTTTTGTGTCATGATTCTACTTCAAGAACTTTCAAGCCATCCAAGGATCCTTTGAAGCTAGATCAATTTTTCTCATTTCTAGTAGTTTTATCCAGAAAACTTGAGGTAGTAATTATGTTCATAACATCATTCGATTCATATATATAAAGCTATCTTATTCGAAGGTTTAAACTTGTAATCACTAGAACATAGTTTAGTTAATTCTAAACTTGTTCGCAAACAAAAGTTAATCCTTCTAACTTGACTTTTAAAATCAACTAAACACATGTTCTATATCTATATGATATGCTAACTTAATGATTTAAAACCTAGAAACACGATGAACACCATAAAATCGGAAATACGCCGTCGTAGTGAAACCGGGGGCTGTTTTGTTTTGGATAATTAAAAACTATGATAAACTTTGATTTAAAAGTTGTTCTTCTGGGAAAATGATTTTTCATATGAACATGAAACTATATCCAAAAATATTGGTTAAACTCAAAGTGAAAGTATGTTTTTCAAAATGGTCATCAAGATGTCGTTCTTTCGACGGAAATGACTACCTCTTTAGTAATTGACATGTAACATAAATTTCCGACTATAAACCTATACTTTTTCTTTTTGGATTCTTAAATTAGAGTTCAATATGAAACTATAGCAATTTGATTCACTCAAAACGGATTTAAAATGAAGAAGTTATGGGTAAACCAAGATTGGATATTTTTGATCTTTTTAGCTACGGGAAATGTTTAACAAATCTATACAAATCATATCCTAGCTAACTTATATTGTATTATACTTGTATTCTAATATATTATGTAATCTTGGGATACCATAGACACGTATGCAAATGTTTTGACATATCATATCGACCCATGTATATATATTATTTGGAACAACCATAGACACTCTATATGCAGTAATGTTGGAGTTAGCTATACAGGATTGAGGTTGATTCCAAAAATATATATACTTTGAGTTGTGATTTAGCCTGAAACGTGTATACACTGGGTCGTGGATTGATTCAAGATAATATATATCGATTTATTTCTGTACATCTAACTGTGGACAACTAGTTGTAGGTTACTAACGAGGACAACTGACTTAATACCCTCAAATCTTTAAAACATAATAAATATGGTTGTAATTATATTTTGATCATACTGTAATATATATGTACATATTTGTATAGGTTCGTGAATCGATCCGTGGCCAAGTCCTATTTCCGAGGAAGGACATATATGTGAAAGTGAGTTATAGTCCCACTTTTAAAATCTAATATTTTTGGGATGAGAATACATGCAGGTTTTATAAATGATTTACAAAATAGACACAAGTACGTGAAACTACATTCTATGGTTGAATTATCGAAATCGAATATGCCCCTTTTTATTAAGTCTGGTAATCTAAGAATTAGGGAACAGACACCCTAATTGACGCGAATCCTAAAGATAGATCTATTGGGCCTAACAAACCCCATCCAAAATACCAGATGCTTTAGTACTTTGAAATTTATATCATATCCGAAGGGTGTCCCAGAATGATGGGGATATTCTTATATATGCATCTTGTTAATGTCGATTACCAGGTGTTCACCATATGAATGATTTTTATCTCTATGTATGGGATGTGTATTAAAATATGAAATCTTGTGGTCTATTGTTACGATTTGATATATATAGGTTAAACCTATAACTCACCAACATTTTTGTTGACTTTTAAAGCATGTTTATTCTCAGGTGAATACTAAGAGCATTTCCTGTTGCATACTAAAATAAGAACAAGATTTGGAGTCCATGTTTGTATGATATTTTGTAAAAACTGCATTCAAGAAACATATGTCGATGTAATATATTTCTATTGTAAACCATTATGTAATGGTCGTGTGTAAACAGTATATTTTAGATTATCATTATTTGATAATCTACGTAATGTTTTTAAAACCTTTATTGATAAAATAAAGGTTATGATTGTTTTAAAAATGAATGCAGTCTTTGAAAAACGTCTCATATAGAGGTTAAAACCTCGCAACGAAATCAATTAATATGGAACGTTTATAATCAATATGAACGGGACATTTCATTAGTCGAGGTTAAATGAAATTGTGTAAAGATTTTGTTTTAATTTTATCGAAAATTCCCGGGTTATCACACAAGCAAAGTGTCAAATAACTATTTTTATAAAAAATCTTAACTAAACTCCACCCAAATATTCAACGGGTTATATCTTCTTGTTCGCAACGAGTTAAATTTTTTCGACAACATCGTTAAACTCGAATTAATTTTAGGAACACAATGTCACTAACTATAGGCAAAACAGACGCTTTTTAAAAAATGATAAATATTTGAGGTATTTTTCATACACGTTGATTTTGCTTTAAATTTTTAAAAGTAGATAATTCCATGGCGAAACGTGGAGATGTAAAATAACATTTAAATCTTTGACGGGTTATACCTTTTAGTACTCGAGTTGCGCTTCAACGACATGATCGTTAGTCACGAAATAATTTTAGAAGCTAAACACAATAAAATACATTGAAAATCGAACTCCCGGCGTGAATCGAGGGTTCGATAACTAGTATTATCTAATAGACAAAAATGGTGAATAGTAACTAGGGGCATTTTCGTCATTTCACTTTTTTTTAAAATTGTAATTAAATTTCACTACACCAACAAAGACCCCACACTTTTTTCAAATATTCAAATCGACCCCCCTAACAGGGGGGTAATGAAATGACCCGTTCATATACATTATAAACGATTCACAATAGTTGATTACATCGCGAGGTATTTGACCTCTATATGATACATTTTACAAACATTGCATTCGTTTTTAAAATACAAACTTTCTTTACAACGAAAATTGACGGTATGCACACCATTTCATAATACATCAAACTATAATTGACTTAATAATAATCTTGATGAACTCAATGACTTGAATGCAACGTCTTTCAAAATATGCCATGAATGACTCCAAGTAATATCCTTAAAATGAGCTAATGCACAGCGGAAGATTTCTTTAATACCTGAGAATAAACATGCTTTAAAGTGTCAACCAAAAAGTTGGTGAGTTCATAGGTTTATCATAACAATCATTTCAATATATTAATAGACCACAAGATTTCAGTTTATAAATATATGTACACTCGCAAGTGTATAAAAGTATTCTATAAGTTGTAGGCACCCGGTAACAAGCCTTAACGTTCATGTTTTACCCTCTGAAGTACACCAGATCAGGTGTGTTTAAAATAACCTCGAAGTACTAAATCACCCCATAGTCAGGATGGGGTTTATCAGGCCCAATAGATCTATCTTTAGGATTCGCGCCTACCGTACATAGACAAGTAGTTTAATGTTACCAAGCTAAGGGTATATTTCTGGTTTAAACCCACGTAGAATTAGTTTTAGTACTTGTGTCTATTTCGTAAAACATTTATAAAACAGCGCATGTATTCTCAGCCCAAAAATATATATTGCAAAAGCAATTAAAAAGAGAGCAAATGAAACTCACAATACTGTATTTTGTAGTAAAAATACATATGACGTCATTGAACAAGTGCAATGTTGGCCTTGGATTCACGAACGTATCAATATTGAGATTCAATATTGCAGGAAAAGTACGTAGACGCAACGGAGATGATAAACACTAGTTTGACTCACGAACAATACTCCCGAACCATACCCATAACCTCCATAGCTTTAACCCATAATTTTCTTAGCTCTATCCCGCTCGAAAAACAATTTTGAAATCACTCGAACAGCACTCCGTCGTAATATTTTATGTATATTGATAATATCTTGAAATAATACGGAGTAAATATATATATGTAAATCGATTGAGAGAGTTTAGAAAAAATATTTTCAAGTTTCTATCAAATAATGAAACCTATTGAATTCTATTTATAATAGATTTTTGAATTATTAAAGTATGAATTATTAAAGTGAATTATTAAAGTATAAATTATTAAAGTGAATTATTAAAGTATGAATTATTAAAGTGAATTATTAAAGTATGAATTATTAAAGTGAATTATTAAAGTATGAATTATTAAAGTGAATTATTAAAGTATGAATTATTAAAGTGAATTATTAAAGTATGAATTATTAAAGTTAAGGTAAAGTAAAAATAAAGTAAAGGTAAAGTTTAAGTATAGTAAAAGTATAAAATTATGTACGTATAATACGCGTATAAATATATATAATATTAATTTAAATTATTATATATATTTAATAAAATAAAATATAAATATCGTTATCTTTATCATACTGGTTAAGTAATGAGTTGTTAATAGTGGTTCTAGATATTTATAAAAGTTATATATATTTTAATAATAAAGTTCTTTTTAAACTGAAAACGTTTTTGTACGTTTGAAACTAAATCAAATTAATATGATAATTTTATTTCCCAAAACTAAATATATTTAAGAAGCATTTTGTTTAAAGGTTAAAATAATTGAAATCGTTATATCATAAAACGTTTTAGAAAAGTAAAATCATATATTTTCATAATAGGTTTCAAGTTTTTAAATTACAGTCTGTTGGTGAAGCATGCGATAAAGTTCAAAGGTTAAATAAACGTATGAAATAATCTTAATGAAAAATGTCGAGTTACTTAACTTGTCGATATCCAACATGTAAGTTATTTACACTCCACGTTCTTACTTATAAATCACTTTACCATTTTCCGAATGTCGTCAAAAAGAATAGATTTCTTAAATCACAGTGGACCTTATAACATAGACCCGTAATCATATCACAATGTATCTGATAAATCAATCATTTGATATTATCTTCTAATTCCATCGATAAACATATTGAAATAAATACGTTCATGTAAAGTATTATACATTTAATACTTTATTAATATTTTTATGTTATAATATATATATATATATATATATATATATATATATATATATACATATATATACATATTTATTTATATATAACGGTTCTTGAATCGTCGAAATTTGGTCGAGGTTATAATGAATGTATGAACACAATTTAAAATTCTTGAGATTTAACTTAACAAACTTTGCATATCGTGTCGAAATAATATAAAGATATAGTTTAAATTTGGTCAGAAATTTTCAGATCGTCACAGTACTTACCCGTTAAAGAAATTTCGTCCCGAAATTTGAGTAAGGTCGTCATGGTTAACCATAAAACTGTTTTCATGACGAATATGAGTTGATAAATAGAGTTTCATCATTACTGAGTAATGTAGATAAAACGGTTCGATTATGTGAAGCGTACGAGGGTAGCTGTCACAACAGTTTGAGATAGAAATTTATCTTTTGACGTAGTCACGGTGGATTTCTGGAATTCAAGGGATTTAAAGAAATCTTTAAAATCTGAATAAAATTTGATTCTTCGGAGATTAAGGAATAGGATCTTCTTTGGTTAAATGCGATAATCTGTTTTGATTGCTCTGTCGGATATTTCATTATAAATCCACCCTCTTTATTTCCTTTATATTTTGGAGTTCCATCCTTTTGTTTTCTATTCTCGACTTTAAGTCAGCGAATAATGGTTCAGAATTCGTAAGTATGGAGTTTCGAATGAACATGACTAATGTTCTAAGGAAGAAATTGTAATAGCACGATCTTGATTGGTTAAATTGCCAGAATTCAAGAGAAAAGACAGAATTATCAAGAAATTATGTTCTTGATATGTTTAGAGATTAGATAGAATGTAAGAGTCGCGTAACATGGCACATGATGACGTTATGGTATGTGAATCATCATGTTTTATTAGAAACTCAGCATGACTTACTGTAATATAATCACATTGATCAAGTGTCATTATATTATACTAACTCATGCTTCAGTTCCCAACACTACTTCGAAAACATTCATACTTCAAACTCGAAGATTTCAGATTTTATAAACTAAACAGTTTCCTTTATGATATAACACTGATATCGCGAAGAGATAAATGATTTCGGACAAGAATACTTATAAAAATATCCTCAGAAATATCGAAGATATTTATGATGATATTTTTAGAATTTCTAAGATTGAAGGTTGATGAAGAAAGATTTTCCGCAAGATTTTAACATGACTTCGAAGCAGGATATTCTCTAAAGATTTCATCGGATCCAGAATTACCTGGATTCTTTGAATATAGTGTTTGGTCCTTGTATTTATCCTTGGTCTCCTTCATGGTTAGCTCAATCTGTTTTTCAGTACCAAATTTTCTATCGAGCGTTCCCAACATTCCATTCTTTATTATCAAACTTTTGGCCGTTTAGACCATCTACGATTTTGCTGTTTCCTCTGCATTTAATGCTACCATATCTGGGTCATCGGTTATCAATCCGAGGTGGTTTCAAGAGAATTGTGTTTTTAGATGATTAAACGTTGATGGTAATATGGTGGAATATAAAAGGTTCCCCGGTAACAATAAAGAGCACGTATATATATCAAAATTATGATATGGTTGTTTCGAACGAAAAGTCGAAGTTGATTTGCTGGAGCTGTGACAAAATTTGCTACTTTGAAAAGGAATTGCAAAGTGATTTTCGGTAATAACAATGCCTAGGGAGCTAGCACAGATACGTGTTAAACGTTTACTCAGGTTCCGAGTGTTTTCAGGTGCATAACTATATGCATCGATCTTTTCTTCCGTAGATGAAGTGCGGTTAGTTTATCCTCTCGATTGAGGTGTTTTCAAGAATCATGAAAGATTTGAATGCAGATTGTAATCGTCAAGATACAAATGAAGTTTAGGATGAAATCAAGTGGCAGACTTGAAGAATTGTTTAGTTTCATATGTTATAATCAATATTTTAATTCATTTTAATTATCGAATGTTATTAGTCCACAGTCGATAGTCCACAATAAACAGTCCAATAATTCATATATAGTTTAATATATAATATTCGAATTAATTAATATGTATCGTGACCCGTATACATGTCTCAGACTCGATCACAAATCAAAGTATATATATTATTGTAGAATCAACCTCAACCATGTATAGCTAACTCCAGCATTACTGCATATAGAGTGTCTATGGTTATTCCAAATAATATATATATATATGCGTCGATATGATATGTCAAAACCTTGTATACGTGTCTCGATATTTAAAGTGCGTAAAAATAAATAACAGAAATTAAATGACGATAAATAAAATTGCAAGAATATAAATTGCGATAAATAAATTTCGATAAATAAAATGTAATCAGTTAGCTAGGAACAGTTAGCTAGGAACAGTTAGCGTGGATTCTTAACAAAATTTCTCATAGTTAATTTGTTTGTTTCTAACAAATTTTATTTTATCCAATGTTTTATTTATTATGCCACTTGTTAGATTCTGATAGGTCAAAATCCAAATATAAAATTGGATGAAAATGATTATTCTGCGGTGAACGGATACGTATATCGGTGGTTGTAAGTAGGATAGTAAATGACTGTTGAATCAGATTCGAAGAATGTACAATGTAACTTATTAATGTGAAATCTAAATATTCCTCAGGTATTACCTACCCGTTGAAATATTTTCACCATTAACAGTTTGTACGAAAGAATTTTTAATTACAATCTTTATGAAAAAAAATATATATACCTATATATTTTATTCGGATGTAATCATGGATTTAATGAGTCAATATGATATTAAACTCATTTGATTTACCGTTAGAACAAGAATATATAATCTCTAAAACATTAGAGATTACATAATCGCTATGTCGAATGAAAATAAATGATGTAGAACGTCATGTAGAACGATGATTATACTCGAGGTACAGAATGAGATGTCGAAGCTGGTGACACGAATGTTGTTGTTGGTGGCACTAGTGCTGTTGGTGCTGAGGCTGGTGATGTTACTGGTGTTGGTGATACTGTAGGTGCTTGCAAATTATGTACCGTGCTCTCTAAAGTTAACACTCGAGCTCCGAGTTCTTTAACTTCTTCTACTAACCCTGGTTGGTTATCGGTGTGAGGTAAAGGTCGGATATCTTCTCTAGTTCTGTTAATTGTAGTCTCAAGACGAAAAATTCTTGCAAAAAGGGTATAAACGGTGTTGCGAATGGGTTCGCCGGTTAGCGGGTCAAGTACTCCAAGGTTAGGTGGTAGATTTGGTTCATGATATGGAGTACCTTCTTCCCTTCTCCATAGGATGAGTATGTCGCGAACCCACCCCCATTTTCTCCAGTAATCACGGTAGTTGATTGGTTGGTGTACTCCTGTCACGCTGTCTTCGGAGTCAGAGGAACTTGATCGATTCGTAGAGGCCATCTTAAGCGATCACAGAAAAATTTTTTGGTATGAAGAGTTTAGTGACAGAAATTGATAGTTGGATGGTATTCTCAATGCATAATGTGCATAGATATATATTGTAACAACCCTCACTTTTTGACTTCTAAATTTCTGAATTAACCCTAGGGTTATATGTCTGACTATATGTATTAAGGGTTGTTATATACATATAAATATTGACCGAATAGTAATTTTTAGTCAACAATGTACGCTTAAATAAATAATATATTATTAATTTATATAATTTGACATAATTTAACTAAGTATATAAACTTTGTATCACTTTTATTATTTAGTTAATGTATTATATATTTAACTATATAATAAATCCAATTATATATAAATGTAATAATATTTACAAACTTACTAAAGCTATAGTTCAATAGTTAAAATCATAATTATTATTAAAAATACAAAATACCGAATTATTTATTATTTTATGCAAAATTTGTATTTATTAATTAAATAAAAAAAGTAAAAAAAATAAAATAAAATATTATTGACAAATATTCTTGGAAAAACATTAAATAAATTTGTTTATTTACATAAAAAAAAATCCTTAAAATAAATAAAAAAATAAATAAATAAATAAATAAATTACTTTTTAATTAAAAATTGTAATGAAAAAAGTACTTTTATTATTTTATTTTGTGCATTATCCCATGACCTAACATTTAATACTTTTTAATTTTAAAATCCCATTAAGAATTAAATATTTCTTTTTCTTTTAATTATTTTATTATTTTTACCTATTTTTTTCAAGTATAAATACCCCTCATTTCTCATTCAAACTCACACCAAAATTTCTCTCATTCTCTCTTTGAAGAATTACTACTAGTAAGTATTCTTTTCTTACTTTTTATTTTTTTTACTTTTTACTTTTTACTTTTTACTTTTTACTTCGGTTATTATTTTTACCGAAAATATGTAAATAATGTTATAAATTATATGCAATTAAAAATAAAATAAATAACATGTATACACTATTACTATTACTAGCAACTATAACCTACTACTTATATTGTAACATAAAAACATTTTGGGATTTGTATTAGAGATGTATAGATCTTCGAACTTTCTTGACGAATGGTTTCTATGAGATTCTAGGCAGAGGGTTTGGATTTCCGATTTAAAGGGTCCTATGGCTCAAGCCCCTAGATCTAAATTAGCCATTCGAAGGGAAAGGGGTGATTGGAAGCTTATCTAATACGGCAAGTATCCTAAAATGAAAAACACTGATAAAAGTAGAAACTCTCTAGTCATAGAAACTTAGTAAAATAAGAAACTTTCTAAAAATAGAAACTTTATAAAAATATTAACTTACTAGGAATAAAAACTTAGTAAAACAAACTATACTTAAACACATACTTAAACTTAAACATGGGCAAAACACTTAACTACTCTTAAATGTCAATAGGTTGACTTTCCTGCTCACTCGTTCAACTCTTTATTCTGAGGAATAACTCTCTCTCTACTTACTAAGGTGAATTCATAGCCCCTCTTTATTGCTAGCAAACTTACTTACTTTACTTGGGGTGAGACACATGCTGTTTTTATTTTTTACAATTTAGACACAAGTACCAAACTGTTAAACTATGCTATACCCGGCTATGTCCGACTAAGTCCCTACAGTGATATTTTTAATTGCTGCTGCATGCTTAATTATTGGGGGTAGGCCTATCGGGAGTAACGTCCCCGATACATTTGACCAAGTCATTGTATTACTTAATAATGAAATTAAACCGACAAGGACAGACACAACTTGTCATGGGGCAAACTTGAACGTTTAGTCTAAATATCACGCATTGGCATAACTTTTTGATCCTGCGGGAGATCAACTTTACAAACTAAATCTTGTGGTCTAAAACAATGACAAACTTTTTGTTAAACCCATGAACTTCACTCAACCTTTTTGGTTGACACTTTAGCATGTTTTGTCTCAGGTGCTGTTTGATTCAAGCTCTTATACTTACTGCTTATGTGATGCTACTTGGACATAGGATCAAGAGATATCGCATTTATTACTTCTACATGTGAACATTTACGTTATTGTTATTCCTGTCATTATAACGACATTTCATTTTCCGCTGCGTACTCATTAAAGTTAAATTCATCATTTAGTATTGTTCTCGTTTATTATAATATGTTGGTATGTTTTGATATTAGTGACGTTCCTTCCAGACCCTATTGGGAGGACGTTACAGATTGGTATCAGAGCATAACCAGGCTGTTATAGAGAACCAGGATTGCATTTTTATGTGTGCCTTACTTGTTAGCTAGGGTGCCTTAGCAATCTAGGAAACTATAACCTTTCCTGCCTTAGACTTTAAAGCACTTAGGATTTGCCCTATAATCTTAACATTTATGCTTTCCTAAACTTGACTAAAAGATTCTAATCAAAGTCTCTTTTCTAATGATAGGATATTAAGCCCAAGCGTTAACAAGCCTAACAAGGCAACTCACAACCCTACTACCGAAGTAGGTGTGGGACACTCTGAAACATTAAGACCTGTTCGAAGTCCTTCTTACAGTCCTGCTTCACCAAACTATAGTTCAGATACACTACCTGCTTATCCTGAACTTCACCCAACTCAAGGATCTGAAAGCGAAGGAGAAAGCCCTGCTGATTCTGCTAACTCTGGCTCTTTTCACTCATTGGTACATAAACCGATGAGTACTCCTGAATGGGATGCTCTTCAAAACCTCCCTAACTACAGCAGCGACTTCTCCAATTATGAACCCGAAGAAGAGCCTATGGAAGAATCATCTGAAAACCCAATTCTAAAGAGAAAGCAACCCGAACCCGCTACCAGTCCATTATTCTATAATAACGAGAAGCATGTAAGGGTGAAGACTGATATCATCAACCTTTAGAGTAGTTGTGAGAAGAATAGGGAGTTTAGTAGATGTCATGTTGCTCGAATAGAAGTGCGTCTAAACAACCTAGAAAAAGAAAACAAAATCTTGAAGGAAATTATCCAAGAGTCCCTCGACTCTCAAACCGAAAGGCTAGAGAAACTTGTGAAGGATAACATGAAAAAAGTGATGAAGCAGTTTGAGGTTGAGAAGAAGAAATATGAAGATTATTTCAATCTTAATATTCTTTAGTTATCTTTCCTATTTTTCCATCTATGTAAAGGCTATGCCTTAAAAGTATTTCTATTTCTGAATCGTGCACTAAAAGGCTTATTTAATGCCTCGTTCCTTAATAACATAAAGTGTTTTATATATATCGTATGTTACGATAAAACTGTTAATGTTCCATTGGGAAATGGAGAGACTCTCATCATCCAAGGTGAAAAGAGTGGTTCCAATCTCAACATCATCTCCTGTATTAAAACTCGCAAATACCTTAAGAAAGGTTATCCATCTATTCTAGCTCACGTTAAGATGATTGAATCGAAAGAGAAGCGTATTGAAGATGTACCAGTGGTTAAAGACTTTCCCGAGGTGTTTCCCGAAGATCTTCCTGGTCTTCCACCTCCTCGACAAGTTGAATTTCAAATTGATTTAACTCCCGGTGCTGCTCCTATTGATAAAGCGCTGTATCGTTTAGCACCCTCTGAGATGAAGGAATTATCCAACCAGCTCCAAGAACTATTGGATAAAGGTTTCATTCGTCCAGGCTCGTCCCCATGGGGAGCTTCTATTCTGTTTGTTAAGAAGAAGGATGGTACGTTAAGGATGTGTATTGATTATCGCGAACTTAACAAGCTTACTATCAAGAACCGTTATCCGTTGCCACGTATTGATGATCTATTCGACCAACTTCAAGGGTCAATTGTTTATTCAAAGATTGATTTGAGGTTCGGATATCACCAACTTAGAGTCAAGGAATCTGATATTCCTAAGACTGCTTTTCGCACTCGTTATGGGCACTATGAATTCTGTGTCATGCCTTTTGGTTTGACCAATGCTCCTGCCGTTTTCATGGATCTCATGAACCGTGTCTGCAAACCTTATCTCGATAAATTTGTCATTGTTTTCATTGATGACATTTTGATCTACTCCAAGAGTGAGAAGGAACATGAGCAACATCTGTGCGTGATTCTTGAACTCTTACGAAAGGAACAACTCTACGCTAAGTTTTCTAAGTGCGAGTTTTGGCTCAAAACCATACAATTCCTCGGACACGTTGTTGATAGTAATGGAATACATGTCGATCCAGCTAAGATTACCGCTATCCAGAACTGGGAGATACCAAAGACTGCGAAGCATATTCGTCAATTTTTGGGACTTGCCGGTTATTATCGGAGATTCATAAAGGATTTTTCCCTTCTTGCCAAACCTCTTACGAAGCTAACTCAAAAAGGGAAGAAGTTTGAGTGGTCCGAAGAACAAGAATCTGCTTTCAAGATTCTGAAAGAGAAGTTGACCACAACCCCGATTCTCTCTTTACCTGAAGGTACTGACAATTTTGTTGTTTACTGCGATGCCTCAAAGCAAGGCTTTGGTTGTGTTTTAATGCAACGTGAAAAGGTTATTGCCTACGCATCTAGACAGTTGAAGAAACACGAGGAGAACTATACCACACACGACCTTGAGTTAGGTGCCGTGGTATTTCCATTAAAGATATGGAGACATTATCTATATGGTACCCAGTTTATGGTGTACACTGACCATAAAAGTCTTCGACACATCTTTGATCAAAAACAGCTGAATATGAGGCAAAGCAGATGCCTTGAGTTATTGAATGATTATGACTGTAAGATGGAATATCATCCTGGCAAGGCAAACGTAGTTGCCGATGCCCTCAGTCGAAAAGACGATGTTAAATGTGTTCGTGCCTTAAACCTGAAAATCAAATCAAATCTTATATCACGAATCTGTGAAGCTCAACTGGAAGCTATTAAACCAACACTCATCGAAGGTGAAGGACCTATCGGTTTCGAGAACCAACTCCAAGTGAAAGCTAATGGTACACGGTACTTTGGCAACAGAATTTGGGTTCCTCGCTTCGGTAATCTCCGTGAACTAGTCTTGGATGAAGCGCATAAGACTAGGTATTCTATTCATCCGGGTTCCAGTAAGATGTACCACGATGTGAAGGAATTCTACTGGTGGCCTAATATGAAAGCCGACATTGCTACTTATGTTAGTAAGTGTCTCACTTGTTTGAAAGTCAAGGCTGAACATCAAAAGCCTTCTGGTCTGTTGACACAACCCGATATTCCGCAGTGGAAGTGGGAATGTATCGCTATGGACTATATTACTAAATTGCCCAAGACTTCTAGTGGCAATGATACTATATGGGTCATAGTAGATCGTCTTACTAAATCTGCTCATTTTTTACCGATCAAGGAGACCGACAAGATGGAGAGATTGTCACAACTGTATATCAAAGAAATTGTCTCTCGTCATGGTGTTCCTATATCAATCATATCCGATCGCGATAGTAGATTCACTTCCAGATTCTGGAAATCCTTACAAACTGCTCTTGGAACTCAACTCGACATGAGTACTGCTTATCATCCGCAAACCGATGGTCAAAGTGAACGAACCATTCAAACATTGGAAGATATGCTTCGTGCTTGTGTTATCGACTTCGGCAAAGGCTGGGATAGACATTTGCCTTTGGTTGAATTCTCTTACAATAATAGTTACCACTCAAGTATTAAGGCTGCACCTTTTGAGGCCTTATACGGACGAAAATGTAGATCCCCACTGTGCTGGGATGAATTAGAGGACAGACAGTTAACTGGTCCTGAAATCATACACGAGACAACCGAAAAGATAGTTTAGATTAAGAAACGAATAGAAACTGCCCGCAGTCGATAGAAGAGCTATGCTAATAAAGGTCGGAAAGATTTGGAATTCCAAGTTAGTGACAAAGTCATGTTGAAAGTATCCCCTTGGAAAGGCGTCGTTCGTTTTGGTAAATGAAGCAAACTAAGTCCGCGTTTTGTTGGACCCTTCAAAATTACTGAAAGGATCGGACCCGTGGCTTATCGATTAGAATTACCTGCTGAACTTAGCAGCGTACACGACGTATTTCATGTCTCGAATCTTAAAAAGTGTCTCGCTGATGACACTCTCGTTATTCCTTTAGATGACATTCACATTGATGATAAAATGCACTTCATAGAGGAATCCGTAGAAGTCATGGACCGATCTGCTAAACGCTTAAAACAAAGCACCATACCTATTGTTAAGATCTGTTGGAATTCACGACGTGGCCTCGAGTATACCTGGGAACGTGAAGACCAAATGAAACAGAAATATCCCCATCTCTTCTCAACCGCTGATGCATCCGAGATGTCTACCTAAAACTTCGGGACGAAGTTTTTATTAACGGGGAGGTACTGTAACAACCCTCACTTTTCGACTTTTAAATTTCTGAATTAACCCTAGGGTTATATGTTTGACTATATGTATTAAGGGTTGTTATATACAATTAAATATTGACCGAATAGTAATTTTTAGTCAACAATGTACGCTTAAATAAATAATATATTATTAATTTATATAATTTGACATAATTTAACTAAGTATATAAACTTTGTATCACTTTTATTATTTATTTAATGTATTATATATTTAACTATATAATAAATCCAATTATATATAAATGTAATAATATTTACAAACTTACTAAAGCTATAGTTTAATAATTAAAATCATAATTATTATTAAAAATACAAAATACCGAATTATTTATTATTTTTATACAAAATTTGTATTTATTAATTAAATAAAAAAAATAAAATAAAATATTATTGACAAATATTCTTAGAAAAACATTAAATAAATTTGTTTATTTACATAAAAAAAAATCCTTAAAATAAATAAAAATAAATAAATAAATAAATAAATAAATAAATAAATTACTTTTTAATTAAAAATTGTAATGAAAAAACTACTTTTATTATTTTATTTTGTGCATTATCCCATGACCGAACATTTAATACTTTTTAATTTTAAAATCCCATTAAGAATTAAATATTTTTTTTCTTTTAATTATTTTATTCTTTTTACCTAATTTTTTCAAGTATAAATACCCCTCATTTCTCATTCAAACTCACACCAAAATTTCTCTCATTCTCTCTTTGAAGAATTACTACTAGTAAGTATTCTTTTCTTACTTTTTATTTTTTTTACTTTTTACTTTTTACTTTTTACTTCGGTTATTATTTTTACCGAAATATGTAAATAATGTTATAAATTATATGCAATTAAAAATAAAATAAATAACATGTATACACTATTACTATTACTAGCACCTATAACCTACTACTTATATTGTAACATAAAAACATTTTGGGATATGTATTAGAGATGTATAGATCTTCGAACTTTCTTGACGAATGGTTTCTATGAGATTCTAGGCAGAGGGTTTGGATTTCCGATTTAAAGGGTCCTATAGCTCAAGCCCCTAGATCTAAATTAGCCATTCGAAGGGAAAGGGGTGATTGGAAGCTTATCTAATACGGCAAGTATCCTAAAATGGAAAACACTGATAAAAGTAGAAACTCTCTAGTCATAGAAACTTAGTAAAATAAGAAACTTTCTAAAAATGGAAACTTTATAAAAATAGTAACTTACTAGGAATAGAAACTTAGTAAAACAAACTATACTTAAACACATACTTAAACTTAAACATGGGCAAAACACTTAACTACTCTTAAATGTCAATAGGTTGACTTTCCTGCTTACTCGTTCAACTCTTTATTCCGAGGAATAACTCTCTCTCTACTTACTAAGGTGAATTCATAGCCCCTCTTTATTGCTAGCAAACTTACTTACTTTACTTGGGGTGAGACACATGCTGTTTTTATTTTTTACAATTTAGACACAAGTACCAAACTGTTAAACTATGCTATACCCGGCTATGTCCGACTAAGTCCCTACAGTGATATTTTTAATTGCTGCTGCATGCTTAATTATTGGAGGTAGGCCTATCGGGAGTAACGTCCCCGATACATTTGACCAAGTCATTGTATTACTTAATAATGAAATTAAACCGACGACAGACACAACTTGTCATGGGGCAAACTTGAACGTTTAGTCTAAATATCACGCATTGGCATAACTTTTTGATCCTGCGGGAGATCAACTTTACAAACTAAATCTTGTGGTCTAAAACAACGACAAACTTTTTGTTAAACCTATGAACTTCACTCAACCTTTTTGGTTGACACTTTAGCATGTTTTGTCTCAGGTGCTGTTTGATTCAAGCTCTTATACTTACTGCTTATGTGATGCTACTTGGACATAGGATCAAGAGATATCGCATTTATTACTTCTACATGTGAACATTTACGTTATTGTTATTCCTGTCATTGTAACGACATTTCATTTTCCGCTGCGTACTCATTAAAGTTAAATTCATCATTTAGTATTTTTCTCGTTTATTATAATATGTTGGTATGTTTTGATATTAGTGACGTTCCTTCCAGACCCTATTGGGAGGACGTTACATATATAGTGCCAGGATCCCTTAAATTACGGAGAAATTTACGAGAGATATCAGGCAAGGTCTACAGTAACAGATACGCTAAGATATGAATTTTGTCTATACACTTATTCATGCAATCAATGCAGTAAAAGGTGTCTAGACTAAGAATAATAAGCAGGTAATTTCCTAAAGATGATAAGCAGATGATTTCCGACAAAAATGATAAGCGAAACTTTTGACATGCAGACACGGTTGAAGTCCAAACTCACTTATGCATCCTAACGACTATCAGTTAGACACACTAATGCAGACCTGGTTCGCTAAGACCACCGCTCTAATACCAACTGAAAGGACCCGTTCATATACATTATAAACGATTCACAATAGTTGATTACATCGCGAGGTATTTGACCTCTATATGATACATTTTACAAACATTGCATTCGTTTTTAAAAAACAAACTTTCTTTACAACGAAAATTGACGGTATGCACACCATTTCATAATACATCCAACTATAATTAACTTAAAAATAATCTTGATGAACTCAATGACTTGAATACAACGTCTTTCAAAATATGCCATGAATGACTCCAAGTAATATCCTTAAAATGAGCTAATGCACAGCGGAAGATTTTTTTAATACCTGAGAATAAACATGCTTTAAAGTGTCAACCAAAAGGTTGGTGAGTTCATAGGTTTATCATAACAATCATTTCAATATATTAATAGACCACAAGATTTCCGTTTATAAATATATGTACACTCGCAAGTGTATAAAAGTATTCTATAAGTTGTAGGCACCCGGTAACAAGCCTTAACATTCATGTTTTACCCTCTGAAGTACACCAGATCAGGTGTGTTTAAAATAACCTCGAAGTACTAAAGCACCCCATAGTCAGGATGGGGTTTGTCAGGCCCAATAGATCTATCTTTAGGATTCGACCTACCGTACATAGACAAGTAGTTTAATGTTACCAAGCTAAGGGTATATTTCTGGTTTAAACCCACGTAGAATTAGTTTTAGTACTTGTGCCTATTTCGTAAAACATTTATAAAACAGCGCATGTATTCTCAGCCCAAAAATATATATTGCAAAAACAATTAAAAAGGGAGCAAATGAAACTCACAATACTGTATTTGGTAGTAAAAATACATATGACGTCATTGAAGAAGTGCAATGTTGGCCTTGGATTCACGAACGTATCAATATTGAGATTCAATATTGCAGGAAAAGTACGTAGACGCAACGGAGATGATAAACACTAGTTTGACTCACGAGGAATACTCCCGAACCATACCCATAACCTCCATAGCTTTAACCCATAATTTCGTTAGCTCTATCCCGCTCGAAAAACAATTTCGAAATCACTCGGACAGCACTCCGTCATAATATTTTATGTATATTGATAATATCTTGAAATAATACGGAGTAAATATATATATATATGTAAATCGATTGAGAGAGTTTAGAGAAAATATTTTCAAGTTTCTATCAAATAATGAAACCTATTGAATTCTATTTATAATAGATTTTTGAATTATTAAAGTGAATTATTAAAGTATGAATTATTAAAGTATGAATTATTAAAGTGAATGATTAAAGTATGAATTATTAAAGTATGAATTATTAAAGTGAATTATGAAAGTATGAATTATTAAAGTGAATTATTAAAGTATGAATTATTAAAGTTAAGGTAAAGTAAAAATAAAGTAAAGGTAAAGTTTAAGTATAGTAAAAGTATAAAACTATGTACGTATAATACGTGTATAAATATATATAATATTAATTTAAATCGTTATATATATTTAATAAAATAAAACATAAATATCGTTATCTTTATCATACTGGTTAAGTAATGAGTTGTTAAAAGTGGTTCTAGATATTTATAAAAGTTATATACGTTTTAATAATAAAGTTCTTTTTAAACTGAAAACGTCTTTGTACGTTTGAAACTAAATCAAATAAATATGATAATTTTGTTTTCCAAAACGAAATATATTTAAGAAGCATTTTGTTTAAAGGTTAAAATAATGGAAATCATTATATCATAAAACGTTTTAGAAAAGTAAAATCATATATTTTCATAATAGGTTTCAAGTTTTTAAATTACAGTCTATTGGTGAAGCATGCGATAAAGTTCAAAGGTTAAATAAACGTATGAAATAATCTTAATGAAAAATGTCGAGTTACTTAACTTTTCGATATCCAACATCTAAGTTATTTACACTCCACGTTCTTACTTATAAATCACTTTACCATTTTCTGAATGTCGTCAAAAAGAATAGATTTCTTAAATCACAGTGGACCTTATAACATAGACCCGTAATCATATCACAATGTATCTGATAAATCAATCATTTGATATTATCTTCTAATTCCATCGATAAACATATTGAAACTAATAAGTTCATGTAAAGTATTATACGTTTAATACTTTATTAATATTTTTAAGTTATAATATATATATATATATATATATATATATATATATATATATACATATATTTACATATTTATTTATATATAACGGTTCGTGAATCGTCGGAATTTGGTCGAGGTTATAATGAATGTATGAACACAATTTAAAATTCTTGAGATTTAACTTAACAAACTTTACTTATCGTGTCGGAATAATATAAAGATAAAGTTTAAATTTGGTCGGAAATTTCCAGATCGTCACAGGTAAAGTGTCAAATAACCATTTTCATAAAAAATCTTAAATAAACTCCACTCAAATATTCAACGGGTCATATCTTCTCGCTCGCAACGAGTTACATTTTTCCGACACCATCGTTAAACTCGAAATAATATTAGGAATACAATGTCATTAACTATACGCAAAACGGACACTTTTTAAAAAACGCTAAAAAATTTGGGTATTTTTCATACACGTTGATTTTGCGTTAATTTTTTAAAAGTCGATAACTACATAGCTAAACGCGGAGATGGACATATATTGTTAATTTAAAATAACATTTAAAATTTTCATGGGTTATACCTTTTAGTTCGACTCGAGTTGCGCTTCAACGACATCATTCTTTAGCCACGAAATAATTTTACAAACTAAACGCAATAAAATACATTGAAAATCGAACTCCCGACGCGAAGCGACGATTCAACAACTAGTTTAGACAGTGATATCCTAAGTAACGAGTAACGTCACAGAAAAATCTACATAAAGGAACTTTTCTGTATATTATTAACTAGAAATAAGGCCTTGGGCCAAGGCTCAACTTCATGCAGCTCTTCCTATCGTTTTTGAATAAAAAAATGTTAAACGACAATCTAACAATTAAAATGGCAAACTACCCTTTTAGTAATATTAGTAATTAGTAATAGTAACAGTAATAGTAATTTATTATTATTATTATTATTATTATCATTATTATTATTATTATTATTATTATTTTTATTATTATATATATATATATATATATATATATATATACTAAATTATATCGGGTTGTGATCCAGCGCTAAGCTGTATGTCCAGCGATAAGGGGATAAGCAGCTCTACGTCGTCGATCTTGTTATCCTTTTCTCATCGTCGCCGTTCTTCCTTCTTCCCTTATTTTATTTTCTGTTCAAGGTAATTTACAGAGGTAAGGGTACTTCTATCTTTTCCTTTTTATATTTTTATTTTTCTTTTTCGTTTTATTATTTTTTAAATTACTGATCCGTTAATTCAATTTTCAGTTATTTTTTTTGGATTCATTATTCGTCGTTCTCTTCCTTCATATTGAATTCATTGTTTCATCGTCGTCATCCTTCAATTTATTGATCTTTAATTGATCGTTTTATAGTTCATTCTGCGTCGTCTACCTCAATTCATTCAATGACTTCCTCATCCAATTATTCTGCAGTTGATTCAGTTTCTTCGATGAGTATTAATCATCCTGTATCTCCTAATGTTTCTGGAATCGATATCTCTGATTCATCTGCTAAGTTTAATAATTATTTAATTTTCATCTTTTACTGTTTTATTTTACTTTTTCTACTATCATTCATTCAATGTATGTTGCTGTTTTATTCTCAATTTTATAGAATCCAATACTGTTTTCATCAATATATTATCATACTTTGTATGTATGTTATTGTTTAATACCTATACAATATGTGTTTTATCTTTACATGTTATCATACATCAGATGCATTATACTGTAATACAATACTGTTTTCATCAATATATAAACATACATCATAGGTATGTTATTGTTTATTACCTATATAATATTTAATTTTCTTTTAGATATTATTATACATCAGATGCATTATACTGTTTTTATCATTATATTAACACACGTCATATGTATGTTATTTGTTTAATACCTATACATTATTTTGATTTATCGTGAGATATTATCATACATAAGATGCAATTTACTGTAATACAATACTGTTTTTATCATTATATTAACATACGTCATATGTGTGTTATTTGTTTAATTCGTATTCATAATTTATGTTATCTTTCTTAGATCTTATCATACATCAGATGCATTTTACTTTTCGATCTAAAACTTTTGTTACTTTTTCATGTTCTCGCGTTACTTATTATGGTACATCATATGTATGTTAATATTTTTTTATTGTTCTTACTTACGTTTTTTTTTCTTTTACAGATGTTCTGAATGCTTCCCCTGTTATTGATGAATATAATCATATACTGAGTTCAGTTGAGCATCGAACTCCAAATGGTTCTAGGTTATGGTTTCCAGTAGTTCCTGATGCATTAAAGCCTGTTATTGATTCTGTTTATCCTTCTTATGATCATTGCTTGCATTTTTATGAGAGTTATGCTGAATTTGATGTCAAGAAAGCTTCATTTAATAGGTTGGCTGATGGTACTATGAATTACGTTGTGTTCAGGTGTATCAAGTCGGGTGTTCCTAAAAGATTAGCTATTGATACTCTTGTTAATGAACCCTGTGTTGTTTCTAATCATGTTGATATATCGAAATGCCAATCTAGGATAGGTAAAGAAGTTGTTGATAATCAGGTTAATGATGAACATTCTTCAAATAAACCTCCTAAATTTGCTAACCGTAAGTCTTCAATAATTAAGTGTGGTTGTGAGGCTAGTCTAAGGTGTAAATATGAAAATGGTAAGATATTCATTTTCAAGTTTTTTGAGGGGCACAATCATAAGCTTGTTTATGAAGCTAATAAGAATTCGCTGAATAAGAAGAGAAAGATGCAGTATTTTGATATGAACTTTGTTCAGGATCTTGCTTCGAAGTCTAATATTGGACCTATGCTTGCTCATCATATTAACTGTGATATTAGTGGTGGTTATGATATGGTTGGTCCTACTAATGTAGATTACAAAAATTATAGGCGTGATTTGCTAAGGCATATTTATGAAACTGATGCTCACATTGTCATTGAAAATCTGCTTAGGAAGAAGGAGGTTTTACCTGATTTTACTTGCGAGTATAGATGTGATGAAGAAGGTTGTTTAACTGGTGTTTTTTGGGCTGATCAGTTTTCTAAAATGAATTACAAAGAATTTGGTGACATTGTGTCATTTGATGCAACATATGGTACCAATAGGTAATTTTTTTTTATTTTTTTTATTTTGTTTTTATTTATTTTAGGTTTTTATTTGAACTTGTTTTTGTTTAACATTCTTTAGTTGTATGTTAGCTCTTAATGTTGTTTTTTGTATTATTTTTTTTCCAGGTATAATATGAGATTTGTTCCTATCACTGGTATTGATAATCACAAGAAGCTTGTTATTTTTGGTGCTGCATTGCTATCGCGTGAAACTATTGATTTGTACAAATGGTTTATTGACTGTTTTCTAAAAACTTTCTCTAATGAACCTGGTTTGGTTACTACTGATCAAGACCCTGCAGTGTTGGAAGCGGTGGCTGAGAAGTTTAAAACTGCAAAACACAGATTATGTATGTGGCACATCAGTCAGAAGTTAAAGGATAAGGTAACTTTTATTTTAAAGAACATGTAACTTTTTATGTATATTTATTTTATTTTATTTTTTTATCATTCATCTCCTGTTTTTTTATATTTTCTTAAATTAAATGGTAACTTTTTATTCGTTTTTTTGTTATCATTCATATGTTGTATTTTTAATATCTATTTGTTTTTTCAATACTAAGTTATTTTGTTTTTGTTAATATTCATATGATGTATCTTAATATTTTTTGTTTTTTTACATTTGTTTTTCAGGTTGGTTATGTTTTGTATAATAATAAAGTTTTCCGCAAACATATGAATTACATATTTTGGAACAAAGAAATGTCTGTTTCATCTTTTGAAAGACATTGAAAGTCGTTAATTTAAGATTTTGAGTTAGATGGTGCAAAGTGGTTTGACGATATGTATGCAATCAAGGAGATGTGGATTCCTTGCTTTTTTAGAGATGTACCAATGAATGGCTTAATGCGAACATCCTCATTATCTGAAAGTGAGAATTCGTTTTTCTCTAAATGCAAAAATAAGCATTCAAAGTTAGTTGATTTCTTTTCTAGATTTGATGCTGCCATGGATAAGCAGGGTCATAATACCAGATTGATAGATTCTCAAATGGAAAGCAGATCTATTAAGTGTAGAACTATTAAGTCGATTGAGCTTCATGCAAGAGACGTGTACACTCCCACCTTTTTTTTGTTAGTTCAAGATGAAATTTTTCAATATGATAAAATGTGTTCTCAAATAAGTTGTGTTGCTGATGGTGATGATGAACTTAAAAAGATTATTGAAGTTCAGGAAAAGTTCATTCCTCCTCATAAGAAAATGATTTACAAGGTTAGTTTTTTCATTTTTTTTTTCTGTTTTGTTTATGTTATTTATGTTCCTTTTTGTTTTTGTTTATATATATATATATATATATATATATATATATATATATATATATATATATATATATATATATATATATATATTTCCCTCAGATATCTCTTGATTCTCTATCTGGTGAAGCACATTGTTTGTGTCTGTTGTTCAACCGTGAAAGTCGTTTGTGTCGTCACATATTTCATGTTTATGAAATTAATGACATTTTTAAAATTCCTAAGCAACACATATTGAGGAGGTGGACTAGAGATGCATCTGAGTCTTTGAATGTTATTTTTGGTGGTGTTAATTGCCATTCTGATGCCTACATGATTACCAAACATCTTTTCAATACTTTTAGGAGAGTTATTTCTAATTGTAAGAATGACAAAGAAATACTCCAGCTTTTTAGTGATAAGTTTGATGGCTTTGTTAAAGAATTTGCACCTTCCATCCCTGACCAATATTCTTCAGTTACAAAGGTTCAACAAATTGAGAATGTTTTAGGATTTTCAAAGCCAAGTAATGTAAAGGTTCGTGCTCCAGTTGTCTTTCTAAACAAAGGTCAATGCAGTAGTAAAAGGTATAAAAGTGCTCGAGAAGTGGCTGCCAGTAATTCTTCTGTAAATAGGAGAATGTGCCATCATTGTAATGGGATTGTTCATAATGTTCGTACTTGCACTGCAGACCTTGATACAGAGTTTTCTGATTCCGAGGGTGATGACGAAGATGTTTATTCAGACAAAGGCGAAGACTATGATGATTAAGCACATTTTTTTTTAACGTACATGTTATGTGAGTTTAATATGTTGATGATTAAAGAACTATTTGTTTTTACTTAGACTTTGAGTTTTATCAATACTTCTGAATATTTTTTATATCATTCAGTTTAATACATAGTATCATGTATCTTAATATGTTTTTTTTAACTAATACGGAGTAATGATTTTAAAAATATTTATATTACAATAACATACATTACATGCATTGTATTTTTTTTATATGCATCTTACATTATATGTATTTTAACTTAATGTTTTTTTAATCAATAATTATTTTTAAAAATTTGCATTTTTGGTAATCGTTTATCTATCAAACAATTTTTTATATAACACTTCCAACATTCATACATCACGTATGTTTTATACTACTTGTTTCATGCATCAGGTACATTTACATACATTTCATAATAGTTGTTTCAGATTATATGAATCACAAAAACATTGTTTCCTCTTACATCAATTCATTCCTTCCTAAAACAGTCAAATTTTCATTTTTAAGGCCTTGTCTATCCCTTCTTTTAACTTCTTCATCTTTTTTTTTCATCATGATTTTTTTCATACTCTTTTCTTCTTGCATCCAACTCAGGCCAATATATATTTCCTTTATCGCTCAATATCTTCACTCCGTACTTTACTCGCAGTTCATTTAAACACCTAATCTGCATTTCCTCGTCTGTTGGTGCTCACTGTTCCATGGATATTCACCTTTGTATGTTTCCATGTGTCGCATTAAGAAAACCCCACAGTCAATTTTATTGTCATTTGTTCTCCAGGCCATTTGTAGCTCGGTTGTACCTGATCCAATCTTTTCAGCTGCTTTCTTGTTACCTTTCTTTTCTAGATATCCTTTCAACGAGGTCACCTAAGTCAACATTGATGTATTAGTTATATATATTTTTCAATATGTACCTACATAAATAGTACTTACAAATCTTTTTGGAACATTTCCATATTTTGTTTTCAAGTTTTCTTTTTTTGCTGAATTATTGATAATCTCCAGAACACCAGTGTTAAGATTGAAGCACAATAGGTAAAAGTGATTTGATTTGCATACCGGGAACATTACCAGCAATTTATCATTTCAGTATGTTTTTATAATAAAAATAAGTAGCACTCGTATGAGAATAACATATACCGTACTTGTTTTATTTCTTACCAGATCATATCCTCTCATATCCTCATTCAAATTTCTTCCCTTCAGATAATCCTCCACATTTGTGTTGAAAGCATCTTTATGTATATTGAGTATTCTGTTATGTTTCATATAATCGGGTGCCTATATTTTTTTTCATAATTATGTTAGATAGCATTCAGTTTTCTTTTCATCAATAAATTTTTTATGTATATGTTCAATTTATTAATTTTTCTTACCACTATACATGTTGGCATGAACAATCGTTTTTTTGTGTTTGTCCCAGCATGTATCTCTTGCCTGTTTAAAATTTCTGCCCATACGTCTATCACACTTGATTCCACGTACACTCGGTGCATTAAGGTTACCATTGCTTCATCTGTTATTATCTCTTCATTATTGTTATAGTAAACAAACGACCTGTAATTTGTATATAATATATTATAATATGATATTTGTTGTCTAATAATAAATAAATATGATAAATATGATATGATTTATTCATCAAATTACCCATCTTTTTCTCCAAAGCTCATGAAGTATCTTGCAATAGTTAACATTCTTCTCTCAACATTTTTTGTGATTTCAACCTCCCTTTTATTAAAAGGTGATCTGTATACAGCTGGTAATCGTGTTGTTCTTTTTTTCTATTTTTTCTCCTTTATTTACTTCATCTTCTCTTTTCCCTTCTTTGACAACTCCTTCTTCTCCAATTTTTTCCCCTGCTCTGCTTATTTTTGTATCTATTGCACCTGAAAATAAACTATCATTCTTCAGATCTCCCAAAATATTTGCAATCACTTCGTTTGTATTTTCTTCATCATTATCAATTGTTTTATCATTACAATCTTCAACCATCTGAGTCCCAGTTTCAACATTCACACTTTTTTCTTTCTCAACCTTTTCAACCAAATTTTTTTCTTTCTCAGTCTCCATTCCAATCATGTCTATTGACTCTCCTGAAACATTTGGTATTCCTTCTTTTGTTGCTGTTTTTTCTTCATCACCACTTATTTTTTTGAAACAAACTGTCCACTACTTCACTATTCAATGGCACATTCACACCTATTACAGTATCCTGCTGTTCAACTGTTGTTTGCATTTTTTCATTAAAATCTTTTATAATTTCTATCTCCATTTCCACATTCACGCTTCTTTGTTTCTGATTTTTTTTCAACCAAATATTCTTCTTTCTCAAATATCCTGATTGACTCTTTGGAAAGATTTTCCATCACTTCTTCTCATGCTGCTTCTTCTTCATCGCAACTTTTATCTTGCATTTCATCATTATCCGTTCCAGTACCCACACCATGATTTTCCATTTCCACACTCACATCCTTTTTCGTCTCCTCTGTTTCTAACGAATCTTCCACTCCATTTGTATTCATTGAAATATTCACATCTTGTTTTGTGTTGTTTCCTTCTCTCATTCTTTCATTTAAATATAAATCTCTCTCAATGAAAGGACCCGTTCATATACATTATAAACGATTCACAATAGTTGATTACATCGCGAGGTATTTGACCTCTATATGATACATTTTACAAACATTGCATTTGTTTTTAAAAGACAAACTTTCTTTACATCGAAAATTGACAAGCATGCATACCATTTCATAATATCCACTATCCAACTATAAATTGACTTAATAATAATAATCTTTAATGAACTCAATGACTTGAATGCAACGTTCTTCGAAATATGCCATGAAAGACTCCAATTAATATCTTTAAAATGAGCAAATGCACAGCGGAAGATTTCTTTAATACCTGAGAATAAACATGCTTTAAAGTGTCAACCAAAAGGTTGGTGAGTTTATTAGTTTATCATAATCATTCATTTTCATCATTTTAATAGACCACAAGAATTTCATTTCCAGTTCTCATAAATATACGTCCCATGCATAGAGACAATAATCATTCATATGGATTGAACACCTGGTAACCGACATTCACAATATGCATATAAGAATATCCCCATCATTCCGGGATCCTCCTTCGGACATGATATAAATTTCGAAGTACTAAAGCATCCGGTACTTTGGATGGGGCTTGTTGGGCCCAATAGATCTATCTTTAAGATTCGCGTCAATTAGGGTGTCTGTTCCCTAATTCTTAGATTACCAGACTTAATAAAAAGGGGCATATTCGATTTCGATAATTCAACCATATAATGTAGTTTCGATTACTTGTGTCTATTTCGTAAAACATTTATAAAAATTGCGCATGTATTCTCAGCCCAAAAAATATAAAGGGTAAAAAGGAAAATGAAACTCACCATACTGTATTTCGTAGTGAAAATACATATAACATCATTGAACTAGTGCAAGGTTGGCCTCGAATTCACGAACGTATCCGTATTGAGATTCAATATTGCAGGAAAGGTACGTAGACGCAACGGAGATGATAAACACTATATTGACCTCACGAGCTTACCCATGAACCATACCCAATCACCTCCATAGCTATAACCCATAATTTCCTTAATCCAATCCCACTCGAAAAACAATATTGCAGAAAAGGTACGTAGACGCAACGTAATATTTTATGTATACTAATAATATCTTGAAATAATACGAAGTAAATATATATATGTAAATCGATTGAGAGAGTTTAGAGAAAAATATTTTTAAGTTTCTATGAAATAATGAAACCTATTGAATTCTATTTATAATAGATTTTTGAATTATTAAAGTATGAATTATTAAAGTGAATTATTAAAGTATGAATTATTAAAGTGAATTATTAAAGTTAAAGTAAAGTAAAAATAAAGTAAAGTAAAGTTTAAGTATAGTAAAAGTATAAAACTATGTACGTATAATACTCGTATAAATATATATAATATTAATTTAAATCGTTATATATATTTAATAAAATAAAATATAAATATCGTTATCTTTATCATAAAGGTTAAGTAATGAGTTGTCAAAAGTGGTTCTAGATATTTATAAAAGTTATATACGTTTTAATAATAAAGTTCTTTTTAAACTGAAAACGTTTTTGTACGTTTGAAACTAAATCAAATAAATATAATAATTTTGTTTTCCAAAACCAAATATATTTTTAAGAATCATTTTGTTTAAAGGTTAAAATAATGGAAATCGTTATATCATAAAACGTTTTAGAAAAGTAGAATCATATATATTCATAATAGGTTTCAAGTTTTTAAATTACAGTCTGTTGGTGAAGCTTGGGATAAAGTTCAAAGGTTAAATAAACGTATGAAATCATCTTAATGAAAAATGTCGAGTTACTTAACTTGTCGATATCCAACATCTAAGTTAGTTACACTTCACGTTCTTACTTATAAATCACTTTACCATTTTCCGAATGTTGTCAAAAAGAATAGATTTCTTAAATCACAGTGGACCTCATAACATAGACCCGTAATCATATATGTATCTGATAAATCAATCATTTAATATTATCTTCTAATTCCATCGATAAACATATTGAAACAAATACGTTCATGTAAAGTATTATACGTTTAATACTTTATTAATATTCTCAAGTTATAATATATATATACATATATATACATATTTATTTATATATAATGGTTCTTGAATCGTCGGAATTTGGTCGAGGTTATAATGAATGTATGAACACAATTTAAAATTCTTGAGATTTAACTTAACAAACTTTGCTTATCGTGTCGGAATACTATAAAGATAAAGTTTAAATTTGGTTGGAAATTTTCGGGTTGTCACACTCAATTCCAACACTTAACTCATTATTTGTTTTTTCAAATATAATCTATTGTTCATTTTTATCCAATTCTATATTCACTTTCTCTACATTTTCCTCCTTTTCATTCAAATTTTCAACTACCACATCCTCCATTGTAACATTCATCTCATCAGTTTGCTTTTCTTTCACACTTTCGACAATATGACTCTCCATTTCCACATTTATTTTGTTTGTCATCTCCTTTTTTTTCAAATAAACCTTCCATTTCATCTGTATTCATTTCAACAGTCACATCTTTTTTCTTGTTGTTTTCTTCTATCAGTCTTTCATTTAAATCTTCCTCAATCCCAACACTTACCTCATTATTTGGCTTATCCAATTCCATATTCACTTTCTGTCCAGTTTCCTCCTTTTCACTCAAATTTTCAACTACAACATCCTCCATTGTAACAGTCACCTGATCAGTTTGCTTTCTGTTTAAACTTTTGACAATATGACTATCCATTTCCACATTCACATTGTTTGTCATCTCCTCTTTTTCAAACAAACCTTCCATTTCATATGTATTCATTTCAACAGTCACATCTTTTTTCTTGTTATTTTCTTCTATCAATCTTTCATTTAAATCTTCCTCAATCCCAACACTTACCTCATTATTTGGCTTATCCAATTCCATATTCACTTTCTGAAATGTCCCGTTCTTATTGATTAAAAACGTTCCATATTAATTGATTTCGTTGCGAGGTTTTGACCTCTATATGAGACGTTTTTCAAAGACTGCATTCATTTTAAAACAAACCATAACCTTTATTTCATCAATAAAGGTTTAAAAATATTTACGTAGATTATCAAATAATGATAATCTAAAATATCCTGTTTACACACGACCATTACATAATGGTTTACAATACAAATATGTTACAACAAAATAAGTTTCTTGAATGCAGTTTTTACACAATATCATACAAGTATGGACTCCAAATCTCGTCCTTATTTAAGTATGTGATAGCGGAAGCTCTTAATAATCACCTGAGAATAAACATGCTTAAAACGTCAACAAAAATATTGGTGAGTTATAGGTTTAACCTATATATAGCAAATCATAATAATAGACCACAAGATTTCATATTTCAATACACATCCCATACATAGAGATAAAAATCATTCATATGGTGAACACCTGGTAACCGACATTAACAAGATGCATATATAAGAATATCCCCATCATTTCGAGACACCCTTCGGATATGATATAAATTTCGAAGTACTAAAGCATCCGGTACTTTGGATGGGGTTTCTTAGGCCCAATAGATCTATCTTTAGGATTCGCGTCAGTTAGGGTGTCTGTTCCCTAATTCTTAGATTACCAGACTTAATAAAAAAGGGGCATATTCGATTTCGATCATTCAACCATAGAATGTAGTTTCACGTACTTGTGTTATAAAACCTGCATGTATTCTCATCCCAAAAATATTAGATTTTAAAAGTGGGACTATAACTCACCTTTACAGATTTTTACTTCGTCGAGAAGTAAGACTTGGCCACTGTTGATTCACGAACCTATAACAATATATACATATATATTAAAGTATGTTCAAAATATATTTACAACACTTTTAATATATTTTAATGTTTTAAGTTTATTAAGTCAGCTGTCCTCGTTAGTAACCTACAACTAGTTGTCCACAGTTAGATGTACAGAAATAAATCGATAAATATTATCTTGAATCAATCCACAACCCAGTGTATACGTATCTCAGTATTGATCACAACTCAAACTATATATATTTTGGAATCAACCTCAACCCTGTATAGCTAACTCCAACATTCACATATAAAGTGTCTATGGTTGTTCCGAAATATATATAGATGTGTCGACATGATAGGTTGAAACATTGTATACGTGTCTATGGTATCTCAAGATTACATAATATACAATACAAGTTGATTAAGTTATGGTTGGAATAGATTAGTTACCAATTTTCACGTAGCTAAAATGAGAAAAATTATCCAATCTTGTTTTACCCATAACTTCTTCATTTTAAATCCGTTTTGAGTGAATCAAATTGTTATGGTTTCATATTGAACTCTATTTTATGAATCTAAACAGAAAAAGTATAGGTTTATAGTCGGAAAAATAAGTTACAAGTCATTTTTGTAAAGGTAGTCATTTCAGTCGAAAGAACGACGTCTAGATGACCATTTTAGAAAACATACTTCCACTTTGAGTTTAACCATAATTTTTGGATATAGTTTCATGTTCATAATAAAAATCATTTTCTCAGAATAACAACTTTTAAATCAAAGTTTATCATAGTTTTTAATTAACTAACCCAAAACAGCCCGCGGTGTTACTACGACGGCGTAAATCCGGTTTTACGGTGTTTTTCGTGTTTCCAGGTTTTAAATCATTAAGTTAGCATATCATATAGATATAGAACATGTATTTAGTTGATTTTAAAAGTCAAGTTAGAAGGATTAACTTTTGTTTGCGAACAAGTTTAGAATTAACTAAACTATGTTCTAGTGATTACAAGTTTAAACCTTCGAATAAGATAGCTTTATATGTATGAATCGAATGATGTTATGAACATCATTACTACCTTAAGTTCCTTGGATAAACCTACTGGAAAAGAGAAAAATGTATCTAGCTTCAACGGATCCTTGGATGGCTCGAAGTTCTTGAAGCAGAATCATGACACGAAAACAAGTTCAAGTAAGATTTTTACTCGAATTAAGATAGTCTATAGTTATAGAAATTGAATCAAAGTTTGAATATGAATATTAACTTGAATAAGAAAGATAACCTACTATATATAACAAAGGTTTCTTGATCTTAGATGATTACTTGGAATGGATTATAAAGCTTGGAAGTAAATTAGTAAACTTGAAGGGATTTTTGAAGTGTTCTTGAAGTGTTCTTCATATGATGATTATATCTTGATTCTTGAAGTGATTTTTAATGAAGATGATGATTAACTACTGGAAAAATACATTCATAATAGTGTGTGTGTGTTGAGAGAGAATTAGAAAGAGAATTGGAAGTAAAATGGAGTGAATGATGAGTGGTAATTGGTGAGTGGTGAGTGGGGTTAAAAGGAGTTCTAGTTAGTTGACTAGCTCATGGTAGAAGTTAAAATTGATTAGTCATACATGATATAATCAAGAGTGGAATCCCATGCTAGTTCCTATTGGTATATACCCATAGTAAGTACGTTTTGAAGCTGTGTATAATACGGGTAAGAATACGACTAGAATTCTTGATGAAAGAAAGAATGGAAAAGTAACTGTAACCATTTTCGTTAAGTATGAGTGTTTTGATATATGTCTTGAAGTCTTCCAAAAGTATTTTAATACATCTAAATACACTACATGTATATACATTTTAACTGAGTCGTTAAGTCATCGTTAGTCGTTACATGTAAGTGTTGTTTTGAAACCTTTAAGTTAACGATCTCAATTAATGTTGTTAACCCATTATTTATTATATCTAATGAGATGTTAAATTATTATATTATCATGATATTATGATATATTAATATATCTTAATATGATATATATACATTTAAATGTCGTTACAACGATAATCGTTACATATATGTCTCGTTTCGAAATCCTTAAGTTAGTAGTCTTGTTTATATGTATATAACTCATTGTTAATATACTTATGGAGATACTTACTTATCATAACCTCGTGTTAACCATATGTATATCCATATATATATCGTCATGTCATTTTTACAAGTTTTAACGTTCGTGAATCGCCGGTCAACTTGGGTGGTCAATTGTCTATATGAAACATATTTCAATTAATCAAGTCTTAACAAGTTTGATTGCTTAACATGTTGGAAACATTTAATCATGTAAATATCAATCTCAATTAATATATATAAACATGGAAAAGTTCGGGTCACTACACTTTCTGTCCAGTTTCCTCCTTTTCACTCAAATTTTCAACTACAACATCCTCCATTGTAACATTCACCTCATCAGTTTGCTTTCTGTTTAAACTTTTGACAATATGACTATCCATTTCCACATTCACATTGTTTGTCATCTCCTCTTTTTCAAACAAACCTTCCACTCCATCTGTATCGTTTTCAACATTCACATCTTCTCCCTTATTTTCTCTCACGGTGTTTACTCTATTTATTCGTTCATTCTCAAAATCTAAATTGAATTCTACTCTAGAATGATCTTTGTAGCTACTACATCTTCCTTCAGTTACAATCAAATGCAAATGAGTCCTTTTCTCAGACGATGTTGAATTCATACCTTCAATAATACTTTGAAGTTTTTTTTGAAACTTCTTTAATCTTCATGTTATTTGGATAGTTGATCAAACCTTCTTTAACTTTCTTAACATACTTTTCCACATCTTCATATCCTCCATCAATCTCTTTCTCACATTGCTGCAAACATACATTTCATTTTTTTATTTTTTTTAGTTTTGATGAAGTTTTTTTTACATGCATTTGATTTTGTATGATACCACCATTTGAATAGAACAAACTAAAATTCGTATATTTGTTAACATACATTAGATGCATGTTTAAATTTATACGAATTAATGTTAACATACATTCAAATAATGTTATTAGTTAACATACATCACATGTATTATCAGTTAACATACATCAAATGAATGTTATTAGTTAACATACATACATTCAATGTTATCAGTTAATAGACTTTTAAAAGTGTTATTAGTTAACATACATCAAATAAATGTTATCAGTTAACATACATCCAATTAATGTTATCAATTACCTATTAGTTAACATACAACCAATCAATGTAATTATTTAACATACATCCAATAAATGTTATTATTTAACATACATGTAATTAATGTTATTAGATAACATACATCAGGTTACCATACAATGAATGTTATTAGTTTACATACTTCAAATTAATTTTATCAGTTGATAAACATACAATCAATGTTATCAGCTAACATACATCTAATTTATGTTATAAGTTAACATATATCAAATGAATGTTATCGGTTAACATACATCCAATTAATGTTATCAATTACCATATATTTATTTGAATGTTATTAGTTAACATACATCCAATTAATGTAATTATTTAACATACATCCAATAAATGTTAATATAACTTACATGTCATGAATGTTATTAGGTAACATACATCCATTTGATTTGTATACAACAAGCTAAAATTTGAATGCATTTGATTCATGTTTAAAATTATACTTATGCATATTAACATATATGCAATAAATGTTATTAGTTTACATACATCAAATTAATTTTATCAGTTAACAAACATACAATCAATGTTAGCAGATAACATACATCTAATTTAATTTTTATTATAAATAATTTTTATTTTATACCTCTTCTTTTTCTTGTTTTCCTTCCTCCTCAACATTTGTGTATTTGATCATCAAAACCTATACATAAAGCAGTATGTGTTATTATTTTTTCATTTTTGTTTAGAATAAATCATCATTATCAGTGCTTACCTTGAAATGCCCCGTCCTAATCCATCTGGATGAAGTCATCAACATTTGATTCCAGAGCGATGATCGACTTCAAGTAATGTCCTTAAAATGAGCAAATGCACAGCGGAAGATTTCTTTCATACCTGAGAATAAACATGCTTTCAAGTGTCAACCAAAAGGTTGGTGAGTTCATAGGTTTATCTTAAAACAATAAAATTCATCATTTTGATAGACCACAAAATTTATATGCTGCATGGTACAAATGGGCCCGAATCCTATACCCACCTGTAATGTACATGCTATATCTTTTAAATACAGTACATCTTTCTCGTGTACAAAACCATTTTTCATAAATCATAGTAACCGTACACATATCTTGTGCACAAAAATAACATACACATAACCTGTGTATAAAATCATTCTCTCGATATATAACATTCACATCAACTGGTGGCAATTATCATGTCCACATAATTCAATGGTGGCAATTATGATGTCCACATAATTCAATAATAATCCGCAGAACTTCTGTCTGCATAATAATTCATTCGAGGAATGTTTTGCTTGTGTCTATCTCATCAAACATTTATAAAAGCATTTCATGTATTTGCAGTTCAAAATGTATTTCAAAAGTATTTAATAAAGTAGTTGTAAAAGTAGCGCGTGTATTCTCAGTCCCAAAAATGTAAAGAGTAAAAGGGAATCAAATGAACTCACCTATTGTATTTTGTAGTAAAAATACATATAACAACATTGAATAATGCAAGGTTGGCCTCGGATTCACGAACCTATATCCAGTATATATATTAACACCAAGTAGTAATCAAACAAATTTATCTATATTATAAATGTTATCTTAATAAATTATATGTTTCATTAATAACTTAATTAAATATATTTATTTTTATATATACTAGATAGATAATTTGTATTTATTATAAAATATCAATGTAGTTAAGTTATATGTAATAAATATATTTCCCTTATATAAATAACATTTATTTAATAAATTAATAATAATAATCTTAATAGTGATACTGAAAATACTAATTTTTATAATAATAATAATAGTACTAATAATAATAATAATATTAATACTAATAATAATAATCTTGAAGGTAATAATAATAATATATTTATTGTAATTATATTAAATTTACATATATATGATAATCATACTTATAGTTAATCTATGATCATAACTTAGTTATTATTATTTTTAACCTACATACAAAATTATATTTTTAATTAAGATTTATAATAACTTATATCATAATCGTATTTTACTAACTTCTCATTTATATAAATATTATAATACTTTCTTGATGATAATAATAATTACAATGGTAATAATAATAATAATAATAATAATAATAATAATAATAATAATAATAATAATAATAATAATAATAATAATAATAATAATAATAATAATAATAATAATAATAATAATAATAATAATAATAATAATAATAATAATAATAATAATAATAACTACCTTAAATTGGGAAGGCTTTTAAAAAAAATAAGCTGCTGCGAATGAGACTCGAACCCGGGACCTCTTACTTAACTGCAACACCCCTTAACCAATCCACTATCTCTGTTTTTCTGTCTAATACCCTAAGTAAAATCTATATAAGCCGTACACTGCCGTTGCCCAACAATATTTTCATTAGCCAAACCAATACACTAAACTTTCGGCCCAACTTAGAAAGATCATAGGGTCACGGCCCAACAACAAACCTAATCTATATCGGCCCAGTTATAAATTAAGATCATAACAGCCCATATAGCAAAATAATAAATCCGATATACAATAAGTCTTGTGGTGTCTGATTCTTCTTGTGTGGAATAGAAATGAAACAAGGAAAAAGGCGAAAGAATATTATGTAAGCATGGGTTATTAAATCATTTAGCATCTATAATTATTACTTCCCTCCTTTGCGTTTTAAAATCATATTAAACACCTCGAGTAGCAAGTGTAGTTGGTTTAAACAGGAACTGTAAGTGGGAATAAATATAACTCTTCATCACGTCACCTTACATCATTGGAACAAAAAGATTGTCTCCTATTTTCTGTAATTGACGAGGTGATACCCACCATGGCAATTAAAGTTAATAGACATAAAGTGGTGGATGGGGTCTTTGTGGACAAAACCACACGTAACAATCATATTTAAAGAGAGGTTTTTGGTATATATATATAACGTAATATAAAGTATAAGGATGTAGCATCCTCAATTTAACCATATAGGCTATGTTATCGACACAAAGTATTTTTGTGGGGTTGTCCAAGTATTTTTGTGGGGTTGTCCAAGTAGCTAATTGTTATGCATACTACTATAATATAAAAGGTGTTTGAGTGCTTCGGTTAACAGAATCCAATATAAACAACAATAGAAACATGCAGATACCGTTGTATCCTTGTTGGATTTGATCAGCACAGATAATGTAAGCAGCAGCAGGAAACAAATGATAGCAGTAGTAGCAATGGTGGTTCGGTTTCAATTGTTGTCGAAAGGTAGTCATCGAATGGTGATGATAATATTTAATGAAGGTTAGGATAGCGGTTATGGAGGTTTCCCATGAAGAAAGAGGAGGAAGAGATAGGAGAGTGGAAGAAAGAATCAGGTGACATTTGTTGATGGTGTATTTCGAGTCACCGACATCTAAGGTGTTCATGAAGGGTTTTATGGCTGCAATTGTTCAGGTCGAAGACTAGAGCAGAAATAATCTCGCTTTAAGGGTGTCTAATGAAGGTTATCGAACAAAATAAGAGAGAGAAGGGTGTGTATACAGAGTGTCGAGCCTTTTCCTTCTTCTTTTTTTTTCTGTTTTCCCTCTCTTATTGCAGTAGATAAATTGTATTGAGTGATTTCTTGTTGGTTTCTGAATGGTTGTCGTAGGAATAACAGGACGATCGATTGTTTTCTAGCAATTAAGTTCGACAGCAGGAATCTTCACGTACAAAAAATAAATAAAAGAAATAAAAAGCTGCAGGAGTTAGGTAATCAAATTTTGGATTCGTTCATCTAACTTCAACACTAATTGTACGATTAATTAGACAGCAAACCAATCACTACAGTTTGAAAACAACCTGCAACAGAATACGTATTGATTTGTATCTATATATGTATTTCACTGTATTTATATATATTTATTTATATATGTATTTATTTATATGTATATCTGTATTTTTTATATTGTATATGTAATTATAAATATCTGTTTTTGTATATATTGATTGTATATCTGAATATGTATATTAAATTCTTATTTTTTTTTTATAAATAACTAGTATAGTTATATTAATAGTATTAATATTAATATTAATATTAATATTAATATTAATATTAATATTAATATTAATATTAATAATACTAATAATAATATTATAAATAATAATTTTATTAATAAAGACTATAATGATGAATGATAATAATATAATAGTGTTAATACTAACATCAAGGATAATTACCATTAATGATAATAAAATAATAATAATAATAATATCTTACTAGATATAATAGATTATATAAAAATAAAAATACAGTTAATAATCTTAATAATAATATTAATAATAATAATACTCATTATAATAATACTAATGATAATAATCATATTTGTAATAACAATACTATGATAATAAAATTCATATCTATAGATTACATATTTAAATTAATATTAATGCTAACAATACTGTAATAGTCTGTACATAACAAATTTCAATTTTTGTATCATAATTTTATTGATATTGTATTTATTTTGATAAAAGTAATTATCACAAGTATACATAGATACATATATATATATATATATATATATATATATATATATATATATATATATATATATATATATATATATATATATATATATTGAATGAAATTTTTATTTTTTTTATATATATATTATACATAATATATTAACAAAGATACATAGAAATTATATATATATTTATATATAGCTTTATTTTTAATAATAACTTAATTATTCTATTTATTACTTTACATCTTTAATTAAAATGTTTATTTTATAATTTCAAATTATTATATATACTCATATTTATATACATATTTATTTACAAATAATTGTTCGTGAATCGTTGGGAATAGTCAAAGGTCAATTGAATATATGAAACACAGTTCAAAGTTTTTTTTTTTTTAAGAACTCAATATTACAGATTTTGCTTATCGTGCCAGAATCTTATAAAGATTAAGTTTAAATTTGGTCTGAAATTCCCGGGTCGTCACAGTACCTACCCGTTAAAGAAATTTCGTCCCGAAATTTGAGTGAAGTGGTCATGGCTAACAATAGAAATGCTTTCATGACGAATATGAGTTGATAAATAGAGTTTTATCACTATAGAGTAATAAGGATGAATAATTCAATTCTTCGAAATGGACGAATGAAGCTATCACAAATGAAAATGAGTAAATGCAGAATTGAATTAACCAGTGATGTAGTCCTGGTTGAATTTAGAAATTAAGGTACGTCTTAACTTTTGATATAGTCACTGTTGAATTCCGGAATTTAAGGGATTTAAAAGAAAATCTTGGAAATCTATAAGATCTGATTCTTCGAGATTTAAGGAAATTAGGATCTCTTTAATTAAATGCGATGATCTGTCCCAATTACTACGTCTGATATTTCCAGTATAAATTTACCTTTTCCGTTCCATTAGTTTTCACCACTTCTATACTCAATCCTAAATTTAAAAGATTGTGAAAATGCTTAATCCAGTTCTAATTCTTGTTCTTATCCTCTCTATCGCAACAATCATTCTCCTTTTTCAATTACCACCGGAGGAATCTGTTTTCTTCTACTTCGCCCTTGGGTTTATAATGTTTTTAATTCTCCCATGTCTTTATGTTGCGATAAACATTGATATACACGGTTTGAAATTCATGTGTTTGTGATCGGCTTTATATTTTCCTTTATTTTTCGGAGCTCCATGCTCTTGTTTTCTCTTCCCGACTCTAAGTCAAGCGAATAATGGTCCAGAATTCGTAGATATATAGCTTTGAATGATTATAATGTTCTAAGCAGGGTGGAACATGATAGCACGATTTGATTTTCAAATTTATCAAAATTTACAGAAGATAGAACTATCAAGAATACATTTTCTTGATATGTTCAAAAGTTAAGTAGAATGAAAGAGTTATGTAACATGGCACATGATGACGTTATGATCTGTGAATCATCATGTTCCAATAGAAACTCAGCATGACTTACTGTAATATAATCACGTTGGCCGGGAGTCATTATATTATACTAACACATGCTTCAATTCCCAACACTTCTCCACAATTCATTCCTAGTTTATACTTAGATATTACATAAGTTTTCAATATAATGAAATACAGAAAACACGAAGAGGTATATAATTTCGGTCAAGAATATTTATGAAAATATCCTCTGAAATATCGAAGATATTTATGATGATATTTTGGAATTTCTAAGTTCGAAAGTTGATGAAGAAAAATTTTCCGCAAGATTTTAACATGACTTCGGAACATGATATTCTCTAAAGATTTTGGCGGATCCAGAATTACCTGAGTTCTTTGAATATAGGGTTTGGTCCTTGTATTTGTCCTTGGTCTCCTTCATGGTTAACTCAATCTATTTTTTTTAGTACCAAATTTTCTATCGAGCGTTCCTAACACTCCTTTCTTTATCATCAAACTTCTGGCCGTTTAGACCATCTACGATTTTGCTGTTTCCTTGGCATTTAATGCTATCATATCTAAATCGTCGATTATCAATCCGAGGTGTTTTCAGGAAAATTGTGTTTTTAGATGATTAAATGCTGATGGTAGTATGGTGGAATATAAAAGGTTCTCTGAGGATAATAAATGAGCACGCATATATATATTAAGGTTATAATAAGGTTGTTTTGAATGAAAAGTAAAAGTTGTCTTGCTGGAGCTGTGACAAAATTGGCTATTTTGAAGAAGAACTGCAAAGTTATTTTGGGTAATAATAACACTAAAGGAATTAGCATAGCTACGTGTTAAACGTTTACTCAGTTTTCGAGAGTTTTTTAGGTGCATAGCTATACGCATCACTCTTTCCTTCTGTAGATGAAGTGCGATTGGTTCATCCTCTCGATTGAGGGGTTTTCAAGAATCATGGAAGGTTTGAACGCAAATTGTAATCGTCAAGATACAAATGAGGTTTAAGATGAGATCAAGTGGCAAACATGAAGAAATGTTTAGTTTCATATGTTATAATCAATATTTTAATTCATTTTAATTATCCAATGTTATTAGTCCACAGTCGATAGTCCACAGTAATAGTCCAATAATTCATATATAGTTTAATATATAATATTCGAATTATTAATACATATCGTGACCCGTGTACATGTCTCAGACTCAATCACAACTCAAACTATATATATTATTGTAGAATCAACCTCAACCATGTATAGCTAACTCCAGCATTACTGCATATAGAGTGTCTATGGTTATTCCAAATTATATATATAGATGCGTCGATATGATATGTCAAAACCTTGTATACGTGTCCCGATATTTAAAGTGCGTAAAATAAATAACAGATATTAAATGACGGTAAATAAAGTGCGTAAAGTAAATAACAGAAATTAAATGACGGTAAATAAAATTGCGAGAATATAAATTGCGATAATTAAATTGCGATAAATAAAATGTAATACGGAATTAACAGTTAGCTAGGAACAGTTAGCTAGGATCTTGTTAGCGTGGTTTCTTAACAAAATTTCATATTGATAATTAGTCTGTTTCTAATCAATTTTTATTGTGTCCATTATTTCTTCATTATGCCACTTGTTGGATTCTGATAGGTCAAAATCCAAATACGAAATTGAATTTGAATAAAAATAGTTATTCTTTGGTGAACGTATACGTATATCGGTGGTTGTAAATAGGATAGTAAATGATCGTTGAATCAAATTCGAAGAATGTACAGTGTAACTTATTAATGTGAAATCTAAATATTCCTCGGGTATTACCTACCCGTTAAAATATTTTCACCATTAATAGTTTGTACGAAAGAATTTTTAATTACAAACTTTGTGAAAATATATTTACATATATATTTTCTTCAGATGTAATCATAGATTTAATGAGTTAATATGTTATTAGACTCATTTGATTTACCGTTAGAACAAGAATATATAATCTCTAAAACATTTTGAGATTACATAATCACCATGTCGAACGAAGATAAATGATGTAGAACGATATGTAGAACGATGATTATACTCGAGGTACAGAATAAGATGTTGAGGCATGGATTGTTGATGATACTTGTGTTGTTATTGATGGTACTATTGGTGCCGGTGATGTTGCTGAAGCTGGTAAGTTTTGCACCATGTTTTCTAAATTGATTACTTGAGCGTGAAGCTCGTTGACTTCTTCTATTATTCCGGGATGATTTTCGGTCAGAATGAACGGATGAATAAGGTTTAGAATTATAGATAGAATGTAATCGTGGAGAGATAATCTGGAAATGAGTGTGAAAATGGTGTTTCGAATGGGTTCGCCGGTAAATGCTTCAGGTTCTTTATCCAGAGTGCAGGTTGGTGGGTGAAAAGGATCGCCTTCTTCTCGTCTCCATCGGTTAAGTAGGCTACGAACCCATCAAATGAATTGGTTGATTCATTCTGGTGACACTGCTTTCGGAGCTTAGGTGAAACTCCATATCGGAATAGCTGTCGGAATCTGAGGAATTCGAACTGGTTGAGGGATTCATCTCGTACGATCAAGTGAAGGATTTTCTATAAGAAATAGATTATAGGATGTAGATTAGTACCCTGCAATACATAATTTACATATGCATATATAATACTAAAATCCCATAAGTTACGGAGGAATCTACGGAAGCTGTCAGGTAAAGTCTACAGTAGCAGATACGCTAAGATATGAACTTTGTCTATACACTATTCATGCAGTCAACGCAGTAAAACGTGTCTAGACTAAGAATGATAAGCATGTAATTTCCGACAAGAAATGATAAGCAAAACTTTTGACATGCAGACACGGTCGAAGTCCAGACTCACTAATGCATCCTAACAACTATCAGTTAGACACACTAATGCAAGACCTGGTTCGCTAAGACCACCGCTCTGATACCAACTGAAATGCCCCGTCCTAATCCATCTGGACGAAGTCATCAACATTTGATTCCAGAGCGATGATCGACTCCAAGTAATGTCCTTAAAATGAGCAAATGCACAGCGGAAAATTTCTTTCATACCTGAGAATAAACATGCTTTCAAGTGTCAACCAAAAGGTTGGTGAGTTCATAGGTTTATCTTAAAACAATAAAATTTATCATTTTGATAGACCACAAAATTTAAATGATGCATGGTACAAATGGGCCCGAATCCTATACCCACCTGTAATGTATATGCTATATCTTTTAAATACAGTACATCTTTCTCGTGTACGAAACCATTTTTCATAAATCATAGTAACCGTACACATATCTTGTGCACAAAAATAACATACACATAACCTGTGTATAAAATCATTCTCTCGATATATAACATTCACATCAACTGGTGGTAATTATCATGTCCACATAATTCAATGGTGGAAATTATCATGTCCACATAATTCAATGGTGGCAATTATCATGTCCACTTAATTCAATGGTGGCAATTATCATGTCCACATAATTCAATAATAATCCGCAGAACTTCTGTCTGCATAATAATTCATTCGAGGAATGTTTTGCTTGTGTCTATCTCGTCAAACATTTATAAAAGAATTTCATGTATTCGCAGTTCAAAATGTATTTCAAAAGTATTTAATAAAGTAGTTGTAAAAGTAGCGCATGTATTCTCAGTCCCAAAAATGTAAAGAGTAAAAGGGAATCAAATGAACTCACCTATTGTATTTTGTAGTAAAAATACATATAACAACATTGAACAATGCAAGGTTGGCCTCGGATTCACGAACCTATATCCAGTATATATATTAACACCAAATAGTAATCGAACAAATTTATATATATTATAAATGTTATCTTAATAAATTATATGCTTCATTAATAACTTAATTAAATATATTTATTTTTATATATACTAGATAGATAATTTGTATTTATTATAAAATATCAATGTAGTTAAGTTATATGTAATAAATATATTTTCCTTATATATATAACATTTATTTAATAAATTAATAATAATAATCTTAATAGTGATACTGAAAATACTAATTTTTATAATAATAATAATAGTACTAATAATAATAATAATAATGTTAATACTAATTTTCCTTATATATATAACACTTATTGTAATTATATTAAATTTACATATATATGATAATCATACTTATAGTTAATCTATGATCATAACTTAGTTATTATTATTTTTAACCTACATACAAAATTATATTTTTAATTAAGATTTATAATAACTTATATCATAATCGTATTTTACTAACTTCTCATTTATATAAATATCATAATACTTTCTTGATGATAATAATAATTACAATGGTAATAATAATAATAATAATAATAATAATAATAATAATAATAATAATAATAATAATAATAATAATAATAATAATAATAATAATAATAATAATAATAATAATAATAATAATAATAATAATAATAATAATAATGATAAATGAAATAACTACCTTAAAGGGGGAAGGCTTTTAAAAAAAATAAGCTGCTGCAAATGAGACTCGAACCCGGGACCTCTTACTTAACTGTAACACCCCTTAACCAATCCACTATCTCAGTTTTTCTATAAAATACCCTAAGTAAAATCTATATAAGCCATACACTGCCTTGGCCCGACAATATTTTCATTAGCCCAACCAAAACACTAAACTTTCAGCCCAACTTAGAAAGATCATAGGGTCATGGCCCAACAACAAACCTAATCTATATTGGCCCAGTTATAAATTAAGATCATAACAGCCCATATAGCAAAATAATAAACCCGATATACAATACGTCTTGTGGTGTCTGATTCTTCTTGCGTGGAATAGGAACGGAACAAGGAAAAAGGTGAAAGAATATTACGTAAGCATGGGTTATTAAATCATTTAGCATCTATAATTATTACTTCCCTCCTTTGCATTTTAAAATCATATCAAACACCTCGAGTAGCAAGTGTAGTTGGTTTAAACAGGAACTGCAAGTGGGAATAAATATAACTCTTCATCACGTCACCTTACATCATTGGAACAAAAAGATTGTCTCCTATTTTCTGTAATTGACGAGGTGATACCCACCATGGCAATTAAAGTTAATAGACATAAAGTGGTGGATGGGGTCTTTGTGGACAAAACCACACGTAGCAATCATATTTAAAGAGAGGTTTTTGGTTTATATATATAAAACGTAATATAAAGTATAAGGATGTAGCATCCTCAATTTAACCATATAGGCTATGTTATCGACACAAAGTATTTTTGTGGGGTTGTCCAAGTATTTTTGTGGGGTTGTCCAAGTAGCTAATTGTTATGCATACTATAATAATATAAAAGGTGTTTGAGTGCTTCGGTTAACAGAATCCAATATAAACAGCAATAGAAACATGCAGATACCATTGTATCCTTGTTGGATTTGATCAGCACAGATAACGTAAGCAGTTGCAGGAAACAAGCGATAGCAGTAGTAGCAATGGTGGTTCGGTTTCAATTGTTGTCGAAAGGTAGTCATCGAATGGTGATGATAATATTTAATGAAGGTTAGGATAGCGGTTATGGAGGTTTCCCATGAAGAAAGAGGAAGAAGAGAGAGGAGAGTGGAAGAAAGAATCAGGTGACATTTGTTGATGGTGTATTTCAAGTCACCGACATCTAAGGTGTTCATGGAGGGTTTTATGGCTGCAATTGTTCAGGTCGAAGACTAGAGCAGAAATAATCTCACTTTAAGGGTGTCAAATGAAGGTTATCGAACAAAATAAGAGAGAGAAGGGTGTGTATACAGAGTGTCGAGCCTTTTCCTTCTTTTTTTTTTCTTCTGTTTTCCCTCTCTTATTGCAGTAGATAAATTGTATTGAGTGATTTCTTGTTGGTTTCTGAATGGTTGTCGTAGGAATAACAGGACGATCGATTGTTTTCTAGCAATTAAGTTCGACAGCAGGAATCTTAATGTACAGAAAATAAATAAAAGAAATAAAAAGCTGCAGGAGTTAGGTAATCAAATTTTGGATTCGTTCATCTAACTTCAACACTAATTGTATGATTAATTAGACAGCAAACCAATCACTACAGTTTGAAAACAACCTGCAACAGAATACGTATTAATTTGTATCTATATATGTATTTCACTGTATTTATATATATTTATTTGTATATGTATTTATTTATATGTATATCTGTATTTTATATATTGTATATGTAATTATAAATATCTGTTTTTGTATATATTGATTGTATATCTAAATATGTATATTAAATTCTTATTTTTTTTTATAAATAACTAGTATAGTTATATTAATAGTATTAATATTAATATTAATATTAATATTAATATTAATATTAATATTAATATTAATATTAATATTAATATTAATATTAATATTAATATTAATATTAATATTAATATTAATATTAATATTAATATTAATATTAATATTAATAATATTATAAATAATAATTTTATTAATAAAGACTATAATGATGAATGATAATAATAATATTATAGTATTTATACTAACATCAAGGATAATTACCATTAATGATAATAATAATAATATAAATGATAATAATATAAATGATAATAATAATAATATCTTACTAGATATAATAGATTATATAAAAATAAAAATACAGTTAATAATCTTAATAATAATAATAATACTCATTATAATAATACTAATGATAATAATCATATTTGTAATAACAATACTATGATAATAAAATTCATATCTATAGATTACATATTTAAATTAATATTAATGCTAACAATACTGTAATAGTCTGTACATAACAAATTTCAATTTTTATATCATAATTTTATTGATATTGTATTTATTTTGATAAAAGTAATTATCACAAGTATATATATATATATATATATATATATATATATATATATATATATTGAATACAATTTTTATTTTTTTATATATATATTATACTTAATATATTAACAAAGATACATAGAAATTATATATATATTTATATATAGCTTTATTTTTAATAATAACTTAATTATTCTATTTATTACTTTACATCTTTAATTCAAATGTTTATTTTATAATTTCAAATTATTATATATACTCATATTTATATACATATTTATTTACAAATAATTGTTCGTGAATCGTCGGAAATAGTCAAAGGTCAATTGAATATATGAAACACAGTTCAAAGCTTTTTTTTTTTTTTAAGAACTCAATATTACAGATTTTGCTTATCGTGTCAGAATCTTATAAAGATTAAGTTTAAATTTGGTCCAAAATTCTCGGGTCGTCACATACCTCTTCGATTTCTGGTAATCTTTCTTCATCATTATTTACGTTCTTTTCAGCAGTCACTTCAACATTACCAAATCCAAGCTTCATTTCTGTCTCTTCTCTTTGCTTCAATAGAGATGTTGTCCATTTTTTGAATGCCAAGCCTTTATCTGGGACGTACATGGTCCCAATAGTTGTTGATTCCACATAGTGCATATGTGATTTAAACATTTGTTAGTTTTATATAACATAATTTTTACTTCTGTAATTTGTATTTGCATGAATAGATTGGTATGGTATTTATTCTTTAAACTTACAATTAAAGCAGATATATTTCCGATAAACATTTGCCCTTCTTTGTATTTCTTCACAGATTCTTTCAACCTTTCCAGCATATATTCACACCAATTGAGTTCTTTTATCTGTTCTTCATTTACAATGTTACTCAGAAAGTTTTGATTGACATTCCCGTTTTTATGTCCTTGAATCATTATCGAACTGAAAAACACTAAGAAATCCAATATAAACTCCCATCCTAATTCATTTGATCCTTTTATCTTTTCTGCTACATGCTTTGATCTAATCCCTTCGATTGTGTATTGTTTTCTCCATTTTTGAGTCATTTCGTCCCCCTTTTTTGCCCTTTCACTAGTGTTTATCTTTTTTGGTCCCATCGAAACACCAAATAGCCTGTGTAAACTATTTTGTGTTACACTTATAGATCCATTCCGTAACACAATTTGGCTTTGTTCATAGTCAAATTTCTTCAAACAGAAATATGCTAGTGCTGTAGGTATTTCACAAAATTCCATTTGTAGAATTTGTCCAAAACCAATCTTCTTTACAACTTTTTTCTGCTCTTCATTCATCACTTTAATGGTTTCGTATCATGATTTGGGAGATATTCTTGTTTCTAAGGCATCTTTTTTTTTAGTTGTTGATGGTTCACAAGTGCTTTCTTCTTTTCTTCTATTTCAACTTTTCTTTTCTTTTCAGTTTTTTGTTTTCTACTCTTCTTTATCATTGATTTGCATCGCTCCTTTTTATCCAATGATTCACCTGAAATGTATATTTTTAATATTTTTCATTTCCATATTTCAAAATTTATAAAGCTTATATTATTTTTATACCTTTCTCCTTTCTTGCCATTTTCACATGTTTTATTCGTCTACTAGATCTTGCAGGCTTTCTTTTACCTTTATCGTTCGTAACATTGTCTGAATCAGACACATACTCTTCTTCTACATTCACATTACTTTCTGTGTTTATTATGAAATGAATATTCAATCATTAGTAATTGTCAGTTTATCTTATTTTACAATTCTAAAGATGAAACAATCTATTTTGATAAAACTATTTTTGTATGTCTTACCTTTTTCCTTCAAGTTGTATGTTGTTTTCTCTGCACTTTTTCCATGTTGCTCGTTTACGAATGCGTCTTCTCAAGTTTTATTCCCAGATGATAGATTCTCTCTATCTATTTCTGCAGCAATGCTCGATGATCCCAATGTATCTATCAATGGGTCTTTTACATTATTAGTTGTACCATATATAGTAGTAATGCATCTATATTCCTTTGTTTTTTTTTTTTTTGTTACTTGGAGTCATGTATAAGTATTATAAATGATATCATAACCTTGTTGTATTAACATACATTTGATGTTTTATAAAAGAAACTTTGATTTGTTTTTTTAGACAAGCCGATTCTGTATATATTATCTATACTACAAAACAATATAATAAAAGAAAAGAAATACTAAAATACATCATATTCACGATAACAAACCTATATATCTGATTAAAAAAATTATATGAAACATACAGTAGATGAATGATAACTTATATGTTTTTTTTATATATAGATTATGTATACTACAAAACAATATAATAGAATAGAAGAAATTAATATAAAATATATCATATGCACGATAACTAAACTACAAATCTGATTAAAAATAAAACATATAAACATACAGTAGATGAACGATAACAAAAAATACATGATAATATAAATGAAACATCATATTAACATACAGTAGATGAATCATAACAAATTATAGATGTGTTTATTGTTTACCTTTACGCTTGAATACAATCTTTAGGCTTCGTGGTTCTGTTTTAAGTTTGTATATGAAACGTTAATCAATATTTTCAGAATATTAATAAAAAGAAGGACGATCATAATGAATTTGTGTTTTATAAGTTCACCTTTTCGTTCCATCCCGCTGCTCTCTTTTTTTCTGTAAATTTTGTATGGAGTTTTTCTCTGAGTTCGTAATTAGGGTTCGTTCAAATATGAGAGTGATGATTGTGTGTGTTTTTCTGAAACTTTGAGTGATGTGTGTGTGAGAGTGTATTCTTATTGTTTTGGGGATATTTTTGATCGTGTTTTGAATTTTACTTTATTTACTGAGTATAAGTTTTTTCATTGCGGTTACTTTTTTTGTGCGCATGTATTACTTTGCGGTTATCTTTACTATTTTTTTTTTACATTTTTTTATGTTATTTTTCCATTTTACTGTATTTTCTTTTTTTTTCGTTAAATGATATCAATGTTTTAAAAACTTCTTTTATTCAGTTTTTTTTTTTAATTTAATATATTTTATATTTTTAGATCGCTGGTTTTTTAACATACATGTTATGTAGCTTATTGATGTGCTGGAATTTTAGTTAAAACTCTGGTAAATTTTAATGAATATATGATACATTTGATGTTTCATATATTCATTCTTACATGTTCATGTTAATTTTTTTTTATAAATCTGTATATGCATAATATAATATTAATATTCATTCTAACAAAAAGATTAGAAAATAATATTCATACTAATTGAAACTTCATTCATACAACTTCATTCATAGATCTGATTTTCAAATTTCCACAAAACAAAAAATAACTTCTTTCAAAAAACAACAATCTTCATCTTCAAAAACCTCTATTAGGTCCAAACACCTTAGCCATAGAGTCTTCAGAAAATTTCTTGAATTTTTTTATCTCGGTATTCTTCTTTTCCATTTTCTTCCAGATGTTGTTCATTTCTTCAATGTTCTTGTTTACTTTTTTAACATAATGGTTAATGAAATCTTGATCTACTTTGCTGTTTGCAAAGTATTGGTTTTCTTGGATGGTTGGTGTTGGTGGTGGTGGAGAGATACTTGAATCCATTTCTTATTTTTGTTCTTTTTGTTTTTTGTTTCTTTTTAGTTTTTGATGTTTAAAACTGAAATGTACAAATTATGGTTTTCTTTCATGCTATATATATAGGCAAATCGGAAGTTGTAAGGTTTATTGTTATTTTTTTAATAAAATTTAAAATACATCCAATGCATTTTACGTGACGTTTTTTTGACAGTTCATTATGATCTGATTTGTCAGTCTATAGCCACCCTATTAGATTTTTTTAGATTTCTTGTTTATTGGAATAGTAACAAAATATTTTTTTGTGATCATTGCAACTCACATAAAGAAGATATTTTTATACAATTTTAATTTTAACTAAACGCAAGTAAAAATAACACAAACATAGATTCATTCATTCATTAAAATTTCACAAATACAAAAGATAAAACCCATAATAAGAAAAGATTCAATACAAGAACATTTCTAAAACATTTCACATGAATACATTTATGCATACTTATCACAGTAGTTCTTGTGAACATTAAGCATTTTCATTATTTCTTTAGTTTCATCCTCCAGTTGTTTGTAATTTTCATAAAGCACTTCGTATTTCATTTTTTCCCTGTTTGCAATTCCAACACATTTTTGCATATTTTCGTATTCTGGATGTCGTTTGGTTACTTCTGGAGTTTCAAATATTTCAATTTTAGGAGATAGTGGTGGTAGTTTTGGTGATTGTGGTGGTGTTTTTCTTTTGTTTGATTTTGAGGGTTTTGATGTTGAAGCAGACATTTTTCTCTTTTATTATTTTTTGTAGATTTTTTCCTTTTTTAAGAGAGAGAGATAGGGATAGAATGAATAAATTTTATCCTTTATTATATAGAAGGAAGGAAGGCTTCTAGGTTATTCTTTTTTTGGGATTAGAATACACTTCAAATACAACAAAACACACTTAATTTTGGTTACCCATACATCGGATGTATCATATTGAATATATTTTTTTAATGATTTTTGTGCCTGAAACTTAGAAAGAACTTTAACATACATCATATGTATGTTAATGTTTTTTTGTTTGGAAATTTTGCACGAAAGTAGCATTTTTTTTAATATAAACATCATTCACGAGTCTTATCAATTTTTATAGAAATTAATCTAATTGTTTCAAAATAACATCAAATTACAAACATTGTTTCTTTTTTTATTAAATTTTTATCAACTTGTTTCCTTTTAAAACTATCTTCAATCATCTTCAACACTATAGGTGCTGCTTTATCCAGTTTTTGTTTCTTTTTCTTTTCAGTAAAATCTGCATCATATTTTTTCCATCTTTTTTCCATGTCAGACCATAATGTGTTATTTTCATCAGTCACTATCTTCACTGCATATCTGATTCTTAATTCGAGTAGCTGCTTATCTTGCTTCGAACCCTCCTTTTTTAGTTCAGATTCCCATGGATATTCTCCTCTGTAAGTTTCCATGGGACGCATCAGGAAAACTCCACAGTCTTTTGTATTGTCCACTGTTCTCCAATTCATTTGCAGCTCATTTACAACTTTTCCAATTTGTCTTGCTAAATTTTTGTTACCTTTAGTTTCTAGATATGATTTGAGCATATATATGTAAATCAAAATATATACATTTTTTTTTAATTTGTACATTAGTCTTATAACTTTTGAATTTCTTTGATGAAAATATACATTAGAAATTTGTACTTACATATTTCTTCAGGATGTTTGTATATTTGTTGTTATTTTTTATCAGATCTTCCGAATTGTCAATGATTTCCAAAATTCCATTTCTTAGATTGAAGCATAACATGTAGTAGTGTTGCGATTTGCAAACCGGGAAGATTAATTGCATATAATCATTCAATTCTATATTTTTGTTTTTTTAGTTAAATAATTTGATTTAATATATACAAATAGCTTGTTTATCTTACCAGATCAATTCCTTTCAAATCCTCATACATTTTAAAATGCCTTAGACAATGCTCAACACTTCTGTTGAACTCCTCCTGATCTTTTTTTCTGATACTAGGACAATTCATCATAACCGGTCCCTATATTACGTGATTTTTTTTTAAAACTAAGTTAGTAAATGATTTCATCAATAAATTTTTTGTATATGTTTAATATAGTTTACTTACCACGACGGATGTCGGCATGAAAAATCTTTTTGGTGTTGTTGGTACAGCATCAGCTTGTTGCCCGTTCAATATACTTGACCATATGTCTATTATAGTGGAACTCACCCATGTTGGGTACATTAAGGTCAATAGACATTCATAAAAACAGAAGTCTTCTTCTCCATTCATGTACACAGTTGAACTGTATAAAATATATAACTATTAGTATACATTAGTTGTATTTGAACATTAATATAGTATTTTTGAGATAAATATTTAATAACATATTTTTTATTTTATCACATTACCTTTTGTCTTCTCCTAAGCTCATCAAGTACCTTGAAATGTTTGCTTCTTCAATTTCAACTTTTTGTTTGAGATGAACCTCCCTTTTGTTAAATGGTGATCTGTAGACAGCTGCAATATCTTTTCTAGTTTCTTCATCCTCCTTGTTCAAGCATCCTGTTTTCAAACTTTCTAAAACAGATGATGCTACTTTAACCTCTTCAGTAACATCATCAAATATATCATCTTTTGTCTCTGTTTCTCCTTCATTTTGATCATCATATTTGTTTGCTTCACTTGATTCTGTAGGATTCATCTTCTCACTCCATGCTGGTCTCATTTCTAGAATAATACTTTGTAGGCTTCTTGAAATTTCCTTAATCTCCACGCGATTTGGAAATTTGATAAAAGCTTCTTTAAGCTTTAAAAGATATTTTTCAACAGGTAGATATCCCCTCTTCAATTCCCTTTTAAATTCCTGCAAATTTTTTTTTTTAATTTTTTGATGTATTTTAGTTAAGTTTTATTAACATACATTTCATTTTTTTTATGATACAACCGATATATGTTACATATAGTTGAAAACATCAAACTAAATTTCATATGTTATTTAAGTACATGAAATGTATGTTTTATTTCTAATTTCTTTATAATGGTAAGAAAGTATTTTTTTTTTTTACCTCTTCTGCTGCATGCTCCTCTTCTTTCCCATCATTATTGTATTCAATCATTGATAATGCTAAAAAGGAACATATATTTCATAGCAATATCCTTCCAATATGTAAAGCTTTTAGTTGCAATTGTTCTATTTTTATGTAATATTCGTTTAAATAAATAAGTGCAAAGACAAAAGAAGAAAATGACGATTTGAAGACGTAAATGACCAAAAAGCTAAAAATTATAAAGTACAATCCAAGTGGTTCAATTTATTGATGAGAAAAGCCTAAAAATGACAAGAGTACAAGCCGTGAAACGTAAAGTACACGATATCTATGCGTACGAAAAGGCGTTCGAAAATTCGAAACTGAGACATAAACCGAGCATCAACGTACAACTCAACGGAGCTAAAATTACAAGTCAACTATGCACAAGAATATAATATAATATATATATAATTATATAAAATTATATATTATTATATTATATATTATAATATTCAGCAGTCCACGTTTAACTCAATTTGGTGAGCTGGAAGCCGAAGCTCCGCACTCGCGGAGCTGTAAGGCACAAAAGTACCGCACTCGCGGAGCTGTACAGTTCAAAGTGGGTCTATAAAAGCTCACGCATTCTGCTCGAATTCTGCATCCTTTTTCACTCAATCTCTCTATCTATATACGATATATATATTTATATTTATAATATTAAAGTTTAATTTAATATTAATAATAATTTGGGTTATTGTAAGAAATGTTTTACGGGTTTTAAAGTCAGAACTCTGTCCGTAAAATGCTACGCTATTAATAATCACCGTAAGCTATGTTCTTCCTTTTTAAATTAATGTCTCGTAACTAAATTATTATTATACTTATTTGAGCCGAAGTAATCGTGATGTTAGACTAAATATTAAAGACGGGGTTATTGGATTTTGTACCATAATTAGGGTTTGGACAAAAGACCGACACTTGTGAACATTGGACTATTGACTATTAATAGGTGGGGGGTATTGTCTAATTGAATGAAAACTCATTGGAACCTGTCGAACCTATCTTCAAATTAGTTAATCTAATAATTATTAAAATGATTACGAATGTCCTATTTAGTGACGTTTATACGACATCATTTACAATCATTTAAATAATCAATTGGATTGGGTAATTGATTATTCATTATGGCCAAGTGAATAAATTAATGTATCATGGACTAATTAAAATAGGGGTGGATTACATACAAGGATAATTGGTGTAATTGTTAACAAAGTATTAAAACCTTAGATTACACGCAGTCGATAACCTGGTGTAATTATTAACAAAGTATTAAAGCCTTGTTACAGTTTGAATCCCTAATTAGTTGGAATATTTGACTTCGGGAATAAGGTTAATTTGACGAGCATTTTATAATTATGACCGATGGACTATTATGGACAAAAACCAGATAGGTATCAAATAAACCAGGACAAAGGACAATTAAACCAGAGAAATAAATTAAAATTAAAACGTCAAACATCATGATTACGGAAGTTTAAATAAGCATAATTCTTTTATTGTATTTCTCATCGTACTTTTATTTCCTGTCATTTTATTATTCGCAATTTTATATATTGTCATTTAAATATTGTTATTTATTCTACGCACTTTAATTATCGTCATTTATCTTTACGCTTAATATTTAAAATCGATAAACCGGTCATTAAACGGTAAAACCCCCTTTTATAATATTACTACCTATATATAATTATATATATTTGTATAAATATAGTTGTTAAAAATATAGTACATTATCACTAGCTCCCTGTGGAACGAACCGGACTTACTAAAAACTACACTACTCTACGATTAGGTACACTGCCTATAGTGTTGTAGCAAGGTTTAGGTATATCTCATAAATAAATAAATAAAACTTGTGTAATTTCGTCGTATTTCGTAATAAACAATAATAGTATTTTGTATACACCGCTACACACATCAAGTATTTGGCGCCGCTGCCGGGGAATCGGTAAAAACAAAATGCTATATTTTTGTAAAGTATATTTGTGTAAAAATATATAACTTTTAATTTAGTAAAAAAATATTTTGTATTTATAATAAGTGTTAAAAAAATAAGAAAAAAATATATATATATTTTTAAGAACTTATCTATAAAAAGTATTTTTATTAAATCTTTAAAATATAAGTTTATTTTTATATAAATTGTATATATATTATTTTGTAAAAAACAATAAAAAAATTAAAAATCAAATAAATTATAAAACTGAAACTGCCAAACCTGTTTTGGCCTGCACCCATTTTTGAACCTGCATCCCTCCGCAATCACGGAGCTACAAAGGGTAAACCCTACGCGATCGCGTATCCTGCTCTGACAGGTCAAAACCCGAGCATTAATTGCCATTTTAGGTTATAATTTTATAATAATTATTATTATTAGGGTTTAATTTAATTATTATATAGTTTTAATATAATTTGTATTTTAAGTTTTAATTATTATTATTTACATATTTATATTAATCCTTTTATATAAATAATATAAAAATAATATTTTTATAAAATTTGTATTTTTATCATTTTAGTTATAATTTATATTTTTAATCGTTTAATTCGTAAATTGTATATTTTTCGTTCATAACTAGTTTTAAACTTAGTATCTTGCCGTAGTAATTTCATATTTCTAGATTTTTAGGCTTTGCCGTAAAATCCCTTAAGTGCTTTTTCTTTAGATTAAGATTTAGGTGCTTTAGAATTTTACAACGTCGCTTATCGCTTTTATATTTAATAGATTTTAGTGCCTTTTTAAGTTATTGCCGTTTTGGATATAGAATTCCTTTTAAGCTTTAATACCTTTAGACGCAAGTTTTAATATTTAGTTTTTAGACTTTTAAGTTTCGACGCTCTACTTTCTTATTTTTATTTTTCTACTTTTTATTATTCGACGTTTTTCGACGCACTCTTCTTCTTTCTCATTTCTACGCTCTAATTTTTAGGACATAGATTTTTATTTCAAAATTTTGACGAAAAAATTATTTTAAGCAGTTAAATTGATAGACATCCAAATTTTCTGGTTCGTAGTAATAGTTCGATTTGTTAGTGGCGAGTTGTGGGCTTCCAATTTAAAAGGTCCTGGCTACCTGCTGCATCTATTGGCTATTCGAAACGTGGGCAAAATCAGAAAAGTCTATTAATTTAATAACTTATATAATTTTTTATTTTTATAACTAATATGATATTCAGTGAATGCACCGAGCAAAACGTTCACCACCTTTCATACGTTCACCACCTGTAACCCGATCAAGACATCTAGCCAATATAATCGCCGTTGATTTTTCTTTAGAATCATCATCTAGTTGAACAAGTTTTCCAATTCAAAATTCCGATAATCCATTTTTTGAACCCGACTTCACAATTGAGAACCCGGAGGATATTCAAGGATAATTCCAAGATCCTGAACCACTAATCATTCCTCCTGAACCACAAACCGTTAAATCAGAATCTTCTAGTGATTCGGATTCAATAAATTCAATTATGGAAGTAACGGAACCTCTAAGTATGGAAGATCGAATGAGAGATACACGCACTGGCCAAGGTCACGCCATTATTAAGCCAGACATTAATGCGCCAGATTATGAAATCAAAGGACAAATCCTACACATGGTAACTAATCAGTGCCAATATAGTGGTACGCCAAAAGAAGATCCAAACGAACATCTTCGAACCTTTAATAGGATTTGTACTCTATTCAAAATCAGAAAAGTTGAGGATGAACAAATATATCTCATGTTGTTTCCCTGGACTTTAAAGGGAGAAGCCAAAGATTGGTTATAATCGTTACCCGAAGGAGCGATTGACACATGGGATGTTTTAGTTGAGAAATTTCTTAAAAGATTCTTTCCGGCATCTAAAGCCGTAAGACTTCAAGGAGAAATTATTACTTTCGCGCAAAAGCCAAATGAAACATTATATGAGGCACGGACAAGATTCGAAAAGTTGTTGAGAGGATGTCCTCAACAGGGTTTAGACACTTACCAAATAGTACAAATATTCTATCAAGGTGTCAACGTTGCGACACGAAAAGACATCGACACAGCAGCTGGTGGTTCCATTATGAAGAAAACCGCAACCGAAGCTCACAAAATTATTGATAATACAGCCTCCCACTCACATGAGTGGCACCAGGAAAAAGATATTTTTCGTTCATCTAACATGACTTTGATTCCGTTTCCGCAAAAATAGATGCTTTCGAGAGACGAATGGAAAAGATGACTAAATATATTCACGCAATACGAATCAGTTGTGAGCAATGCGGTGGACCACACTTAACAAAAGATTGTCACATTGAACAAACGATGGAACAACGTGAGAATGTTTCCCACATGAACCAAAGGCCGGGAAATAATTATCAAAATAATTATCAACCGCCAAGGCCAAACTTCAATCGAAATCAAAACATTCTTTACAATCCAAATGGACCCAACAATAACTCATACAACCAACAAGGTCTGAATAACCAATCAACTCAAAACAATACTTTCAATCAACAAAGACCTGGCTTATATAAACCACCACAACACACCGAAGAGAAAAAGCCAAATCTGGAAGAAATAATGGCAAAGCTAATGAAATCTCAAACATAATTTATTACATTTCAAACCCAAACAAATGAGAGGTTTGATCAGTCATTAAGAACTCAACAAGCTTCCATTTTGAATCTAGAAAAATACGTAGGTACTCTTGCTAGCATGATGAGTGAGAGGGAACAAGGAAAGCTACCGAGTGATACTGAAGTAAATCCTCGGAATGAGAATGTTAATATGATATCAACGAATTCTGAAAAACCATCATCAGAAGATGGGAAGGTTTTCGATTTGAGTAACAATGAAGAAGTTACAACACCACCACCACCACTGAAACGCCCCGTCCTAATCCATCCGGACGTAGTATATATCGATTATAAACGATTCATAACAGTTGATTACATTGCGAGGTACTTGACCTCTATATGATACATTTTACAAACATTGCATTCGTTTTTGGAAAGACAAAGTTTCATTTCATTGAAAATTGACGACATGCAAACCATTTCATAATACATCCAACTATAATTGACTGAACAATGATCTTGATGAACTCGATGACTTGAATGCAATGTCTTTTGAAATATGACATGAATGACTTCAAGTAATATCTCTAATATGAGCAAATGCACAGCGGAAGATTTCTTTCGTACCTAAGAATAAACATGCTTTAAAGTGTCAACCAAAAGGTTGGTGAGTTCATTAGTTTATCATAATCATTCATCATTTTAATAGACCACAAGATTTTTAAATATTATAAAACGTGCAGAAGTCCCATTCCAACTGCACAAACAAAATATCATTCATATGAACTGAACACCTGGTAACCGACATTCACAATATGCATATAAAAATATCCCCATCATTCCGGGATCTTCCTTCGGACATGATATAAATTTCGAAGTACTAAAGCATCTGGTACTTTGGATGGGGCTTGTTGGGCCCGATAGATCTATCTTTAGAGTTCGCGTCAATTAGGGTGTCTGTTCCCTAATTCTTAGATTACCAGACTCAATAAAAAGGGGCATATTCGATTTCGATCATTCAACCATATAATGTAGTTTCAATTACTTGTGTCTATTTCGTAAAACATTTATAAAAGCAGCGCATGTATTCTCAGTCCCAAAAATATATATTGCAAAAGCTTTTAAAAAGGGAATAATGAAAACTCACCTAATGTATTTTGTAGTAAAAATACATATGACTATATTGAACAATGCAGGATTGGCCTCGAATTCACGAACTCATATCATTTATGTATTTATTAATATATAAATAGTTGTATTCGAATAAATATATATATTTTTTTATATTAATAATATATATATGTTTCATATATTCATTTTGTATATGAAAATATAAATTTTGTTATGTTATATATATTAAATATATATATATATATATATATATATATATATATATATATATATATATATATATATATATATATATAGTTTGTTTGTTAAAATATAGTAATTATAATTAATACCAAGATATTATTTGTAATAAAAAAAATGGTAATAATGATAATACTTATTATTACTAATAAAGGTAGTAATGTTACTATTATTTTAATGGTAATGATAATGATAAGGATATTAATAATAATAATTGTAAAATATGAATTTTATTGTTAATGTTATTTATGATAATAATTTTAGTAATTTATATATTAATAATACCTATAGCAATCATAATAATAATACTAATAATAATAATTATAATAATAATAATAATAATAACTATAAAAATGGCACTAATATTAATATTTAAGGAAAATAATAATAAATTTTATTATTTTCAAACTACTCATAATAATAATAATAAAATTCCTAATTATATGTTAATAATAATAATAGTTATATTTAGTAACAACCATAATGATATTACTTTTAATTATTCTAATAACATATTACTAGTATTATTAATAATAACAACTAATAATAATAATAATTAGTAATAATAATAATAATAATAATAATAATAATAATAATAATAATAATAATAATAATCATAATAATAATAATAATAATAATAATAATAATAATAATAATAATAATAATAATAATAATAATAATACAAATAATAATAATAGTAAAAATAAAAGGGTAACAACCTTTGATGAGTAGTCAAAAAAAATATCGCAGCTGCTGGGACTCGAACCCGTGACCTCCCGATCACACGTCATGAGCCTAACCATCCGTCTACTTTTGATTTTCTGAGTTAATACCCCAATTAAATTTATATATCCTATACTATATGTCACCCTATTTCATCTTCAAGAACTCAATTCGATCAGAACTCAAACCAAAATCAATACTGCCAGTTTAGCAGTTGAATAAAGATAAGTTTGTGAAACAAAACAATTAGTCATCGTTGTCTTTGTTTAACTGAGAAGAAGTAATTAAAATCAAATAAAAAAATATACAGCATCTGTTTTATAGCTCGAAGAACACAAAATCAAATTTGATTTTTAAGGACGTTTTAGACATTACATATAACATGAAATATATTTTAAATTATCTAAGAACACTTTTTGTATATCTAATTATACTTAAAACATGAAAACGATTTCAAATTTTAATTATGAACAAACAGTTGACTTTTTAGAAAAATACCTTTGACTCTGAAATTCTCAATCAATAAAAGGATTTGGATTGTGAAACTTTGTAGACAGATTGAGTGAAAGATTTTGAACAAGACTGCATTATTACATTTTTAAAAATATTTCGAATTCGAATTTTCATCAAAAAGTTATACATACAGGGTGTTCGTTCTATGTTCTTCAGTTTTTTTATAAAAATTTACAGAATTTAAAAACTGAAATAATGTAATTGTAATTTAGTTGATAGTGTGAGGTTGTCTGATATCACTTATTGTTGAATTCGATCGTTATAGGTAGAATTGCTGGTCGACAGTTTCTCCATCAGAAACAGAAATAAACAAAAAAAAATAATAAAAAAATAAAGTTGATATTGATTTCTAACTGATTTTGGATTATAGCTATTGTAATATTCGATCTATTAACTAGCTTAGAGTCAGGAATAAGGATCAAATACAGTTCATGGATAATTCTAACAAAAATCGTGCCTTTTTCTTAATTCATATATATATATATATATATATATATATATATATATATATATATATATATATATATATATATATATATATATATATATATATATATATATATATATATATATATATATATATATATATATATATATATATATTACTAATAATAATACTTCTAATATTATAAATAATACTAAAATTAATAATACAAAATTTTAATATCAAGTGTATTGATAACTATTAGTAATAGTGTTAATAATAATAATATGATAACATGATAATAATATTAATAACAATATTAATAATAATATTACAAATTTTAAACAACAAATTTCATATTTTAATTTTAATGATAATGCCAATAATGAAAATTAATGTATTAACTATATTTTAACTTATAATTTAAATTATACTAATATTAAAATTTATTAAATATATCTCATTTATAACATATATTATATAAAAATATAAATTGTATATTGAATATTTATAAAATTTTTTTTTATAAATGTTAAAATATAATAGTTATTAGTAAAAAATCTTTTATGTATATATATGTATATATCTATATAATATATCTATTTATATATTTTCATTTTAATATTAACTTACTTGTTATGTTTGTTGTTTTACATTTTCAATTCTAATTGATTAAAGTATATTTTATATATTTATATATATATATGATTAGTTAATTGTGAATCGTCGGTAATGGTCGAAGGGTAATTGAATATAGGAACATAATTCAAAGATTTTGAGACTCAACATATAGACTTTGCTTATCGTGCCGGAACCATATAATGATTAAGTTTAAATTTGATCGGAAATTCCCGAGTCGTCACAGTACCTACCCGTTAAAGAAATTTCGTCCCGAAATTTGAGTGAGGTGGTCATGGCTAACAATAAAAATGTTTTCATGACGAATAAGAGCTGATAAATAGAGTTTTATCATCGTTGAGTAATATGGATAAAAAAATTCGATTATTCGAAACGTATAAGTGAAGTTATCACAAACGAGTTAAATGAGTAATTGCAGATTCGTCTTAACCGGTCACGTAGTCACGGTTGAATTTAGAAATTAAGGTACGTTTTAACTTTTGACATTGCCTTGCTTGAATTTGAATTCCGGAATTTAAGGGATTTAAAGAAAATTTTCAAAATCTAAAAGATTTGATTCTTCAGCGAGTAAGGAAATTAAGATCTCTATAATTAAATACGGTGATCTGCCTCGATTGCTCTGTCTGTTATTTCCATTATAAATTAAACTTTTTCCTTTCCATTATTCTTACCATTCCTATACTTTCTTTCTTAATTCATACATCCAAAAGATTGTGAAAATGCTTAATCTAATCCTATACCCTGATATTTTTCTAATTATCATTTCTGTCATCCTTCTTTTTAATCTTCCACCAGAAAATCTATTTACTTTAATATAACCTTGGGGTGATACTATTCTTAATTATACCGTGTCTTTATATTGTTATTCGTATTAATATCCACAGTTTGTAACCTCCGGGTTGTGATTGAGCTTTATATCTTCTCTTACATCTTGTAGTTCTTTGCCTTTTTATTCTCCTCTCGACTTCTAGTAAAGTGAGTAATGGTCCAGAATTCGTAGGTATAGAGTTTCGAATGATCCTAATGTTCTAAACAGGAAAGAACGTATTAGCACGATTTGATTTATCAAATTACCAGGATCACCGAGAATAGAACTATCAAGAATATACTTTCTTGATATGTTCAGCAGTTAAGTAGAATGAAAGAGTTATGTAACATGGTACATGATGACGTGATGATCTGTGAATCATTATGTCCCATTAGAAACTCAGCATGACTTACTATAATATAATCACGTTGATCAAGTGTCATTATATTATACTAACTCATGCATCAGTTCCCAACATTACTTCAATAACATTCATATTTTAAGCTCGAAAGTTTACAGAATATAGAAACTAACAGTTTCTATATGATGTAACACTGATAGCACGAAGAGATAAATGATTTCAGATAGTATTAGTTATAAAAATATATTCAGAAATATCGAGGATATTTATAATGAAAGATACGATAATATCTTTGAATATCTAAGATCAGAGGATGATGGAGACTATTGTCCGCAAGAGTTTAGAGTAATGAGCAAAATATTCACTAAAGACTTCAGCAGACATTGAATTATTTAGATTCTTTGAAGTCAAACTTATTCTTTGTGATTTGTCCACGGCTTCTTTCATAGTTTCGCATAATCTGCTTTTCGATACTAAATTTTCTATTGAATGTTTCCAATATAATGATACACAGGAAGCACGAAGAGGTATATAATTTCGAACGAGAATATTTATGAAAATATCCTCAGAAATATCGAAGATATTGATGATGATATTTTGGAATTTCTAAGGTCGATGGTTGATAGAGAAAGATTTTCCGCAAAATTTTAACATGACTTCGGAGCAAGATATTCTCTAAAGATTTTAACGGATCTAGATTTATCTGGGTTCTATGAATTTAGGGTATGTTACTTGTATTTCTCCTTGGTTTCCTTTATGGTTAGCTCAATCCGTTTTCCAGTTCCAACTTTTCTGAGTTTTTCCAACAAATTATTCTTTATTATCAAACTTCTGGCTGTTAAGATCGTTTACGGTTGTCTACGATTTCTGCTGCTTCATTCAGCTTTTTCAATATTCAGAGTATTGATTTATAGACTGGGTGCTTTTCAAAATTTCAGAATGGAAGGTCATTATTCTAGAAGATAAATGTTATACATATAATTGTTGATGTAGATATGCTGTGAATTTTCAAAGTACTGATTGCCGATTCCTCAACATTTACTGCTACCATATCCGAATCATTGGTTATCAATCCAAGGTGATTTCAAGAGAATTATGTTTTTAGATGATTAAACGCTGACGGTAATATGGTGGAATATAAAAGATTCCCCGGTAACAATAAAAGAACATACATATAAGTCAAGGTGATAATAAGGTTGTTTCGAACGAAAAGTCGAAGTTGATTTGCTGAAGCTGTGACAAAATTTGCTACCTTGAAAAGGGATCGCAAAGTTATTTTTGCTAATAAATGCCAAAAGGATCTGACGCGGCTACGTGTTAAACTTTTACTCAGTTGCCGAGAGTTTCTCAGGTGCATAACTATATGCACAAATCTTTCCTTCCGTAGATGAAGTGCGGTTGATTCATCCTATCGATTGAGGTGTTTTCAAGAATTATGAAAGTTTGAATGTAGATTGGAATCGTCAAGGTACAATTAAGGTTTAAGATGAAATCAAGTGGCAACTTGAAGAATTGTTTAGTTTCATATGTTATAATCAATATTTTAATTCATTTTAATTTTTCAATGTTATTAGTTCACAGTCGATAGTCCGCAATTGACAGTGCAATCATTCATATATAGTTTAATATATAATATTCGAATTAATTAATACATGTCGTGACCCGTATACTTCTCAGACTCGATCACAACTCAAACTATATATATTATTGTAGAATCAACCTCAACCCTGTATAGAGAACTCGATCATTACTACATATAGAGTGTCTATGGTGATTCCAAATAATATATATAGATGCGTCGATATGATATGTCAAAACCTTGTATACGTGTCCCGATATTTAAAGTGCGTAAAATAAATACAGAAATTAAATGACGATAATTAAAATGCGTAAAGTAAATAACAGAAATTAAATGACGATAAATAAAATTGCGATAATTAAATTGCGATAAATAAACTGCGATAAATAAAATGTAATCAGTTAGCTAGGAACAGTTAGCTAGGATTTTGTTAGAGTGGATTCTTAACAAAATTTCTCATAGTTAATTTGTTTGTTTCTAACAAATTTTATTTTGTCTAATATTTTCTTCATTATGCCACTTGTTGAATTCTGATAGGTCAAAATCCAAATATGAAATTTGAATTTGAATGAAAATAGTTATTCTTTGATGAACGGATACGTATATCGGTGGATGTAAGTAGGATAGTATATGACTGTTGAAACAGATTCGAAGAACGTACAATGTAACTTATTAATGTGAAATTTAAATATTCCTCGGGTATTACCTACCCGTTAAAATATTTTCATCATTAACAGTTTGTACAAGAGAATTTTTAATTACAATCTTTATGAAAACATATATAGATATATATTTGTTTCAGATGTATTCATGGATTTAATGAGTTAATATGATATTAAACTCATTTACTTTTTGGTTGGAACTAGAATAAATAATCTCTAAAACTTTAGAGATTACATATTCGCCATGTCGAACGAAGATAAATGAGGTAGAACGATACGTAGCACGAAGATCATACTCAAAGTACAGATGATGATATTGAAGCATGGTTTGTTGATGGTACTGGTGCTGTTATTGATGGTACTGTTGGTGCCGGTGATGTTGCTGAAGCTGGTATATTTTGCACCATATTTTCCGAATTGACTATTCGAGCGTGAAGTTCGTTGACTTATTACTCCAGGATGATTGTCGATCAGAACGAGCGGATGAATAAGGTTCAGAATTGTGGATAGAATATAATCTTGTCGAGTTACCCTGGAAATGAGACTGAATATGGTGTCTCGAACAGGTCCGCCGGTAAACGCTTCAGGTTCATTGTGAGGTGAATTCGGTTGGTGGAAGGGATTACCTTCTCCGCGTTTCCATTAATTAGGTCAGCTACGAAACCATTAGATGAATTGATAATGGTTGATTGGTTGATTCATGCCGATGACGCTATTTTAGGAGCTTAGGTGAACATCTATGTCAGACTAGCTGTCGTAAAAACTATCGGAATAGCTATCGGAATCTGAGGGACTCGAACTGGTTGCAGGATTCATCTCGTACGATCAGATGAAGGATTTTTGATAAGAAATAGATTATAGGATGTAGATTAGTACCCTGCAATACATAATTTACATATGCATATATAATACTAAAATCCCATAAGTTACGGAGGAATCTACGGAAGTTGTCAGGAAAAGTTACAGTAATAGATACACTAAGATATGAAGTAGCAGATACGCTAAGATATGAATTTTGTCTATACACTATTCATGCAGTCAATGCAGTAAAACGTGTCTAGACTAAGAATGATAAGTAAATGATTCTCTAAGAATGATAAGCAGGTAATTTTTGACACAAAATGATAAGCAAAACTTTTGATATGCAGACACGGTCGAAGTCCAGACTCAATAATGCATCCTAACGACTTATCAGTTAGACACACTAATGCAGACATGGTTCGCTAAGACCACCGCTCTGATACCAACTGAAACGTCCCGTCCTAATCCATCCGAACGTAGTCCATATCGATTATAAACGATTCATAACAGTTGATTACATCGCGAGGTACTTGACCTCTATATGATACATTTTACAAACATTGCATTCGTTTTTGGAAAGACAAACTTTCATTTCATTGAAAATTGACGACATGCAAACCATTTCATAATACATCCAACTATAATTGACTGAACAATGATCTTGATGAACTCAATGACTCGAATGCAACGTCTTTTGAAATATGACATGAATGACTTCAAGTAATATCTCTAATATGAGCAAACGCACAGCGAAAGATTTCTTTCGTACCTGAGAATAAACATGCTTTAAAGTGTCAACCAAAAGGTTGGTGAGTTCATTAGTTTATCATAATCATTCATCATTTTAATAGACCACAAGATTTTTAAATATTATAAAACGTGTAGAAGTCCCATTCCAACTGCACAAACAAAATATCATTCATATGAATTGAACACCTAGTAACCGACATTCACAATATGCATATAAGAATATCCCCATCATTCCGGGATCCTCCTTCGGACATGATATAAATTTCGAAGTACTAAAGCATCCGGTACTTTGGATGGGGCTTGTTGGGCCCGATAGATCTATCTTTAGAGTTCGCGTCAATTAGGGTGTCTGTTCCCTAATTCTTAGATTACCAGACTCAATAAAAAGGGGCATATTCGATTTCGATCATTCAACCATATAATGTAGTTTCAATTACTTGTGTCTATTTCGTAAAACATTTATAAAAGCAGCGCATGTATTCTCAGTCCCAAAAATATATATTGCAAAAGCATTTAAAAAGGGAATAATGAAAACTCACCTAATGTATTTTGTAGTAAAAATACATATGACTATATTGAACAATGCAGGAATGGCCTCGAATTCACAAACCTATATCATTTATGTATTTATTAATATATAAATAGTTGTATTCGAATAAATATATATATTTTTTATATTAATAATATATATATGTTTCATATATTCATTTTGTATATGAAAATATAAATTTTATTATGTTATATATATTATATATATATATATATATATATATATATATATATATATATATATATATATATATATATATATATATATATATATATATATATATATATATATATATATATATATATAGTTTGTTTGTTAAAATATAGTAATTATAATTAATACCAAGATATTATTTGTAATAAAAAAAATGGTAATAATGATAATACTTATTATTACTAATAAAGGTAGTAATGTTACTATTATTTTAATGGTAATGATAATGATAAGGATATTAATAATAATTGTAAAATATGAATTTTATTGTTAATATTATTTATGATAATAATTTTAGTAATTTATATATTAATAATACCTATAGCAATCATAATAATAATACTAATAATAATAATTATAATAATAATAATAATAATAATAATAATAATAATAATAATAATAATAATAACTATAAAAATGGCACTAATATTAATATTTAAGGAAAATAATAATAAATTTTATTATTTTCAAACTACTCATAATAATAATAATAAAATTCCTAATTATATGTTAATAATAATAATAATAGTTATATTTAGTAACAACCATAATGATATTACTTTTAATTATTCTAATAACATATTACTAGTATTATTAATAATAACAACTAATAATAATAATAATTGGTAATAATAATAATAATAATAATAATAATAATAATAATAATAATAATAATAATAATAATAATAATATTATTATTATTATTATTATTATTATTATTATTATTATTATTATTACAAATAATAATAATAGTAAAAATAAAAGGGTAATAACCTTTGATGAGTAGTCAAAAAAAATATCGCAGCTGCTGGGACTCGAACCCGTGACCTCCCGCTCACACATCATGAGCCTAACCATCCGTCTACTTTTGATTTTCTAATTTAATACCCCAATTAAATTTATATATCCTATACTATATGTCACCCTATTTCATCTTCAAGAACTCAATTCGATCAGAACTCAAACCAAAATCAATACTGCCAGTTTAGCAGTTGAATAAAGATAAGTTTGTGAAACATAACAATTAGTCATCGTTGTCTTTGTTTAACAGAGAAGAAGTAATTAAAATCAAATAAAAAAAATATACAGCGTCTGTTTTATAGCTCGAAGAACACAAAATCAAATTTGATTTTTAAGGACGTTTTAGACATTACATATAACATGAAATATATTTTAAATTATCTAAGAAAACTTTTTGTATATCTAATTATACTTAAAACATGAAAACGATTTCAAATTTTAATTATGAACAAACAGTTGACTTTTTAGAAAAATACCTTTGACTCTGAAATTCTCAATCAATAAAAGGATTTGGATTGTGAAACTTTGTAGACAGATTGAGTGAAAGATTTTGAACAAGACTGGATTATTACATTTTTAAAAATATTTCGAATTCGAATTTTCATCAAAAAAGTTATACATACAGGGTGTTCGTTCTATGTTCTTCAGTTTTTTTATAAAAATTTACAGAATTTAAAAACTAAAATAATATAATTGTAATTTAGTTGATAGTGTGAGGTTGTCTGATATCACTTATTGTTGAATTTGATCGTTTATAGGTAGAATTGCTGGTCGACAGTTTCTCCATCAGAAACAGAAATAAACAAAAAAAAATAATAAAAAAATTAAGTTGATATTGATTTCTAACTGATTTTGGATTATAGCTATTGTAATATTCGATCTATTAACTAGCTTAGAGTCAAAAATAAGGATCAAATACAGTTCATGGAAAATTCTAACAAAAATCGTGCCTTTTTCTTAATTCATATATATATATATATATATATATATATATATATATATATATATATATATATATATATATATATATATATATATATATATATATATATATATATATATATATATAATTAATATTAATATTTATTATATAAATATATTACTAATAATAATACTTCTAATATTATAAATAATACTAAAATTAATAATATAAAATTTTAATATCAAGTGTATTGATAACTATTAGTAATAGTGTTAATAATAATATAATGATAACATGATAATAATATTAATAACAATATTAATAATAATATTACAAATTTTAAACAACAAATTTCATATTTTAATTTTAATGATAATGCCAATAATGAAAATTAATGTATTAACTATATTTTAACTTATAATTTAAATTATACTAATATTAAAATTTATTAAATATATCCCATTTATAACATATATTATATAAAAATATAAATTGTATATTGAATATTTATAAAAAAAAATTTTATAAATGTTAAAATATAATAGTTATTAGTAAAAAATCTTTTATGTATATATATGTATATATCTATATAATATATCTATTTATATATTTTCATTTTAATATTAACTTACTTTTTTTGTTTGTTGTTTTACATTTTCAATTCTAATTGATTAAAGTATATTTTATATATTTATATATATATGATTAGTTGATCGTGAATCGTCGGTAATGGTCGAAGGGTAATTGAATATAGGAACATAATTCAAAGACTTTGAGACTCAACATATAGACTTTGCTTATCGTGCCGGAACCATATAAAGATTAAGTTTAAATTTGATCGAAAATTCCCGGGTCGTCACAACCACCCGAGTATGTAAAGCCAGTGGTGGCACCATACAGACCACCCATCCCGTTTCCAAGAAAAGGATTTGAGTATGAGCAAGTGATAAGTAATAAAGTTTGTGATACCTCTGGAAAGTAGAAGAAGAATAAAAAAATACAAGAAACAAAAACCGTAAAAATAAACCCGGTGAAGACAGTTCCACCAAAACTTCCACCAAGGTTGGGTGATCCGGGTGAATTTATTGTTCCTTGTCTACTTAGTGATTGTGTCATGTATGATGCACTAGCAAATTTAGGTGTGAGTGTGAGTGTAATGCCTCTTTCATTATATAAGAGATTAGGAGTAGGTGAGTTAAGTCCAACAAAAATGAGTGTTCGACTCTTTGATCAAACCATTAGGCACCCAGTTGGAATTGCTGACAACCTACCCGTTCAAGTGGGTAATTTAACCTTTTTAGTTGAATTTATTGTCATTGACATAGAAGAGGACCCAAACATTCCTCTAATTTTAGTTCGACCATTCTAAGCGCCCACCGGGGCGTTATTTGATGTATGAGAGGGTAGAATGACACTTAGTAATGATGAAAAATCGATCACCTTTGTGAGTCGAAAGTCTAAATCTCCACCAACCAAAAACGTTGAACCAATAAAAACGATTGATAAGAACCATATTGTTTTACCAACTTCAACGGTAGTGCTTAGCAATATTAAAACGCCTAAGTGAGGGGAAGATGAAGTAACACCTAATGATGACCTGATAACAAAGAACCCCGTTGTTAATACAAAATTAAATGACCCCGTTATTAACAGTTCAATGAAGAAACTTATTAAATGGATTCGCGATGCTAGAACCAAGGGGAACTTTAAGTTATGTAACCGGTTAGTATCCAATCTATCGCCTAAAGAAAAGGCAAAACTAGTTGAATTTGTGGATATTACACAGGAATCCGACCAATAGCTTAAAGCAAAAGTCATAGATATGCAAGTTGATTATGGTCCAAGAGAAATTGACAATGAAGTTAATCACAATTTCGACACCATAGCTACCTAAGTATGGGGAGATTCAAATGTTCTAAAAGGAAAATGCTGTCTAAAGTTAGTTGTTCTGTTCTCGTGTAGTTCCGAGAATGGAATCCGATTGGTCTTTTCCGCTAGCAAACACTAAAGAACTAGTTTTCTCCCCCCATTCTAAATTTTTTTTTATAGGTTTTATATGAAATTTATATGCATTTTTAAATTTAAGTTTTGTGTGAATTTAAAAACAAAATTTACTTTATTTCATTAAGTTTAAAAAAAATGATTTCTAAAATTAGTCGTAAGTTAAAGACTAGGTCATGGAACCGAAATTGCTTTACCCGATGGCGGGGCGAAAAATTTTGTTATCATTATTTTTAATATTATTGATCTAAAGTATACCATAAAAATTAAAAAACCCAAAAATCTTTGCTTTTAAAACAATCACTTTAAAAACGACAAATTTTAAATTTTGTCGAGGGACGTACTAGGTAAACGTACCGAAACTACCTAATGTAAAAGGAAACAAAATTTTAAAAAATTATTCATTTAAATTTTTTTAATAAATAAAGGTTTTGTAATATATATATATATATATATATATATATATATATATATATATATATATATATATATATATATATATATATATATATATATATATATATATATATATATATATATATATTATATATGTTTGTAGTTTATCTTATGTACAAAATAGGGTAAAACATCGCATTTTCAAAGACTGACATTAAAGTTCAGCAAAAGCTACTAATTTTGACGACAAGACGCAAAATATCAAATGTGATATAAATTAATATATTTGCAAACTCGGTATTTTTAATCACTTTTCTACACTAATCATCCTCATGAATTTATAATTATATTCTGATTTCATGCAAATAGGGCATTTCATGATCTCAAGTGTGGGGAAGAGTTATAAATTCTCTCGGGTTTACACTTAGTTTAATTGCCAATTTTTGTGAAAATTTGAAATTTTTTCAATTAAATGAATTCAAAATCATGTTTATACATATTTATGAATGATAAAACTAGGTGATAATACCGAAATTATTGTTACCTCGGAAAGGACATAAATTAAGAAACAACCCAAAACGCTTGAATTCATTTAAAATGGAATAGAAGAGAATAAAAAGGCAAAGAAAGATATATATCACATATTTTTGTACAAGATTATTGCAGGTACTTTTGTTTTGGACGATACTAATCAGTTTTACCCGAATTACTGTAATATATTTGAAAGAAAGATGGATTTACACGATGAATCAATTCCATCATTAAAAAGAAGTAATGTCTTCTGAAAAATACACGCGCTTCTTGATTTAGGTCAAGAAGTTGTCGTCCAGACCAGCTGTAGGTTGACGAAAAATATAGAAAAGTCATCTTTAAAATCATGAGGAAATCCACGGACCTCAGCATCAAACAGGGTCGCCAAGCGGTCAGACTTATATTAACCATGAGAGGATCTGTCTCGTAAAATGGGGAGGGCGCCGTGCAAATTAGCTTGATAAGACTAATGAATCAGACCCCCAGAAAGGATAATCTCCTTAAAAGATTAAAAATCAACTTTTAAGCCTGATATTACTCAATCCTTGAGATTGACCTTAAAGATTGAGAATTACAAACTCATGGAATTCGATGATATCTAAACTCGAGCTTGAACGAGAAAATATTGTGATCAAAATTAAAACCAATTTGTTTTCTGAAAACCTATTTTCAATGCGTTCATTACCATTGAACGTAAAATCCTAAGATTTCATCAGAATTCATTAGGTTACCTGAACCAAATCGGGTGTCAACCGTAAGAACGGTGATTGCATAGTATGGTCGAAGACAGGACCTTGTGCCAGACCGAAAAATTATTGGGTGATCTTTACTATTTCTCCTACAAAGGATAGTAATTGCATCCGACACGTTGTAGACCATGAACATCTGCATGTCATTAGACATCGCCTTAACAGTTGCTTGTTTAACGCTTTCCTTTACAACCGAACGGTAGTTTATCGAAAGGTAATATATGAAACAAGTATACTAGATGTGTTGCTTTCCTAATACAAAGTTAGCAAGTGGGTGACACAAAACCGCAAGTTTTGAGCTAAAATTTTAAAATCTGAAACCCACAAAACCCACAAAAATATTTTGCAAACACCGGTGAAGGGTTATTCTGGAAAACTTATCTAGGGTAAAAGCTAGAATGAATTTTCATAAAGATTAAATGTTTTTATAAAGATCCAATTTCCTTAAAGGATCTAAATTTTTATAGTCATGTGGGACTGTAAACCATATCATTACTATCATTGTTTATACCGCTGTATCAAAATCACTGATGTATAAAGTGTGAGAATAAAAAAGTGATTTGAGTGAAGTGTGATTTAATTTCAAGTTCTGTATTACTTGAGGACAAGCAACGTTCAAGTGAGGGGATATTTGATAATGCTAAAAAGGAACATATATTTCATAGTAATATCCTTCCATATATTTCATAGTAATATCCACCCATCCTGTTAATGGACCGAGTTTCAAATTTTGTTTTCTTGATGGGCCGTAACCCTTGAACCCGGACCGTGAATTGGATTTTTGTATCTTGGGCTCCTTTAAAACTTAAATAGACTGCCTTCATGGTTGCTGTACGAAACCTGCAGCAAACGAAACCAACATGATGATAATGATGAGGATGATAACGAGTCATGGATAATGATGATAAGGGTCGACGATGAAGATGATGGTAAGCTGTGATGTTAATGATTAAGATGATGTTGTTAGGATTATGATGATTATGATAACGGAACATGAAAAAGACGATATTATGGTGATATATGAGGGTGTATGTTGCTGATGATCATGATGATGGAGTTAGTATTAAGATAATATTAGATGATAATCTTAGGATTAACGATTAGGATGATGATGATTAGATAAAGGTGACAATTTAGATTCGAGTGATGATGACTAGTGTGATGTAAATGATATGATGAAGATGACAGTATAAAGATGGTGATGTTAAGATTTTATGATGATGATCATGTTAGATAGATAAGGATGATGATGGTTATGAAGAAGAAGGGAAACAGAAATACGGGTTATAGAAATTAATCAGGGATTTGAAACAGATAAAATGAATTAGAAGGATGGTTTGGAGTGTATGCGGTTAACTGAGAGGTCGCGGGTTCGAGCCGGATTGAGACATTTTATTTTTGTAATCCTTTCTTTTTGAGGTATAACTACAATTATTAATGTTATACCATTATTATTATTATTATTATTATTATTATTATTATTATTATTATTATTATTATTATTATTATTATTATTATTATTATTATTATTATTTTCATTATTATTATTATCATAAATATTAGCATTATTATTAGGAGTATTATTATCATTATAGTTATTAATATAAATATTAGTATTATTGTTATTATTAGTAAAATTATTAGTTTTATCATTATTATCATAATTAGTATTATTATTACTTAGTATTAGTATTAGGAATTATTATCAATATTATTGTTTTTACTATAAAAATAAAATAACTTACTATTATTATTAGTATTATTTTTTTTATAAAAATATTACAACTTTCTATTATTAAAATTATTTACCAAATAAAGTATTAGTTATATATAATGTATTAAGATGGGATACATATTAATATATATAAATGATATAGGTTCGTGAATCGAAGGTCAACCCTGCATTGTTCAGTATCGTCGTATGAATATTTTTACTATAAAATATAGTAGGGTGAGTTTCATTACTCCCTTTTTAAATGCTTTTGCAATATATATTTTTGGGACTGAGAATACATGCGCTGCTTTTATAACTGTTTTACGAAATAGACACAAGTAATCGAAACTACATTATATGGTTGAATGATCGAAGCCGAATATGCCTCTTTTTGCTTGGTAGCCTAAGAATTAGTAAACCGATCTACTAATTGACGCGAATCCTAAAGATAGATCTATTGGGCCTAACAAACCCCATCCAAAGTACCGGATGCTTTAGTACTTCGAATTCATTTTTATCATGTCCGATGGATGTCCCAGAATGATAGGAGATATTCTTATATGCATCTTGTTAATGTCGGTTACCAGGTGTTCAATCCATATGAATGATTATTTTTGTCTCTATGCATGAGATGTATATTTATGAGAAATGGAAATGAAAATCTTGTGGTCTATTAAAATGATGAAAATGATCGTTTATGATAAACTAATGAACTCACCAACCTTTTGGTTGACACTTGAAAGCATGTTTATTCTCAGGTATGAAAGAAACCTTCTGCTGTGCATTTGCTCATATTAGAGACATTACTTGGAGTCGATCATCGCAATAGGACCAGATGTTGGTGACTTCGTCCAGATGGATTAGGATGGGGTATGACAATAGTAACCAAGCTTCAACTTATTTTCAGAAAATTTCAATGCTAAGATCGACCCAAATTCAATTTCTTTCACTTTTCTCTTTTGTTCATCATTCATCTGTTGTATTGCTGTGTATACACACTTTGGTGATGATCTTGAGGTTATGCTATCTTCATCTGTAAATTTATTATCATTTTGTTAGTTGAAGCACTTTTTTTCAAACTAATAACTGTTAAAGATGAATCTTACCGTATTCTTTTTTGTTTTTTACTTGAGGTTGTTTTGAGTCATCACTTGCACTTGCTTTCTTTTTCTCTTCATCTTCCTTCTTCTCATTACTTGCACGTTTGTATGTCTTATCACCTTTCTTTTGATAAGTTGTTCTTTCCTTTATGTTTGTTCACTTCTACCTATTTCAATAATTTTTATATACATTCTGTAATTTAAGTTATCAAATTAAGAGATAAAAACAGTAACATGTGTCATTTTTTTTAAAAATAAATAATACCTTGTTCCACTATTTTCTTGATTTGTGGTCTTCCAAAGTCATCATCTGAATCAACCTTGCTTTCTTCTTCCTTTTCCTTCTTGTTATTTTCACCCTCAACTTCTTTATCTTTTTTTTCTTTCTATAATTTCTTTTTTCCTTCTTTGTTCCACTAGTTTCTTCTTCAAAATTATTATTATTCACAATAGATTGTGGATTTTTATTTGGTATTATGTTGAATTTCTTTTTAAGTATTTCAAACATTACTTTCTCCGGTATCTTAATGTCTTCTTTAGTAAAAGTAGTTAGTTTTTGTCTCTTACTTACTAAAAGTTGTTTCAAACCTGCAACAATTTTAGCAGAAAACATAGTTGATTAAAGTTCATAACAGTTTTTAAATCATATATTCATACATTACATGACAAATTCTTAATAACATACTTTAAATGCATTAAATGTATGTTAAAAAATTTATTCTATACATACTGTTTTATTAACATACATCATTTGTATATTGTGAAATTACTAATTTCATATCCCAAACTGAATGATTTTATATTTGGATCTATCAGTTAATTAACTTACATATGATGTATGTTATCCTTTTTTATTTTTAACGTACATCTAACGTATGATTATTAACATACGTCAACTGTATGTTATATAATCAATACATTCATATAGTCCAATTCAATGATCTTATATATGAATCTATCAGCTACTTTAACATACATCTAACGTATGTTATTATTTTCTATTTTTCGAGTTTCAATACATTTTTCATATAAAAAGTACGATGTATTCAGATCAATACAAATATAAAATTCAATATGAATACACAGTTTTATGATTTTTATTAACACACATCGATTGTATGTTAGATAATAAATACATTAGTAGGTCCAACTGAATATTTTTATATCTGAATCTATTTCCTACTTAACAAAAATTCACAGTGTGATGCATTCAATTTAATATGAATATGCAATTCAATATGAATATCAAAACATATTCGTACCTATTTTTTGAAATTTTTTTGCGTTACCTTTCCCTTTATCTGCTGGTTTTTTTCCTTTTCTATCTTCTTCGCCAGTCATCTGCAGTTTTTTTATAAGATGAATCAATATGAATCAATATGAATCTTAAATGTCTCACGTATTCAGAATATATTTCTTAGTGAGTGTTGAATATACCTTGTCGCGATTCATTTACGTTCAATGTTATTTTTCAATTTTTACGACTTGAATTTCTCAATTCGTATCGCGATTGATGTTTCTGATGTTGAATGTAACAATGAATGAATGCTTTGATCTGCAGAGAAAACCCTAATTTCATTTTTTTTATTTTTTTTTATTTTAATAATAATTAATATTTTGTGTTTGGACGAAAATGCCCTTCCACGTTATTTTTTAGTCAGGTGAGATCTGCGGCCAGGATTCACTTATCCCTTTATCCTCAATTTGGTGCTTATCCCTTGATCTCCCTCATATTATATCTATCTATTTATCTATCAATCTATATCTATACATTATATAAAATAAAATTTTGAATTGTTTATGTGCCATATTCTCCTTAAACAATTTTATAAAAATCTTATGTGGCATTATAAGAATTAATCCTGATGTTTCCTTAATTACAATTATATTTGATTATACATAGTACTAACTAGTGCAGACACCCGTGGAATCACGGGTGTTTAAAGAATATGTTATATAATTAACTTGTAGATAAAATAACATAATTCATGAAATTCTACGAAATAGAAAACAACAATATTTAACCAAATACTTGAAAGAACGACAATTAAAAACTGCAATCCGAAAGTCATAAATGCAGTCATTACTTCCAAAAATCATCACAAATCCTATAAATGAAAGTACATAATATAAAAGACAAATACATACTATCATCAATAGGCATTACAGCATCATAAATCCTCATTCCATCAAACCAAAGCCAATTATAACAATCCCACTTTCCATCAACAGCGAAGAAAAGTCTCTGAATCCAAAAGCCAACAACTTTGACTTTTATATATCATGTCAAAGAAAAAAACATCAAAATTTACCTTTGAGATGAAGATTATCAATAATGATCTTATTGTAGAACATGATTCATAAAGGATTAACTTCTCCAAATCTTCCCCCTAAAATATTTACCACAAACACAAAAATTATTTTAAATGATTTATGAACATAATAAATGCATCATCAAATGAAGCACACCTTGAAAACTTTACTTGAAAGAACTCTAGTCAAGCTATCGAAAACCGATAAGCTTTAAGGCCAAGAGAATTGCATCATCTCAATATCATCCTGTATAAAATCTCCACACCCTAATAACAAAACTCCAAGCTGTCAAATGAAACAAAACTTCATTTTCACCGTCTGTATCTCCACACCCTAATAACAGTGATAACAGTTAGTTGTTTATCAACAATTGACTTGAAAATTATATAGATTGAAACAACAAAAGATAATAAAAATCTAACCTTTTGAATGTCAAAATACATCACAGTTGACTCCAAAAGACATTAAAACACGTCGCAACAAAGCAGATAGTTACTTCTCTTGCATCTCTATTGCTTCATTGTTTATAACTTTATAAAAAAAAAAAAAAAAAAACTAAACTAAACTTTAACTATAAAAGCAAAGACGTAGAAATGTTACTTGCATATTGTATAATATTGAGGTAGATTCTTATATGGCCATGAATGCCTTAATCAAAGCTATCAACATGTGCTATTGGAGAAATAGACTAATTGTTATTAAACAAAGAGTTTGCAACTTGGAATTTGATAATTGGAGTCTGGTTTTATTCAAACCACAAAATGACCAAAAACTTCGATAAACAAAATAGAAATAGAACATATGGAAAATACTTTTTAAAAATCTACCTTTGATAAGCAAATCCCATAAGGACAAAAATCAAGTTTCCAGATACTTTTTGCAAGAAACTGAATTCTCCATCTAAGAAACTTGGTGCTTTTTTTCGAAATCAACTATAAGACTCAAACTTAATTCTATCAAAAACATTTAGCAGAATCTTTACTTGATTGATGTCCTTTCGGCTCAAGTTTAATCTAATGATATAAGCCCTACTTGTAAAAGGTTAATACTTAGATTATAATCATAAAATAATATAAGGTTGTAGTCATTGTATCAGGCCTACCATGTAGTTGCAGTCATTATTCATCATAATTAATCAATTCTAAATAATGGTATACCTCAGGAGCAGGAACTCGATGCAGTGTTTAGTTGCAGGCTTAATGATATCTTCAGTAACCGAGTCGGTCGATGTGAATTCTTGCTCTTCTTCATGGCTAAGCCCACCATATTGAACTGGAACCAAGTCAGGTGCTATGTACCTAAAATTCACGAAAACAAATCAAATCATATTTGAAAAAAAAAAAAAAATACAACAATTAAAAATGATACACAAATTATATATATACCTATATCTAAAAGGCAAAGGCCAAATGAATAGTACTATTCCTTTTTCCACTTTTCGCAAACTTAACCCTCCAACTTTTATTAAAATACAAATCGCACCTCACTTTACACTCTTATTAACATACAAATCGCACCCCCACTTTATACGTATATTTTTTTCCAAATTCCACAAACTTAACCCCCTAACTTTTATTATTAAAATACAAATCGCACCTCACTTTACACTCTTATTAAAATACAAATCGCACCCCCACTTTATACGTATATTTTTTTCCAAATTTCACAAACTTAACCCCCTAACTTTTATTAAAATACAAATCGAACCCCCACTTTACTACCTTTTTTTACTAATACTCAATTTTCACAAACTTAACCCCCTAACTTTTATTAAAATAGAAATCGAACTCCCACTTTATACGTATATTTTTTTTAAATTTCACAAACTTAACCCCCTAACTTTTATTAAAATACAAATCGAACCCCCACTTTACTAACTTTTTTTTAAATAAAACCCGAACGCTAAAAGAGGCAACTTTCACAAAAGGAACAACCCTTCAATGTTAGATGTCGAAAAAAATTCTTTTTTACAAAATAGATCAAGACTTTTTTTTTAACTCGCATTCAAAACGGAGTCCCCGGCGCGAAGCGAGGGCTCCACATCTAGTTATAAACTAAGTTGGTACTCACTTGAAATAGGAAAATGATACACAATTATAAACTAAAGTTGGTACTCACTTGAAAAGGATTTCGGCAGTCTTTGAAGGTCCAACAAACACATTCTTAATCTTAGTAATTTGAGTTAAAAAGGAATAATTATCTTATAAAAAAGCAACGTAGAGAAACGACACGTTGATAAAGACCTAATAAACACATCCACATCACATAATTAGTTCACAAAAATATTTAATCAAACACCATATATGCATTAATAAACATAATCATATACTAAAAAATAAGAACAATTCAATTCACAAAGAAATAATTGTGCCGTTGGTCCCTCTATTTTACCCCAAAAAGCTAACAGCGTCCCTCGAGGTTTTTTTTTGGCTTTCAGCATCCCTCTATTATCACTTTTTTTGTTTACGCATCCCTCCGTCACTCAGCCGTTACTCTTGGACGTTAAGTGCCATTACGTGCATAAAACGTGATGGCTATTTTGGTCATTTTACAGATTTAAAGATATTAACCCGGTTTGAAAAGGTTGGTATCGACATTTAATTAACACACTCACAACTCATCCTCTCATTTTACACGAACAAAATCCACAAAACTCTAAATGGATCGATCGATTGAAGCAATGTCTTGGCAGATTCGCACACCTGATACCGATCCTAAGTCCATCAATGATATATACGGTATGTATTTCTATACTTTAATTTTTTTTTATTTTTTATTTTGCAGATTTAGAACCCTAGAATCGAATTTAGCCTAATTTTAAGTTTACAAAATTAAATGCAAATTGTTACCCTGATTTGTTCACTGTTATCTTACATCATGGTGGTAGTCTAATGAAAAAAAGTAGTGAACTAGTTTACAGTGGACAAACAACCTACATTGATTGTTTTGATGTAGACAAGTTTAAATTTTATCAATTTAATCAAGTATTAACAGAGTTGGGTTATGATCCTCAAGAACCTGTAGTATTGAGGTATCTGCAACCGAATACAAAGTTGAATGTTGGGTTACATCTGTTAGATAATGATGAAGATGGTTTTATGATGCTTACTTACATGGATAGTGATAATACTAGGGAGTTTAATGTCTATGTTGAGCATCCAAATAAAACTGGGAAGAGGGTACTTATTCAAGAAATTGATGAGAATGTTAGTGAAGGTAATGCAGGTAGTGAATCTAGTGAAGGTAGTGAAGATGGTGATTATATTAAAATAGATGAGGAAAATCGAATTGATGATGATGATGTAGACATGAGAGACTTCACCTTCAACATTGATAAAGATATTGAGTTTATGGGTAATGGTTCTAAGGTTTTCAACACAGATGTTGTAGAAAATGAGAATGATCATGAGCTAGAAGAATTGAATAATGATGGGTTTGAGATTTATGATTCTGAAAGTGATGAAGAAGCTTTAAAGAAGAAGAAAATTCGTGAGATTAGAGCACATGTGGAATCAAATGCAGAGATTAGAAAGACCTTTTTCTATCTTGGGCAGAAGTTTGAATCAAAAGCTGATGTTAAGGAAGCAGTTCATTTACATGCTATTAAAACAAGAAGGAAGCTTGTGTTTGTTAAGAATGATAAAAAAAGGATTAGGGTTCGATGTGAAGGGCTTATTACTAAACCAGTAGATGCTGATGGTGGTAGTCAAGAGTGCAATAAAGAAATTGTTGGTCATAAGTGTGGTGAGGGGCCCGGCAGAGTAAAAACATGTGGTAAAAAAGGTAGTTTAGGTGGGAAAAGTAAAGACAAACGTTTAAAGGGTAAAGACAAACAAGTCAATGGAAATTCCAATAAATGTGATAAGGGGGAATCTTGTGCACCTGCAAAAAGGGAGTGGGTGAAAAGAAAATTGATTATTAAATGTGACTTTGTCTTATTGATATCCAAACAACCAGATTGTCATGAATGGGAGGTGAAAACCTACAAACCCCATCACACTTGCAAACAATCCAGAAAGCTACCTTTCTGCACTTACAAATTCTTATCAACCAAGGTGTTGCCCAAGTTAGCCACAAATCCCAAAATACCTATTAAAGCTGTTAAGGCTTTTTTGGAAACAGATCTGGAACTTGTAATCTCTGAATATAAAGCATGTCGTGCTTTAAAAACTGCAACTAAGGTAATGCAAGGTGATTATCAATCACAGTATGGGGAACTTAGAGATTATATCTTAGAACTGCAGAGGTCTAATCCTGGTACAACTGTGAAACTCTTGATGTGGAACCTGGTAACCTTAAATCTAAAACTAGGGTTTTCAAAAGAATTTATGTATGTCTGGGAGCACTAAATAAAGGATTCAAGGTAATTGGTAGAGATTTGTTGGGATTAGATGGTTGTTTCATGAAGGAACCTGCAATAGGTTGTATTTTAACTGCTGTTGGTGTTGATTCCAACAATGGCATTTATCCTGTAGCATATGCCATTGTTGAGTTAGAATGTGGAGCTTCTTGGACTTGGTTTTTAAAATGTTTGGGTGAAGATCTTGATTTGTGCAGCAACTCTAACTTTACATTCATATCAGACAGACAAAACGTATTGTTTGTTTACATTCATATTTAATTATTCATTCATATCTAATTAATTGTTATTAGGGTTTGGTTAATGTTACCTTGATTAATTTATGTTATTAGGGTTTGGTACATGCTGTAGAGAATTTGTTTCCATGTGCTGAGCACAGACATTGTTTAAGGCATATTCATGGCAATATGAAAGGTTCATTTAGAGGAGTGATATATAAAAATCACTTGTGGAGGTGTGCCACTGTGACAACTGTACCTGAGTTTGAACATGCAACGAACCAGTTAAAAGAATTTGATAATGCTGCTTATGTTTGGTTTAGTGATATCCCACCTCATCAATGGGCAAGGAGTCACTTTACTGGCAGGGCTGTTTCTGATGTTTTACTTAGCAATATGTGTGAGGTTTTTAATAGATGGCTTATTGATGCAAGAGACAAACCCATTGTCACAACTTTAGAGTACATTAGGGAGTATTGTATGAAAAGGATTGTGAATGTTATCAAGAAAAAGTCAAAGTGTGATGGCCCTCTAAGTATTGGAGCTGCAAAAGTTTTTGAAAAAATCAAATCTGAAGCTAATAAGTGCAATGTTTTATGGGGAGGAAACAAAAAATACCAAGTTAGTGGATCAGCTATCAATGGACAACCACAAGAGTAGTTTGTTGTTGATATGGAGACTAGAACTTGTGCCTGTAGAAAGTGGGAGTTAACTGGCATACCATGCAAACATGCAGTTGCAGTCAACTGGAATATAGTTGAAAATGGTTTTGAAGTTGGTGATCCAGAAACTTGGGTTCATTCTGTGTATCAGTTAACTACTTGGAACAACACCGATCAGTTTACAATTGAGCCTTTGAATGGCAGGCATTTATGGCCAAAAGCTGGTGATTTGTACACACTTGTGGCTCCAAAAAAGATTTCCACTCCTGGAAGACCTAAGAAAAAAAGAAGGATGTCTGCAAATGAACTTGATGAGATTGGTGAAGGAGGAAAACTGTCAACACATGGTAATGCTTAATTAACTTTTACAATTTTTTCCTATTTACATAGTTTAAATTTCTTATCATTGTTGTTTCTATGTAACTATCAGGTAAGTTGAAGAAGTGTGGATCATGTGGAGAGTATGGACATAATAAGAGAGGTTGTCCTAAAGGAAAAGGGGAGGCATCTACTAGTGGTGGTGGAAGTGTGAAGAAGGGAAAGGTTGCAGCAGTTGGGAAGAAGAAGAAATAGCTAATTCTATTGGATCTTTAGTCTTAAAATTTGTTATGATTGTGAACTTGAACAATTCTACCTGTCTTTTGGTACTTGTGTAATGGTGTGATGAGTAAACTAATTGTCTTTTGTCTTTTGGTACTTGGATCTTTTGTCATTTGTTTAGTGTTTATGTAATGGTAGTAAACTAATTGTCTTATGTTGACTATGTAATGGTAGTTTTAATTTGACATTTCAAGTTGTTTCCATTGTTATTTGATGTTACATGTTCAAAGCAGGTTAAAGACAATTGCAATTGCATTTTTGGATGACAAAAACTGAATAGGGAATCAAATTGCAATTGCATTTTGGTACCTGTATTGCATTACATCAACAATTGTATACGTTTACATTCTACAAACAGATCTTGATCAAACAACCTTTCATTTCATTCATTACTTCAACATCCAATCACTGATTACATTTACATAATGCCAAAACAAAACAAAACCTTCCAAAACATACCAAACACATCCTAAAACAAAAAGCTTCCAAAACATACCAAAGACATACTAAAACAAAAGCATCCAGAACACTACATTGTAGATCAATTACAAAAGTAATACATGGCAAGCACACACCAACTAAAAATGCACATTAACTTCCAAGTCCTAGCATTTCTTTCTTCATTTTGAAGCCGTTCATACACTGCAGCTATCACTGGATTCAGAGGATCGTACCATGCAAAGAATGTGCAACTACCCCTCTGCAACATATATAATCCATCAAAATTAATTATACAAATTAGGGACGAATTTAGGGTTTTTGATAATTACCTGTGATGCACAACGATAGAAACGACGACCAGGGTTTGCATCTGTTCCGGAAATACGAACAACAGCGGGACGACCACACCAGCATTCCATTACGATCGAACAATTTGGGGATGTTTTTTTTAGGGTTTTTACTTGCAATTGATTTGGGGATGTTGAGCTTAGATGGAGGGAAGCCATTTAATTTATAAGCAAACGTACCATCTGTTTAAACTGTAAAATGACCAAAATAGCCATCATGTTTTATGCACGTGATGGCACTTAACGTCCAAGATTAACGGCTGAGTGACAGAGGGATGCGTAAACAAAAAAAGTGATAATAGAGGGATGCTGAAAGCCAAAAAAAAACTCGAGGGACGCTATTAACTTTTTAGGGTAAAACTGAGGGACCAACGGCACAATTATTTCATTCACAAAAAGATTTAATCAAACACCTTGTATGCATAAACATAATCATATACCAAACAATAAGAACAATTCAAAACTTGTTTAGCAATAAATTCAGGATAATTATCTTGAAACAACTGCAAAGCTTGATTAGTTGTCTGCCTTAATCATATACCAATCCAACTTTTACTAACCCATTTGACCTGTTTATGAATATTTGGGCTTTAAAATACACTTAGGACAGCCCCATTTTCACTCCATATCTTGATCAACCCAATTAACTCGATCCATTTTTGACTAACCCATTTGACCTGTTTATAAGACCCGAATATTTTCCTTGTACATTTGTGTAATTAAGTTATTCAAGTTGTGGGGTTTTCGTTGCATATAATAAAAATAAGGAAGAATCTGGCCTGGGCTATTTGCGCGCCACGCAGCCATATGGCGCGCCGCGCCAATACGGGCTGACAGCTCATCTTTTCCTTTTTATTAGATATTTAAAAGGGCATATTGGTAAAATCACAAGAGATCAGACTTTAAGGCCTTGGATCAGTTTTTGGAGTGTCATTTACTCCATTTCCAACCACCAATTCTTATCCAATTCAATTTTAGAGAGAGAGTAAGAATCCTAGTGAGAGAAAGTTCAAAATAAGGAAGAAGAAGCTTGAATCGGGTCTAAGTGCAAGCATTAAAGTTGTTCATATATCCTCAAGCTACGTTTTGATCATAGTGGTATGCTCTAATCTTTATTTCCTAATTTAATTTTGGGAAAGGGTTAGTGTTAGGGTTAATGGTGAACTTAAAAACCCACTTTGTTAGTAAATTGGGTGTTTTGGGCGAATTCGGGTCATGTAGACCCAAAGGTGACTAACTAGGGTTTTCAAAGTATTAAATTATGTTTATGAGCTTAAATTGGTTACTTAAATTACTAGCACACTTATATAAATGTAAATGGGTGTCGAGTGGGTTAGTGGATGACTCGAAATGGGTGTATTGACTTTAAATGGTCAAATGGGTCATGATGGACCTAAGTGGGTAAATGTATGTGTTTGATGCATAAACTTTGTATTGGAAAGTGTCTTAGGACCTAACTTGGATAATGATTAGGGTTTTAGGGATGTTAACCTAAATATTGGGGTTAAGGGTGCAAATGGGTCGAGATTGCACCATGGGTCAAAATGACTATAGAATGGAGTTTGAGTTGGTTGACCGACTTGAGTTTGTGATTGATATTATGTATAATTTAATAGGTACGTTACATTGAAGATTTCCGAGCTTGTCTATCTCTCACCAAGACTTTGAGGTGAGTGGAAAATCTATATATGTATGTATATGATTTACGTGCCGTATTAATGGTGTCACATAGCCGTTTTGTGACCATAGTTGTGAGGCATAGCCGTTTTGTCCACGTTTTATATTTATGCACATAGCCGTGTTTGTGTATATAGTGGCGAGTAATAGCCGTGTTTTACTCCCACGTTATTATCCGAGTTATTGTGCACATAGCTGTGTTTGTGTACATGATTGTGAGTAATAGCCGTGTTTTACTCACACGTTGATCAAGTGATGCCATAGCCATTTTTGGGAACACTTGGGGGTGATGCCATAGCCGTTTTTGGAACACCTCGGGGGTTAGCATACCATAGCCGTTTTTGGGAGCTAACGGTTGTTATGAACATCGATGACTTGTTTCGCGAAGTCATTCCCTTGCGAAGATTTTGGTTAACCATGGTTTATAGTTGTTAAAGTTAGCATTTAATTATTATTATGAATATTATGCTATTGATGTTGCTAGTTGTACGATTTGATGGTATTAGCTTGTTTATTGAGGCGTTATGCGTTTGTATGCGTTATATGATATCGTGGATGCGAGTAGGTAATTCTTATATGCATGTATATATTTATTCTACTCACTAAGCATTAGCTTACCCTCTCGTTGTTTACCATTTTATAGGTTCCGGCGTGGATAAGGGTAAAGACATACGGGTGGATTAGAGATCCCGCTTGTTAAGGGACGCCTTTTGGATGTGTTATCTTTTGGAGTTTGACCATGACTTGGGTAGTTTAATCCCAAACACCATGCTCATCGTGTCGTTTGGTACTTAAACTTTTTGGTGGTCGAAACTCACGTTATGTATTAAACTCGTAAAACGGCTAAAGTGGGCCCCGCTTTGTAAAACTTATTTTATGTTTGAATTGTGTTAGTTTTACATGTCTGAATATGTTGTTAAAAGCGTATTGTCTAATTATGTCGGGAAGTGGCCGATCTTTTTCGCGTTTCATGACTTTTGGGACAGACCAGTTTGGCGCGCTGCGCGGCCATATGGCGTGCCGCGCCATATGCTGTTCCAGCAAAAAAAAATTATTTGTTATTTTTACGCGGGTTGTTCGTGGTTTGGTTTGGGTCGTTACAAGTGGTATCAGAGCATGGTCTAAGGGATTTAGGCGACTTGAGATAGGTGCCTAGACTTAGACTTTATTGTGTGTACGCTTTATGCAGGACTTGTAGGACTTTGGGTCTAATCGGGAATTGTTAGTGCTTTGCTTTATGTGAACTAACATTGTGTTAATTGATTTGTGATGTGTTTAGCAATCATCAAGCGAGATGGACATTGTACTAGCGAGTTAATGCGACGTGTTCGCGTAACAATGATTAGCTACCATTGTTACGGGTTTAAATCGTGTCAAACAAGCGATGTACGACGATTGTTGAGCAAGGTGGGGTAGTGTGGTGTATATGTATATACATATGTGTGGGTCCTTTCGTTTTGTTGCTTAATTTACTTCGTTTTATAGAATGAAGATGAGAAATGGACACGACACCAATGACGGAAGTACGAGTGAGGACGTTGAACTCACGGCCAAGGTTGAGGCCATCTTTAAAAGGCTAAAGAAGGATTTTCTTGACGACATCTGAAAGGTCTTCCAAGAGTCGGTCGATGGACAAGTGACTGAAATGATCAATGATCGAATGAAAGCCGCAATAGAGGAGGCTTTAGAGGCTAGAAACATTTATCCTCGAGGCGAAAGGGGTGAAAGTAATGGTGGGGGTGGAAGGCGGGACTTCCACTACAAAAATTTCAAAGATACTCAACCTCCGATGTTTAATGGGGTGAGGGATCCATTGAAAAGCACTTGTTGGATTTCTGATATCGAGGGAGCGTTCCGTACCGCAGAGTGTCCTCCCGAGAAGAAGACGAGGTATGGGTCTAGCATGTTGCGCGAAGAGGGCAAGTTGTAGTGGGACGATAAAATCAAATTATATGGTGAAGAGCAATGCATGTGCTTGACATGGGAGGAGTTTAAGAAAGAATTTTTCCAAGAATACCGAACTTCTTCCGATCTTGACAAAATCCGGGACGAGTTGCACAATTTGCAACAAGGTTCAATGGACTTGGTTACTCTCAAGTCTACCTTCTTGGCAAAGACTCATTTTTGTCGGGAGTATGTTGGCGATGATCACAAGTTGATGCTAGATTTCTACCGTACTTTAAGTGATGAGTTGAAGGGTAAGATTAGCGGGGGTATGGCTAAGTCTTTTGAAGATTTATACGAATTGGCTAGGGGTTTTGAGCCGGAGGTTCCAAGAAAGAGTGATTTCGCTTTTTCCAAAAGAAAGTTCGAAGGTTCTAGTCATTCTAACTTTTCAAACAATAAAAACAAGAACAAGAAGGGGTCCGAAAGCGTCGGAAGTGTGAAGAAGGGTGGTTCAAATACTTTTGCACCTACTTGTTATAGTTGTGGGGAGTCAGGTCATTACGCCCGTGATTGTTTGACCAAGTCGGTCACGTGTTTTAATTGTGGAAAGGAGGGGCACAAGAGGCCGGAATATCCCGATTTGAATAATGATCATGTCAAGAAGTTAGAAAAGGCGGCGGGCACGGCTAGGGGTCGCAACTATTTGATGACGAATGTGGAGACCAAGCAATCCAACAAAGTTGTTTCAGGTACTTTTATAGTTAACTCTAATCCGGCAAGGATCCTATTTGATAGCGGTGCAAATTTGTTGTTTGTATCTCCAAAATTTGTGCCTAGACTTAATAGACCGTTAGCTAAGTTAGGTCATCCGGTAGAAGTCGAAATAGCGGACGGCAATACGGTGCTTGTGGTTGATGTGTGTAAAAATTGTGATGTCGTTTTTGGTGCCGAAAACTTTAAGATTGATCTTATCCCGATGACTTTGGGCGATTTCGATATCGTTGTTGGTATGGATTGGCTCGATCATAATAGAGCCGATATTGCATGCCCTGAAAAATTTATTCGTGTAAAGGCCCCAAGTGGGGGAGAGTTAATTATTCACGGTGATAAGCGTAGAAGACTTGTGCCGATATGCACTTTTGCACGGGCATGTCGTCTCCTCGATAGTGGTGGCATGGCTTTTCTTGCCCATGTTGTTGATACTCGTGATGAGCCACCACCCATTCGTGAAATTCTGGTGGTTAGTGAATCCGAAGACATTTTTCCGGGTGAGTTACCGGGTGTTTCGGCGGAAAGACAAGTTGAATTTCGCATTGAGTTGGTTCCGGGGGCTACCCCCATTGCTAAAACTCCTTATCGTTTAGCGCCGACGGAAATGCAAGAGTTGTTAAATCAAACCCAAGAGTTACTTGAGAAGGGTTTCATTCGACCGAGTGCTTCGCCATGGGGTGCTCCGGTTTTATTCGTAAAGAAGAAGGATGGTAGTATGCGGATGTGCATCGATTATCGGGAGTTAAATAAAGTAACGATCAAGAATCGTTATCCATTACCTCGAATTGACGATTTGTTTGACCAACTCCAAGGTTCAACGTATTTCTCTAAAATCGACCTACGATCCGGCTATCACCAAATGCGGGTCCGTGAGGAAGACATCGAGAAAACGGCTTTTCGAACGCGTTATGGGCATTTTGAGTTTGTAGTTATGCCTTTCGGTCTTACGAATGCACCGGCGGCATTCATGGATCTTATGAATCGAGTGTGCCAACCTATGTTGGACAAGTCGGTGATTGTGTTCATTGACGACATACTAGTCTATTCGAAAAGTATGAACGAACATGAACGTCATTTGCGTGAAGTATTGAAGATGTTACAAAAGGAGAAGTTGTATGCTAAGTTCTCCAAATGTGAATTTTGGCTAAGGGAGGTTCAATTCCTTGGCCACATTATGAACAAAGACGGTATTCAAGTAGATCCGGGGAAGATCGAGACGGTGAAGAGTTGGAAACAACCGACTACGCCTACGGAGGTCCGAAGTTTTCTCGGATTGGCCGGTTATTATCGTCGGTTTATCCAAGACTTTTCTAAGATCGCTTCTTCGTTGACGAAATTGACGAGGAAGAACGCGAGATTTACTTGGGAAAACGAGCAAGAAATTGCTTTTCAATTGCTAAAAGAGAAATTGTGTCAAGCTCCGGTGTTAGTGTTGCCGGAAGGAGTGGAAGACATGACGGTTTATTGTGATGCTTCGTTAAATGGGCTCGGGTGTGTTCTAATGCAAAGAGGTAAAGTCATCGCTTATGCCTCTCGACAACTAAAGGAACACGAAACGAGATATCCGACTCATGATCTTGAGTTGGCGGCGGTTGTGCATGCGTTGAAAATTTGGCGCCATTACTTGTATGGTGTCAAAAGTATGATTTATTCGGATCATAAGAGTTTAAAACACCTCTTCAATCAACGAGATTTGAATTATCGCCAACGTAGGTGGATGGATGTGGTAAAAGATTATGATTGCGAAATACTTTATCATCCAGGCAAGGCGAATGTGGTCGCGGATGCGTTAAGTCGAAAGAGTCATCACCCGGCGTTACGATTAGGATTGTTACGTATGATTATTACTAACGATTTTCTTGAAAAACTTGGTGTGATTCAAATAGAGGCTTACGTTCACAACAATCATGCGGAACTAATCACGGGGCAATCGGAGTTCATTACTATGGGCTTGCGTGGTTTGTTGTCTTTTCAAGGAAGAGTGTAGGTGCCTAAGATGGGTGATTATCGACAAGTGCTACTTGATGAAGCACATAAGTCAAAGTATTCCATTCATCCAGGTGCAACGAAGATGTATCTTGATTTGAGGAAGGATTATTGGTGGCCGGGCATGAAACGTGATGTTGTAAAGTATGTTGAGCAATGCGTCACGTGTTTGCAAGTTAAGGCCGAGCAACAAAAGCCGTATGGTAAGTTACAACCGTTAGAAATCTCGAAATGAAAATGGGAGCACATTACCATGGATTTCATTACTAAGTTACCTAAAACGGCGAGAACCCAATTTGATTCAATTTGGGTGATAGTTGATCGATTGACGAAAAGTGCTTTGTTTCTTCCCATTAAGGAAGCGATATCGTCGGAGACCTTGGCTAAGTTGTTTATCAAGGAAGTCATCTCTCGACACGGAGTTCCTATATCGATTATTTCGGATCGAGATACTCGTTTTACATCTCGGTTTTGGGAAAAGTTTCATGAAGATATGGGTACACAACTGAAATTGAGCACGGCGTATCATCCTCAAACGGACGGTCAAACCAAACGTAGGAATCAAACTTTGGAGGATATGTTACAGGCGTGTATTATTGATTTTGGTGGTAGTTGGGACGAGCACTTACCTTTGGTGGAATTCTCGTACAATAATAGTTATCATACTAGTATCGGGAGGCCGCCATATGAGATGCTTTATGGGCGTAGGTGTCGAACCCCGATTTGTTGGGGTGAAGTGGGACAGAAGTAAATCGGGAGTACCGATTTAGTCTTAGAGACGAATAGCAAAATTGATATGATTCGAGAGCATTTGAAAAAGCCTCAAGAAAGACAAAAGTCGTATGCCGATAAACGTAGACGAACGATCGAATTTCAAGAAGGTGACATGGTGATGCTTAAGGTTTCGCCGTGGAAACGTATTATTCGATTTCGAAAACGAGAAAAGTTAGCTCCTCGGTTTATTGGACCGTTTAAGATTTTAGCTCGCGTTGGTGAAGTCGCGTATCGTTTGGAATTACCCGAAGAGCTTGCGGGGATTCATAATACCTTTCATGTTTCCCATCTCCGTAAGTATCTTGCGGATGATTCTTCATGGATGCCATTAGATGAAATTGAGCTAAACAATAAGTTAGAATATGTTGAAGAGCCGATTGCTATACTTGATGAGAAGGTGAAAATGTTGAGAAATAAAGAGGTAAGGACTTTTAAAGTTCAATGGCATCGGAGTAAAGGTTCCGACTTCACTTGGGAGCCCGAAGAATTCGTGTTAGTTTATCTTCCTTCTTGTCATGCGGCTTGAATCGCGAGGACGCGCTCCGATTCAAGTGGGGGAGAGTTGTAAGACCCGAATATTTTCCTTGTACATTTTTGTAATTAAGTTATTCAAGTTGTGGGGTTTTCGTTGCATATAATAAAAATAAGGAAGAATCTGGCCTGGGCTATCTGCGCGCCGCGCCAATACGGGCTGACAGCTCATCTTTTCCTTTTTATTAGATATTTAAAAGGTCATATTGGTAAAATCATAAGAGATCAGACTTTAAGGCCTTGGATCAGTTTTTGGAGTGTCATTTACTCCATTTCCAACCACCAATTCTTATCCAATTCAATTTTAGAGAGAGAGTAAGAATCCTAGTGAGAGAAAGCTCAAAATAAGGAAGAAGAAGCTTGAATCGGGTCTAAGTGCAAGCATTAAAGTTGTTCATCTATCCTCTAGCTACGTTTTGATCATAGTGGTATGCTCTAATCTTGATTTCCTAATTTAATTTTGGGAAAGGGTTAGTGTTAGGGTTAATGGTGAACTTAAAAACCCACTTTGTTAGTAAATTGGGTGTTTTGGGCGAATTCGGGTCATGTAGACCCAAAGGTGACTAACTAGGGTTTTCAAAGTATTAAATTATGTTTATGAGTTTAAATTGGTTAGTTAAATTACTAGCACACTTATATAAATGTAAATGGGTGTCGAGTGGGTTAGTGAATGACTCGAAATGGGTGTATTGACTTTAAATGGTCAAATGGGTCATGATGGACCTAAGTGGGTAAATGTATGTGTTTGATGCATAAACTTTGTATTGGAAAGTGTCTTAGGACCTAACTTGGATAATAATTAGGGTTTTAGGGATGTTAACACAAATATTAGAGTTAAGGGTGCAAATGGGTCGAGATTGCACCATGGGTCAAAATGACTATAGAATGGAGTTTGAGTTGGTTGACCGACTTGAGTTTGTGATTGATATTATGTATAATGTAATAGGTACGTTACATTGAAGATTTCCGAGCTTGTCTATCTCTCACCAAGACTTTGAGGTGAGTGGAAAATCTATATATGTATGTATATGATTTACGTGCCGTATTAATGGTGTCACATAGCCGTTTTGTGACCATAGTTGTGAGGCATAGCCGTTTTGTTCACGTTTTATATTTATGCACATAGCCGTGTTTGTGTATATAGTGGCGAGTAATAGCCGTGTTTTACTCCCACGTTATTATCCGAGTTATTGTGCACATAGCCGTGTTTGTGTACATGATTGTGAGTAATAGCCGTGTTTTACTCACACGTTGATCAAGTGATGCCATAGCTGTTTTTGGGAACACTTGGTGGTGATGCCATAGCCATTTTTGGAACACCTCGGGGATTAGCATACCATAGCCTTTTTTGGGAGCTAACGGTTGTTATGAACATCGATGACTTGTTTCGCGAAGTCATTCCCTTGCGAAGATTTTGGTTAACCATGGTTTATAGTTGTTAAAGTTAGCATTTAATTATTATTATGAATATTATGCTATTGATGTTGCTAGTTGTACGATTTGATGGTACTAGCTTGTTTATTGAGGCGTTATGCGTTTGTATACGTTATATGATATCGTGGATGCGAGTAGGTAAGTCTTATATGCATGTATATATTTATTCTACTCACTAAGCGTTAGCTTACCCTCTCGTTGTTTACCATTTTATAGGTTCCGACATGGATAAGGGTAAGGGCATACGGGTGGATTAGAGATCCCGCTTGTTAAGGGACGCCTTTTGGATGTGTTAGCTTTTAGAGTTTGACCATGACTTGGGTAGTTTAATCCCAAACACCATGCTCATCGTGTCGTTTGGTACTTAAACTTTTTGGTGGTCGAAACTCACGTTATGTATTAAACTCGTAAAACGGCTAAAGTGGGCCCCGCTTTGTAAAACTTATTTTATGTTTGAATTGTGTTAGTTTTACATGTCTGAATATGTTGTTAAAAGCGTATTGTCTAATTATGTCGAGAAGTGGCCGATCTTTTTCGCGTTTCATGACTTTTGGGACAGACCAGTTTGGCGCGCCGCACCATATGCTGTTCCAGCAAAAAAAAAAAATTTGTTATTTTTACGTTGGTTGTTCGTGGTTTGGTTTGAGTCGTTACACTGTTTATGGAGATTTTTGCTTTAAAATACACTAATAACCAACCCATTTGACCTAATCCAAATTTTACTAACCCATTTGACCTGTTTATGAATTTTTGGGCTTTAAAATACACTTGGGACAGCCCCATTTGCACTCCATATTTTGACCAACCCATTTGCCCGAATCCAGTTTTACTAATCCGTTTGACCTCTTTATGATGATTTATGCTTTAAAATACACTTGGGACAACCCATTCAAAAAACTGATTTTGAGGTTTTATGTTATAGACTTATAACTAGTGAAATGACCCGTAAAATCACGGGTTTGTTTAAAAGAAACAGTTTAATGATATGTTTTATGCATTAAATGAATGTAAATCTTAAAGTCATTTAGTTTAATGACCTGTGGAACCACGAATTCCGATTAAGAAACTTGTCATTATTTTTACAAACATATTTTCGTACTTAACTTGATTAGAATAAATAAACTACATTCATTCTCTCACCACCCCTTCCAATTTTTATCACAGTTAGTGTTTTTTTGTCATAAAAACCTACATTATAACCTTTTATTGAGACATATAGTTCGGGTACACATGTAACGTAATTAATCCCGTAAAGAGAACCCATAATAATAATAATAATAATAATAATAATTACAGAGTAATAATTTAAAATAATTAGTTACTATAAGTACAATTTTTGTTAATAATAAAATACTTAGGATTAATGACATCATCTAAGTGATCTAGATTTTTTTCTTTTTCTTTTTAATTTTTTCTTAACAAAGGAATTAGCCAAATAATGACATCATTATTATAGGATTTTAATAGAAACTATAGAAAACACACGCATATGACCCATTCCCTGCCCACGTCTTTTTAAAACCAATTTGATTCGGGTACCTACAATGGATAGCGAAATCATCTTCATTTATCTCTTAAAGAACCCTAGATTTTGAGTGTCAGATTCTTTGACTAAAATAGAGAAAAACAATTTATTAGATAGAAGTTATAAATTGTAATTGAAGAATTATACAGAAGGTGAAACCCAGATGAAGAAACCCTTATTTTAATTCGAATCAAATTTAAATGTATATGCACAACATACTTTTTGTACAGCTCGATGTAATACACCGCGTGGTAATATTGATATTATCAAGAAAAAAATTTGACTGATAGTACAGCTCGATGCAATAATATTGGTTTTTAGGATTTGAATGATTCAGGAAGAAAGAAAGAAAAGAGTTTTTTTAAACTGGCGTGTTTTTTTTAGGGGTAATGTACTCCGTATTTTATCATTAATAATATTTATTTATATAATTAAATTAATAAAAATGTATTAAGGTGATGATGTCATGTAAATGGCTCCACAATGTGACAAGTGTTCCAGATTATTTTTTAAACTATGGTTTTAACTAGTTGTGGAGCTCTCGCTTCGCGCCGAGGGCTCCGTTTTGAATGCGAGTTAAAAAAGTGTTGATCTATTTTGTAAAAAAAAAAATTCGACATCTAACATTGAAGGGTTGTTCCTTTGTGAAAGTTGCTTCTTTTAGCGTTCGAGTTTTTTTTTTAAAAGTTAGTTGATCTATTTTGTAAAAAAGAATATTTTTCGACATCTTTTGGTAGCATTGAAGGGTTGTTCCTTTTATGAAAGTTTTTTTTTTTATCGTTTGAGACAAAAAAAAAGTAGCACAGTAGTAGCGTGGTGAGTGTTATTATTCAATATTTTTAGTGTTAGTAATGGGATAAATAATATTTTAGAATATAGGTATAAAATGGGGGAGTTTGATTTGTATTTTAATGAAAGTTAGGGAGTTGGGTGTGTGAAAAATGAAATATTAAATAGTACTATAAAATGGAGGGATTCGATTTGTATTTTAATGAAAGTTAGGAGGTTGGTTGTGTGGAAAATAAAATATTAAATAATACTATTCATAACTAATAAGTCAAATTTTGTCTATTAATTATATTAGTAATAGTAATTATTTCATGATGTCATGAAGTTGGCATTTTAATAGCATTGTAAGAATATGAATATCCATATATATTAAAAAACTTATCCGTAAATTTTCACGTTTCCTTAATTACAAACAAATACAGTTATATTAAATTTTATGAATTTGTGATTTTTATATTAGAGATAATTGCATTCACGTAAATATGAATTTTATGGCATAGTGAATATCGATATTATCCATATATATTAAACAAATATGAATGATGCTAAATTTTTCTAGTATCCTTTTGTATGAATAAAAGAAACCTTTTCTTGTTAGAGAATAGATAAGGATAGGCCCGGCCCATTTGTAAATTTAGGGTTTATAGGATTTTCGTGTGATACCATGTAAGAAATATCTGTATTCCATAATCATCTCAAAGTACATACGCTAGAAAAATAAAAAGTTAAACTCGGGAAAACCAAGAGACCATGCAACGCCCATATAAACAAACATGCCCATTAGACCATAGACATTGGTGATTGTGACGTGGAGTGGTTGAGATGCACTTTTTAAAGAAAAAACTGTGACTGGGTCATGATATTTTGGGGAGAGTTGTAATGGGGGGCTTTTGTCTTGGTAAGACTGTGATGTGACATTTTATTTTTCTTATTTTTTTAATTGTTTTTTAAATTATTTTTTATTTTGTTTAATACAAAATATAAAATTAATTAGACAAAAGTACATTAATTATTAAAAAAAAAACATTACAATTAAAAAAAAAAAATACACGCAAAAAAAAAAAAAAAAAAACATTACAATACATTATTAAAAAAAACACTAGTTATGCATCGAGCGAAAGTTTGGCGGGAGGTTCCAAATATGAGCCGTTAAATCTTCACGAAGTTGATCGTGCACGTCTCGATCGCGAATCTCTTTCTCTCGTGATCGACGATCTTTGACCCTTCTCCGAATATTGCTACGAGGCCGGTTTTCGGGTTTATCTAACCATTCTTGTTCCCAAGTACTTAACGCAAACCCGTTATCTTCTTGTATCATGTTGTGCATAACAATACAACTATACATTATCCTTCTCATCTTATTAACACTCATAACTCTTGCCGGTGTTTTTAAAATCGAAAACCGACCTTGTAAAACACCAAATGTACGCTCAACATCCTTTCTAGCACTCGCTTGAAATCATGTTTCTCCTCGTGCGCCGAATACAACCGAGCAATGTCAGTTGCATTAGGTTTCCTCAAATATTCCCGCCCATATAAGTCAATTATACACTTGCAAAAATTATTTAAAGTAACATAACCCGTTTTTTCCGCCATTTTAATATATTCATCAAATATATCCGCGGTCATTCCATACGACAATTGCCGTAATGCGCAGGTTATTTTTTGAATAGTTGAGAAACCAAGACGTCCAAGTGCATCCGGACGTTGTTGGAAAAAAGTAAAATGATCGGGGGCATTAGGAGTATAAGAGTGTTGAAGAATACCGTATTTGATACGGAGAAATAAAACTTTGCGCATCCGAAATCGTCTCTTGAAAATGTCGTCCGGAAACGTCGAATTTTCACAAAAGTAATCGTTCCACAATAATTGATCCGCTGCTTCACGATCTCTATTTAAAAAACGTCGTGGTTGTCTTTGAAAACGAGTTCTTGGTTGGATTTCTTCCTCTTCTTCGGACGACGTTGAATCGAATAACAAATCGATACTTAAGGCTAAAAAATCCATATTTTTAGTTTCTAAAACAAAAAAAATATATAAACTTTTATATATATGTGAGTGTGTAGTGAATAAAAGTGTGTGAAAAATGAAAATAAAGAGTGTATTTATAGAAGAAAAAAAAAAAAAAAACCAACGGCTAGCTGTATAACGGCTATGAAATTTCCACCAATCAAAACGTGCCACGTCCTCTTCTCTTCCGTTTGTACCAGCGTTTTTCCAAGACAAACGCCCCTCCACAAACGCTCACAAACGCCCCATTCCGGGCGTTTGTGGGGCGTTTGTGGGCGGGATAGGGTGACATACGCCTGCGTTATCTATGGTCTTAGGCCATACAAAATATATCGCCTAACAGCCCCCCGCAGTTGGAGCGGGGGAAGACAGGACGCTCAAACTGGAGCGAAACTCAAATAAAGTTGTGATGTGACCTTCAGCGAAAATATCTACATACCGGTAACGTGATGGGACGTGCAGAACTCGGACCTTTAGCCACAAAATTTCGTGGTTCAAACTTTCACGATTTCATCGTTCGAACTGCGGAGGAGTGTTAGAGAATAGATTAGGATAGGCCCTCCCCGTTTGTGGGTTTAGGGTTTATAGGTTTTCCTTGTAATAATCTATAGTTACATATAATAACATAATCACTCACGGGTTTCATTCTCTTACATTTCTGTGTGTGTATTGATTACCTGTGTCAATTCAAGTGAAACCATAATATCAATATCCTGCTCAGTTCAACGAGCAAACCAGAGTCAACTTACTGTTTGAACCATCCACCGAGTATCGACCTAATCTGTGAACATGAAATAATATCACTATATCAGTGTATTTGCGCTATTCAACTTTTCAGATAACGAAAATGCCAAACTTATAAATGATCATATATGATAATAAAATCATAAAACTGGCTTATAACAGAAAAGAAATAAATACTTGGTCAAGCTTAAGTTAAAGTATAATTCACATTTAGTTCCAGCTGTTTAATCTGTGTTTATTTCCAACGGTTTGATTTGAGATGAATCTTAGAAGCTACTACTTTTGAGTTTTGCCTGATGAGAAGATATTAGGAGTAAACAATGGTTACAACTATTTTAAACGGCTGTTAGATGGCCCACATAACGATATTCTAACTCTATCAATTGTATCGTTGCTTGTGTTGTAGCCCGGAGGAAATGCGGATGCTTTGAAGTCTGACGCAGTCAATCCACACCCTGTTTTCCATTATGGCGTGCCAGCTGGATGTAACTTGTTGGCTCAAGACCCTATTCAGAAGATTGTTGCCATGTCAACTATGTAAGCTTTTGTTACTTATGTCTTATGGTCATAGCTTTAAAACTCGCGCGAGTCAAGTCTAATTAAACCTAAAATGAATATCTATCTATTTATACTTTCTCCCGTTTTCATTAGAGTGTTGAAATTACGGTTTCACTAATTACCACCACCCAGCCAATAATAGTAAGGAAATAAAAACAATGCACAACACAACCACCAGCCCTCAAAGAGAGAAATACACTATATCACAAATTGTTACAATGATATAGACGACTCTCTTAAGCCAACTATACTCTCCAAAATATTTAACTAATACAACTCTCAAACAAGGGTAAGAAAAAAAGAAATAACCAAATATTTAAAGTGTATTGATTGGTGCAATTTGAAAGTGAGGCTTAACACTCCTTTTATAACCAAGTCACTCCCTCCCACTTCTTCCTCCCACCTATGTGGGATAACATCCATTCACAAATACAAAGCAACCATATCCATTTTTTGTAACCAAAACTATAACCAACATAGAGATGGCCGGATTAAGTTATTTGGAAAAGATAACACTCAGGATATGTTGGAATCTCCTGAAGCTGTACCAAGCAAATTTTTGCAGGTATATCATCTTTTAAATTTCTCCTATAATTACCATAATGCCCTCTGCATAACTTTGTGTGCTCTGTTATGAGGAATTATTTTAGGACTTCTCATACACTAAATTTTATGTCTTTTTTTGTTTTTCCAGTTCATTCATAACCAACACTTTCTTATAAATGTTAACGCAAATGATCATATCGAGGTAAGCCTTGCAGTTCAACTCACCTCACAGTTTGTTGCAAAAAAGGCATACGTCTTAATATGCTAAATGCACCAAGTTATTGCGTAAACACACGTTTATATCTACTATTGTATATACATAGGTCTGGGACATAGACACGAAGTCATTAGCTCATGTGCATGTATATAAGCAGCAGATTACTTCTTTTGCTGTCCTTAAACATACCTTCTACATGTAAGTGTTTCTCAAAATTCGTAAATGTGTCTAGCAATTGTACGGATACTAGTTTTTCACGACAAGCTAGGTGTTTATGCCCTAAACAGGTATGTTGGAGATTCGTTTGGTAATGTTTCGGTTCTGAAGTTTGACAAAGAATTATCTACTATATCACAAATGAACTACCGTATTCCTTTATGCGTCTCACGGTGAGCTAATATTTTTTACTAGACCTAAATGATACTAATTTTAGTCTTAGTTTTTTTTTCCCGAACACGTGTTCTTGAAATCACACACATAATGTAGAAGATGTTTGATTAGTTCCGGTCCCGAGAATATAAGGACCTAGAACGAGATGAATAAAATGGCCCTTAGGTCCTAACGAATAATATAAACTATTTAAAAAATGTCCTTTCCGCCTTGCTAGAATACTAATGGATTTTGAATTTTTTTTTTTCTGGGTCCTTTGATTGTTATTTTGGGCCTATTGTGTTTTGCCTTCGCTGCTTCAGTTGCGTTTCCCTAGTTTCCATGTTTCTCAAATCCCCCATTATGTCTGTATACCTGAAAATCATGGGCGATCGATCATGTGACGATCCGGGAATTTCCGACCAAATTTAAACTTAATCTTTATATGATCTCGACATGATAAGTAAAGTCTATTTAATCGAATCTCAAAAATTTTGAACTATTCTTTTTCATGAATGCATTTGACCTTTGGCTATGCCCGACGATTCACGAACAATTGCTAATAAATATGTATATATATATAAATATATATATATATATATATATATATATATATATATATATATATACATATATATATATATATACATATATATAGATATATAGATATTTAAATATAAATATAAGAATATATATAATGTTTTAATTAATAAAGTATACTATAATCAATTGGAATTAAAAATATAAAATAATAAATAGAATGATTAAGTTAGTTTTAAAAATGAATATATATAAATATATATATGATATTATTATGAACTTATATATGCATATATATATATATATATATATATATATATATATATATATATATATATATATATATATATATATATATATATATATATATGATTAGTAATCATTATTATATTGTAATATATATAAGATATATAAATATTTAATATTCAATAAATATTATCATATGAAATAAAATATAATATAAATAGTAAATATTACAAAACTAATAAATTATAATATTAAAATTTTTAAATGTGATTACAAGATAAAATATAAATGTTATATTAGTGTTATGATATGAAATCTGATATGTACAAATTATTAAATTATTATTACCGTTGATATTATTATTACCATTTAATAATGTAAAATATTAAAATTAGTATTATCATAGTATTATTAGTAATATTATTATTATTGAAATTACCATTATTGTTATTAATAATATCATTAAATTGATATTATATTTACTTTTATTATTATAGTAAGTATTTCTAATATTATTATTATTATTAGCATTTCTAATTCTATAATTAATAATAAGTAATATTAATATAATTTTTATTAATTAGAATTATTATAATTAATTAGATATATATTCATTATTAATATTGATTACATATTTTAGAAATACAGATATAATTATACTGATATATATAGATGGAACGAATTTTATATCACAATCTACTTTTCCATTTTTTTCTTGTGCTCTATTCCACCTGTGAACCTACTTTTCCATTTTTCTTGTGATTCTATTCCACCTGTGAATAAGTTGTCGACAATTGTGACTACAAGACAATCTGGTACACAAGTCTTCATATTCCATCAACCTTTAGCAATTACTCGTAATAGATCAATCAAATTAAACAGAACCTAAATACACATGCTCGATATACTTGTCTTCCTCCTATTTCGATTCAACAACAAATACCACACACCATTTTTTTTTCTTCTCTCTCGATCCTCTTCATGAGAACCACCACCATCACCCTATAACCATCTTCCATTACCTTAAAACAACCATCACCGAACTCGTACTAACTGATGTCATAATCTTTTATGTTCCTCTTGTTCAACACCAAACAAAGACCACCACTTCATCACTTTCGCGACACCATCTAACCAACATCTCGATCCTCCTCTTTATCTCTCTCTTGTTCCATTGTGATGAACAACAACCCAAAAACTATTGCACCTGCGTGTTCTGTTGATGTTCGATAACCATGATGACGAACAATAGCAGTGATAAAACATGATGACAATTATGTGAAGGAGTTAACGTTGATGATTCATATAGAAGGGTCACATTTCCTTTAGACCAAGATAAAGAAGGGAGTTGTTATTGCATGCGATATATTTTTATTTTTCTTTTTGCTGGCCGACAAAACTTGAACATATCAACTCACTTGGATTATTAAATGTGTTAGTGGAGATACACTATACATAAACTCATTCAAAATTAAACCAAAAGCCCTCGAAAACCCATTTATTATTATCGCTATTTTTCTGTTTGTTCGGTTAAAATCATAAACCAAAACACCCCACATACTTATGCTGTTTCGCAGCTATATTTTTTTTATTCCGGTTACAGCAAAAAAGGATGATGATATCGTGACCTGCGTTTCTTTTTCTTTTTTTTTACTTATGGCCGACATCCCTAAAAGCAAACCATCCACTTGCTTTCAAATCACACTTGTATACAGTTTACAAATTTGAAACCGCAAACTTATTTATATTTTGGTGGGACATGGAGCTTCATGGACAGCAAATTTGAGTGGGAGTTGGTGGATATAAACTTCAAGTTAATTTAATTGTATCCCTTTTATTTTTTTGGCTGTGTTCGTTGATTGTGTTGTGACCCATTCCCTTTTTCTTTTATTCGAATGGAACTCAAAAGGGAGAAGCCATAATATGTAACGATGAAGAATGATGATTAGAATTAGGATTAGATGTTGATTAACATTATGATACGATGAATTATGATGATGATGAGGATATACGAAGGCTTTGATGATGCTCCAATGATGATAGATGTTGTATGATGAATCACGAATGATAATGAATGACGTTGTTGGAAATCGAAGACTGGTTTCATTTTATTTATGTTTCCTCTTTTCTCCTGGCAACTTCATAAACTAGATTAGGGTATATATCGGACTACTAGGAATACTCTAATTGGGCTGCTAAAATTCAATTGCAAGTTGGGCCGCTGGTTTCTTTGTTGGGCCGAGAGCCATAGCTTTTGGGTTACCCAACAACCGAAATCTAGTTAAAATGTTAAAAGGTGATAATTAAAACAGAATTGAACGAGTAGCTCAGTGGTTAAGGGTGTTAGCGCGGGAGCGAGAGGTCTCGGGTTCAAGCCCGGACTGGAGCATTATTTTTAAGCCATTTTCTTTTGAGGTAGCATTTTTATTATTATTACTATCATTATTATTATTATTACCATTATTATCATTATTATTATTGGTAAACTTATGATTATAGTTATTAACATGATTATAATTATTATTAATTTTACTAATATTATTATCATCAATATGAAAATTATTATTATTACAAAGTATTATTATTAAGTATTATTAATATTATCAATATTATTATTAATGATGAATAATAGTTATTTAAAATTATATAAATAATAATCATTTTCAATTATATTTACAAACTAAATAAATAATATATAAAGTTATAATATAAGAAATTATTCGATTACGAGTATTAATATATATATATACAAATGATTTAGGTTCGTGAATCCGAGTCCAACATTATACTTGTTCAATGTCGTCATATGTATTTTTACTACAAAATACAGTATGGTGAGTTTCATTTGATTCCCTTTTTACTCATTACATTTTTGAGCTGAGAATACATGCAAATGCTTTATTAACTGTTTTACAATATTTATATGCGTGAGTTCATTTGCTCCCTTTTACTCTTTACGTTTTTGGGCTGAGAATACATGCAAATGCTTTATTAACTGTTTTACAATATTTATATGCTTGAGTTTCATTTGCTCCCTTTTACTCTTTACGTTTTTGGGCTGAGAATACATGCAAATGCTTTATTAACTGTTTTACAATATTTATATGCGTGAGTTTCATTTGCTCCCTTTTACTCTTTACATTTTTGGGACTGAGAATACATGCGCTGCTTTTACAACTGCTTTATTAAATGCTTTTGAAATATATTTTGAACTGTGAATACATGAAATGCTTTTACAAATGTTTGACGAGATAGACACAAGCAAAACATTCCTCGAATGAATTATGTGGACATGATAATTGCCACCGTTGAATTATGTGTACATGATAATTGCCACCGTTGAATTATGTGGACATGATAATTACCACCGTTGAATTATGTGGACGTGATAATTGCCACCATTGAATTACGTGGACATGATAATTGCCACCATTGAATTATGTGGACATGATAATTGCCACCAATTGATGTGAATGTTATGTATCAAGAGAATGATTTTTATACACAGGTTATGTGTATTAGTTTTTGTGCACGAGATATGTGTATGGTTACTAAGATTTATGAAAAATGGATTTCGTACACGAGAAAGGTGTACTGTATTTAAAAGATATCGCATGTACATTACAGGTGGGTATAGGATTTGGGCCCATTTGTACCATGCAGCATTTAAATCTTGTGGTCTATCAAAATGATGAATTTTATTGTTTTATGATAAACCTATGAACTCACCAACCTTTTGGTTGACACTTTAAAGCATGTTTATTCTCAGGTATGAAAGAAATCTTCCGCTGTGCATTTGCTCATATTACATGGAGTCGTTCATGGCATATAGAGGTCAGAACCTCGCAATGGGACCAACTGTTGAAGACTTCGTCCAGATGGATTAGGACGGGTCGTTTCAGGTGGTATCAGAGCGATGGTCGTAGCGAACCAGGTCTTGCATTAGTGTGTCAAACTAGGAGTTGTTAGGATGCATTAGTGAGTCTGGACTTTGACTTAGTAGTTGTTAGGTTATATTAATAAGTCTGGACTTGAACCTGGTCTGCATGTCAAAAAGTTTTGCTTATCATTTGGTGTCGAAAATTATCTGCTTATCATTCTTAGTCTAGACACGTCTTGCTACATTGATTGCATGAATAGTGTATAGACAAAATTCATATCTTAGCGTATCTGTCACTGTAGACTTTATCTGACACGTTTCCTTAATTTTCTCCGTAATTCACGGAATCTTTAGAAGTATGTATAGATATTCTATATATAATTAGAATATCATTCGATATTCAAAAATCATTTCATATCAAAACCCTTTAACTGATAGTGAGAGATGGATCCTACACCTAGCTTGGATTCCATTAGTTCCGGAAGCGATTTCGAGATGTATATTGAAGCAGACTCCGAAGTCAATGAACCAGAGGTGCCTCAACCATTTAGTTATTTTTCTTTCTGGAGGAGATGGGGGTGAGTCCGAGACTTACTCACTCGATGGAGAAATGAAGTAGGAGAGCCCTACCGCGAACCAAACTTACCTCCTAACATCGGAGAAAATGATGTACTCATCGGTGAACCTATGCGCAACATTGTATTCACCCTTCTTGCTAAAGTTTTCCACCTCGAAGGTCGCATTACTGCTATTTCAGAAAATATTCAACCTCTACTTCCGAATACCAATCAAAGGGGAATATTAGAAGAAGTTAGGGAACTTCGAATTGATAATCAAGATCTATCAAATCAGTGAGTGGATGGATAGAAATGATAGAGGGTAGGATAGAAACCCTGACAAGAATGGTGCGTGATCTACAAGCTATATTTACTACACCAACATCATCACCAACCTCAGCACCAACAACACTTGTAGCACCGACAGCAACAGTACCACCATCAACAGCACCAGCAGCATAACCAGTACCAATCACAACAACATCATCACACGTCTCAACCTTGCAGTCTATACCTCAAGCATAATCATCGTTCTACGAATCGTTCTACATAAACTATCTTCGTCCTTCATGGCGATTATATAATCTCTAATGTTTTAGAGATTATGTACTCTAGTTCTAGCCGTAAATCTGATGAGTTTAATATCACATTGACTCATTAAATCCATAATTACGTCTGAAGAAAATATATATGTATATATGTTTTCATAAAGATGGTAATTAAAAGTTTTATTGTACAAACTGTTAATGGTAAAAATATTTTAACGGGTAGGTAATACCCGAGGAATATTTAGATTTCACATTAATAAGTTACATTGTACATTCTTCGAAGTTGATTTAACAGTCGTTTACTATCCTACTTACATCCACCGATATACAAATCCGTTCACCACAGAATAATCATATTCATCTAATTTTATACTTGGATTTTGATTTATCAGAATCCAACAAGTGGCATAATGAAGAAAACATTTGAGAAAATAAAATTTGTTAGAAACAAACAAATTAACTATGAGGAATTTTGTTAAGAATCCACGCTAACTGTTCCTAGCTAACTGATTACATTTTATTTATCGCAGTTTATTTATCGCAATTTAATTATCGCAATTTAATTTATCGTCATTTAAATTCTGTTATTTATTTTACGTACTTTAAATATCGGGTCATGATACGTATTAAATAATTCAAATATTATATATTAAGCTATATATGAAATATTGGACTGTCAACTGTGGACTATCAACTGTGGACTGTCGACATTGGACAATTAAAATAAATTAAAATATTGATTATAACATATGAAACTAAACAATTCTTCAAGTTTGCCACTTGATTTCATCTTAAACCTCATTTGTATCTTGACAATTACAATTTACGTTCAAACCTTTCATTATTCTTGAAAACTTCTCACTCTAGAGGATAAACCAACCGCATTTCATCTACGAAAGAAAAGATTGATGCATATAGTTATACACATAAAAACACTCGGAACTTGAGTAAACGTTTAACACGTATCTGTGCTAACTTCTTAGTGTTATTATTACCCAAAATAACATTTCCATTCATTTTCAAATTAGCCAATTTTGTCACAGCTTCAGCAAGTCAACTTCAACTTTTCATTCGAAACAACCTTATTATAACCTTGATATATATATGCGTGCACTTTTATTGTTATCGGAGAACCTTTCATATTCCACCATATTACCATCAGTGTTTAATCATCTAAAAACACAATTCTCCTGAAAACACCTCAGATTGATAACCGACAATTCAGATATGGCTGCATAAAATGCAGAAGAAACAGTAAAATGGTAGATGGTCTAAACGGCCAAAAGTTTGATGATAAAGAAGGGAGTGTTAGGAACGCTCGATAGAAAATTTGGTACTGCAAACTGGATTGAGCACACCATGAAGGAGACCAAGGACAAATACAAGGACCAAACCCTATATTCAAAGAATCCAGGTAATTCTGGATCCACCGAAATCTTTAAAGAATATCTTGTTCCGAAGTCATGTTAAAATCTTGCGAATTTTTTTTTTTTATTTTTATTTTTCTTCATCAACCTTCGAACTTAGAAATTCCAAAATATCATCATATATATCCTCGATATTTCTGAGGATATTTTCATAAATATTCTTGTCTGAAATTATCTACCTCTTCGTGTTTTCTGTATTTCATTATATTGGAAACTTCTGTAAAATCTAAGTATAAATTATGAATGAATTGTGGAGAAGTGTTGGGAATTGAAGCATGAGTTAGTATAATATAATGGCCCTTGGCCAACGTGATTATATTACAGTAAGTCATGCTGAGTTTCTAATGAAACGTGATGATGGTTCACAATAGATCATACCATTATCATGTGTCATGTTACACAACTCTTTCATTTTGATTAACTTCTAAACATATCAAGAAAATATATTCTTGATGGTTCTATTCTCAGTGATTCTGGTAATTTGAAAAATCAAATCATGCTATCACGTTCCTTCTTGTTTAGAACATTAAGTTCATTCAAAACTCCATACTTACGAATTCTGGACCGTTACTTGTTTTACTAGAGGCCGAGAAGAAAATAAAAAGGCAAAGAGCTCCAAAACATAAGGAAAGATATAAAACTCGACAACAACATAGAAATCATAAATCGTGTACATTAATATGAATAGCAATATAAAGACACAGGAGTATGATAAACACAATAACCCCAAGAACGAAGTAAAAGTAAACAGATTCCTCCGGTGGTAGATGAAAAAGGAGAATGATCGATATGAAAGTCAGGAATATATCCAGAATTAAAACTGGATGAAGCATATTGACTGATGATTTGGAAGTACGAATGGAGGAAGAAAGTATAGGAATGGTGAAAAGAATGGAACGGGAGAGTTTAATTTATAATGGAAATATCAGACAGAACAATCGAGGCAGATCATCACATTTAATTAAAGAGATCATAATTTCCTCATTTATCGAAGAATCAGATTTTATAGATTTCATAGATTTTCTTTAAATCCCTTGAATTCCGGAATTCAAACGTGGCTACGACAAAAGTTAGACGCACCTTATTTTCTAAACTCAACCAAGATTATGTCAAAAGATAAATCTCTATCTCAATCTTTTGTGACAGCTTCATTCGTACTCTTCGAATAATCGAATTGTTTTATCTATATTACTCAATAATGATAAAACTCTTTTTATCAACTCATAATCGTCATGAAAACATTTTTATGACAACCTCGATCAAATTTCGGGACGAAATTTCTTTAACGGGTAGGTACTGTGACGACCCAGGAATTTCCGACCAAATTTAAACTTAATCTTTATATGATCTCGACATTATAAGTAAAGTCTATTTAATCGAATCTCAAAAATTTTGAACTATTCTTTTTCATGAATGCATTTGACCTTTGGCTGTGCCCGACGATTCACGAACAATTGCTAATAAATATGTATGTATATATATATATATATATATATATATATATATATATATATATATATATATATATATATATATATATATATATATGTATATATATAGATATATAGATATTTAAATATAAATATAAGAATAAATATAATGTTTTAATTAATAAAGTATACTATAATCAATTGGAATTAAAAATATAAAATAATAAATAGAATGATTAAGTTAGTTTTAAAAATGAATATATATAAATATATATATGATATTATTATGAACTTATATATGCATATATATATGATTAGTAATCATTATTATATTGTAATATATATAAGATATATAAATATTCAATATTCAATAAATATTATCATATGAAATAAAATATAATATAAATAGTAAATATTACAAAACTAATAAATTATAATATTAAAATTTTTAAATGTGATTACAAGATAAAATATAAATGTTATATTAGTGTTATGATATGAAATCTGATATGTACAAATTATTAAATTATTATTACCGTTGATATTATTATTACCATTTAATAATGTAGAATATTAAAATTAGTATTATCATAGTATTATTAGTAATATTATTATTATTGAAATTACCATTATTGTTATTAATAATATCATTAAATTGATATTATATTTACTTTTATTATTATAGTAAGTATTTCTAATATTATTATTATTAGCATTTCTAATTCTATAATTAATAATAAGTAATATTAATATAATTTTTATTAATTTGAATTATTATAATTAATTAGATATATATTCATTATTAATATTGATTACATATTTTAGAAATACAGATATAATTATACTGATATATATATAGATGGAACGAATTTTATATCACAATCTACTTTTCCATTTTTTTCTTGTGCTCTATTCCACCTGTGAACCTACTTTTCCATTTTTCTTGTGATTCTATTCCACCCGTGAATAAGTTGTCGACAATTGTGACTACAAGACAATCTGGTACACAAGTCTTCATATTCCATCAACCTTTAGCAATTACTCGTAATAGATCAATCAAATTAAACAGAACCTAAATACACAAGCTCGATATACTTGTCTTCCTCCTATTTCGATTCAACAACAAATACCACACACCATTTTTTTTTCTTCTCTCTCGATCCTCTTCATGAGAACCACCACCATCACCCTATAACCATCTTCCATTACCTTAAAACAACCATCACCGAACTCGTACTAACTGATGTCATAATCTTTTATGTTCCTCTTGTTCAATACCAAACAAAGACCACCACTTCATCACTTTCGCGACACCATCTAACCAACATCTCGATCCTCCTCTTTATCTCTCTCTTGTTCCATTGTGATGAACAACAACCCAAAAACTGCTGCACCTGCATGTTCTGTTGATGTTCGATAACCATGATGACGAACAATAGCAGTGATAAAACATGATGACAATTATGTGAAGGAGTTAACGTTGATGATTCATATAGAAGGGCCACATTTCCTTTAGACCAAGATAAAGAAGGGAGTTGTTATTGCATGCGATATATTTTTATTTTTCTTTTTGCTGGCCGACAAAACTTGAACATATCAACTCACTTGGATTATTAAATGTGTTAGTAGAGATACACTATACATAAACTCATTCAAAGTTAAAACAAAAGCCCTCGAAAACCCATTTATTATTATCGCTATTTTTCTGTTTGTTCGGTTAAAATCATAAACCAAAACACCCCACATACTTATGCTGTTTCGCAGCTATATTTTTTTTTATTCCGGTTACAGCGAAAAGGGATGATGAGATCGTGACCTGCGTTTCTTTTTCTTTTTTTTTTACTTATGGCCGACATCCCTAAAAGCAAACCATCCACTTGCTTTCAAATCACACTTGTATACAGTTTACAAATTTGAAACCGCAAACTTATTTATATTTTGGTGGGACATGGAACTTCATGGATAGCAAATTTGAGTGGGAGTTGGTGGATATAAACTTCAAGTTAATTTAATTGTATCCCTTTTATTTTTTTGGCTGTGTTCGTTGATTGTGTTGTGACCCATTCCCTTTTTCTTTTATTCGAATGGAACTCAAAAGGGATAAACCATAATATGTAACGATGAAGAATGATGATTAGAATTAGGATTAGATGTTGATTAACATTATGATACGATGAATTATGATGATGATGAGGATATACGAAGGCTTTGATGATGCTCCAATGATGATAGATGTTGTATGATGAATCACGAATGATAATGAATGACGTTGTTGGAAATCGAAGACTGGTTTCATTTTATTTATGTTTCCTCTTTTCTCATGGCAACTTCATAAACTAGATTAGGGTATATATCGGACTACTAGGATTACTCTAATTGGGCTGCTAAAATTCAATTGCAAGTTGGGCCGTTGGTTTCTTTGTTGGGCCGAGAGCCATAGCTTTTGGGTTACCCAACAACCGAAATCTAGTTAAAATGTTAAAAGGTGATAATTAAAACAGAATTGAACGAGTAGCTTAGTGGTTAAGGGTGTTAGCGCGGGAGCGAGAGGTCTCGGGTTCAAGCCCGGACTGGAGCATTATTTTTAAGCCATTTTCTTTTGAGGTAGCATTTTTATTATTATTACTATCATTAATATTATTATTATTAATATTACCATTATTATCATTATTATTATTGGTAAACTTATGATTATAGTTATTAACATGATTAAAATTATTATTAATATTACTAATATTATTATCATCAATATGAAAATTATTATTATTACAAAGTATTATTATTAAGTATTATTAATATTATCAATATTATTATTAATGATGAATAATAGTTATTTAAAATTATATAAATAATAATCATTTTCAATTATATTTACAAACTAAATAAATAATATATAAAGTTATAATATAAGAAATTGTTCGATTACGAGTATTAATATATATACAAATGATTTAGGTTCGTGAATCCGAGGCCAACACTATACTTGTTCAATGTCGTCATATGTATTTTTACTACAAAATACAGTATGGTGAGTTTCATTTGATTCTCTTTTTACTCATTACATTTTTGAGCTGAGAATACATGCAAATGCTTTATTAACTGTTTTACAATATTTATATGCGTGAGTTCATTTGCTCCCTTTTACTCTTTACGTTTTTGGGCTGAGAATACATGCAAATGCTTTATTAACTGTTTTACAATATTTATATGCTTGAGTTTCATTTGCTCCCTTTTACTCTTTACGTTTTTGGGCTGAGAATACATGCAAATGCTTTATTAACTGTTTTACAATATTTATATGCGTGAGTTTCATTTGCTCCCTTTTACTCTTTACATTTTTGGGACTGAGAATACATGCGCTGCTTTTACAACTGCTTTATTAAATGCTTTTGAAATATATTTTGAACTGTGAATACATGAAATGCTTTTACAAATGTTTGACGAGATAGACACAAGCAAAACATTCCTCGAATGAATTATGTGGACATGATAATTGCCACCGTTGAATTATGTGTACATGATAATTGCCACCGTTGAATTATGTGGACATGATAATTACCACCGTTGAATTATGTGGACGTGATAATTGCCACCATTGAATTATGTGGACATGATAATTGCCACCATTGAATTATGTGGACATGATAATTGCCACCAATTGATGTGAATGTTATGTATCGAGAGAATGATTTTTATACACAGGTTATGTGTATTAGTTTTTGTGCACGAGATATGTGTACGGTTACTAAGATTTATGAAAAATGGATTTCGTACACGAGAAAGGTGTACTGTATTTAAAAGATATCGCATGTACATTACATGTGGGTATAGGATTTGGGACCATTTGTACCATGCAGCATTTAAATCTTGTGGTCTATCAAAATGATGAATTTTATTGTTTTATGATAAACCTATGAACTCACCAACCTTTTGGTTGACACTTTAAAGCATGTTTATTCTCAGGTATGAAAGAAATCTTCCACTGTGCATTTGCTCATATTACATGGAGTCGTTCATGGCATATAGAGGTCAGAACCTCGCAATGGGACCAACTGTTGAAGACTTCGTCCAGATGGATTAGGACGGGTCGTTTCAGATCACTTTCTTCCTCCTCCGGGCCTCCCCTGTGTTTGATTATATGATTTGTATGTGTTCATCTTATGTAACTAGTCCGGGTCCGGCTCGCGCGATGCGGCGGGTGCTTTCAGCCTGCGTATTCATATTTAACGTAGCTTTATGTATTTACAGAAGGGAAAATGCTCCATGTGTTAAGCGCCGTTGTTGGTATTGTCATCTTTACTGTTTTTTAAAATCTGTCCGGTTCGAACGTAGTTAGTTTCGTTTTGTTGATAAAATTATTTCGAGTCTGACGGTGCTGGCGAAAAAATATAACTTGCGGCGAGCAGTAAGATACGGGTTGTCGTTGTTTTTAGCGTTTTTTAAAAAGTATCCGTTTCAAACGTACTTTTTATCGGTTCATTCATAAAATTATTTCGAGTATGATGCTCATGTCGAAAAATTTAACTCGCGGCGAGCGGAAAGATACGGGCTGTCGTTTTGTTTAGCGTTTTTTGAGAAGTGTCCTTTGCGCGTATAGTTAGTCCCGTTGGGTTGGTAAGATTTTTTCGAGTTGAACGGTGGTCCCGGAAAAATCTAACTCGTCCCGAGCGAGAAGATAGGGCCCGTTATAAAGTTGGGTGGAATTATTTTCTTTTGTTTTAATAAAATTATATATTTACATTTTTTACCCCTGAGAAAGCGCAAACATGAGGGACCGTTGTGTAAATATAGCTAAAGTTGAGGGACCGGTTGTAATGTAAAGGTATACTCAAAACTACAATCGGTTATAGCTAAAACTACGAATGTTCCCCTGAGAAAGCGCAAACTTGAGGGACCGTTGTGTAAATATAGCTAAAGTTGAGGGACCGGTTGTAATGTAAACGTATACTCAAAACTACAATCGGTTATAGCTAAAACTACGAATGTTCCCACCACATTTACTATATAAAGCTAATAATAAATTTATCCCATTGCTTAAGTTGACTTGTCAACCTATGTAGGTAATTCAACCGACGATCTCAATGATGCTGCGGTTATGTATATACTGCCTCAACCAGCAGCTGCAAGTAAAAGGTGATGCCAATATCAGTTTTCTTTACAAATACTAATAACTGTTAAAATTCTCCCAATCTTACTGAACAAACTATGAATGATTTAGATAATCACTCATCAACAACCATAAACAAAACCAGAAATATACCAAAGAACCACAAACTTGAATTAAACAACTGAGAGAAAAAAGTGAATACAGAATAGTAGATCGAATGAATGAATGAAACCCTAAAACACTTAAACTATATATACACTTTAAGATATAAAGAAAGATAAAGAGACCCCTGCACTTGTATAACTTCTGCATAATAACAATAATGGTCCCTGTACTTGGTGTTTTGGTAATAACCGAAATATGGATACCTAATCTCAACTATGTCCCATCTGTGTGCTTATTAAACTGAACCCCACACCAGGTGCATTATTCAGAATAACAAACACATGGTGCACAAAGAGAATAGGCCTTCTACATAACTTAGAAATGAATCTTTAGACTCCTGCAGCTACATGTATGCACAAGAACACCATGACAACACAAACTGCATCAGGAACTAGTTGAGCAACCTTAAACCTGCTACTCAACCAAACAAAAGTGAATAAATAGAAACAAATGAGGAGATTGACCTTTGAACACCCCCCCACAATCTCATTATTTGAACAAATTTAATAAACCCATTTGGTCACACAACTTCCCATGTTGTGTACCACTTATACCTTTTGTAAACATGTCTGCTATGTTGTCTGCAGACTGAATTTTTTTCACATCAATAACATTTTTAGATAATTTTTCTCTAACAAAGTGAAGGTCTATATCAAAATGTTTTGTTTTTTCATGAAAGACAGGATTTGATGCAATTTTGATTGCAGCTTTATTATCAACAAAAACATTTATAGGCAGATTAACATCACACTTAAACTCAACCAACAACTTAAGAATCCAAATAATTTCACAAACAACATCTGCTAGAGCTCTATATTCTACTTCTGCAGAAGATCTTGATATTGTTTCTTGTTTCTTACTCTTCCATGAAACCATGGAACCAAATAAGAAGATACAATAACCTGTGACAGACTTCCTGCCCATACAAGCCTTAGCCCAATCAGAATCAACAAAAGCTATCATATCCAACTTATCATCTTTTAGAATATGAACACCTAACCTAGGTGCAGACTTCAAATACCTTAACAACCTAAGTGCACATTTTAAATGAGATTCTAAAGGTGCATGCATAAATTGACTCAACAAATGTACAGAATAAGCAATATCAGGCCTTGTTAAGGTAAGATAGATAAGTTTTCCAATTAACCTTTCATATTCATTAATGTTTTGTAAAGATTTATCCTGTTTAGATACATCAGTGTTCAATACATAACCAGCTTCTAATGGGGTTGAAGCAGGTTTACTTACCAATTTACCAAACTGAGCTAACAACTCTAAACAATACTTCCTTTGTGACAAACAAATCCCTTTTTCAGTTTTTAAAACCTCAATTCCTAAGAAATATTTTAAAATACCTAAGTCTTTTATTAAAAATTTTGAATTCAAGAATTGTTTGAACTTTTTGATTTCATTAACATTGTTTCCAGTGATGACAATGTCATCAACATACACTAACAGAACAACAAACACATTATCATCAGACTTAACAAACAAAGAATAATCATTCTTACTTTGCTCAAAGCCATGCTCAACCAAGGTGGAAGTTAATTTTTCATTCCACTTTCTTGGGGCTTGCTTTAAGCCATATAAACTCTTTTTTAACTTGCACACTCTTTTTTCACTATTATCAAAATACCCTAAAGGTAAAGACATGTAAACATCTTCATCTAAATCACCATAGAGGAAAGCATTGTTTACATCTAACTGAAAAATTTCCCAATCATTAACAACAGCAAGACTCAACACACACCTTACAGTGGTCATTTTAACCACTGGTGAAAAAGTTTCATCAAAATCAATACCTTCTCTTTGGTCATACCCTTTAGTAACAAGTCTAGCTTTATATCTATCAATTTGACCATTTGACTTATATTTAATTTTGTATACCCATTTGCTACCTATTGGTTTTCTGTCAGAAGGTAAGTGAACTAATTCGCATGTGTCATTTCTATATAAAGCTTCCATTTCAGAGTTCATAGCTTCTATCCAGTGTTGTGACTTACAAGCTTCCCAATAAGTTTTTGGCTCCACACATTTATTAAGAGAAGAAATAAAACACAAGTTTTCAGGAATCAAAACACTATAATTAACAGTTTTTTCTATACCATACTTAACATTACCATTTAACACAAAATCATCAAATCTTTTAGGTTTGATAATGTCTCTTTGAGATCTCCTTAAAGTAGAAGATTGTGCAGGTGTACCAGTTTCATTTAAAACATTTTTGTTGCCCTCAGGGTGATTTGTTTCAGCAGATAATGTTGCAGATGATGGAATACTACCACTATGACCTGGAACAGAATCATCTGGCAGATTTCCTTCATTACCATCACTACTTATGTCATCTTTCCCTTCATCATTGGGACTTTGAGAACTTTGACTATCAACATCATACATATCAAAAAAGTTAATTTGATTTAAACCACTATTTATTTTATCAACACCGGTTCCCATTGTTTTAAATGGGAACACATTTTCATAAAACCTAACATCCCTTGAAAACAAAATACTTTTACTATCAAAACTGTATAATTTGTAACCCTTTTTAACTGTAGAATAACCAATCAAAGCACATTTTTCAGATTTTGAAGAAAACTTATCATTATTATTTAAAACAGTTGCAAAACCAAGACAACCAAAGACTCTTAAATGGGAAAGATTAGGTTTTTTATGATACACCAGCTCAAAGGGACTCTTTCCATTCAGCACAGAAGAAGGCAATCTGTTAATCAAATAAGTTGCAGTAAGAACACAATCAGACCAAAACTTAAGAGGAATCCCCCCTTGAAACATTAGAGATCTAGCTACATTGAGCAGATGTCTATGTTTCCTTTCTACAATTCCATTCTGTTGTGGTGTATAAACATAAGTTGTTTGATGAATTATTCCATTTTTAACTATAAAATCTGTCATTTTTGTGTTCAAAAATTCACTACCATTATCACTTCTGATTATTTTAATTTTCTTTTGAAATTGAGTGAACAATTGTTCATGAAATAATTCAACATAAAAGCAAACTTCTTCTTTTGATTTTAACAAGAAAATCCAAACAGCCCTTGTGTAATCATCAACAACAGTAAGGAAATACCTAAACCCATCTCTGCTAGTAACTTTATATGGACCCCACACATCTAAGTGTATCAGTTCACCCAGGTGTGTAGATTTATGATCACTAAGTGGAAATGGTTCCCTTGTTTGTTTAGCCTTGTGACATACATCACAAGGAATAGAACTGTTATCAGTCACAAAATTCAATTCATTTTTTAGAATATTGAGAACTTGGTCAGCAGGATGGCCAAGTCTACTATGCCATGTAGATTTAGACAACATACACAACTGAAGGTTTGAGTGATGACACTCACCCTTAGTTGAATCACTAAAAATATATAAACCATCATATAATCTACCAGTCACAACAGTCTTCCTGGTTACTAAATCCTGAATATAACATGCACAGCTATCAAAACCAACAAACAAAGAATTATCTCTTACCAAGCAATACACAGATAACAAGCTGACACAATAATCAGGAACAACCAACACATCATACAAAACAATATCTTTTGAAAGTCTTAAATTTCCAATTTGTTTAACCTTTGCTCTTGTTCCATTAGATGACCAACAATTAAGTTTAAATTTGACACATCATTAATAACTTCAAATCCTTTACAAGAATTTGTCATATGTTGATTAGCTCCAGAGTCTATAATCCATCCAAAGTTGACATTTTCTTTTTCATTGATGTTGCATGACAAGAATTTATCAATGTTTTGATTAAAAAACACATTTAAGTTCATAAAATTACCTGTCATATTAGAGGATGAGTGTGCAGGAGCACTTTTCCCATCTAAAAAATTAACCAGCTTAGCTATTTGCTCATTAGAAAGTGTGATTGAAGTTGTACCTGTATTGTAGGCACCACTACTAGAACTAGAAGAGTGATTAGTGCTTAAAAGTGATGAATTATTAGAATTCCTTCTTTTAAAGTTTGGTGGATAACCCACAACCTCAAAACATCTATCTACAGTATGATTAGTCATATCACATTTAGTACACTTAAGATTATTAGGTCTAGGTGGGTATCCTATAATTTCAAAGCACTTTTCAATTGTATGTCCAGTTCTACCACACTTTTTACACTTAGGTTTGAGATTATTATTAACCACTTTTTGTTTACCAGTGTTAGAAAAGAAAGCAGATGATTCATTTATAGATTTTTTATCATGAACTCCCCCATGTGACTCCTCTCTTGATATTATATTAAATGCAGCCTTAACAGATGGTAAAGGATCACTAGTTAAGATAGTAGTCCTTACTGGCTGATAGGAATCATCCAGTCCCATCAAGAACTTCATTAATTTTCTTTGATTATAATATTCTATTCTTTTCTTATCAGCATCACATTGACATGAAGGTAGTTTACACAGAATATCATATTGTTTCCATAGTGAGTTCAATTTATGATAATAATCTGATACAGGAGTACCATTTTGAGTTAACAATGAAATCTTTTGTTCAAGATTAAACAGAACAGAACCATCCACTTTATCATATGTTTCTCTTAATTCCTCCCAAACCACAGAAGCCAACTTTGAGTAGATTTGACCATAATACAATTCATCAGAAATACAACCTAAGATCCAAGATAAAACCACAGCATTACACCTTTCCCATTGATTTGAAAGAACTTCATCTTCTTCATCTTTTTCAAGAGTTCCATTTATAAAATCAAGTTTATTCTTAGTTTGTAAAGCCAATTCCATAGCACAAGCCCATGATTTATAATTTTCTGTTCCTTTAAATTTAGAATTGATTAAAGGTGTACTGCTAATATCACTAGCATGTAAGTAAAGAGGATTACCAAAATCCAATTTACTTATCATGATAGTAGATACTTCACCCTCATCCCCAGACATTTTTTAACAAACAGACAAGAGCAAACAGATAATAAACACAATACACAAAATATTAAACACAGAAACAAGCAAAAAATCAAAGAACCACCACACTTGATCAGGTTTCCTTGAAATCTTAAGATCAAGGTTCAAGAGTTGGGTATAGTGCAATTCTTTAATCAAAACAAACAATTACAGAGACTAAACAGATAAAGCAAGAGAGAGTCCTGGCTATAGGCCAAGTATAACACGCAGGGACAGTTGATTCCTGTAAGCACAGAAACTCCTATGTGTAGGAACTTGCTACAGACACAGGTAGGAAGAAAAGTCCTCACAGAGTACTCCTCCTTAACCTCCAATTGCACAGCAAAAGAATAACCAGAAGAAGATTTGAAGATCGTCTTCAACAAAACCAAATTAGGGTTTTAAATTGAAACCCTAACGTACCAAAAACACGATCCTGATCAAAACAATTGTATCAAGAACGAACACAGGTTTCTTCTAGATCAGAAACCCTAATACCACCAACCGATTAACCTTTCAGCGAAACCCTAATTTGATTTCAAACCAAACAATACGAATCAAGCACCCGCTCTGATACCATGAACAAACTATGAATGATTTAGATAATCACTCATCAACAACCATAAACAAAACCAGAAATATACCAAAGAACCACAACCTTGAATTAAACAACTGAGAGAAAAAAGTGAATACAGAATAGTAGATCGAATGAATGAATGAAACCCTAAAACACTTAAACTATATATACACTTTAAGATATAAAGAAAGACAAAGAGACCCCTGCACTTGTATAACTTCCGCATAATAACAATAATGGTCCCTGTACTTGGTGTTTTGGTAATAACCGAAATATGGATACCTAATCTCAACTATGTCCCATCTGTGTGCTTATTAAACTGAACCCCACACCAGGTGCATTATTCAGAATAACAAACACATGGTGCACAAAGAGAATAGGCCTTCTACATAACTTAGAAATGAATCTTTAGACTCCTGCAGCAACATGTATGCACAAGAACACCATGACAACACCAACTGCATCAGGAACTAGTTGAGCAACCTTAAACCTGCTACTCAACCAAACAAAAGTGAATAAACAGAAACAAATGAGGAGATTGACTTTTGAACACTCACACGATTAGTCATTTATAAATTCAGGATTCTTATAATTTACAAAAACGGGTCAATTACATTATGGTCAATTCAAGATAGCAAAACCATCTTTACAACTGGAGGAACACCGATGCACTCACTAAACCAAGATAATAAGAAAGTGACAGCTGCATGCTGGGCTTGTCCCTTTAGAAGCAAAGTAGTTGTCGGATACAGCAACGGTGAAATTTTAATGTGGAGCGTACCTCATGCCACAGAATCCAAAACTGATATGGCATTAGGTGGGACCTAAAGTGGTCCCTTATATAAACTAAACCTTGGATATAAGTTGGACAAAGTCCCAATAGCCAAACTAAAATGGGCTTATGCAGACGGGCAATCAAGTCGAGTGTATGTTCTTGGTGACTCTGAATTTTCATCAGCAAACTTGTTACAGGTACTTATTAACGATCGCTTCTACGTTTTGACATCAAGGTTGCAAAAATCATTACTCGGGAGTACTCAGATGTTGACCAAGCTTGACTTTGACTGATTTTGACCGATCACCAATTTTCCAAGTAATCCCGAGTTTTGGCCCACTTTTAACCGAATTTTGACCGATTTTCCTAGTTTTGGACGAGTTTGATCATATATGACCGAGTTTGACCAAGTTTGACAGTATTCACCGAGTTGCAAGTACTGAGAAGTCGCCGAGTAATTCCGAGATCTGCAACACTGTTGACATTTAAATTTTTTGTGATGAAATTGTTTGATTCTTTGTTGCAGGTTATTATAATAAACGAACATATTGAATCTCGCACTACTAAATTGGGACTTGCTTCACCTGAGCGATGTGTTGACATAGACATTATTTCAACATACAATGAATAGAACAAACATAAAAAGGATTGCTTTCTCGTGGTTGGCAAGTCGGGTCACGTTTATTTATACGATGATTCTTCGATTGAAAGATATTTAGTACAGTCTCAATCTAGGTCACCACCATCACTACCAAAAGAGGTCAAAGTTAGAGTACCATATGCTGACCTGTGCATCGCTGTAGCAAAGTTCATAACTAACAATCCGTGCATGTTATCATCTTCTGATGAGGTGGTATGAGTTTTGAATTTATTTATTTATTTAGTTTATTCCTTTTTTTTTAGAAAGAAATAGGAAATTATATTCACACTGTTTGGTTTTGTAGGAGTACATAAAGATTCCTTCGCTTCTTTCGTTTGAGGCTAACCAAAAAGATGGATGTTCGTCAACTGGTTTTAGCAGTTTCTCAAATTTTAAAAACATTTATATAACAGGACACAGCAATGGAGCCGTTAACTTTTGGGATGCATCATCTCCACTTCTGATTCCTATCTTATCACTTAATCAACAGGTAGCTTCATATATTTAGTACATGTTTTCAATGAAGATCGATTGAACCCTCGTCGATGATTTAATACGTAATATAATATGACAGATGAACCATAAAGTATACAATTGGCATCTAACCAATTTTTTACATCTTATTTTTTTCTTGCTTCCATTTAATGAAGAGTGAGGATGATCAGTCTTTAAGTGGTGTACCCCTGACAGCTTTGTGTTACGATATGGAAGCGTGTCTCCTCGTATCTGGAGATCAAAGTTGAAATCAAACATAATTGAGGAGGAAGAAGATGATAGAATGTAGAAATTATTTCATTAAACTGCAAATGATTACAAGCTACACTATTTATACAAAGAGATGAAGCTAACTGTAATCTAACAAGCTTGTAACTGTCATTACCAGAAATATAACTGACTAACTAATTAAATACAATCATTACATATAACTACAGTAATTGAAGAAGTGGTGATGACGTATGTATGCTGGTGAGAGTGGATCCTCTGAGTGCAGGTGTATGGCATGTATACTATGCTTTGTAGGTGTTGTATCTTGAATGCCTTAAGCTTGAGCTTGAGTTGCAGTCATATGAGGTGAAGAGTTGTATTCACCTTTACCCTCCCCACAAGTTGGCAGTGTGTAAGGATCACACACTCCATACTTGGACAGACAATGATGATGTGGCATGTTGGAAAGAGCCTTGGTCAGGATATCTGCTGGTTAAGATTTGGATGGAATGAAGATGGGTAGGATTTGTCCACTTTTGATTTTGTCTCTAACAAAATGGCAATCAATTTCTATATGCTTTGTTCGTGCATGTTGCACTGGATTTTGTGATAATGCAATAGCAGATTCATTATCACAATAAATGGGAATTGGTGATTTGATTGGAATGTTTAAATCTTTGAACAAGCATTTTAACCATGAAATCTCACATGTGCAGTCAGCCATGGACCTGTATTCAGCTTCTGTGGACGATCTGGACACCACAGATTGCTTTTTGGACCTCCATGAGATAAGACTTAAGCCTAAGAACATGCAGTAACCTGAGACTGACCTTCTAGATAGTTTTCAGTTGGCCCAATCACTATCACAATAAGCTGTAAAGGTGAGATTATCAGTTTTGGGAAAGAAGAGGCCTTGACCTGGACTGAGCTTGATGTATCTGAGCACCCTAAGTAATGCTTTCATATGAGATGTAGTTGGATTTTGAGTGAACTGACTTAATGTCTGTGCAGCAAATGAGAGGTCTGGTCTTGTAATGGTAAGATAGATGAGCTTAACTACAAGTGTTCTGTATAAAGTGGGATCTTGGAGTAATTCACTATCATCTAATTTTAATGTATTCTGAGAATCTAATGGTGTATTGACTGGTTTGGCATCTAAAACCTCAGCATGTTCTAATAACTCCAATGCATACTTTCTTTGGGACATTGCCAGACCTGTGTGATTTCTGTGAAATTCAATACCCAAATAATAATGAAGTGGTCCAAGATCTTTGATACTGAATTGTTGATGTAGCTTTTGTTTAACACTGTTGAGGCATGTTGAGTTGTTTCCAGTAAGCAAGATGTCATCCACATAAATGAGTAAATGTAAGATATTGCCTTTGTTCTGTAGTGTGAAGAGTGATGTGTCTGCATAACTTTGTACAAATCCTAAGGATAATAGAAAAGTTGTAAGCTTTGTGAACCATTGCCTGTTTGCTTGTTTGAGCCCATAAAGAGATTTTCTAAGTTTGCAGACCATGTTTGCTGAGGTTTGTTTGGGATATCCTTGAGGAAGTGTCATGTATACCTCTTCATGTAGGTCACCATGAAGAAATGCATTGTTGACATCTAATTGCTCTAGTGGCCAATTGTTGTGGACTGCTACTGCCAAAAGTGTTCTGACAGTTACCATCCTTGCAACTGGAGCAAATGTCTCTTTATAATCAATCCCTTCCTTCTGTGTAAACCCTTTTGCTACTAATCTAGCTTTAAATCTTTCAACTGTTCCATCTGCATGATGTTTAATTCTGTACACCCATTTGTTGCCAATTGGTGTTTTGTTAGGTGGAAGAGTTGTGATTTCCCATGTGTTGTTGGACTCAAGGGCAAGTATTTCCTTTGTCATTGCTTCCACCCATTTTGGATCTTTAGATGCTTGTTTGTAGGAGTGAGGCTCAGAATCACAATTTAAGGAATTTATGAAATGAAGGGTTTTTGGATTTTTGATGTTGTCATAGTTAAGGTAATGAGAGATATGATGTTTGTGGTAGATGGAGTTAATTTTGACATTGTGTTGATAGTCTTGAAGCCTTTTTGGAATGGATTTAGTTCTGGTTGATGTTCTTGGATTTTGAGTATTAGGTGGTTGAATTGGTGATGTTTCAGTGTTAGAGTCATTTGAGGTTGTAGGAGAATTATGTGTATTTGTAGGATTGATTGATGGTTCAGAATTTGATGTATTGGATGATGTTGGCTGTTGTGTGGATTGAGTTTGTGTGGGTAGGTCTGATGTAGTTGGTGGATAGTAAATTGGTTGAGATGGTTGAGTTGTGGGGTTTTCTGGTGACTTGGTGGTTGTGGAAGGAGTTTTATAAGGGTATTTGTCTTCATGAAAGGTCACATTTCTGCTCACAATGGTTCTGTTGTTTAATTTGTCATATAGAAGGTAACCTTTTTGATGAGCTGGATAGCCTAAGAGTATGCAGGGTATTGCTCTAGGTGCAAACTTATCTGAAGTATGTTGGTGTGTGAATGCTAGGCAGCCTATTGATCTGAGATGTGTTAAGTCTGGTGGTGTGTTATGTAACAGTTCATAAGGACTTTTGTGGTTGTATTTTGGATGGTAATCTATTGGTTAGGTAGGTTGCAGCAAGGAGGCTGTATCCCCAGAAGTGTATTGGAAAATTTGCTTGAAATTTTATGGACCTTGCCATTTCTAAAAGGTTCCTATGCTTTCTTTCTACATGACCATTTTGTTGTGGTGTATATGGACAGGAGGTTTGATGGGTGATACCCATTTCTTGAAGGTATGTGCCAAGTTGTGTGTTTATGAACTCAGTACCATTGTCTGTTCTGAGTTGTTTGATGGTGGTGTTGAATTGATTTTGGACATAATTGTGAAAAGTCTTAATGGTTGTGGCTACATGGTGTTTGCTTGGAATTAGAAAAGTCCATGTTGCTCTTGAAAAATCATCTACTAAAGTTAAGAAGTATTTACATTTGTTTATTGTGGAATGTTTATAGGGTCCCCACACGTCAGCATGGACTAAATCAAATTTGGATTTTGCATGAGAAAGACTAGATTGGAAAGGTAAAGTATGTTGTTTTGCAAGTGGACATATATCACAATTGTGTGTTGAGTTACATGAAGGTAATCCTATGGACTTTATTTTGTTAAGAACAGAAAATGAGCAGTGCCCTAATCTAATGTGCCATAAAAGTAAATTGTTTACATTTTAGGTTTGAAAAGAATGAAATGAGTGTTGAGTTGCAGATTTAGCTTCAGGGTGTATGATGTAGAGTCCATCACATAGTGTCCCATGGGCAATTTCCTTGTTGTTGCCCTGAAAGATACATTCAAAGTGGTTGAAATGAACTGAGAGATTTGTGTTTTTGGTTACTTTGCTAATGGAGATAAGATTGTAGGTGAAGGTTGGTATATAGAATACATTGTAGAGAGTTAGATTTGGAGTTAATTTTACAGATCCTGTGATATGGACATTTATCATGTACTTGTTTGGGAGTCTGACTAGTATAGGTTTATGGTGATGTTTGAGATCAGTCATTTGATGTAAGGATATGGAAATGTGATCTGTTGCCCCACTATCTATTACCCAAACATTTTCAAGATGTGAAAAGAGTGAAGCAATGAGTGGGGTTATACCTGTTTCATCAGTTGTTTGACCGTTGTGCATCATCATCAGATTCAGCTGGTTTTGAAGCTGATCCATTCTTGCAGTCATCAAGTCATTGTTTGCAGCTCTCTCTTGATTAGCATGTGTTGTAGTTTGAGCCTTGATGTGTCAAGATGTAACCTTTAAAATGTAGACAATATGCTTAATAATTAACACATAATACAGGCAACTAAAACCCAATCATGTAGTAACTAGCAAGTAAATTGACCAGTTCGATCCACAGGGAGAAGTTTGTTTAAATGATTTTACCACAATTAATTATTCTAAAAAGGGTGTTTATATTTAAAGTTGTGTTTTTGTTTAACGAAACAGTAAATAAAAATAATAATTAACAAGAATGAGAATGCGGTGTTTACTTCTATGCTTGATAGATGACAGGGATTGTTCTTTTATAATTAAAACCGTTATGCGATAGTTACAATAGAGTAGTTTATATCAATTTCACAATATCTATAAACTTAAGAACTATGTTTAATCAACAGGATTCTTTCTTGGTTAAATTCACACAAAACCTAGTTTACTAAGATCACTCTAAGTAAACTACATGATTGTAAAACCTAAATATCATCCAATTACCATCCCATATTCACATATAGGTGTCTAGATCACTAGGTGTTGAAGTACAAATTATAGCCTTTGATAAATTCACATAAATCAAGTCATAACTCGTATAATTGAACTAGAATATAAAGATAGTTACAACAATGGATTTCTTGAAAGAACATGGTGATTTAGATTGATTAACTAACTAGATTCAACCCGGTTAAACTCACGTGAAACCTTAATTACAACAATCACTTGAGGTAATTTCATAACTATGTTGCTTTGGAACTTATTCAATTACCGAATTAAACACATAACAAAATCACTTAAGTGTATGTATCTAATCGTCTAGATTACTAGATGTATTGAAGTATAGATTGTTTTCCTAGTTAACTCACATTAATGGGTTGAAATCTATATAATTGAAGTAATGATCTAAACATGCATAACAATGGTTCTTACGGTTGAACTAGATAATTAAATCAATCAAACATATGTATAACTAGCATAACATCAAAGTATAGAACAATCCCAAGCCATAAATCTTACATTGAAGCAAACACACAAGGCTTTTAGCCTAACATAATCATAGTAGAACTAATGAAACAGTAAATACAAGTTGAATTCATGTTAAAAAGATATAGAACAATAGTACCAATTGCGATAAATGATCCTAGCTTAATATTGATGTTGAAAGAGTGGAGATTAACTTGCAGCCTTCCTTGGACCTTGAAAATCGTCTTAAACTGGGGGAGAATGTAGTAGTGAAGGTCCCTCAAGTAAGTAACCATTTGCTTCATTAAATAGCCTCAAAAGTTAGGTATTTTGGCCAGAAAGTGACCAGATGCGCCTCATCTCTTTACGTTTAGTAGATTCCAGCTCAATTATGCACTCAGGACTGTCGGCAGGGGGTCAGATGCGCCGCATCTGGGACAGATGCGCCGCATCTGGCTTGGATGCGCCGCATCTGTTGCTATTTTGGCCCAGAAGTCTTCATGCTCCGCATCTGAAACTGTCGGGAGTTATTTGGTGTAAAGATGCGCCACATCTAAGAGAGATGTGCCGCATTTGGACCTGTTTCAGTGGTTTTGGGCTGTTTTACGCATTCGATCTTTGTTTTAACTCTGTTTTCGCTGTTGGTCTTCATTTATTCATTCACAATGGACTTTTTACAAATGTACATGAATTACAATACATACGTATAACAATTACATACAAATGGAACAACATTGGATCGAAATAACGACAATAAACATGTATAATTTTGGCGTTATCAAAATCCCCACACTTAAACCTTACTTGTCCTCAAGCAAGACTTACAAGAAATTGAAATTTACTACAGTAAACACACTTATTGAGAACACAAAAAATGGGACTCACACTCTCTCGATATAATACACAAGACATACAAGTTATTTAGTAACACAATAACTCACGCTATATGGAAATCACACTCGGGTCACAATATATACACACTCACACTTATTTCACACACGAATCAAACTCACGCGTTTTGAGTACACACACACCTTTGGAGTACACACGCGAAATGAAATCACGCCAAAGTCGAAAGGTGGGTTTTAAAGTCCACATTTCTTGAAAATTTGGATCCTTAGGGAAATTAGGACCTTTGCTAAAAACCTTTTATGTTTTGAAAATTATTCATGTTAGTTTTTACACTAAACAAGTTTTCCAGTTTTAACCTCGAAGTCCGGTTGAGGGTAACTGAAAACCGAAGCCTCAGTCGGCGCTTAGCAAGCTACTCACCCCCATGATTGAAGTATCATAGAACTTGAAACCGGATGTCCTAAAAATGGTTTTACACAATATAGTTCATAAAATAGCATAAGTTTTAGAAGAAACTATATCATGTCCAAATATCATCGGTGAACCATGAGTTTGCACACCTCAATTTGTTATGGCATATGTATGTTAACCGCAGTCAACATAGATGCGGTTGATCTTTACGGAGATCATCCATCTGGGGATTAGATTCATTAGTCTTAAAAGCTAATTTGCACTGTGCCCCCATTGTACGAGACAGATCCATCTCATGGTTAGGATAAGTCTGACCACCAAAAACCCTGTTTGATGCTGAGGTGAGGTGGATTTCCAGCCGATGATAGAGATGACTTTTCAAGATTTTTCGTCAACCTACAGCTGTTCTGGACTACGACTTCTAACATAAGTTAGCAAGTGTGTCATATTGGAAGACTTGACTTCCATCACAATCATTACATGGATGAGCATTGGATTAGATTGTTAGAATAACAAATTACTTGATGACTTTCATTTAATCCAGAATGTGGTATAGCATGATGATTATATCTTTTATATGATAAACTCAATCATTTGGTTGTTTTTTAATTTGTTTTGTGATAATAATTTCGGTGTATACACCTAGTTTTAAAATCTACAAATTTTAAACAAAATTTGAATTTATGAAGATAAAAGTTTAAAAATTTTCACCATTTTAAGCCTTTTTAACTAAAATCAAAAACCCGAAAGAATTTATAACTTCCTCCCCATACTTGAGTTCATGTATCGTCCTCGTTACATGAAATCAGAAAAATTTAAATTCGAGAGGGTCAAAGAGTGTAAGAGAGTTTATTACTTTCAAGGTTTAAAACCGAAGTTCACGGGATGATGGCGCTGAACTGAATGCCAGCATAAGAACATCATCCGCTTCTTGCAACCACAAAACAATCACCAATCAAGTATGTGCTGAACTTACTGCCAGTCTTTGTAAAAATGCAGCATATAGCACAATGCTCACCTGTAGCAATTCAAACAAAGGTACCATACGATTCACACAAATAAATGGGGGTGTACTCCATGTACTAAAAACCCCACTTACAATTATCTAAATTATTCAAATCACAATTATCCAAAATATTATCTAGTTATTACACACCAAACTTGAAAAGAAATTGTTTTTGAAATAAACCAACATCAACCAAACCTGTCACACATCAGGAAAAATTACGTCATCTTCAGAAAAATCCCCAAAATGAGTTACTTGGGCCAGCTCCACCTTCGCTTTGATTTCCCGCGTCGTCGTCCTGAAATATTGAGGGGTTGTACCCCTGATAAGTTCCTTGAGCAGGGACGACCACAGTGTCTTCAGTAGGCGGGTTAGGAGGAGGAGGATAAGGCGCAGGATATGGATCACCCATTCTAACCCAAGGATCGTATGCAGGCCAAGGAGAGGGGGTATAGTTAGCGGGATCTGCAGCGTATGACACTGTCTGTTCATGTATCCAATTAAGCTGATTTTGCTGCCCCGCTTGAGTATACCATGTTCGATCATTCCCAACATCAATGTAATGTTGCATCTCCCTGTTACCTGCATCGTAGTGATCAATTACCTTTTGGGTGTTTTGATCACTATGGAGTCGCATATCTGAAAACTGGCGCGCCATGTAAGCCTCCCAATCATTTCTCGGACCCGAACTACTTCCAACATTCGGCTGTGGATCTGGTTGCTGTTGGGGTTGTTCTGGTTGCCTGTTCACGGGATCCTCATACCTAGTTAGAAGGCCGTTCGACCCCCTTATCAAAATGTTTGCCCTTGTATAACTCACTCTATCAAAGGCAATCATATGTTTCTCCTCTAACCCACTTGTGTTGATTCGAAAATGTTCGGCAATCCTGGTTACAAAATGGCCGCCCATGATTGGTGTAATCTTTTTCCTTTCTTTGAGGAGGAAAGTGAGAATCATTCGTGGGATATGAACATGGGAGTGATCCATTATCGCGTGAATGTGCCATATATCCAAGTTGGTGACTTTTTCACTACTGTCTTTTCGACAGTTTATGGTACTTGAAATGAATCGTTAGACGCATCGGTGCTCGTAGGTACGTAGCTTGCTACAAGTCTGCTTGCTTTCACTATATGCGGTATTGCTCATGTCCACCCATGCTTCTGAATGATTAAAAGAAGAAACATAGTATATACATTGATTAAAGTAATTTTGCATCAGTTGATGTGGCAACCCTTCATAAATATCCAACGCCTTCACAAATTGCAGCAGCGTTAATGTCCTGTCTTGCCCTCCAAGATGAAATCTCATAAATGTACCCGATGTTGGTGACGTGTAATCAACCCTAAGTGAACCAACGAATTCTTTGACTAAAAGTGGATACACTCTTTCTTGCATTCTGAACAGGTTTTCCCAAGCATATATTCGATGGCCGTGATACGTTACTCAGAAAAGGTTGCGAAAATTTTGATATTCGCCGGCTTCCTCTAATGGTGTCCAATCGATATATTTCCCCGGATATACGTCTTTGTGTAGAAGTGCCTTCATCCGTTCATGGTATTCCGGATGCCTCAAAACTGCATTGATCCATAGATCCGGAGTGGTTAATCCACGGATATTTAACTGCCGGTTGTCAATATCCATTTCTTCCTCTTCAGCAGCATGTTCTTCTTCACTTGTATCCTCATCTACAATTGCTGGGGCTTTTTGCTTCTTTGATTTTGGGTTTGATGATGATGCTCTAGTCTACAAAAACACAACAAAACCAAACAAACAAAAAAAAACAAACCAAGTTGATTAGCGTTAAAGAATTTCAAAACATCTTTCATATTGTACCTAGCGAAAACCATGTGGATATGTTAAGTTCCAATTAAATCTCAATGTTTATGTTAACCAATATCTTAACATGGTATGAACTATTTTCACTCTTAACAAACATGAACTAGTATGCCAATTGATTCAAATCACTTTACAAGTATAATCATACATAGCATGCTTCATTTCACCAAACACTTGCAATGTCATAACATATGGAACCATAGGCATTCATCAAAAAGCATGTTAAACAATATGCAATCAATGGTTTTCATACATTTAGAACATTAAATTCATCTCAAGTCAACAACTTCATCAAAATGCTTAATCATATAATCCTTAACTTATATAATAATTACTTTCAAATCGAAATAACACCAAGTTAAGGTTCACATGTGTTTACCATAAGTAATGATTTGCATAACTTCAACTTAGAACACTTACTAGTTAACAAAAGTCAAAATCCCTAATTCAAGAACCCTAAAATTCAATAATTTGTGTATTCGTGTAATTCAACAAAGGTTCATGCGATTTTGTTTATGTATACTAGTAATCAAACTTCAAAATATCTCAATTGAATAATTTAATGGCCAAAAGTCCGAAACCCCTAAATTCATGAAGAACCCTAATTTCCAAAGTAAAGATTGAAGCAAATAATCATGAAATTAGAGCATGAATAAGGATTAGTAGCAACAATTTAAGAATATAATGACCAAAACATGAACATTCAAACATCCTCACACTAAGAACAAGCTAAATCTGATTTTTTAGATTGAAGAACACAAGAATCATGAAGTGTTTAAGATTAATCTTACCTTTCTCATGTTGATATTCGGATTTGATGCTCAAAGATGGGATTAATCGGTTCAATTAGTGAGTAGAGATTGAAATTTTGAGAGAGAATGAGATGGGATTTGGAGTAGTAGGTGAAAAAATGAGAAAAAATGATAAACTCCCGTATTTGTGCAAAAAAAATTGGGCAGAATCCAACATACAGACACAGATGCGGCGCATCTGTAGCAGATACGGCGCATCTGGCTCAGATGCGGCGCATCAGAAGCAGATGCGGCGCATCAGATGGTCCAAACGCGGCGCATGACCCTTTCTCGGAGCATTCAAAATTCACGGGATTTTTCTTGTCTGCAGATGCGGCGCATCCATCACAGATGCGGCGCATCTGCCCCTGTTGCACCAGCTTTTGACGTTTTTTCGCGTTTTAAACATTTCGGAAGGTCCCTAAATAACTTGGTTCATATAATAACTTAGAAATCACTCAAAACACTCAAATTTATTAAAATACGTACACGAGTGGGACTATATACATGTTGTGAAGTTTAACGAGTCGTTTACGCGACTCCGTCCCAAGCTAATTAGTGTTGGGGAATAGGGTGATGTCATCTCGAACCGTGGTGTCCACTCCATCGAAATAGAGTTTCAAGCGATGACCATTCACCTTGAAGGTATTTCCGTTTCCAAACAACTCAACATATCCCGATGGGAAAGCTTGTTTCACCAAATAAGGTCCCGTCCATCAGGACTTCAACTTTCCGGGAGAAAATTTAAACCGTGAGTTAAAAACCAAAACCTTATCACCGGTTTTAAACTCTTTCACTTCTTTCAATCGGGCATCATGCCACCTTTTCGTTTTCTCCTTATACGAGCTCGAATTCTCGTACGCTTCTAACCTCAACTCTTCCAATTCATGCAATTGCATGAATTGGTTTTCACCAGCCTTTTCCATGTCTAAATTACAAAGTTTTAATGCCCAGTACGCTCTATGTTCCACTTCAATCGGAAGATTGCATGCTTTACCGTATACAAGTCTAAATGGTGTGGTACCGATTGGTGTTTTAAAAGCAGTCCTAAAGGCCCACAACGCATCATCTAACTTGCGTTGCCAAATCTTAGGGTTGTTATCAACCGTCTTCTCAAGTACGCGTTTCAAGGCACGATTTGTGTTCTCCACTTGACCACTCGTTTGCGGGTGGTACGGAGTAGAGAAACGATGAGTTACGCCATACTTCTTCAACACCTTTTCAATAAGGTTGTTGGCAAAATGAGTTCCTCGATCGAATATGAGCGCTTTTGGGATTCCAAAGCGCGAGAAGAGATTTTTCAAGAAGTTCACCACCACCCTAGCATCATTCGTAGGTAAAGCTTTTGCTTCAGCCCACATAGATACATAGTCAACGGCTACTAGGATGTATTTGCACTTATGGGAACTTGGAAATGGTCCCATGAAATCGATTCCCCAAATATCAAAGATTTCACAAACTTGGATGCCGGTTTGAGGCATCTCATCCTTTTTCATGATGTTACCCCTTCGTTGGCATGCATTGCAAGTCCGAACAAAATTATGGGCATCTTTAAAGATCGTGGGCCAATAAAAGCCCGAGTCAAGGATTTTTCTTGCGGTGTGGTTTGGTCCGAAATGACCGCCGGCGGGCCCTTGATGGCAATGCTCGAGAATTTGTTGAGCCTCTTTTTCGTACACACAACGGCGAATCATTTGATCTGCACCAACACGGAATAGGTCGGGATGTTCCCAGAAATAGGACTTCAAATCCGCAAAGAATTTCTTCTTTTGTTGATAAGAAAGTCCTTTTTGAAGAATGCTTGAAGCAAGATAGTTTGCAAAATGGGCAAACCATGGGATTTCAGATTCCTTGTCAACCCTCATTAGAGATTCATCAGGAAATGTGTCCTTGATGATTGTATCATCAATTTGTTCTAATTCGGGGTTTTCAAGTCGGGATAAATGATCGGCGGCTAGATTCTCGGCTCCTTTCTTATCACGTATCTCAATGTCAAACTCTTGAAGTAGAAGAACCCAACGTATGAGACGATGTTTTGCATCTAGTTTCGAGAATAAGTACCTAAGAGCCGAATGATCTGTGTAAACAATGGTTTTGGACAACACCAAATATGACCGAAATTTATCAAACACATAAACAACCGCTAGGAGCTCTTTTTCCGTGGTGGTGTAATTAATTTGAGCTCCCGTTAGCGTTTTGCTCGCATAATAAATTGGACGAAAATGATTATCGGGTCGTTGTCCTAAGACAACTCCTAAGGCATAGTCGCTCGCGTCACACATTAACTCAAAAGGCATACTCCAATCCGGAGACACGATAATGGGAGCTTGTGTGAGTTTTGACTTTAGAATGGAGAATGCATTCTCACAATTGGAATCGAAGTCAAATGGAGCATCCTTTTCAAGAAGTTTGGTCATTGGACGGGCAATTTTAGAGAAATCTTTGATAAATCGCCTATAAAATCCCGCGTGACCAAGAAAGCTTCTAATTGCCTTGACATTCGTTGGTATAGGTAGCTTAGAGATAACTTCAATTTTAGCTTTATCTACCTCTATTCCCGCACGAGATATTTTGTGACCAAGTACAATGCCCTCCTTCACCATGAAGTGGCATTTTTCCCAATTCGGGACCAAATTTTCTTTCTCACATCGGATAAGCATACGTTCAAGGTTAAAAAGACACGATTCAAAGGAGTCTCCAAACACGGAAAAGTCATCCATGAAGACTTCCATACAATCCTCTACCATATCATCAAAAATTGCCATCATGCACCTTTGAAAGGTTCCGGGTGCATTGCATAAACCAAATGGCATGCGGCGATAGGCAAATGTCCCAAAAGGATAAGTGAATGTGGTCTTTTCTTAGTCGTTGGGATCAATTGGAATTTGGAAGTAACCGGAGAAACCATCTAGAAAGCAATAGTATTCTTTCCCCGCTAATCGTTCAATCATTTGATCAATAAAAGGTAACGGGAAATGATCTTTTCTAGTGGCATCATTGAGACGCCTGTAATCAATACAGACTCTCCAGCCGGTAACCGTTCTAGTTGGAACGAGTTCGTCTTTTTCATTTACAATAACGGTTGTACCCCCCTTTTTGGGTACTACTTGTACTGGACTAACCCAAGGACTATCGGAGATGGGGTAGATTAACCCGGCGTCAAGAAGCTTGACTACCTCCTTTTTAACAACCTCTTTCATGTTGGGATTTAGCCTGCGTTGTCTTTGTACTACTGGTTTGAAGTCATTTTCAAGGAGAATTTTATGTGTACAATAAGACGGGTTTATCCCTGGAATGTCGGTCGTTTTCCAGGCTATAGCCTTTTTATGGGTTTTCAAAACAGAGATTAACCTTTTCTTCTCGTTACCGGAAAGATGTGAAGCAATAATTACTGGCAATTAAGATGTACCTTCGAGGTAAGCATACTCCAAGTGTTTGGGTAGCTCCTTAAGCTCTAGTACGGGTGGTTCTTCCAAGGAATTCTTTATTCGGAATCTATCTTTATTTCCGATATCTTCAAATGATTCTTCTTCCTTAGGAAATTCTTCTTTCATGGTCTCATCATCCGTGACCGCTTTCATCAACTCATCAAAATCCTCATCAATATTGAAATATTCACTTTCACTCACCGGGGCAAACCCCGAGGTATCAATTTCAAGTAGCTCCTGTAATTCATTCTCAACACAAAAGTTTATAACATCAATTTGAAAACAAGAGTCATCGGTGGAAGTGGGTCTTTTCATGGCTTTGTCAATATTACAAACTATTCTCTCGTCTCCCACACCTAGACTTAATTGTTCTTTTTGGACATTAATGATAGCATCTGCAGTGTTAAGGAAAGGATGTCCTAAAATGATAGGAACTTTTGTGTCCTCTTGCATTTCTAGAATAACAAAGTCGACGGGAAAGACAAGTGAGCCAAGTTTTACAAGAATATCCTCGGCTATACCTATGGGAGTATCAAATGATTGGTTTGCTAATCGAATACCCATCCGGGTTGGTTTCAAATCTCCTAAGTCAAGTTTCAAGTATAACGAGTAAGGCATTAGGTTAACACTTACACCTAGGTCGGCTAGCGCATCATACACTACCGAATCACCCATCATACATGGTATGATAAAACTACCCGGATCTCCCAATTTTGGAGGTACATTTTGCTTTTTCAAGATGGCCGAACACTCCTCATGGAGGAATGTGGCAGATACTTCTTGGTATTTTCCTTTTGAGGATATGAGATCTTTCAAAAACTTCCCGTAATGGGGCATACCCTTAAGAACCTCCGCGAGTGGCATGTTAATGCTGATTTGCTTGATCATATCCGCAAATTTCTGATATTGGCTCGCGAGTCTGTCTTTCTTCAACGCTTTTGGGTATGGAATAGGTGCCTTGTACACCTTCACTGGTGGTTCTTCACTTTTCTTTGATATGACCTCTGGTGGATCACCTTTCTCTTGCTCTTTTTCAATATGCTCATCTACATCAACAGGCACCTGCAAAACAGAAGGAGACAAGGGAACTTCCGAGAACTTAAGGGTCTCCGGGTTAGTAGTTAAACCGCTTCTAGTGGTTATAGCATTTACATGATCATTCCTTGTTTTATTGTTACTAGGATTCACTTGAGTATTTGAGGGGAGAGCAACAGGTGGTCACTCTGCTAGTAACTGTGAGATCCTTCCAACATCCCTTTCTAAGTTTTGAATCGCAGCTTGTTGATTGCGAATTTGCTGAGTTTGAATTTCTGCATTTTGTTCGTGTTTAACCATAAAATCTCTCAACAGATCTTCTAAATCGGATTTCTTCTCAGGTTGTGGTTGTATAAGTGCTTGTGGTTGTGCTTGTGGTTGATTGTGTTGGAAATTATTTTGGTAATTTCGTGAGGGTTGATTACGATTGTTTAGATGATTGTAACCCGGTGGTGTATTTCTTTGATTTTGATTCTGGAAATTTCGGTTATTTTGGTAACCTGCATTTCCTCCGTGGTAGTTGTTGTTTGAACTTGAAGGTCCTCCTATTTGATAACTGTTGACAGGAGGATATTTCCGGTTATTTGCTTCAACCGCCGGAAAGTCGTCAAAATTCATCTCACCTTTTCGCATGTAACCTAGGAAATTGCTTGCTCTTCCATCGTCGTTTGGTCGCAATCTCGCGTGAGATGGGGACCTTGGCACAACTCGCACCCTACCCTGATAGCATGCATTTCTTTGGTTACCTTCTCGATTTGCCTTGCTTGATTTGCCAATTGAACTTTTAATGCAGCGATTTCATCGTTGCTTTCGACATTAGCAACTGTTGACGATCTAGAGAATTCCATCTCCTAATGCCAATTATGAGAATGGGCTACTATATCGGCAATTATCGTGTGAGCGTCTTCGGGCGTTTTTTTCATGATTGATCCTCCTGCTGCAACATCTATATCCTTCCAGGTAGCCACATTGACTCCTTTATAGAAAATTTGGACTTTTTGGAATGTATTCAACCCGTATTGAGGACATACCCTAAGCATTTTATTAAATCGGGTCCAAGCTTCATAAAGAGTCTCGTTAGACTTTTGCTTGAAGTGATTTATGTCACTTTGCAATTTTGCTGCTTTCGAAGCGGGGAAGAATTCTGACAAAAATTTGTCCATCATATCATTCCAGTTTTCAATATAACCTTCCGGTAATGAGTATAGCCAATCTCTTGCATCATCCTTTAGGGACCATGGAAAGATTTTCAGACATGCAACTTCATCGGAGACATCTTTGATTTTGAAAAGCTTGCAAATGCTTACAAACTTACGAAGATGCTCGTTAGCATCTTCATTTGGGGCCCCACCGAATTGGCATGTATTAGTCACCATGTGGAGAAATTGCCCCTTTATTTCAAAACCATCAGTCATCGTAGGTTGAACAATTGCGTGGCCTTGTCCTGTCCTTGTTGCCTTCATCAAAGCATCCATCGTTTGATTTGTAGCAGTCATCTCTTCCTCTTCTTTAATGACTGGCTCGATGATTGGTTGAACAATTGGTTCAGAGTTAGAATCTAACGAAAGTGACTCTAAACCTTGAGCAAGAGATTCTACTTCTTGAGCTCTTAAGCATTCGTGAAGTTCTCTTTCAGGTTCAGGATATTAAGGAATTAAATTAGAGTTGGAAGAACGTAGATTCATGCACTAATACCTATCCTGCAATCACAACACCACAAACAAACCAATTGCAAAAATACAAGCTTACAATAAAAAGTAAATTTTCTAGGAATTGAATTCCTACAAAAGGATCGAATAATTCAAAGTTTATTAAAATCTTTTAACAAAACCGCTCCCCGGCAGCGGCGCCAAAAAGTTGATGTGTCAAGACGTAACCTTTAAAATGTAGACAATATGCTTAATAATTAACACATAATACAGGCAACTAAAACCCGATCATGTAGTAACTAGCAAGTAAATTGACCAGTTCGATCCACAGGGAGAAGTTTGTTTAAATGATTTTACCACAATTAATTATTCTAAAAAGGGGGTTTATATTTAAAGTTGTGTTTTTGTTTAACGAAACAGTAAATAAAAATAATAATTAACAAGAATGAGAATGCGGTGTTTACTTCTATGCTTGATAGATGACAGGGATTGTTCTTTTATAATTAAAACCGTTATGCGATAGTTACAATAGAGTAGTTTATATCAATTTCACAATATCTATAAACTTAAGAACTATGTTTAATCAACAGGATTCTTTCTTGGTTAAATTCACACAAAACCTAGTTTACTAAGATCACTCTAAGTAAACTACATGATTGTAAAACCTAAATATCATCCAATTACCATCCTATATTCACATATAGGTGTCTAGATCACTAGGTGTTGAAGTACAAATTATAGCCTTTGATAAATTCACATAAATCAAGTCATAACTCGTATAATTGAACTAGAATATAAAGATAGTTACAACAATGGATTTCTTGAAAGAACATGGTGATTTGGATTGATTAACTAACTAGATTCAACCCGGTTAAACTCACGTGAAACCTTAATTACAACAATCACTTGAGGTAATTTCATAACTATGTTGCTTTGGAACTTATTCAATTACCGAATTAAAACATAACAAAATCACTTAAGTGTATGTATCTAATCGTCTAGATTACTAGATGTATTGAAGTATAGATTGTTTTCCTAGTTAACTCACATTAATGGGTTGCAATCTATATAATTGAAGTAATGATCTTAACATGCATAACAATGGTTCTTACGGTTGAACTAGATAATTAAATCAATCAAACATATGTATAACTAGCATAACATCAAAGTATAGAACAATCCCAAGCCATAAATCTTACATTGAAGCAAACACACAAGGCTTTTAGCCTAACATAATCATAGTAGAACTAATGAAACAGTAAATACAAGTTGAATTCATGTTAAAAAGATATAGAACAATAGTACCAATTGCGATAAATGATCCTAGCTTAATATTGATGTTGAAAGAGTGGAGATTAACTTGCAGCCTTCCTTGGACCTTGAAAATCGTCTTAAAACTGGGGGAGAACGTAGTAGTGAAGGTCCCTCAAGTAAGTAACCATTTGCTTCATTAAATACCTCAAAAGTTAGGTATTTTGGCCAGAAAGTGACCAGATGCGCCGCATCTCTTTGGGATGCGCCGCATCTCTTTACGTTTAGTAGATTCCAGCTCGATTCTGCACTCAGGACTGTCGGCAGGGGGTCAGATGCGCCGCATCTGGGACAGATGCGCCGCATCTGGGACAGATGCGCCGCATCTGGGACAGATGCGCCGCATCTGGGACAGATGCGCCGCATCTGGCTTGGATGCGCCGCATCCATCTCAGATGCGCCGCATCTGTTGCTATTTTGGCCCAGAAGTCTTCATGCTCCGCATCTGAAACTGTCGGGAGTTATTTGGTGTAAAGATGCGCCGCATCTAAGAGAGATGCGCCGCATTTGGACCTGTTTCAGTGGTTTCGGGCTGTTTTACGCATTCGATCTTTGTTTTAACTCCGTTTTCGCTGTTGGTCTTCATTTATTCATTCACAATGGACTTTTTACAAATGTACATGAATTACAATACATACGTATAACAATTACATACAAATGGAACAACATTGGATCGAAATAACGACAATAAACATGTATAATTTTGGCGTTATCAAGCCTTCTCTTCATGATTATCCATGAAAACACTGTTAATGGTTTTACCTTTTGTGAACTATTTGGGTTGATATTTGCCATGTAATGGATGGCCTGGAGGATAGCCAATGTTCTTGTAGCACTCCTCCTTTGTGTGTCCTTCCCTGTAACAGGTGGTGCAATGAACTCAAGGTCTGAAGGTTGATTTCTTTTCTATAGTGTTGTTTGATGATGACTTTGTGAACTTCTGATGATTGTATTGCTTCACATTTCCTGTCATAGACATGATTGCAGGGATGATAGGCTTTGGAACTATTCCTTCCCTTTGCTTTTCCTCTTGTTTGATCATCCCATAAGCTTTAGCAATGGTTGGCAATGGTTGCAGTAAAAGTATCTGACCTCTTATGTTTGAGTAGCTATCATCTAATCCCATCAAGAACTGGATTAGCCTCTTCCTTTGTTCTCTCTCACCATTAACCCTACCATTCTCACAAGTGCATAAGCAGTTGCACATGTAAGGTGCTTCTAGTGCATCAATATCATCCCACAGACCCTTGAGTTTATGATAGTAAACCTAAATAGAACAATTGCTTTGTTTCAATTGTGATATATTGTTAGCCAGCTGATATATCCTGTGTCCATCAATTTGAGCATAATGTTCTTGTAGTTCTTCCCATAGACCTGCAGCAGAATTGATGAAATTCAAGCTGTTGCTTATCTCTTCTGATATAGTGTTTAGAATTCATGAAATTATCATGTCATTATTTCTTTCCCATAGAGACCTGGTGGTTGAGTTCAATTCTGGTTCTCTGTATTCCTTTGTCACAATTTTCAGCTTGTTCTTCGCATTGAGTGCAATTGTCATCGAACGCTTCCAGCTATTGTAGTTTTCTGATCCAACGAGTTTCTTTGAGATGAGAATTAGTCCAGGATTGTCATTTTGGTGTAGAAAGAGTGGATGATTTGGTGAATTTGTATCTTCTGCAGTTGTTGTTGTTGGCATTTTGTATGAGATTGAAGAATTAGGTTAGAATAGAAGATGCGATCAGATTGAAGAATTAGATGTGATTGCAGATTTGATGATTTTGTATAAAGATGAAGATCAGATGAAGATCTTCATGATATGTGATTGCAGATTTGATGATTTTTGTATGACGATCAGATGAAGATCTTCATGATATTTATATTAATTTGTTGAAAATTTGGTTGCGGAATTTCATCAAACACCTGGTGTGCTTGATTGTGATGTGATTGTTTCAGAATCGAGCATACAGCTCTGATACCATGAAATCAAACATAATTGAGGAGGAAGAAGATGATAGAATGTAGAAATTATTTCATTAAACTGCAAATGATTACAAGCTACACTATTTATACAAAGAGATGAAGCTAACTGTAATCTAACAAGCTTGTAACTGTCATTACCAGAAATATAACTGACTAACTAATTAAATACAATCATTACATATAACTACAGTAATTGAAGAAGTGGTGATGACGTATGTATGCTGGTGAGAGTGGATCCTCTGAGTGCAGGTGTATGGCATGTATACTATGCTTTGTAGGTGTTGTATCTTGAATGCCTTGAGCTTGAGCTTGAGTTGCAGTCATATGAGGTGAAGAGTTGTATTCACCTTTAAAAGTGCAAATGTAAGTGTATCCATCCATTATCAGATTTTAAAATTCGTCACATTTTTACATGAACGGGGTTCTTTAGTATATATAACCTTATGCTGCAGGTTAGAATTTACAAATTCAAGCCCGAGCCATATGCCACAGAGAGCAGTTTCTTGTCGTTACAAGGTACTAACTTTCATATTGATAGTTTATAAAAAGGCCACTAATAAGAACGCATTTGAATGAAACTTGGAACATTTAAATTGCTTTATGATAATTTGCATTGATGACGTCACCTAACATATTATTAGGAAGTTCAAAGAAAGAAAGCAATATCATTCAAAATTATTAAAGTTGTAAAGGTTATTGGGAAAGTGAATTCAATAATTTCTAGCCATGACTCCAAACATATCGCTGTCAGTTCAGATCAAGGATATGTAAGATCTTATTTTCCCCTTTTCCCCTTCCCCTATTTCAACAACCAGTTAATGTTAATCATTTTTTTATGTAGGTTTCTGTAGGTTTCTGTAATTTGGAATGTTGAGGTAGATGCTGCCTTGGATTGAAAATTAAGTGTATGCTCAAATAAGGTTAATAAACATTAATGGGATATAAAGAAGTAAAATCAAGTGTATTAGTAAAACATAAACCTATTATGAACACCAAAATAATAGGCATATAAGATGTTGTGCTCAATTATCAACCTCACGTTGGCTTAGTCGATAATAGATTCATTAGACATCTTTAACTACATTAAGCATTCATACATGTTACATATCACCGTTGGGTAGAAACGTAACATGTATGCTAATTATGCTTAATATATATGTATTTCATTGTTCAAGTTAACACACAAATAGCCGTTGGGTTCATTGAGTGAAATACTTAAACAATTGTATTGTATGGTATCACTTAAACTTCTATGTAAATTCAAATAACCATTCGTTGGGCTGGTTATCTAAGTTTACATAAAAGTTACCAACAAGAAGTACTGTTTGTCATTCGAAAGTAACTGTTGTTCTCGTTTTATTATTGAATTCATACTGTAATTAGTAAATGAAATAGCCATTTAAATCACATAGTTGATCGTTAAAACTATTTCATGTGATACTTAAGCATGAATTCATAAGACTACCAACAATAATTTCATACAATACATATACATGAATTCATACAGAATATGTTTATATTATGTCAATGAAAACTATTGGTATCATTCAGTTTTCTTTGTACATAATTTAAATTCAGTTAACATGAAATCTTTAAATTCTTTCACTTGTAACTAATAATGGTTATCTTGAATTCGTTTGATTGATACAATTATCAATCTTTATTTATTATGATTGAACGTTTTAAATTGTCAATCAATTCAGAAAAAAATAACCGGTGAACTATTTCACAAATTATGAATTGGACGCTTTAAAACCATATCTGACATCCATTCATTTATGCATAGTATTAAAAAATTATGGGTAACCGAGTAATTGAAGGATAAAGTCATTCTGGAAATTTTATCTCATTAATTTCATCACCCTTTCACAACAAATCTATTCATCCTTATCAATAAAAAGTAATTAGTTAATGAGACTTTATCTTGAATTTGTATTCAAACTCACTTCATCCGTATTCATGAAAGTGACTTCCAATATTAATTCATGATATCAAGAAACTCACGAAATCGTTCATGGATTTTGCATTACTGACTAAAATTCTTTAAATTAGTCAATATGTTATTAGTAATCAAATTAAAAAATCTGGTCACTAATTTATTATTACTGACTAAAAATATGTTCCATGTAATCAAATAAGTCAATATCATGTGAGTTTACAGACCATTAATTAAATTAAATTTAAAATTAACACTATCCATTACCATCCGTTAAACAAACATGAATGAAATTAAAATTATTAACAAAATCATTAATACATACCGTCCACCAGATCATTTAAGTGATTCACTTATTACGTAAATTTTTAGAATTAATTTTATTCACAATGAATACGGATGTTACTTTAGAGATTCAAACCCAAAATTCAATATTGGATTACATGTAATTTTAATTGCTCTGATACCACATGTTGAATAATTCATTATAACATACAGGTTTAATCACATGTAATCACAAATTAATCATAAGAACATTAAAGTAAAACTTACTAGATGGAAGAATCGTTCTGCAATTAGGATTTGATGATGAAGCCATTAGGGTTAATCAATTCCTGAAGCAATATCAATAATCCGATGGAGGGATTTCTTATTCTCTTGAATAATGGTGTTTTTGGTAATCAGAGAGAAAAGAGAGAAAGAACGTGATTTGATATTGTCCAGGAAACCACAACCCTAATATTTATATATTTGTATTACAGTTATTTCCATCAAATAACTGTAATATTAGTTAGGGGTACCTTATGTCATTTAGGAAAACATGAGGGGGCAAACTGATAATGGTAATGAAGGCCACATAAAATATGACGGGTCTAACAGTGGCAACAAAGGATTCATCGGCTTGTGCACTCGAAAGTGAAACCGGGAGTATACTTACTGCTGCACCAGTCCATCCTAAAAAACCTTCTCAAGCTTTACTCGTTCACCTGTTGGGTACTATATCATACTGTATTTTCTTTCGATAAAATTACGCGGTTGGTCCCTGTGGGTTGTACCATATTGCAGAGGTGCCCGTAAACTTTCTTTTACTTGGTTGGTCCTGTGGTTTACACATTTTTGACTTGGTTGGTCCCTTACACTGACGACCGTTAAAATATACCCTCACATGTGTTGCACATGTGACAATTTAATGGGATTTTTTAACGGTTGTCAGTGGGAATGAACCGCATAACTCGTGCAATCTATGGTGACCAACCAGGTAAAAAAAAGTTTAAGGTCACCTCTGCAATATAGTACAAACCACAGGGACCAACCGCCTATTTTTTTTTCTTTTCTACATGATGTTTTTGGTATTATTACTTAGTTAGCAGCAAACGAAAATATTACCAAATGTATATCACTTTGCAGATGAGCAATCGACATCTGGAAGAGGATCTATCGGATCTAAGGGTGGCAATTCGTTTGATGATGGTGTAGTAAAAGATTTATTGTTACTATGTTCTGAGAAATCTGTTTACGTCTATTCACTCCCGCACGTGGTTCAGGTCAAAAAAGTTGAACTTTTTAATAACTGCAGTATCACGTGCTGTAAATATATATACTCATGGTCACAATTTTACTTTTATTTCAGGGTGTGAAGAAGGTTTGCTACAAAAAGAAGTTTAATTCCTCAGTTTGTTGTTGGGCTTCAACATGTTGTTCTGATACTGGTCTTGTGCTTGTTTTTACTAATGGGAAGATTGAAATTAGGTGATTTTTTCACATAAAGATATATTTTAGTTATTATAATTACACATTATATTTTTAATTTAATATATTAATTCAAATTAATATTAACACAATTTGACTGAAATTTCAGATCTCTGCCTGATCTATCTCTTTTGAAAGCAACATCAATAAGAGGCCTTGCGCTTTCAACTTCAAAACCGAATTCCTTACCTGATAACTCAATTTGTGCTTCACAAAATGGTGATATCATCATGGTAATACATTATTTGAGTCTGTAAATCGATAATTTACCATAAAGTTTGCGACTTTTAATGAATTTCAAAACTTCCACGGTACAGGTGAGAGGTGATCAGGAAGTGTCCATAGTTTCTGTTTTACTCCAAAGGGATATCTTCAGGTATTGCATTAATTGTTAGTTTAAACAATATACATTTCTTGTTCTTTAGTGACAGTGTTTATATCTTTGTAGGCATTTAGATTCGGCCACACAAGTTTTTAATAAGAATCTGATAGTTCCAGTAGGGATTCAGTCTGATCATATCATCCATAAAGAAAAGAAAAAGGTTCTTAATCTAATAATTCTTAAGCTCTACTGGGATCTGATTGATATAATATTAAATTACCGATGTTTGTACGTACTGTATGCAACAGGGACTGTTTAGCTCTATGAAAAAAGGAAGCAAACCAAAGCATGAGCCTGAAATAGAACCGGAGTCTGCAATAGAAAGCTTTGAAGAACTATCTACATTATTTTCAGTGGCTAACTTTCCTTTGGAGAGTGAAACCAGAGAAAAACTTGTTCCAGATGAAGATGAAGTTGATATGGATATAGGTTTGACCTCTGACTTTTGTAACGTATTTATCCTACTCAGTATTTTAAACGGCGGCAGTCTTGGTTGACTAGTCAGTTTGGTGACTAGCACGTCCCTTTTCGCCCTAAAACGTCTATTTAGTCGGTCAACGCTAAAATTTAGGCCGAAGTCAATCTGAATCTGTCTTAGTCAGGTCTTAAATTGGTCAACGCCAAGGTTGGGCAGAGTTTGTTGGAGATAATTTGGTGATTGGTGTCCCACATCGAAACATAAGGGATTCATGAGCTTATATCTTATACATGTTGTTGGACCTAAAAACGATCCTACAAAGTTAGGTCAAAATTTTACTATTCTTAATACTCAAAAACCCTATACATATGTTTTACATATTTACGGTTGATATTTTTATGTGTTGTATATATATGTTAAACATATATTTAGAGTAAAAGTCACCGTTAGTCAACGACTCGACCAAGCCGTTTCAAAGTTTCCCAACCTTGATCCTACTTCTATTAGACTTGTGGTTTTGTGCTTTAATTTCAAATGGAACAAAAAAAATGACATTTTACATGTTCACCAATTTTCTTTTTTTAGATGACATTGACATTGATGGTCCAGAAGATAAACCAAAAGGAAAAACTCTAATGGCAGGGCTTAACAAACAGAAGCTTACTAATAAATTTAATGCATTTAAAGGTTAGTTCAACTTACCTTGAACATCATCCATTTGTATCAATAATTTTCACCGAATATATGGTGTTGAAAATGAAGTTTCATATTTGAAGGTAAACTGAAAGACATGAATAACAAAAAGGAGAAAGTGCAAGTGCAAGTGAAGGAAGATTCACGAGATGAGAAGACTGGTTCGGTAGATCAAATCAAGAAAAAATATGGATTTACCTTGACGAGCGTAAGTATCCATGATGCCAATAAGTATATTCCATTTTTTCAATTAAGTTATTTCGTAATGTCTGACTTGTAAAGTTGTAAGCTGGCTTGTAAATTGGAGGACTTGCATGTAGCAGCATATATATCCATATGTTTTTTGGTGACATTGCAGGATACAAGTGCTGCTAATATGGCGCAAAACAAGCTGAGTGATAACATACAAAAACTAAAGGTGCCACCAAACTTATTTCATAATTCAAACTTTTTCTTAGCACAAAATGTTTCCAGTTATATACAGAAAGTCTTACTAGTTTAGTGTGATTAATTCTTTTTCTATGACCAAATAAATGGTTTATTTGACGCTCATACATTAACCTAATCTAAAAAAATGTTAATTGGTCAGGGAATCAACTTAAAAACAGCAGAAATGCAAGATAATGCACAAACATTTTCTTCGATGGCAAAACAGATGTTGCAAACTGCTTCGAATGATCGTCGGACCTCATGATAATTATGATCGAGTTTTTATATTGTCTTCTTCTACACAGTTTTGTTTTTCAGTTAAGCCTGTATATAGGCTTTGGTTGAATCATATTGGTGGCGGAAGTGTGTATAGATATGACATTTCTATATATACTATTTTATGTTTTGATTGTATCAACTCATTGTCTGTACATTGTGTAATTGATATATTTATTTCAGATATCAAACACCAGTTTACATATCTTTATATATACTAGTTACCTTTTCTTTTCAATTTTATTTTTAGCTTTTCTCTTGCGAAAACTATAATTAATTATTAATTATAAGTTTCACTTGCCAAACTCAAGTGTAATCAACTTGATTAAAAAGTTGAGATACTTATCAACCTCATCCAAAAAGGATACCAAAAAGAAAGAACAAAAAACAGACTTATAAGCATACTGAACTGCAGATGTTATGACATACATTAATACATAAGAAAAGAAGCAAGATGTGGGTGGTTTCTATAATTGATTCAAGAAGGCTAGTACATTTTATTTCGTCTTTACACGGGGTTTAAACCAGATTTTCAGTCAATTTGCAATATATTTGATCTTTAATGGCATCCCTATTGCTTGTTGTAAGAGTAAAAAGAGTCGCTCTAGGATCATTCTTCAACCTCGCAACTACATAAATGCAAACATTCAGATATTATTTCTCCATGTTTGACTTTTAGTAGTAAAAAAACTGCAAGGGTCATGAAGTTTAACACAATGAAGTACAAAGGAGTATGTGAATCTGGCATACCTGCAGGTATATCTCGACCAGCTTTTGGAACCGGAACAGTAGCTAGAATTGGTTTGTTAGACTCCAATACTCGCAATACTGCAGGGAAAAACGACGGACTGAACAACTCCATCTTACCAACTTCATCAATCACAAATAGATCTGTGTCTTCTTTGACCTGGATATCAAAGGAATAGAATGAATCTCATGTTTCCAAAAGAAAATTAATGCTTTGAATTTTAATGTCAAACATCTTACATTTAACATCCAACATTTATATTATAACTAAGCATATGTTCCCCTGCCTTCTTTAATATCACAATTAGGATTTAGGGTCCACATGTACTCCCAGAAAAATTGAACAGATTATCAAAAAAAAAAAAAAAAAGGTGAAAATTATCGACCAACCTGTAATTCGGGCAAAGCCAAAGATTCAAATGATGATACATCAACTCGGTATCTCCCTACAGTAGGCCATCTAATGGACTCTGCACTGATATCCACAAACCAATTCATAAACAAGAACGCTAACAAATACTTTCATACCTACATTCTTTATATATTATACATTTCAAGCTAAACGATTCCCTTAACTATTCTTTAGATGCTCACAAACAACAAATTACTGATGGTCATGGATATATTTATTTTATCATGATCCATTCGATCGAAAGTATGAGAAATACAAAAACTTGCCTAGAACAATTGTTAATCATAGATGTAACGTCCTCCCAATAGGGTCTGGAAGAAACGTTACTAATATCAAATAAACCAACATATTATAATACGAGAACAATAATAAATGAGAAAATTTAACTTTATTGAGTGCGCAGCGGAAAATGAAATGTCGTTACAATAATGGAAATAACGATAAAGTAATTGTTCATATGCAGAAGTAATAAATGCGATATCTCTTGATCCTAAGTCCAAGTAGCATCACATAAGTAGTAGATAAGAAAGCTTGAATCAAACAGCACCTGAGACAAAACATGCTAAAGTGTCAACCAAAAAGGTTGAGTGAAGTTCATAGGTTTAACAAAAGTAGTTATCGTTGTTTTTAGACCACAAGATTTAGTTGTAAAGTTGATCTCCCGCAGGATCAAAAAGTAGATCTCGCAGATCCAAAAGTTATGCCAGTGCGTGATATTTAGACTAAACGTTCAAGTTTGCCCCATGACAAGTTGTGTCTGTCCTTGTCGGTTTAAATTTCATTATCAAGTAATACAAAGACTGAGTCAAATGTATCGGGGACGTTACTCCCGATAGGCCTACCCCCAATAAATAAGCATGCCGCAGCACTTAAAAATATCACTGTAGGGACTTAGTCGGACGTAGCCGGGTATAGCATAGTTTTAGCAGTTGGTACTTGTGTCTAAATTGTAAATAGTAAAAGCAGCATGTGTCTCACCCCAAATAAGTTAAATAAGTTTGCTAGCAATAAAGAGTGGGGCTATGAATTCACCTTAGTAAGTAGAGAGAGTTATTCCTCGGAATAGAGAGTTGAACGAGTGAGCAGGAAAGTCAACCTATTGACATTTAAGAGTAGTTAAGTGTTTTGCCCATGTTTAAGTTTAAGTATGTGTTTAAGTATAGTTTGTTTTACTAAGTTTCTATTCCTAGTAAGTTACTATTTTTATAAAGTTTCTATTTTTAGAAAGTTTCTTATTTTACTAAGTTTCTATGACTAGAGAGTTTCTACTTTTATGAGTGTTTCCATTTTAGGATACTTGCCGTATTAGATAAGCTTCCAATCACCCCTTTCCCTTCGAATGGCTAATTTAGATCTAGGGGCTTGAGCCATAGGACCCTTTAAATCGGAAATCCAAACCCTCTGCCTAGAATCTCGTAGAAACCATTCGTCAAGAAAGTTCGAAGATCTATACATCTCTAATACATATCCCAAAATGTTTTTGTGCTACAATATAATTAGTAGGTTATAGGTGCTAGTAATAGTAATAGTGTATACATGTTAAGTACTAGTATAAGTAGTATTAGGGTTTCATTAATTAGGGTTAGTTAATTAAAGTAGTAATTAATAACTAGGGTTTAGTAATTAATGTCCTAGGGTTTCATAAATGTTTAGAGTTTAATTAATTAGGGTTTAAGAATTATAGTTTAGGTGTAATTAGGGTTTAAGGTTTTAATATGTATATGTATATATAATTCGTATATATATGTATATATATATATAAAAATATTTTTTTTTACATGTATATATGTATATATAAATCTAGGTGTGTGTATGTATATACTTATGAATAACAAGTTTATAATATGAATATGAATTATCAAAGATCAAAGTTTATGTAAATAGTTTAGGGTTTATGTTATACCTTTGAAGATTCAAGATAATTAATAAAGAAAAGATGAACACGATGAAGATGGAAGATCAAAGCCTTGAAAATCTTGAAGAACTCCTTGAAGATTCTTGAAGAACACGAAGAACAAGCTTGAAGATCCGAATACCACAAGAGAGGGAGAGGGAGAGATTGTTTTTGAGAGAGGATTTTGGTGTGATTTGTGAATGAGAAACTAGGTGTTTATATAGTGCAAGTATTAGAGTGTTAGTCAACACAAGGATGTTCTAATTAATGATTTTATTTTGTTTTATAATTTTTAGTCAACAATAGGTGGTACTAGTTTATAATTAGTCAACATAAGGATGTATTAGTTTACACTTTATTTTTAGTCAACATAAGGATGTAAGATTTTTTTTTAGTCTCATTATTATTACTATTATTATTATTATTATTATTTTTACATTTACTACAAGATAAGTATTATTTTCTTTTTACTAATTCATGACTTGTATATATTTAGTTCCCAATTGTTTTATTATTTATATAAATGTCACTTTTTATTTATTACTTATAGGCTATTAGTTATAATATTACATAAATGCATAAATTTTAATTAGCAGTGAGTGTCGACTAACAGTTTATTATTTTCATCTTTTATTAACTTGTCAATTTTTGTACAAAGTTAATTAATATGTTTTCTAACTCTTAACACTTAACAATTGTTGATTAAAGTTTAATCATTAAGTTTTAATTATATTGTTTAGGCTTTTAATATTGGAAAAATATAGAATGGAAAAATGAGGGTCGTTATAGTACCTCCCCGTTATTGAAAACTTCGTCCCGAAGTTTTTAGGTAGTTTCCTCGTTTGCATCAGCAGTTGAGAAGAGATGGGGATATTTCCGTTTCATATGGTCTTTGCGTTCCCAGGTATATTCGGGGCCTCTACGCGAATTCCAACGGACTTTAACGATAGGTATATTGCTTTTACGCGTTTGTTTGACCTCTCCTTCCATGATTTCTATAGGTTATTCAACGAAGTGCATTTTATCATTAATGCGAAGATCATTCAAAATGATGATGTTATACAAGTCATTTCAGTAAATTGGATACATGAAATGTGTTATGAATAGTATTGAGCTCATTTAAAACCTTGAGCAACTTATGCCACAATATTAGGGCAGACAAACAAAGAGGAGTTCGTGAAAATCACAGTCATGAAATTTGATAGAGATCTTCATTGTTTACAACAAGAATATTTTAATGATGAATATAAGTTGAAAAATAAAGTTTTATCACTATTGAATAATATGGATAAAACGATTCGTTTATAGGAAGAGTATAAATGAAGCTATCATAAAAGAGTGAAATGAGAAAATTAAATGTTCGCCTTAACTTTTGATGTAGTCACGATTGATTTCCGGAATTCAAGGAATTAAAGGAAATCTTCGTAATCTATAAGATTTGATTCTCCGGTATTTACGAAATTTTGAGATTTGTTTGATTAAATGCGGTGATTTGCCTCGATTGATGTGTTTGGAATTTTGCTATAAATTAGCTTCTTTCGTTTCATTATCTTCACCACTTCTATACTTTCTTTCTCAATTCAAACTTCCAAAAGATTAAGAAAATGCTTAATCCAGTTCTGATCCTGGTTATTATATTGACCATCTATGCAGTCATTCTTCTTTTTCTTTTACCGCCAGAGGAATCTGTTTACTTCTACTATGCTCTTGGGGTTATAGTGTTTTTAATTATCCCGTGCCTTTATATTGCTATACGCATTGATATACACGGTTTGTAATTTCGAAGTCGTTATCGGGCTTTATATTTTTCCTTATATGTCGGAGCTTTATGCTTTTGTTTCTTCTTCCCGACTTCAAGTCAAGCGAGTAATGGTCCAGAATTCATAGGTATGAAGTTTCGAATGATCATAATATATAAAGTAGAAAGGAAAGGTAATAGAACGATTTGATTTGTCATATTACCAGAATATTCGAAAAAGACCGAATCATCAAGAAAAATATTTTCTTGATATGTTTAGAGGTTAAATAGAATGTAAGAGTCGTGTAACATGGAAAATGATGATTATAAAATCTATGAATCATCATCTTCCATTAAAAACTTAGCATGACTTACTGTAATATAATCACGTTGGCTTGACGTCATTATATTATACTAACTCATGCTTCAATTCCCAACACTTCTTCAAAGCATTTATAATTTAAACTCGAATTTTACAGAATATAGAAACTAAAACAGTTTCCTTTATAAAGATATCGCAAAGAGATACTTAATTGCGGACATGAATCGTTATGAAGATATCTTTCGAAATATAGAGGATATTTATGATGATATTTTGGAATTTCTAAGTTCGAAAGTTGATGAAGAAAAATTTTCCGCAAGCTTTTAACATGACTTCGGAGCAAGATATTCTCTAAAGATTTCACCGGATCCAAAATTACCTGGATTCTTTAAATATAGGGTTTGGCCCTTGTGTTTGTCCTTGGTCTCCTCCATGGTTAGCTCAATTCGTTTTTCAGTTCTAAATTTTCTTTTGAGCTTTTCCAACGTACCATTCTTTATTATCAAACTGTTGGCCCTTAAGACCATCTACAATTTTTCTGTTTCCTCTGCATTTAATGCAGCCATATTTGAATCATCGGTTATCAATCCGAAATGGTTTCAAGAAATTTCATTTTTAGATGATTAAACGCTGATTGCGATCGTCAAGATTCAAAGGATGTTTTCAAGAATTTTAAATTTGAAGTGTTTAAGCGTAAGATGCATCCATCAATGGATCTAACGGTTGACGAAGAAATGTTGTGATTTTCAAAAGTAAGGAATGGTAAGTTCGGTGGTTTGATTTGATAATTCATCATAGAATACGAATGAATATAATTCATGAATGTAGTGATCTTTAGGAAGATAACACTTGCTAAAGCTTTACTTAAGTTCTGATATGTCAAAATCAGAGTATGTAACTGAATTTGTATGAAAATGGTTTTTATTTGGTGAACATATACATATATCATGTGAATGTAAGTAGTATAGTTAACAACTACTGAATCAGAATGGAAGAATGTACAATGTAACATATTTATATGAGATATGAATATCTCTCGGGTTTTACCTACCCGTTAAAATATTTTTTACAATTAACAGTTTGTACAAAAGAGAAGATATACGTTCATATATGTATTCTTCAGATGTAATCATGGTTTTAATGAGCTAATATAGTATTAAACTCATTTGATTTGCTGTTGAAACGAGAATAAATAATCTCCAAAACCTTAGAGATTTCATAATTGTCGTGAAATATTTCGCTAATGAAGTTATGAATTAATACTTCATCGTTCATTGTTATTGATATACTTCGGTATATGATGTTGGTGCTCTTGGAATTCTTGTGAAATTCATAAGGCACTAATGATATTTTCTAGAAAGTTTCGAGTACATCGAAAATTAAAGTATACAATCAATCATGTATTTGAGTAATACACTTGGTTTATTACGAAATGGAGTTTATTGTATTGAAGCAATGATTAATGATTGTTAAGTTATTAACAAAAGATGTACATCATAGCATATTGTGATATGAATTAACCATGTAGTACATACTAGTTAAGATTCACACGTAATAGCTTAGTACGAAAAGATTTATTATTGTTTCAATCCATATATATAAAGTATACATATGTAATTCTTCAGGAAGAATGAGTCAATACATCTTAACTCATTATTAATAATATTCCTTGGTATTTATGGGGCGTATGATGTTGATGTTTGAGGTACTGAGTGTGATGTTGAGGCGTGGAATGCGAATGTTGTCGTTGGTGAAGCTGGTGATGTTGGTGGTGATGTTGGTGGTGATGCGAATGGTACTGGTGGTACTGGTTATGCTGCTGGTGCTGCTGTTGGTGTTCGTAGGTTTCGCACCATATTCTCTAGAGCCACTACTCGAGCGCGAAGCTCGTTGACTTCTTCTATTATTCCGGGATGATTGGCGGTTCGGACAAGTGGATGAATAAGATCTAAAATTTTAGATATTATATATTCGTGACTGGATATCCTGGAAATGAGGGTGAAAATAGTGTTCCGAACGGGTTCGCCAGTAAGTGCTTCAGGTTCTTCACCAAGAGGTGAATTCGGTTGGTGGAAGGGATCACCTTCTTCTTGTCTCCATTGATTAAGTTTACTACGAACCCATCCCCAATTCATCCAAAATAGATGATGGCTGATTGGTTGGTTCATTCCAGTTACGCTGCCATTGGAGCTCGAAGAGTTCGAGGAATCCATATTATGTGTTTGGAATTAGGGTTTTTGATATGAGATTAGTGTTGAATACTGGATGATATATTCGTCTCCTCGAATACGTGTATATAGCAAAAAGATTTCCGTAATTTACGGAGGGAATTTAGGAAAAGTGTTAGACAAAATCTATTGGGATAGATAAGATATGATGTGTCTATACTTTAATAATGGCAGTATGACGTGTCGAGATCATAAAGTGATAAGTATGTAATCTAATAATCTTTTGATTAAAGACTTTCAATTCGTATACTGTGATAAACCAATGACATTTTTCTATTCACAAACCGATGCATAAAGGCATAAGGCATATAGGTACGTGATATAACAGGGAGTTATATACGTTTGTGTGTGAGTAGTAACAATTATAAGAGTTTCAAAATCATGGATAATATTTCATGTAATACATATGTAATACACATAACCATGATAGATGACTTATGAATGTCAAGAATTTCTGAAATCATTGTGTCGAATTTAGATGTGGTGGTGTAATTGGATAGTACTCAGGAAAGTGAGCAGGGTACTTAGATTAGCTCGGCATTCTAAGATAAGTAAAGTTTCTAAAGTATAGTGTAGCATTTAACAGTTAAAGGCAACAATTAAAGGCACTATGGTCAAGAAAAGTTGTAGTCCTACATTAGGAAAGAGACTTTGATTAGAATCTTTAAGTCAAGTTTGGTAAAGCATGATTGTTAAGATTATAAGGCAATCCTAAGTGCTTTAAGTGTAAGGCAGGAAAGGTTATAGTTTCCTAGATTGCTAAGGCACCCTAGCTAGCAAGTAAGGCACACATAAAAATGCAATCCTGGTTCTCTATAACAGCCTGGTTATGCTCTGATACCAATCTGTAACGTCCTCCCAATAGGGTCTGGAAGAAACGTTACTAATATCAAATAAACCAACATATTATAATACGAGAACAATAATAAATGAGAAAATTTAACTTTATTGAGTGCGCAGCGGAAAATGAAATGTCGTTACAATAATGGAAATAACGATAAAGTAATTGTTCATATGCAGAAGTAATAAATGCGATATCTCTTGATCCTAAGTCCAAGTAGCATCACATAAGTAGTAGATAAGAAAGCTTGAATCAAACAGCACCTGAGACAAAACATGCTAAAGTGTCAACCAAAAAGGTTGAGTGAAGTTCATAGGTTTAACAAAAGTAGTTATCGTTGTTTTTAGACCACAAGATTTAGTTGTAAAGTTGATCTCCCGCAGGATCAAAAAGTAGATCTCGCAGATCCAAAAGTTATGCCAGTGCGTGATATTTAGACTAAACGTTCAAGTTTGCCCCATGACAAGTTGTGTCTGTCCTTGTCGGTTTAAATTTCATTATCAAGTAATACAAAGACTGAGTCAAATGTATCGGGGACGTTACTCCCGATAGGCCTACCCCCAATAAATAAGCATGCCGCAGCACTTAAAAATATCACTGTAGGGACTTAGTCGGACGTAGCCGGGTATAGCATAGTTTTAGCAGTTGGTACTTGTGTCTAAATTGTAAATAGTAAAAGCAGCATGTGTCTCACCCCAAATAAGTTAAATAAGTTTGCTAGCAATAAAGAGTGGGGCTATGAATTCACCTTAGTAAGTAGAGAGAGTTATTCCTCGGAATAGAGAGTTGAACGAGTGAGCAGGAAAGTCAACCTATTGACATTTAAGAGTAGTTAAGTGTTTTGCCCATGTTTAAGTTTAAGTATGTGTTTAAGTATAGTTTGTTTTACTAAGTTTCTATTCCTAGTAAGTTACTATTTTTATAAAGTTTCTATTTTTAGAAAGTTTCTTATTTTACTAAGTTTCTATGACTAGAGAGTTTCTACTTTTATGAGTGTTTCCATTTTAGGATACTTGCCGTATTAGATAAGCTTCCAATCACCCCTTTCCCTTCGAATGGCTAATTTAGATCTAGGGGCTTGAGCCATAGGACCCTTTAAATCGGAAATCCAAACCCTCTGCCTAGAATCTCGTAGAAACCATTCGTCAAGAAAGTTCGAAGATCTATACATCTCTAATACATATCCCAAAATGTTTTTGTGCTACAATATAATTAGTAGGTTATAGGTGCTAGTAATAGTAATAGTGTATACATGTTAAGTACTAGTATAAGTAGTATTAGGGTTTCATTAATTAGGGTTAGTTAATTAAAGTAGTAATTAATAACTAGGGTTTAGTAATTAATGTCCTAGGGTTTCATAAATGTTTAGAGTTTAATTAATTAGGGTTTAAGAATTATAGTTTAGGTGTAATTAGGGTTTAAGGTTTTAATATGTATATGTATATATAATTCGTATATATGTGTATATATATATATAAAAATATTTTTTTTTACATGTATATATGTATATATAAATCTAGGTGTGTGTATGTATATACTTATGAATAACAAGTTTATAATATGAATATGAATTATCAAAGATCAAAGTTTATGTAAATAGTTTAGGGTTTATGTTATACCTTTGAAGATTCAAGATAATTAATAAAGAAAAGATGAACACGATGAAGATGGAAGATCAAAGCCTTGAAAATCTTGAAGAACTCCTTGAAGATTCTTGAAGAACACGAAGAACAAGCTTGAAGATCCGAATACCACAAGAGAGGGAGAGGGAGAGATTGTTTTTGAGAGAGGATTTTGGTGTGATTTGTGAATGAGAAACTAGGTGTTTATATAGTGCAAGTATTAGAGTGTTAGTCAACACAAGGATGTTCTAATTAATGATTTTATTTTGTTTTATAATTTTTAGTCAACAATAGGTGGTACTAGTTTATAATTAGTCAACATAAGGATGTATTAGTTTACACTTTATTTTTAGTCAACATAAGGATGTAAGATTTTTTTTTAGTCTCATTATTATTACTATTATTATTATTATTATTATTTTTACATTTACTACATGATAAGTATTATTTTCTTTTTACTAATTCATGACTTGTATATATTTAGTTCCCAATTGTTTTATTATTTATATAAATGTCACTTTTTATTTATTACTTATAGGTTATTAGTTATAATATTACATAAATGCATAAATTTTAATTAGCAGTGAGTGTCGACTAACAGTTTATTATTTTCATCTTTTATTAACTTGTCAATTTTTGTACAAAGTTAATTAATATGTTTTCTAACTCTTAACACTTAACAATTGTTGATTAAAGTTTAATCATTAAGTTTTAATTATATTGTTTAGGCTTTTAATATTGGAAAAATATAGAATGGAAAAATGAGGGTCGTTATAATAGAAGCTAACGGCGCGGTACGACCGTCTAACGTAACAACCTCAAACCCTACCCTTTCACTTCCATGTCTGATCTCACCTGTATATATTCCAAATGTCATCTCAGATTATACAATATTGATCTAATCACTAGTAATTACAGACAACTAAGCTTCTCAAACATATAATCTAGCTAATATAAGTAGGAGTAGTATGTATGATTAAATTATAAAATAAAACAAATAATTAAAAGAGGTAAAGTGTTTACGAGTGAAGAAACCCTGGATGTTTAGATTGGGATATGAAGTTGTGAGTCTCTCCAAAACCCTAGCAATTAAAGTGGTTTTTCCCACGCCCTAAATGATGATTATATTATATAGATTAATTAATTAAATAGCTTTTATTTGATTCAATTGAAATTGAAAGATAACAATAATTGAATTAAACTTACAGGGGAGCCAGTAACGAGAAAACAACTTCCTGGAACTGCCATAAATATATTATTGTTTCGTCACCACCTTTTCTTAACTAATCATTCCCTTTTATCTCACACTCCCTTCAGGATATTATCGAGAAAATGATATAACATCAATGCTTTCATAAATTTTTGAGGGAGGAAACATTTTAGGCGAATCATATGACTCATTCACAAACTCATTAGACTTATTTCTATTTATTGATCTTCGAATATTGGTACCCATTAAATTTTTTTTATTTATTATTTTTTTTTTTTAAGACTCAATAGGTTGGATAGAAACTCATTTGTATACTTTTAAGTTTTGATTTACATTGCTAAGCTTAATTTTTCTCAAGACCCATTTGACTCGAAAGATTGACCCATTTAACCCGAATCTGAGTGTATGTGTCTCAATTGCCAGATATAGGTGTACAACAATAAGTTTACCCGTTCTCGGATGTTACCCAACCATTCCGACCCTCCCGTTTGACACCCCTGCTAAGATTAAATATCAGATCACTGCACTTCACTAGATCATTCTTAAGCAAATGTATTCCCTAATTTGATCTATTATCATCTAGACTCTAGACATACTTGTGGACCTTCACAGTTGTCTTTTGTTGACTTTTTCAACTGTTCATCAAATATGCTTCTATAATTTATAACAAGAATTGTTGGAATAAGATCTGATGAGTCAAAATGTTTTGTAGGAAGTTAGAGTCTGGAAGTTAGAGTCTGGAGATGCAAGTTGCAGAATCTGTTTGTGTGAACGGTTTAATTACTTGGTAAAGAAGCTATGGGAATTCTGGAGATCTGGATAAATATTTAGAAGATCACGTTTTGATTTGATATTATCTCTAGAAGATAAACACTGATTTGTTTAGAATATTAATAAGTTTTAGTTTATCTTTTCCTATCTTTTAGTCAAGTAGTTTTGGAAACCAAATCTTGGAGATTTGGTTTAACCTTGTATAAATAGGGGTACGATGTTCATTGTATTTTGTATCTCTCAAGCACGATTACTTTGTCTTTCATATTATATATCATTCGTGTTCTCTCAATTTTGTTCATATAATTTGTATCTATTGTTTATTGAGAGTTTAGTGTTCATAATCAAGTTATTGTGAACTAATAACTGGTATCAGAGCGGGTTTGGTGTAAATCCAACTTGGTAATCTTAAAACGATCCATACTTTGATTTAAGATGTCTACCAGTTCCATCCCAACTCCAGTTATGGCTGGAAAAGGTGTGCCAATTTTCGATGGCACAGACTTTGCAACTTGGAAGCTAAAAGTTCTATGGTTTCTTGGTTCGATTCATGAAGATGCTGAACAAGTTCTTACAGTAGGACCTATTATACCTGGTACAATGGTTGAAGCTGTTCCTGCTACAAGTACTGCTGCTGCTCAACCTGCTTATCTTCGTGAAAAACCAAGAGATAAGTGGACAGAAGCAGAAGCCATAAAGTTCAAGCTTGATAGCAAGATAAGAAGTATTATAGGTAATGGTGTTACTGTTCCAATTCTCAGGAAGATCAGTCATGCTAAAACTGCAAAAGCTATGTGGGATCTCTTGCTTAATGACTATGAAGGTGTCACAGTTGTTAAGACTCAGAAGAAAAAGAATCTGATAAGGTGTTATGAAAATTTTGCTGCTCAGCCTAAAGAATCATTGAGTGATCTTCATTCAAGATTCCAGGTTCTGATTAATGATCTTGAAAGTGTTGGTGTAGAGAAAACACAACAAGTGTTGTGTCAAAAGTTCATTGAACTGTTACCTTCAAACTTTGAATCTGTGATTACATCAATGGTAATCAGTGAAAAGATAGACACTTATGAACTAAGTGAGTTGTTTGGCATATTGTCAAACTTTGAAGAATCACAGTTGAAGAACAAGATCAATGCTAAGAGAGTTGTTAAAGATCCAGAAGCTGCATTGATAGCTACTACTAAGAAGAACAAGCAATTGTTCTCTAGTTACTCTAGTAGGGTTGATTCTGAAAGTGATGAGACCTCTGATGATAGTGATTCTGATGTAGATGAGGAGATTCAGGATCTGGAAAGTCAAGTGGCTCTTTTGACTCAAAGGATTGAGCAGAAGAAGTTTGGTTTTAAGAAGGGTAAAGGCAAGAGTTCTTTTGATCCAAAGAAAGCTAAATGTTTCAAGTGTGGCAAGGTAGGTCATATAGCTGCTGATTGCTGGTCCAAGAGTGAAGGAGGTTCAAGTTTCAACAAACCTGTTAACAAAGCAAGAAAGTATAAACTCAAGTACAAGAAGATGAAAGGTGAAGCAGAAAAGTTGAAGAATAAAGAACAGGAGAAAGCATTGTACACAGAAGCATGGGAAGATGAAGATTCATCATCTGATGATGAAGAGGATAAGTGTCTGATGGCTATAATTGAAAAGGATAGTGAGTCTAGCAAGTTTGAGGAAGATTTGAAAGCTATTGAGAAGATGGATAAAGACTCTACTTGTAACAAAGGTTCTGCCTATAAGGTACAAAACTTTGTAAACTATCTTAATAATGAAAAAGTGAGAATGTTTCAGTATTTGTTGCTTGATTTCAATTGGTGCTTAGAAGACAGTGACAGGTTAAGAACACAGATCATTGAGCTTAAGAACACCATCAAAGATAAAGATGCTGAAATTAAAGTATTAAAAGAATGTGAGGTAGAACTTGACACATACAAAATGGCATATTCAGAAGAAACTAAACGGTTAAATACTGAATTAGGAAGATCAATTAAAAAGGCAAACCATTATGAAAATATTTGCAAATCTTGGTGTGTTTCTTCCAAAAAGAATTCTGATGCTATTGCTAAGCAAGTACCAAATGATGTCAAAGCTATACTTGGTGAAAACTACACATTAGATAATAATGTGGAAGTTGATCCTATTATATTTAAGCCTGACATTTTACCAAATACTTTTATAAAATTTGATGGTGAGAGAAAAATTTTAACTAATGCTTTTGTAAGATCAACTGAGTTTGTAAAATCATTAGAACCTGTTAAACCTTCAGAGACTATAATTTTAGACTGTAGAAATCCATCAGAGTCTGAACTATTGAAACCTTCAGACTCTAACAGTTTAGTCTCTAAAAGTGAAAGTGTATGTTCTGACCTAGAATCTGACACCCAAGAATCAAGTAGCATAAGTGATACTGAATCATCTTCTGATAGTGTCACTTGTCCAGATCCTAAATGGTCAACTAAAAGAAAGTCAAAGTCAAAACAGGCTAAGACTATTAAAAAACTGAAAAGGAGAATTTCAAAGCTTAGTGAAAGATTAAAGGGTCAAGAAAAATTCTCAAAATCATCTTGTTTTCCTGAAAATTTCAAAAAGGTATGGAAACCTAAAGTTTGTGAAAATAAAGGTGTTTTGAAAACAGTGATGGATAAGTTGATCTGGATTGGTAACAAAGCTTTTGTATGGAGAGTTAAATACACTCCATCTGAACCCACTGCAAAGTGGGTTCCCCCTAAGATTTAATCATTTTTCTTTTGCTTGTGTCTTGTGTAGCAGGGTAATAAGTGGTATTTAGACAGTGGTTGCTCAAGACACATGACTGGATGCAAAGAGCATCTTGTAGGGTTTGTAGAAGAAAAGGGTCCTTCTGTGAGATATGGTGATAATTCTGTTGCAAAAACTATTGGTTATGGTACTGTTATTGCTGGAAGTGTGTCATTCAAGAAAGTTGCTTTAGTTGAAGGGTTAAAGCATAATCTGCTAAGTGTGAGTCAAATTGCTGATGAAGATTGTGAGATCAGAATAAGAAAGAAAGCTGGAATTATTTATGATCCTAAAGGAAGACCAACTCTTGTTGCCTGGAGATTTCAAAATGTGTATATGCTGGATTTGGATTCTGTTGATTCTGAAATTGAAACATGCTTGTATTCTCAGTCTGTTCCAGAACTTAATTGGCTTTGGCATAAAAGGCTATCTCATCTGAATTTTAAAAATATTAATGAGCTTTCCAAAAAGAAGCTTGTTAGAGGTTTGCCTCAGCAACCTTTCAAGAAAGATAAACCTTGTTCTGCTTGCATTATGGGTAAACAAACCAAAACAAAGTTTCCCTCAAAATCCCTAGCTACTATTAGTGATCCACTTCATATGCTTCATATGGATCTTTTTGGTCCAATGAACACTAGTAGTCTAGGTGGGAAAAGATACACTTTGGTTGTTGTTGATGAGTATTCAAGGTTTACCTGGGTTATCTTTTTAGCTGCAAAGAGTGATGCTCCTGAAGAAATCATTAATTTAATCAAGAAAGAGCAGGTTCAAAAAGGTGTTCTTGTTAAACAATTGAGAAGTGACCATGGCACTGAGTTCAAGAATGTTACTTTAATTGAATTTTGTGAAGAATCTGGAATTGGTCAAAATTTCTCAGCTGTTAGAACTCCACAACAGAATGGAGTTGCTGAGAGAAGAAATAGAACACTTATTGAGGCAGCCAGAACCATGTTATGTCAATCAAATGTTGCACTCAGATTCTGGGCAGAAGCTGTCAATACAGCTTGTTATACTCAAAACAGGTCATTAATTGTGAAGAGACATGGCAAAACTCCCTATGAATTGTATCATAAAAAGGTGCCTACTATTCATTACTTTCATGTATTTGGATGTAAGTGCTATATTTTGAATCAAAGGGATCAGCTTGAAAAGATGAGGCCAAAATCTGATGAAGGTGTGTTTATTGGTTATTCTTCTGTGTCTAAAGCATATAGAGTGTATAATAAGAGGAGGATGAAGATTGAAGAATCCATTAATGTTTCCTTTGATGAAAGTCCCATTGAAATGGATCAATCCTCTAGTTCTGAGCATTCTGCACTTGGTGAATTGTCAAATTTAATTTCTGGTAACAATACTCAGACTCTAGATTCAGAGTCTGAGACAGATGAATTTAATTTGTCTGGACTGAAACATTCTGCAGATAATGCTCTTACTGAAGAAGTTCAACAAGAAGATGAGCCAATTGTTATTCATGAAGATGATCAACCTTCCAATACTACTGTGAATCCTGTTGTTCCTATTAGAAAATCTTCTAGAAATATTGTTATTCCAAAGCATCTTGAAGATTATGTTGTAGATCCTACTGGTTTACCTAAAACTGGTTCTTCATCTCAGACACCTGTGTCTGATTTTGCAATTGCTAATTATTGTTTCTTCTCAAATTTTCTTTCACTCATTGAACCCAAAGAAGTAGATGAAGCATTGTCAGATAATGATTGGGTTGAAGCTATGACTGAAGAATTGACAGAGTTTGAAAGAAATGATGTGTGGGAATTGGTTCCAAAACCTGAAGGTAAAACTGCAATTGGCACTAAGTGGGTTTATAGAAACAAGGTTGATAAAGATGGTATTGTGGTTAGAAACAAAGCAAGGTTGGTGGCTCAAGGGTATAGACAAGAAGAAGGTATAGATTATGATGAGACATTTGCTCCTGTTGCTAGAATTGAAGCAATCAGATTGTTTCTAGCTTATGCCTCAGATAAAGACTTTGTGGTGTTTCAAATGGATGTGAAGAGTGCTTTTCTGAATGGTATTTTGCAAGAAGAGGTGTATGTGAAACAACCTTCTGGTTTCAAAAATAAGAAGTTTCCAAAGCATGTTTACAGGTTGAAGAAAGCTTTGTATGGTCTGAAACAAGCTCCCAGAGCCTGGTATGATACTCTGTCAACATTTCTTCTAGAAAAGAAATTTTCTAGAGGAGCTATTGACAAGACTCTATTCATCAAAAAGGAGAAAGGTGATGTGTTACTGGTTCAAATTTATGTTGATGACATTATTTTTGGGTCTACTAATCCAACTTTGAGAAAATGGTTTTCAGATATAATGTCAAAAGAATATAGGATGAGTAATTTGTGTACTCTAAACTATTTTCTTGGGCTTCAAATTAAGCAAAGTCAAGAGGGTATTTTTATTAACCAAAGTAATTATGTTTCTGATATGCTTACTAAGTTTGGTTTTAAAAATTGTTCCACTTTAAGAACCCCAATGAGTATTTCTGAAAAGCTTGATAAAGATGAATCTGGAAAACCAACTTGTCAATCAACCTATAGAGGTATGATTGGATCTTTGTTATACTTAACTGCTAGTAGACCTGATATAATGTTTGCTACATGTATGTGTGCACGTTATCAGTCAGATCCTAAAGAGTCTCATTATAAGGCTGTGAAAAGAATTTTTAGATACCTGAAAGGTACTCCTAACCTGGGTCTTTGGTATGCTAAAGACTCAGGGTTTGATCTAATTGGTTATACAGATGCAGACTATGCAGGTTGTAAGTTAGACAGAAAAAGCACATCTGGTGGTTGTCAATTGTTAGGTGGCAAATTGGTGAGCTGGTCAAGTAAAAAGCAGAATTCAGTTGCTACTTCAACAGCAGAAGCTGAATATGTAGCTGCAGGGAGTTGTTGTGCTCAATTGCTTTGGATGCAACATCAGTTATTGGATTTTGGATTATCATTAACCAAAACTCCAATCATGTGTGATAATGAAAGTGCTATTGCTATTACTGAAAATCCAGTGTTTCATTCCAGGACTAAGCATATAGAGATCAGGCATCATTTTATAAGAGATTGTGTTGAGAAAGGCAAAGTGGTGTTAAAACATATTGGCACAAAAGATCAATTGGCAGATATTTTCACTAAAGCACTTCCTGAAGAAAGACATTTTTATCTTCTTGGACAACTTGGAATGTTAAATCCATCAGCTGAAATGTTGTCCAGTAATGATATTTCTTGAGTCTGAATTATTTTCTTAGAGTCTGGGTGACGTAATATTGTTCAGAGTCTGGGAAAGTTTACTCAAGTGTATTTTTGTGTATAAATTTGTTTCCTTCTTTCGTCAAATAAAGTTTTTTTTTAATTTCGTTTTTAGGCTAATTTTTTTTTTTTATTATTCTATTTCCTAAAATAAAAGGGTCAAATTTGGTATTAATAAAGGGAGTTAATGGTAATTTTTTAAAAATTTTTGTCAGGAGTATTAATTTGATAATGATTGTGTCAATCTTTTTGATAACTTTCTGTTATGATGCATTGGGTCAATCTTGGCCGTGCAGACCAACCTGCAGATTCTGAGCAATCAGAGTCAAAGTTGTTACCCAAGAATTGAATTGTACAAATTGCCATTCTCGAGTATCTTTTCCGCCCTACACCGACACCGGGTTTAGTTGGCTCGGTAATTTTACTCGACGTGTGGTTGTTTCGAAACAGGGAACAACTTTGAATACACAAGCTTGTAACCCGCGGATGAACCGCACACTAGAGCCTTATTGGGGCTAAAACCAATAACGAGAGCCTTTTTGGTATCATTGGAATTAACGGTATACTCCACCCCATGATGTTACACAAACAGAGCAGGCAGAAGGGATGGATGAGGAAATCCCACTCAATTCAAACCCACCTTCTCCCACTGCTCAAGAACAAAATTCTTCATTAAACAACCTTGTGAGCTCACCAGCTCATACTGAGAATATTCACATGTCTGCAAACCTAGTTGTTCCAGCACCCATAGATGCACATCAAACATCTATTAGGCAAGGTGCTGCAAGTACAACTCCACCACCTCTGCTAGAGGTTGGTGAGGGGAGTACTTTAACCCAGCCTGAACCTACTAGGATAGTGAGCTTGGATAACCTCATTACAGTTACTGAATTAACCCCCTCAGATAACTTAAATCAAGTCCCAATCCTGGACTTATCAAACCAAACTCAAGACCAATCTATGGCTAAACCTACCTCAGACATCAGTCTGCCACTCCACTCTCCAAATGTCCAATCCTTACACATCCTTGCACAGGCTGCCAATGCTTCATTCAGATCACAGGATGAAGTACAAGTCTCAATAACTTCTTTGTCCAAGGATCACTCTACTTCACAACAGGTAAGTGTTGAGGACATACAACCTTTATTAATCCCAACTGGTTCTACATTGCAGGCTGAGGCACCAGTCACAGAGGTTGGCTTTTCTCAAGCTTTGACTTCTATGGCTCAGGAGTTTGATGACAAGCTTCAGGGTGTGCAGTCACAAATTAATAAACTTCATTCTAACTTTAATAATAATTTGGTTTCAAATAATGAGGTGTTGGAGGTTAGGAGGTTGGTTGGGATTGTACAGGGTTCTGGTGATATTGCAGGTTTTGGTGATCGATTGAGCAGTTTGGAGGCTAAGATGCAGGGTGTTGAAGAAATTAAAGAGTGTTTTGCTGGTTTTGCCTCAGATATCAAGTCTATTAAGGATGATCAAGCTGAAATTTGGAGATTCTTATCTGCTCTCTCTCAAGATGATGTCAAAAAGGGGGAGAAACGAAAGAGGTTAGCTGCAGGTGGTGATGGTGAGTCTTCCAAAAGGGCTCATATTGAGGGGGAGTTACAGGTTGAGGGGGAGAATAATGATAATGAAAGAACTGAAACTGAAGCTGAGGTTATTGAAACTGAAGTTGTTGATGCTGAAGTTGTTCCAATGGTTGAAGATGAGATTGTTGTTAGAGATGATGGTGATCAAGTTAGAGATGATGGTGATCACGCAGTTTCTCAAGAAAATGTTGAAAATGTTCAAGTTGTGGTTGCAAATGTAAGTCAAATGGGTACAGGTGATGGTGTTGACACAGGTGAGGATGTACAAATGAATGTTGAAGAGGGTTGGCTGTTTGTATTCAAAGATGTGAGGGAGATAAGGAAATTGTTGATGAAGTGTTTAAGAAAGTTTGTAATTTAGTTCATCTTGTGTTTGAAGAAGGTTTTATTAGCTCGAAGGACTATGAAGTTTTCTGTAGTATGTTCAATTTGGAGATGAAAGAGAGAAGATTTAGAGGACATGTTGGTAGATACTCTGTTCCAGAACATTTGCAGATCATTGATGAATGTTATGTTGAATATCTAGATGCTCTGATGATTAAAACGACTAGAAACCAAAGGATGCTGATTAGAGTAGAGCAGTTTGAAGGTGCTGACATTAACTTGTTGCTTGGACTGTTAACTAGGTGTACGAATGAACAGAATCATCCTTTTCGGGTTAAATTGTTGAAACATTTGGAAGGTAAGTTGTTTATGTTGAAGAGCATTAAGTCAATGAAGAGCAAATGTAGGTTGATCGAAAAAGAGCTTGCAAAACTGAAGAAGTAGAAAGGGTAGTTTTTGACATCATCAGATAGGGGGAGATTGTTGGAATAAGATCTGATGAGTCAAAATGTTTTGCAGGAAGTTAGAGTCTGGAAGTTAGAGTCTGGAGATGCAAGTTGCAGAATCTGTTTGTGTGAACGGTTTAATTACTTGGTAAAGAAGCTATGGGAATTCTGGAGATCTGGATAAATATTTAGAAGATCACGTTTTGATTTGATATTATCTCTAGAAGATAAACACTGATTTGTTTAGAATATTAATAAGTTTTAGTTTATCTTTTCCTATCTTTTAGTCAAGTAGTTTTGGAAACCAAATCTTGGAGATTTGGTTTAACCTTGTATAAATAGGGGTACGATGTTCATTGTATTTTGTATCTCTCAAGCACGATTACTTTGTCTTTCATATTATATATCATTCGTGTTCTCTCAATTTTGTTCATATAATTTGTATCTATTGTTTATTGAGAGTTTAGTGTTCATAATCAAGTTATTGTGAACTAATAAGAATTAAAATTCCGAATTCATTCTTCTGGATCGATGATACAGGTCAAAAATATTATGTGTGAAGTCGTCGTTTAAATCACCAAGAAGATGATGGACGTGGGAGTTATTGTACGTGATAAAAAAATGTCATCCCATGTTCCAGAATCCAACATGAAATCATGCATCTGCACGTTTAAATTTCCATTTAGTTAATATTGTGAAGTAGTGGGTAAGTTATTATTTAAGTTGTAACGTAGTGGGTTAGTTAAAAATGTTACTGCACATTTTCTTTCTTCGAGTAGTTCTTGCATTTGGCATTTCCTATAAATTGCTATATCTATCTCCTCTCTATTTTCTTAGGAGTTAGCGGTCGACTTGAAGAGGCCATATCATTTGGTGCTTTCATTGCTTCATCATGCCTCCCCGTCAAGGTGCTCTATCCTTTGAAGAATCGCTTTCTCGCAACAACCAACTCATCACCGAGATGGCTGAAAACGTTAACAAGCTTTTTTCCATCACCACCCAAACTAATACCAAACTCGACAGCTTAGCCAACCACATCACCACCCATACTACAGCATCCAATACCTTAATCGACACGGTCTCGAAACACTTTGCAACGCACGCCGCAAAGATCGACATCATCGTCACCCAAACAGCCACCACCGATGATGACCTTAGGTCCCACACACACAACACCACCCAACAACTTGATTCTCTATCTAAACAATTCACACAGCTTACTAACCATCCCATTAAACCTCACGAAGCATCCTCCTCTCAATTCACCACCATGTTCCAACCATCACCACCATCGAACCACTCCTCCTTGCAATTCAACACCAAGTTCCAACCACCACCTACTCCGGACCACTCCCTAAAATGGCCAAAAATTCATCTCCCATCATTTGATGGTACCGCACCACTCGATTGGCTTTTTCAAGCCGATCAATATTTCAATTTTTATCGCATTCCACCCGACCAATGGGTCTCGTTGGCATCCTTTCACTTCCATGGTGAAGCTCTTAGTTGGTATAAATATCTTCATAACAATAACCTTCTTGGCGATTGGCCTCATTTCACGCGCGCTTTGGAACTCCGTTTCGGACCATCATCAATTGAAAATCAGCAAGCCACCTTATTCAAACTCACACAAACAGGTTCCGTTGCATCCTACCAAGCCGAGTTCGAGCGTATTTGCAATTGTGTTACCGGCCTCTCACACACCGCCCTGCTTAACTGTTTTATTTCCGGGTTGAAGCTTGAAATCCAACGCGAGTTAGCAACCCATCCTGTTACTACACTACACCAAGCCTATGGACTTGCGAAGTTGATTGAAGATAAGCTAAACGTAGGCCTTGAGAATTCTACTGCTTCCTCTCAAGAACCTCCCTACACTCCCAACAACAGGTCCGTCACTACAACATCTCCTACCCTTACCACCACACCATTATTACCATCTCCATCTAACCTGTCCACGCAAGCCAGATCTCTCCCATTTCACCGGTTGACCCCAACTGAGGTTCAAACACATCGTAGCCAAGGCCTCTGTTTTCGTTGCCCGAAAATATTCTACCCCGGTCATCGTTGTAACCCCCCCAGTTCTTATTTCTCGAGATGCCAGAAGATGCTTCAACGACAAGTTCCAACCTTGAGGACAAGGTTGAAGTTCAACCGGAGGGTATTGATACGGGTCAAAAATATTATGTGTGAAGTCACCGTTAAAATTGCCAAGATGATGGACGTGGGGAGTTATTGTACGTGATAAAAAAATGTCATCCCATGTTCCAGTTTCAATCCAACATGAAATCATGCATCTGCACATTTAAATTTCCATTTAGTTAATATTGTGAAGTAGTGGGTCAGTTATTATTTAAGTTGTAATGTAGTGGGTTAGTTAAAAATGTTACTGCACATTTTCTTTCTTAGAGTAGTTCTTGCATTTGGCATTTCCTATAAATTGCTATATCTATCTCCTCTCTATTTTCTTGGGAGTTAGCGGTCGACTTGAAGAGACCGTATCATTTGGTGCTTTCATTGCTTCATCATGCCTCCCCGTCAAGGTGCTCTATCCTTTGAAGAATCGCTCTCTCGCAACAACCAACTCATCACCGAGATGGCTGAGAACGTGAACAAGCTTCTTACCATCACCACCCAAACTAATACCAAACTCGAAAGCTTAGCCAACCACATCACCACCCATACTACAACAACCAATACCCTAATCGACACGGTCTCGAAACACTTTGCAACACACGCTGCAAAGATCGACACCATCATCACCCAAACAGCCACCACCATTGATGACCTTAGGTCCCACACACACAACACCACCTAACAACTTGATTCTCTATCTAAACAATTCACACAGCTTACTAACCATCCCATTAAACCTCACGAAGCATCCTCTTCTCAATTCACCACCGTGTTCCAACCACCACTGATATCGGCTAAAAAGTCATATTTTTACCCCCGATATTGAGTCCCAAAAACATAAGGTTCAAAACTTTGTCGGAAAAATAATCGCCTTTTCAGTTAAATTTGTAGATAAAGTAATTATGAAGACAATGCAAGAAGAATCAAGAGAAACGGAGCTAAAACGAAGATTCTAGAGCTAAAACGGTGAAAGATAAGAAATCAAGTTACGATCCAGGAAAATCAGCTGACCAGGCAAGCCAAACGGCCTGTCTGGCTCACAAACATCTTGCCAAACGGCCAGGGCAAAGGCCCCTGCAAACGGGCTGGTATGGCAAACGGCCTGCCAAATGGCCTGCCAACCGTTTGCAGGAAAAATCTAAGTCTATTTAAAGGCTTTTTGTCATCTAATTTCAACACACCTCTCCTCACTCTCTCACTACAATACACTTTCTCTCACTAGAGCTTTCAATGCCTTCTCACCTCCGAGCAGGAAATTAAGTACCCAGAGGTGAATGCCAAAGATTGTAATAGGAGCAGTCTAGAGGATGTCAGCACTTGTAACGGTTCAGATCTCGTCTGTAAATGGTGAACGCTTTTCTTAATTTAATGAAGTTGTCTTGTTATCTTAAGTTGCTTTCATCTTGCATGCCTATCTATCTGTTACAAATGTTTATTATATGTTGAGTACTTTATCTGAAACTTATCCTATTGTTATGCTGAAACCCTGACGGTTTAGAAGTTTAATTTACGGATCACCCTTTCCGCTTATTCACGTGGTTATAACATAGTATTAGGACCTGATCAACCCTAGGATACAAGGTAAGTAGTTATGTGTGCTTAACGTCACAATAGGGATACAGTAGCTACGTACGAATAACCATTTATTCGTCAAAGAAGAGCTTCCCATTTAGGTTGTGATTAGAGTAGGAAACATAGAGTTCATTGAACACTAGCTCACTCAAAAGCACGATTCACGTCAGAAGCAACGTTCTTGAGATGTTGTAAGATGATCCGGGGTTGAATAAGTGATCGCAAAGGAGAGACCTCTAGTCCAATTAGCAGTACCTTAGAATATCTAAGATTGCACACCTGCTAATGTTAAGGCATAACGTAGTATTAAGTGGTGGAATATTGCTTTAGTTAGACTAACTAGGATTAAGAAAAGCTGAGACCTTCCTTTAGGGATATATCACTTTGTTCATGTACCTAGGATTCTATCCATAAGGTCGCTTAAACGTTCTAAGGTTAGCGTTGGGAGTCGGGATATCCGTCTTAGCCAGAATCTTCAAAGCCTAAACTCTTAGTGACAAATCAGTTACGTTCATAGCCCAGTTGATTGAGGTTTAGTGTTTATTCTAGGAAGTTGAACTCTTGTGATAATTCCCCATCAGAATTCTATTCTCCATACCTATCTACCTTTATCTTTACAAGTTAAATTACTGTTTTATTAGTTAATCTTGACCTATCACCTCTTGTCACTAGGGTTAACTATATAGGCACTTTTGTCCCACGTTACCGAGCAAATATACAAAAATACGAACTTGAGTTATATTTACCACTTACTCATAAAAGGAAGACAAGTAGGTGAGTTATAGCTAGGAACCCCAGCTAAATATAAATAATAAAACCACTACTCTCTTTTGGTAGCTAATTCTGACGTTTTGTGACCTAACGACACCGCACAAATAAAACCGTCCATTTTGGCCATATCATAAGTAGAAGTAAAGTTTTTGGCGTCGCTGCCGGGGACTTATTTTCTATCTGTTAAGGTAATCATTGATTCTGTCAAAATATCTGAGACTCTTGAGTGGTGTCTAAGAAAGACAATTATACAGGGACTTGGTTGTTGGATTTTTCGAACAGTCTCCAATTATATTGGAACCAAAAGGATCATGCCTCTCCATTGTCGGCATGGCTACTTGTTTCAAAGATAATTGATAAGAAACACAAAAGCTTAACAAACAAGGAGTTTGTCGGTGTAGGATTTAAAGTCGCCATTATAGTAAACTTTTTTTTAAAAAAAAATTATAAAAACAAAATATTAATTATGGTATTAATTTCTGTAGATTCAAGTTCAAACTTAACCGACTACGAAGAAAGTGGGAAAGGCAGTTGCTCTCCCACGACTTCAGAAATCGGAGAAGTTTTCCTTTATAAAACCAAAACAAATCTAAAACCTGATGAATCTCATCAAGAATTAGTTCTTGATCCTTGTAGTCCAAGAAGCCAGATAATTTCATCTGACTTAGAGTTTTCATTGCTTTTGGATAAGTTTTACTCAAATGAACCAGGATTCGACCCTCTTCACGATCCAAAAGGGAGGCTCAGTCTTAACGAACTCCTGATTATGGAAGATGAAATACAGGAAGAATATCCAACTATTTTCAATTATCCAGACTTGTTTGAATTTAATCCCAAAGAGAAACAACACATTGATAAAACAAAAGCTCCGTTTACTGGAAATCTGTTAAATCCTAGTAGAAGGTTAGACGTCTATAGAGAATTCATTAGGCACCTTGATATTGCATATTTCATACGCGTTTTCCTTAGCGATATCAGGCACATTTTGGTCCTTTTGGATACGATTTGGTGTTATTTCGGTGAATGTTGTGAAAGTTCAAGTTCCAAGACCAAGAAGGTTAAATTTGAAGTTATTTGATGGTTTTTGGTGATTTTCTATGTAAACGAGTGAAGGAGATTGGTTCGATTCGAGTTTTGGTGGTTTTATTGAGTTTTCAGCTCGGATTCAGCAAAAAGGGACTGGAGCGCCGCTCCAAAACCTGGAGCGCTGCTCCAGTAGGCATAAAAATCAGTTCGAGACTTTTCAGAAAGCCAGATACCAGTTTTCAGTTATATGGAGCGCCGCTCCATATTTGGAGCGCCGCTCCATCTTCTGTCGGTTTCAGAACTTTACTATTTAAAGCCCGAATTTTTACCCTAACTTATCACTTTTGCATCCAGACGAATTCCAGCAGCTTTTTGACGAACCAAGGTGATTTTTGGGGATTCCCAAGGTCATTCTAACGCATCAATCATTCCAGAAACGCGTCTCGATTCGTTCATCATTCAAGAACACAATTTTCATTAGGTTTAATTCTTATCTTCATAATGAATACTCTTAATTGTTTATTTGTGATTTTGGTTTTGGCCATGGTTGGCTAAGCACTTTAATGTTTGTCTAGATTGAATATTCGTATGTGTTTGGATGATACTTTAATGTTTTATTGATTAATGCATGATAATTATGAGTTTGATTAAGAACCATTCTTGTGGGTGTTGATTATTGTTACTAGGTTGATTAGTGATCTTATTTGAACAAAGGGAACCCTGTTTCAATTTAGTACACTAGTTTTCAATTGATTTGTCTTAACCAATTGGGTGCTTACTGGACCAAGGGGGTAAATCGGGTAACAAAGATTAAACAAAACAGGGGTGAATTGTGTGGAGCGAACGCGCAACCAATTGAATCTTGATCTGGTAATTAGTTAATTACTAAGTCACAAACGAAAGAGGTCTTTGGTGAAAGGGAACCCTAAACCAATAAATCCAAGTTTGATATGTTTGCTAAAAGAGAACTCTGGGTAAACTGACTCTGTAGTTGCATGTATTGATAAATTGAACTAGTGCTTAATAACAAATCATCCGACACTGCGAATAGGAGATCTAGGCGAACAATCTTTTATCCATTGAATTCAAATATCTTTACTTTTCGTTGAGTCAGCATTTATTTTTATAAATTTAAAAACACAAAAATATTGTCTTTTACTTTTAATCAATCTTTGATTTGGCTAATCGTTAAATAGCCACAAAATAAACTATCTCGTACTTTCGATTTTCATAGATTAACTTAGTTTATTTTATTAGTTACAATCTTAATTCTCACGTTTAAACTGTCCTTGGAACGATTTTGGAATTACCAACTTTATACTATTACACGATCGGGTACACTGCCCGTTAGTGTGTAGTAATCTTTTAACCGGAATTTTCCATTGATAAATAATATACACGATTTTACACATCAAGTTTTTAGCGCCGCTGCCGGGGACAGTTGTGTCGAAAATTAAGATTGTTATCTAATTGTTCTTAGTTTAGTTTAGTTATAGTTTATTATTTCTTTTCGTATATTCTCAGTTGAATCGGTGCGTTTAATCACTTGTTAGTTGTGATTTCGCAGATAACAGGTAGTGCATGCCACATACGCGTTCTTCTAATTCTCCAATTCTTCAACCATTTGTAGAACCCGAAAGAGAGTTATTCAGAGCGTAAATCAAGCGCAACAGTCTACGGTGGATTCATCTTTTTCTTCGAGTGCTAATATAATTAATTTGGGTAGTAGTTCTGAGAATGTGGTGCCCGATACACCACCTGAAATCAGAGAAGAAGAAGAATCTTACATTTCATTAGATCTTTTCGAGACTGAAGATATGGCTGACCAAGCTGATCAACCGAATCATCCTCAGACTATGGCAGAAAAGTTGAAGGCCATACGAGGGGCCAAGGCAATTCGATTACTCAACCGAACATCACTCAGCCTTTTCAAATCACAGGGCCAATCCTGAGTTTGATTTCTTCTGACTGTCAATTTCATGGCAAGGATAGTGAGGATGCTAATGAGCATCTTCGTATTTTCAATGATGTTTGCAACTTGTTCAAACTGCATGAGGTTGCCGATACTTCGATCAAGACGAGGCTTTTTCCATGGACTCTTAAGGGAGAATCCAAGAGATGGTTAGATAAGTAACCGGAAGGAGCGATTACCTCTTGGGATACATTGGTAGATAAGTTCTTATCAAAGTTTTTCCCTGCGTCTCGAGCTGCTAGACTTCAAGCAGATATTTCTCAATTCAGACAAAAGAGCAGTGAGACATTGTTTGATGCTTGGGACCGTTATTCTAATTTGTTACGCTCGTGTCCGCAACACGGGTTGAATGATTTACAAAAGGTCTAGATTTTCTATAAGGGGTGTGACATACCAACTCGTAAGAGCATTGATCAAGCAGCAGGTGGAACTTTAATGGATAAAACTGAAGAACAGGCACTAGAGATTATTGAAAAACAAGATGCTTACACTCACGAATGGCATCAAGATCATGAGTTAACTCGTTCAGCGTCAGTTAAGAGAACCGAAACCACTGGTGCGTATGATGATTATGGGTCTATTAATGCTAAGTTAGACAAATTTGGTAGACACTTGGAGAAGTTGGAGAAGGACATGCATGGTATTAAGGTTGGTTGTGAATTTTGCGGGGGATTACACTTAGGCAAAGATTGTGATGCAGGTTTGACTATGAATCAGAAAGAAGAGATCGCTTATATTAGTCAACAGAACAACAATCAGTTTTAGGGACGTGCGCAGTTTAATAGGAATTTCAACAATCCCTATAACCCTCAAGGTAATCAAGGTTCGAGGTTCCAGCCAGGTTCTAGTGGAGGATATCAACAGCAAGCTCCCGGGTATTTTCAGAAACCCCAAGCCGAAGAGAAAAAGTCCAACCTTGAAGCTATGTTCGAGAAGCTTGTGATGTCTCAAACTCAGCTTGTTACTACTGTTACTCAGAACAATGAGAAGAATGATCAAATGTTTCGAAATCAACAAGCAGCTATTCAGAATTTGGAGAAACAAATTGGTCAACTTGCTAATCAGAATAATGAGAGGAAACCGGGGGAGTTACCGAGTAAGATAGATAATAACCCGAAGAATGGGCACGTTAATGCTATCACTACCCGAAGTGGTTTAGCATAAGATCCACCGAGGAAGCCCGATGAGTATGATTTGCGAGTGCCGTTGGTTAAGGATAGTGAGCTGGTTGTTGTTAGTGAACCGGAGTGGGAAAAGGAGCCAGAACAGGTGATTGAGAAAGTTGTGAGGGTACCGGAAACTGTTGCTGCAAAACCGGTAGTTAAAGAGTATCAACCACCGCTCCCATTCCTAAGGAAGCAGAGATTGGAGAAGCTGGAGGCAGAAAAGTCCAAGTTCATGGACTTGATTAAAAAAGTTAACATAAATTTGCCTTTTATTGATGTGATTGCAGGTATGCCCAAGTATGCAAGGTTTCTTAAGGACTTGCTAACTAACAGGAAGAAGCTGGAGAACGTGTCTTCAGTCAGGTTGAATACCGCATGCTCAGCAGTAGTTGCAAACAAGCTTCCTGAGTAGCTTGAGGATCCTGGGAGTTTCACCATTCCTTGTTTTTTGGGTAATTTGGAGTGTATGAGGGCGTTGGCAGATTTGGGGGCTAGCATAAATTTAATGCCCTATTCTATTTACTTAAAGCTAGACCCCGGGGAGTTGAAACCTATGCGTATGGCTATTCAGCTGGCTGACCGCTCCATTAAATTCTCTCGTGGAATTATAGAGAATATGCTAGTTAAGACCGGGTCGTTGGTTTTCCCGGCCGATTTCGTGGTGTTGGATATGGAAGTGGATGAGAGGATTCCACTGATTTTGGGTCGGCCATTTTTAAATACGGCTAGATGTATCATTGATGTCTATGGCCAACAGTTGACCCTTTGGATAGATGATTTGCATGCAACTTTCTCAATCGACCATGCTTTAAAATACCCTGCCTACACTGATGATACATGTTATTTTCTTAACACTGTGAATGTCCAGTCTGAGTTTTTGCAGGAATTTCCAGAGTTACAGGGTTCAGGAGAATGTTCATTGGTTGAAATTGATGAAGAGTTACAGGTTGAGGAGGTGGATATTTTGACCACCTTGATGGAAAATGGCTATGAGCCGATTGAGGAGGAGTTCAAGGAACTCGAACGTGATGCGGATTACCGGAGCAAGTCTTCAATTGAAGAACCTCCCGAGTTAGAATTGAAGCCACTTCCAGATCATTTGGAATATGCTTATTTGCAGGAGGAATCTAAGCTCCCGGTAATTATTTCTTCTTCTCTTACTACAGGTCAGAAAACTGAGCTTGTAACCATGCTGCAGGCCCATAAATCGGCCATTGCATGGAAAATTCACGACATTAAGGGTATTAGTCCCTCCTATTGCACCCACAAAATCCTAATGGAGGATAAATCCAAACCTGTGGTGCAACGACAAAGGAGGTTGAACCCGCACATGCAAGATGTTGTGAAGAAAGAGATCATTAAGCTCCTCAATGCAGGTCTAATTTACCCGATTTTTGACAGTCCTTGGATTAGCCCGGTACACTGTGTACCTAAGAAAGGTGGTATGACTGTTACCACTAATGATAAAAATGAGTTAATTTCCACTAGGACTGTCACGGGGTGGCGTGTTTGTATTGACTATCGTAAGTTGAATGACGCCACACGCAAAGACCACTTCCCGTTACTTTTCATGGATCAAATGCTAGAGAGGTTAGCAAAAAACAGCTTTTATTGTTTTCTTGATGGATTTTCGGGCTATTTCCAAATTCCTATCTTGCCCGAGGACCAGGAGAAAACTACTTTCACGTGCCCGTATGGCACATTTTCATACCGACGCATGCCCTTTGGCCTTTGCAATGCTCCAGCCACTTTTCAAAGGTGCATGATGGCCATATTCCATGATATGATAGAGGATTGCATGGAGGTGTTCATGGATGACTTTTCGGTCTTCGGTGACACTTTTGATTCATGCCTTCTTAATTTGGAACGGATGTTGGAAAGGTGTGAGAAGTCTAATCTTGTGCTCAATTGGGAAAAGTGTCATTTCATGGTTCAAGGGGGCATAGTTCTCGGGCACAAGATTTCTAAGGACAGTATTGAGGTAGATCCAGCGAAGGTAACGGCTATTAAGAACCTTCCACCTCCCACCGATGTTAAGGGTGTTCGGAGTTTTCTCGGGCATGCCGGATTTTACCGGCGGTTCATTAAGGATTTTTCTAAAATTGCTAACCCGATGAATAAACTCCTCGAAAAGGACACGCCTTGGAATTTCTCCGAAGAGTGCCTTGAGGCATTCAATCTTCTTAAGGAGAAACTGATCAATGCACCCATCATAATTGCTCCGAATTGGTCTCTTCCATTCGAGCTTATGTGCGATGCTTCTGATTTTGCTGTTGGCTCTGCTTTGGGTCAAAGGGTCGAGAAACATTTCCGACCCATTTATTATGCAAGCAAGACCTTGCAGGGAGAGCAATTGAATTATACTACCACTGAAAAGGAGCTCCTTGTGGTGGTCTTTTCGTTTGATAAGTTTCGGTCCTACTTAGTCTTGTCTAAGACTATTGTTTTTACGGACCATTCTGCTCTGAAGTACCTATTTTCGAAACCGGATGCAAAACCTCGACTGCTTAGATGGATCTTGCTTTTGCAAGAATTCGATATCGAGATCCGGGATAAGAAGGGTGCTGAAAATCTAGCGGCTGACCACTTGTCTAGACTCGAGAATCCAAATCTCGAAGTCCTTCACGAATCGAGTATCCATGATGATTTTCTCGATGAATATCTCATGGCGATGGACAAGGTGGACGAGCCATGGTACGTGGACAATGCTAATTATCTCATTGGGGGATTCTTGGAAAAAGGGTGGTCACATCAAAAGAGGAAGAAATTCTTCAGTGACCTTAAGTACTATTTCTGGGAGGCTCCCTATCTTTTTCGTTGTTGTCCCGATGGGGTTATCTGCCGGTGTGTTTCCGGTGAAGAGTGTATGCGTATTTTGACCGAGTGCCATAGTGGGCCTACCGGTGGGCATTTTGGACCCCAAATCACGGGGCGTAAAGTCTATGATGCCAGCTTATTTTGGCCGACAATTTTCAAGGATGCCCACCGGATTTGAAAATCGTGCGATTCTTGTCAAAAAGTCGGTAAAGTCACCAAATGGGATGAGATGCCTCAACAAAGCATCCAAGTTTGCGAAGTATTTGACGTTTGGGGAATTGACTTTACGGGGCCATTTCCGAAATCTCAGAATTATAGTTACATACTCGTTGCTATTGACTACGTGTCTAAATGGACCGAAGCGCAAGCTTTGGCTACAAACGATGCATGAGTTGTGATTTCGTTCCTTCAGCATTTATTCTCTCGATTTGGAACTCCTAAAGCTTTAATTAGCGATAGGGGTACTCATTTTTGTAACGCCCAAATGGAGAAGGTATTGAAGCGATATGGAGTTCTCCATAAAGTTTCTACTTCATACCATCCCCAAACGAGCGGACAAGTTGAGAATACCAATCGAGCTCTTAAAGGGATTCTTGAGAAAACTGTGGGGTCGAATCCGAAGGAGTGGGCGAATAAGCTCGATGAAGCTTTGTGGGTGTTTCAAAACGCCTACAAAACGCCAATTGGTACCGCTCCTTATCGGTTGGTTTATGGAAAAGCGTGCCATCTCCTATTGGAGATTGAGCATAAAGCGATGTGGGCACTTAAAAAGTGCAATTTGGATTTGAAGGAAGCCGGACGCTTGAGGGCGGGGCAATTGAATGAGCTTGGTGAATTATGCCTTGATGCGTATGAGAATTCGTTGATTTATAAAGAGAAAACCAAGCAATGGCATGATAGAAGGTTAAAGGGTCCGAAGAAGTTTAATGAAGGTGATCGAGTGCTCTTGTTTAACTCTAGATTGAAGCTTTTACCTAGAAAACTTATGTCCCGGTGGACGGGACCATTTGAGGTTGTTAAGGTGTACCCATACGGTGCGATTGAGTTGAAAAATGCGAGTGGTACTACCTTTAAGGTGAACGGACATCGAGTGAAGAAATATTTCAATGGTCCGTTGGAGATTGATGACGGGGTTCACGTTGAACCCGATCCTAACAGCACTTGAAGTTGGTAACGAGTCTTGTGAATGACTCGGTAATAAACTTCACATTATTGTAGAGTTTGTATGTTTTTGTGCTTGTTTGACGAATTGTGCAATATGATCTTGCTCGGCTTTTTGTTTGGGTTGTTGGTTGGATTTTATGATGAGTAAATGGGTTAAAATGGCTTAAAAATGCGAAATTCTGGATTATCAGCACCTGGAGCGCCGCTCCAATCCATTGAGCGCCGCTCAGATGGTACGTACCTGATGTACCAGATGTTTAAAACCCCTCGACATGGATTTTATGCCTAATGGAGTGCCGCGCAACCTTTCGGAGCGCCGCGCAATATGTGGAGCACCGCTCCATTTGTCTGTCGGGCAGGGGGCAGTTTGCTTTTTAGTAAAAAAAAACCCTTATTTTTCCACCACACAAAAGGGAGACGGGGTTACAACCTTTTTACACCCAAACATCTATTTCTAATTCATTCTATTTATCTTTTCTTCACCTACAAATCCTTAGATCTTAAAACCCTAATTCTTGAACTTCAATTTCTTTTTTAATTACTTCACATCTTGCAAGAATGGCTCCCCCTAAGAGATCGCGAAGCAACACTGAACCAAGACAACCACCAAATAATCCGGAGCTATGGTTGTCACAAATTGCGAATGATGAGGAATTAGAAGAACGGTTTACACTTGTTAGCGCCCGTCCGATCGAACGGACTTTTTATTTGGATTGGACGCAACTCACAACAACGGGTAATAATATTGTTAGGAGGTTGTGTCAGTATTTGTGGGTAACATACGCAGGGCAAGAGCTGAGGCCATATGAAAGGCTATTTGAAATACGTGAAGATGTGTTTGAATAGTTGACTATCGAGTTCTTTTCTACAGTGAGTTGTCGACCGCGAGCTTCTCTGACTGAGGCAGATTTCTTGACATTCAGGTTAGGCGGTTTAGAGCAGAACATGAGTAAGATTGGGGTAGCTCGGGCATTAGATTTATATCCCGAGTTAAATGAAAACGATTTAAAGTGGTTTTTGATTCAGTGCAAAGTGTTTGGGCAGGAGTCGTTTAGTGAAAGTGAATATTGGCCAACAGTGGTGAAAGATACTACAGGTTCGTTTAGTTCAAGTCGAAGTGTTCAGTCAATGCTTCGACTTCCGGAGGACCGAATTATTTTTAAGATGATTGCTACTATGTTTATGGCTAGGGGAAATGCGAACAAGATTCAACGAAGGGATCTTTGGATTCTTCAACAGATTAAGTTGAGAGAAAGGATTAACGTCCCGTGTATGTTAGGAGCATGGTTTCAGGAAATTGGCACAGATAAACGAACAGAACGCCCATTGTTAGGTGGGCATTTGGTCACTAGGTTTGCTCGGGCGTTTTCGATCCCGACTAGTAGGTGTGATATAGTGGGAGTTGAGGCGATGCCCACTAATATTCTGTTTTTCTCGAAAGCTGAGTTTATTCGAAGAGGTCCACAAGGTTGGGTTTTGGTGGATGATGATGAGAAACAACAACAACCAGGAGATGGGGCTGGACGTAGTCGTGGACGTGGTGTTAGTCGATCCACGTATGAGGTAGGTAGCTCGAGTGCTGCGAACGTACAGGGTACGTGGTCATTTGGTGAAGAGAGTTGGAATTCGTTGGTTAATAGTGTAGACGGTCTTCATCTGGAGTATAGGGACAGCCGTTCAGCGTATGATGCTCAGGTTGAGCAGAATCAGCGGATGTTAGAGGAGCAGCACAGACATAACGAGGATATGCGGGTCTGGCACCAGAATAGTTATGGTGCGATTAACACGGCGCTAGGACAGTTTGAAACGGAGATGGGTTGTTTGGGTGAGTGTGTTGACAGGGTAGAGTATGATGTTAGGGGAATTCGGGCCCAAAATCAGTGGGAGGTTCATTAGCGACAAATTCAGCGACAGATGCGTCAGAACCCGGAGGCGTATATTCTGACGCGGACTACCATTCCTGATTATACTTCAGTTACTCCTCCAAGACCGGATCCTTCATATGACCCGTACCGAGCTTGTCAGGATACTTATGGTGTGGATTGGGACCCGTTCAGAGACTTGTGGGTGAGGAGTGATTGATTGTTGCGCATGTCATGTTGTATTTGTTTGAAACTATTTCTTTTTCATTTGGTCTGTACTTGAATAATTTTATTTTCTGTTTATGTACTTTGAAACTTATTTGAGGGACAAGACGTTTCGGCATCGGGTGGTGCCACCTTGTCCTGTTATGTAGTTCGTATGTTTTTATATTCTTAGGTTTGTTGGTGAAACGATTTTTCAAGTCCGGCATTAAGTTCAGCAAAACTGCATGATTGATGATATTGGTATGATGATCAGGAATGGACGATGTTCTTATGCTGGCATTCAGTTCAGCGCCATCTGTCACTGGCATTCCGCGATCAGTGGTTAACTCGATAAGTTTTTATAATTTTTTTCCCACATAACCCTTTCGATTTTTATCTATTTTTGATCTCAAGTGATGGGGACATTACTTGATCTCAAGTGTGGGGTGGGGGATGTAAAATCTCTCGGGTTGGTTGTTAATGGAATCATCATCATATTTGTTTTGATTTAAAAAGATTTGACGTTTCACGGGTTTTGGTCGTAAAAAAAATGAAAAAATTAGGGGTAAAATAAAAAAAAATACAAAAGTTAGTTTAAAAATATTAAAAAAGTGGAAAAACAATTGAAAATTCGGCCAAAACCTTTATTCTGAAAATTGGCTTGGTATTTTATGGTATATTTCGTGTTTTCAAAGAAGCCAAAATTGTTTCACATGTTCATTATTTTGAACATGAAATCTTACGAGTTCGGGGAACTTAATAGTAGGTCACCTGTACCAAAACGGGTGTAAACCGTGAGAGAGCAGTGATTGTATAGCGTGATTGTGACCGAATCACGTGCCAGATCACAAACTTTTGGTTACTTGATATAGCAGACTTCCGAAACTATATCATTTTATTATTACATCATTTAATGTTGTGATACTGTGGGAAGAGGAGCCTAGAGCTTCACCAGTGTTATCCTTTTTAAGGAACAATAGCTACGTGCTTGTGTTTGCTTAGACAACATAACCCATAGTCAAAAGCTATGGCACCCAAAGGTTTTTGGAATTTAAACCGAGTGTCAATTGAAATAGATTGGCATTCCCGAGTGACTCAGATCCACTCATTAAGGAAGTAAAGTCTTTCGACCGTTTTACTTGGTACGTATACCTCTTAAGCTGTACCATTTCATTACCCATCATTTAACGATGAGATACTTTTAGAGGTGAAAGTCTTGAACTTTCAAAACATGTTCATTATTTTGAATGTGAAATCCTACATGAACATTAAAATTCATACGTAGGTCATCTGCACCAAGGCGGGTGTCAACCGTATGAACGGTGACAGTAGTGTGTGGTCAAAACCAGACCATGCGCTAGATCGAAAACTTAAATAGGGCGATCCTCATTGTTTCTCCTAACAAGGACAATGTTGCACCCGACCACCTTATTTAACCACACAGGATATATCTATTCCATCCTAAAGGGAGTCAAGTCTCCCGAACGACACACTTGCTGATTTGTTTTAGAAGTTGTAGTCCAGACCAGTTGTAGGGTGACGAAAAATCTTGAAAAGTCATTGCTAAAATCGACTGGAAATCTACCAGGCCTCAACGTCAAACAGGGAAACTGGTAGTCAAAGCTTATCTCAATGAGGGAGATTTGCTAGCTAAATGGGAAGCGCACCATGATACACAAAATGTCAGTGATTGATCAGATTCCCAGTGGATAACCTCCGGAAAGGTAAGATATCAGCTTTTAAGCCATGAACCTCAATCTTTATGGTTGACTTAACGGATTAGATGATCACCTCATGATTGTCGATGATATCTGGACGTAATGTGTATCCTCCTAAGCACATTATTTTCTTACCAACATCTCGTGATGTTAGGTACTGTGGGAGGCAATGGCTTGACCAATTGCGGGGTAGCCCGTGAGTTCTTTTTGGCACATGCGTTCGATTGTCATATCTTTGGTGTTTGGCTCCCACTTGATTCCTGGTTCCTTTGAAGACTTACACTATGGTTCGAGATTCATTGCCTCATTTTATTTGGTACGCTATTCGAGATTATATTTAGCTACTTTGTTCAAACTATTTGCTTGAGGATTGGGAAGTTAATTTCGGGGAATGCAAGTGGGAGGTATGGTTGGTATTTACATCCAAATTGTGCCCATGCTAGTTTGTGGTTTGTTAATTACGAGTTTGGTTCTACATTCATGTTGAAGAAGTTATCATATGGTAGAAGATTATTATCGAGTTCGATTGCTTGAGGATAAGCAAAACTATAGTGTGGGGTTGTTTGATATCGCATATTTCATACGCGTTTTCCTTAGCGATATCAGGTACATTTTGGTCCTTTTGGATATAATTTGGTGTTATTTCGGTGAATGTTGTGAAAGTTCAAGTTCCAAGACCAAGAAGGTTAAATTTGAAGTTATTTGATGGTTTTTGGTGATTTTCTATGTAAACGAGTGAAGGAGATTGGTTCGATTCAAGTTTTGGTGGTTTTATTGAGTTTTCTGCTCGGATTTAGCAAAAAGGGACTGGAGCGCCGCTCCAGTAGGCATAAAAATCAGTTCGAGACTTTTCAGAAAGCCAGATACCAGTTTTCAGTTATACGGAGCGGCGCTCCATATTTGGAGCGCCGCTCCATCTTCTGTCGGTTTCAGAACTTTACTATTTAAAGCCCGAATTTTTACCCTAACTTATCACTTTTGCATCCAGATGAATTCCAGCAGCTTTTTGATGAACCAAGGTGATTTTTGGGGATTCCCAAGGTCATTCTAACGCATCAATCATTCCGAAAACGCGCCTCGATCCGTTCATCATTCAAGAACACAATTTTCATTAGGTTTAATTCTTATCTTCATAATGAATACTCTTAGTTGTTTATTTGTGATTTTGGTTTTGGCCATGGTTGGCTAAGCACTTTAATGTTTGACTAGATTGAATATTCGTATGTGTTTGGATGGTACTTTAATGTTTTATTGATTAATGCATGATAATTATGAGTTTTGATTAAGAACCATTCTTGTGGGTGTTGATTATTGTTACTAGGTTGATTAGTGATCTTGTTTGAACAAAGGGAACCCTGTTTCAATTTAGTACTGATAATGCTAAAAACGAACATATATTTCATAGCATTATTCCTCAAGAAAGACAAGCTTTTAGTTACAATTGTTCTATTTACAAGTGATATTCGTTTAAATAATAAAAGGTGAAGACAAAAGACAGATTCGACGAATTGAAAACGCAAACGACCAAAAAGCTCAAAAGTATAAAAGACAATCAAAGAGGTTCCAATTATTGATAAGAAACGTCTCGAAATTACAAGAGTACAAGATTCAAAACGCAAAGTACAAGATATTAAATTGTACGCAAGGACGTTCGAAAATCCGGAACCGGGACTAGAGTCAACTCTCAACGCTCGACGCAACGGACTAAAAATTACAAGTCAACTATGCACATAAATATAATATAATATTTAAATAATTCTTATAATTATTTATATATTATAATAAATAATAAAAACCGTCGGCAAGAAAGACTCCAAAGGGACTGAGCTGTAATTTCATTCTCCGTGACTCGCGGAGTTTGAAGAGTAATTCACCGCGAGTCGCGGAGCCCCAAAAGTCGAATTTTCCTATAAAAGCAACCGAATTCTGATCGCAAATCATCATCTTTTTTTCTCCTCATTCATACGATATATTTATATTTATAATTTATATTTTAATTTTAATTTTAATAATTCTAATAATAAGGGTATGTTAGCGAATATTGTAAGGGTGTAAGTCGAAATTCTGTCCGTGTAACGCTACGCTATTTTTAATCATTTTAAGTTATATTCAACCTTTTTACATTAATGTCTCGTAGCTAAGTTATTATTATACTTATTTAAAACGAAGTAATCATGATGTTGGGCTAATTACTAAAATTGGGTAATTGGGCTTTGTACCATAATTGGGGTTTGGACAAAAGAACGACACTTGTGGAAATTAGACTATGGGCTATTAATGGGCTTTATATTTGTTTAACTAAATGATAGTTTGTTAATGTTAATATAAAGATTTACAATTGGGCGTCCCTATAAATTACCATATACACTCGATCGGACACGATGGGCGGGGTATTTATACCAACGAATAATCGTTCATTTAACCGGACACGGGAATGGATTAATAGTACTAGAATAATTAAAACATGGGTGAAATTATGTACAAGGACACTTGGTATAATTGATAACAAAATATTAAAACCTTGGGTTACACTCAGTCGACATCCTGGTGTAATTATTAAACAAAGTATTAAAATCTTGTTACAGTTTAAGTCCCCAATTAGTTGGAATATTTAACTTCGGGTATAAGGATAATTTGACGAGGACACTCGCATTTTATATTTATGACTGATGGACTGTTATGGACAAAAACCAGACGGACATATTAAATAATCCAGGACAAAGGACAATTAACCCATGGGCATAAAACAAAAATCAACACGTCAAACATCATGATTACGGAAGTTTAAATAAGCATAATTCTTTTATTTCATATTTAATTTCCTTTATTTTATATTTAATTGCACTTCTAAATATCGCATTTTTATTATTATTGTATTTAATTGCACTTTTAATTATCGTACTTTTTAATTATCGCAAGTTTATTTTATCGCACTTTTATTATTCGCAATTTCATTATCGTTATTTACTTTATGCTTTAATTTAAGTCTTGTATTCATTTTTAATATTTTACATTTGGTTTTAACTGCGACTAAAGTTTTAAAATCGACAAACCGGTCATTAAACGGTAAAAACCCCCCTTTATAATAATAATATTACTTATATATATATATATTTGTATTTTTATAAAAGTAAACTAATATAGCGTTAAGCTTTGTTTAAAGATTTTCCCTGTGGAACGAACCGGACTTACTAAAAACTACACTACTGTACGATTAGGTACACTGCCTATAAGTGTTGTAGCAAGGTTTAAGTATATCCATTCTATAAATAAATAAATATCTTGTGTAAAATTGTATCGTATTTAATAGTATTTCCTGCAAAAATTTAATAGTATTTTATACCACTCCGCTACCGCATCAAGTATTTTTGGCGCCGCTGCCGGGGAACTTTCTAAACGCCGGAAGCGCAACGCTAATATATAAAAAAAAAAGAGAGATTTTTAGTTTACTTCTATTAAAAGTCGCTTTTGTAAAAATACGTTTTAAATATTCGAAAATATAAAAAGAAAAACAAAAATATAAGTATTTTTAAGATTTTGTTAAATATTTAAGTTTTATAAAGTTTCTTTATTTTTATTTTATAAAAACATAAGTTTTATTTAAGTATTTTGTTTTTATTTAAAAACATAAAAAAAAATATATATATAAATCTAGTTTTAAGCATTTTATTTATTAAAATTATAAAGTAGTTCTATTTTATTTAAGTTTTTAAAATATAAGTTTTTATACACATATTTTTTTTACAGAAAAAATTAAAATAAATAAATAAATAAATAAATAAATAAAGAAAAACGCGTCGAATTTAAATAACCTGTCAGCTGAATTTTGGAACCCCGCGACTCGCGGGGTTTGAAGCTTTGAATACCGCAAGTCGCGGAGCTGCTCTGACACGCTGACAGAACCCTAATTTCACATTAATTACGGATTATATTATAATTATTAATATAAAACCCTAATTAGGTTTTAATTAAGTATTAATTTTAGTTTTTATTGTTATTTTGTTTAATTAGTTTAATTAAAATATTAAATTAATAGTTTTATTAATTAAATAATATAAAAATAATATTTTTATAAAAATTGTACTTTTTACAACTTTTTGTATATTTTTATATTTTGTCCCTTTTTAATCGTTGTAGCATAATATTTGTATTTTTAGCTCATATTTAGTTTTAAACTTAGTTTTTGCTATAGTTATTTTACTCCTAGATTTTTAGGCTTTGCCGTAAAATTCCTTAAATGCTTTTTCTTTAGACTAAGATTTAGGTGCTTTAGAATTTTGTGACGCCTTTTTAAGTTTTAGTTTCTTTTTAAGTTATTTCCATTTGGGATTTAGTTTTTCCTGTAAGCTTTAATATTTTTAGACGACTTTTACCTATGTATCAATTATCATTCCAATTAGTAATTTCAATTTGCGATTATAATTTTAAGTTAGTTGTAGTAATAAGGTTAGGTTAGTCAAGTATTTTTAAGTTTTATAAGTTTCTTTTATTTTTTTTCGTCACCTTTTATTTTTCATCCATTTTTCTTTTTCGACCTTTTTTGACGAACTCTTTTTCTTTCTTATTTCTCGCTATTCTAGTTTTAGGACATAGATTTTTATTCTACTTCTTATCTAAATTTCTTAAAATTACGAAAATTTATTTTGAGTGGTTAAATTGATAGACATCAAAATTTTCTGGTTCGTAGTAATAGTTGGATTTGTACGTGGACCGGGTTATTGGTGCCAAACAGTCCTCAATTATATTGAGACCAAACGAATCCTGCCCCTCTGCTGCATCTTTTGGCTATTCGAAACGTGGGCAAAATCAGAAAAGTCTATTGATTGGATAACTTATTATAATTTTTCTTTCCTTTTTAAAACTAATAGGATATTCAGTGAATGCACCGAGCAAGACGTTCACCACCTTTTGTACGTTCACCACCTGTAACTAGATCAAGACATTTAGCAAATATAACCGCCGTTGATTTTTCTTTAGAATCGTCATCCAGTAGACCAAGTACTTCAGTTCAAATTTCCGATAATCCATTTTTTGAACCCGACCTCACAATTGAGAATCCGGAAAATATTCAAGAACGGTTCGTAGATCCTGAACCATTAAACTTTCCTCCGGAGCCACCAATTATTCAAACAGAGATTGTTGAGGAACGAACCATTAAATCAGAATCATCTAGTGATACCGATTCAACAAATTCAATTATGGAGAATCTGGAACCTTTAAGTATGGAAGACCGAATGAGAGCTAAACGCACTGGCCAAGGTCACGCAATTACTCATCCAGACATTAATGCACCAGATTATGAAATCAAAGGACAAATTCTACACATGGTGACTAATCAATGCCAATTTAGTGGTGCGCCGAAGGAAGATCCAAATGAACATCTACGTACCTTTAATAGGATCTGCACACTATTTAAAATCCGAGAAGTGGAGGATGAACAGATATATCTCATGTTATTTCCCTGGACTTTAAAGGGAGAAGCCAAAGATTGGTTGGAATCGTTACCTGAAGGGGCGATCGATACATGGGAGGTTTTAGTTGACAAATTTCTTAAACAATTCTTTCCTGCATCTAAAGCCGTAAGACTTCAAGCAGAAATTGTTACGTTCACACAGAAACCAAATGAAACTCTATATGAGGCGTGGACTAGATATGGAAAGTTGTTAAGAGGATGTCCGCAACATGGTTTAGACACCTGTCAAATAGTACAAATATTCTACCAAGGATGCGACATCACTACAAGAAAAGACATAGATATAGCAGCTGGTGGTTCTATTATGAAGAAAACCGAAACTGATGCTTACAAAATTATTGATAATACTGCTTCCCACTCACATGAGTGGCACTAAGAAAAAGACATCGTTAGATCATCTAAAGCAGCTAGAGCCGATTCTAGCCATGACTTAGATTCCATTTCCGCAAAGATAGATGCTGTGGAGAGACGAATGGAAAAGATGACTAAAGATATTCACTCAATACGAATTAGTTGTGAGCAGTGTGGAGGACCACATTTGACAAAAGATTGTCTCAGTATTGAATTAACAATGGAACAAAGAGAGAATATTTCATACATAAACCAAAGGCCTGGAAATAATTATCAGAATAATTATCAACCGCCAAGACCGATTTACAATCAAAACCAGAATTATAACAGAAATATTCCATACAACAACCAACAAGGTCCTAGCAATCAACAAGTATCCAATAATACTTATAATCAGCAAAGACCTAATTTTCAAAACAAACCACCACAACAAACTGATGATAAAAAGCCGAATTTAGAAGATATGATGACGAAGCTAGTTGAAACTCAAACACAGTTTTTCACATCTCAGAAACAAACCAATGAACAAAATGCTCAAGCATTTAGAAATCAACAAGCTTCTATTCAAAATCTGGAACAAGAAGTGAGTAACCTAGCAAGGTTAATAGGTGAAAGAAAACCGGGAAGTCTACCTAGTGATACAAATGCTAACCCCCGGAGTGAAACAGCTAAAGCCATTACCACAAGAAGTGGCACAACACTTAAACCACCTGAAATACCTGTAACTTCTGATGAAGCCATTCCTACTCCACAAGAACCACAACCTGATCAAGATAAGGAAAAAGAACCGGTAGTTGAAAAGGTTAATGAAGATAACACAGTTAAGGATAAACCTTATGTTAAACCATACCAACCACCACTTCCTTACCCGAGTAAAATGAAGAAAGAGAAACTTGAAGCCGAGCAATCCAAATTCTTGGATATGTTTAAACAGATAAATGTAAATCTTCCTTTCATTGATGTGATTTCAGGAATGCCTAGATATGCTAAATTCTTGAAAGATCTAATTTCAAATAGAAAGAAAATGGAAGAACTCTCGGCTGTTACTATGAATGCTAATTGTTCAGCAGTGCTGTTGAATAAGATACCAGAAAAATTATCTGATCCAGGAAGTTTCACAATTCCATGTTTTCTGGGTAGTCTTAGTTCAATAGAAGCATTGGCAGACTTAGGTGCTAGTATAAATCTAATGCCGTATTCACTATACACTAAACTAGACCTTGGAGAATTGAAACCAACCAGAATAAGCATACAACTAGCCGATAGATCAATAAAATATCCTAGAGGGATAATGGAGAACATGCTAGTTAAAGTTGGTACTTTAGTATTTCCAGTAGATTTTGTTGTTTTGGACATGGAAGAAGATTCTCAAGTTCCTCTCATATTAGGAAGACCATTCTTAAACACGGCTAAAGCAATGATAGACGTGTTCGGTAAGAAACTGACCCTAAGTATAGAGGATGAGAGTGTTACCTTTTCAGTTGATAGAGCAATGCAACAACCACAATCTGCAGATGATACATGTTATTATATTCAAACTATAGATGCACATGCAGAATTATTAGAAGAATTTCCAGAATTACAAGGAACAGGAGAATGTTCTTTAGGAGAAGGTAATGAACCAATTGATGAAGCTGAAATGTTAGCTACACTTATAGCTAATGGATATGAACCAACAACAGAAGAAATTCAAATGCTAAAAGAAGAAGACAGATATCGATACAAATCATCGATAGAAGAACCTCCGAAATTAGAGTTAAAGCCACTTCCAAACCATTTGGAATACGCTTATTTACATGGTGAATCTGAATTACCTGTAATAATATCGTCTTCTCTTACTGAAAATGAGAAATCACAACTCATTTCTGTGTTGAAAGCTCATAAACCAGCCATTGCATGGAAGATTCATGATATTAAAGGAATAAGTCCTTCGTATTGCACACATAAAATCTTTATGGAAGAAGGTCATAAAACGTATGTGCAACGCCAACGAAGACTAAATCCTAATATGCAAGATGTAGTTAAGAAAGAGATTATTAAACTGCTAGATGCAGGTTTGATATATCCAATTTCTGATAGTCCATGGGTAAGCCCAGTTCAATGCGTGCCGAAGAAGGGTGGCATGACTGTCATTACAAATGAGAAAAATGAGCTTATTCCTACTAGGACTGTAACAAGATGGCGTGTGTGTATTGATTATAGAAAATTAAATGACGCCACCAGAAAAGATCACTTTCCCTTACCTTTCATAGATCAAATGTTGGAAAGATTAGCCGGAAATAGTTACTATTGTTTTCTAGATGGATTTTCCGGATATTTTCAAATTCCAATAGCACCCGAGGACCAAGAGAAAACCACATTCACGTGCCCTTATGGTACTTTTGCTTACAAACGCATGCCATTTGGACTTTGCAACGCCCCTGCAACCTTTCAAAGGTGTATGATGGCGATTTTTCACGACATGATAGAAGAATGCATGGAAGTATTCATGGATGACTTTTCATTCTTCGGTGATACATTTAAATCATGCCTAGTTAATCTGGAACGAATGCTAATTAGATGTGAACAATCAAATCTAGTTCTTAATTGGGAGAAATGCCATTTCATGGTTAAAGAAGGCATCGTTCTTGGACATAAAATTTCAAAAGAAGGAATTGAAGTGGATAGAGCTAAAGTAGATGTAATTGCTAAACTTCCACATCCCACCAATGTTAGAGGAGTTAGGAGTTTTTTAGGGCATGCCCGTTTTTACCGACGTTTCATAAAAGATTTTTCTAAAATTGCCACTCCTATGAATAAACTCCTAGAAAAGGATGCGCCATTCATCTTTTCAGATGAGTGTATCAAATCTTTTAATATTCTTAAAGAGAAACTCACTAATGCGCCGATCATGATAACACCAAATTGGAATCTACCATTTGAACTAATGTGCGATGCAAGTGATTTTGGAATGGGAGCCGTTTTAGGACAAAGGATTGAAAAACGATTTCAACCTATATATTATGCTAGTAAGACATTACAAGGAGCACAAACGAACTATACAACTACTGAAAAAGAACTCCTTGCTATTGTCTTTGCTTTTGACAAATTTCGATCATATCTCGTTCTAGCAAAAACGGTGGTCTATACCGACCATTCTGCTCTTAGATACCTATTTTCAAAACAAGATGCTAAACCAAGATTAATCCGTTGGATCTTACTCTTACAAGAGTTTGATATTGAAATCCGAGATAAAAGAGGAGCAGAAAATCTCGCCGCTGATCATCTTTCTCGTCTTGAAAATCCCGATTTAGAAGTTCTAAATGAATCAGCCATAAAAGACAACTTTCCTGATGAATATCTATTGAAAATAGATTATAAAGAAATCCCATGGTTTGCAGACTATGCAAACTACTTAGTTTGTGGATTCCTTGAAAAAGGATTATCGTACCGAAGATGAAAGAAATTCTTCAGTGATATAAAACACTATTTTTGGGAAGATCCACATCTGTTTAAAAGTTGTCCCGATGGAATAATACGCCGATGTGTATTTGGAGATGAAGCTAGTAAAATATTAAACCATTGTCACACAGGACCAACAGGAGGGCATTATGGGCCTCAACTAACAGCAAGAAAAGTTTATGATGCTGGATTCTATTGGCCAACAATTTACAAAGACGCACACCTTCTTTGCAAATCCTGTGATGCATGTCAAAGGGCCGGAAAAATAAGTCAACGTGATGAAATGCCACAAAATGTCATCCAAGTATGTGAAGTATTTGACATTTGGGGTATTGACTTTATGGGTCCATTTCCAAAATCTCATAATAATCTATATATACTTGTAGCCATTGATTATGTATCTAAATGGGCGAAAGCACAAGCTTTCCCAACTAACGATGCACGAGTTGTAGTCAACTTTTTAAAACATCTTTTTGCAAGGTTTGGAACACCGAAAGCTTTAATAAGTGATCGGGGTACTCATTTCTGTAATAATCAACTTGAGAAAGTTCTTAAAAGATATGGAGTAACTCATAAAATCTCCACCGCATATCATCCACAAACAAGTGGACAAGTTGAAAATACCAATCGAACTTTAAAACGTATTCTAGAGAAAACCGTAGGATCAAATCCGAAGGAATGGTCCATTAAATTGGAGGATGCACTCTGGGCTTTTAGAACAGCCTACAAAACTCCAATTGGAACCACACCTTTTAGACTTGTTTATGGAAAAGCATGTCATCTTCCAGTAGAAATTGAACACAAAGCATTTTGGGCTTTGAAGAAATGTAATCTTGATTTACATGAAGCTGGACGTCTACGATTAAGTCAACTAAACGAATTAGAAGAATTAAGACATGAAGCATACGAAAATTCGTTAATCTATAAAGAAAGAACGAAGAAATGGCATGATAAAAGAATCAGAAGTTCAAAAGAATTTAAAGAAGGAGACAGAGTTCTTCTTTTCAATTCACGATTCAAGCTATTTCCAGGAAAATTGAAATCAAGATGGTCTGGACCATTCATAGTCAAAAGAGTTTTCCCATACGGAACGATATAATTAATAAATTCAAATGGGATTGAATTTAAAGTTAATGGTCACAGAGTTAAACATTACATACATGGTCCAATGGAAGTCGACAACGAAGTTAATCACAATTTCGACACCACAGCTAACTAAGTGTGGGGAGAATCAAGTCTTTAAAGGATAATATGTATTTCTGTTAGAGTTAGATTGTCTGTTTTCGTGTAGTTCTCGAAAATGGAACCCGAATGGTCTTTCCCTAGCAGACCCTAAAGAACTAGTCTTCTCCCCCCATTCTGAATTTTTATTTTTTTTTAGGTTTTTACAAAATGAAGACTGCCTGTGAACTAAACCATGGTCTAATGCTACACGCTTTGATCACTAAAAGAAATAATGACATACTACCAAGTGAAATAGTATCAGTAATCAGAGAAAGAATGGACGGAGTTAGAAAAGAATCCAGATGCGAAGATAATAAATTACAATTTGGTAAAGGAAAATCAAAATCCGCAGTGAAAAGAAGAGCACGACACCTAGAAAGATGTCACAAATGCGGAAAATGGTCACATGGAGGTAAATGTTCAAATAATCAAACCTATTCAAATACCGAATTTGTTACTTTATGCAGAGACGGACCGTTCATATGTTTAGAAGAAAAGACACTGAATGCTCGAGGTTACGCCTATGTAGCCATGGAAAACCAATTAAACCGACTATCTTATGAATGGGATAGATCATATAACTAAGAAATCTATTCCACAGGTATGTCTGTACAGTTTTTATTTTTATTTTTAACCTTTTGATAATAAACGCTAATTTGTTCGCTAAAAAGTATTAAATTGGTATTGAATAAAATTAGGTTTGGCGACCGAAATTATTGATATCATTCAAAAAATTTATTACATCACTGCGAAATTTAACGTTTATTCTTAAGGTATAAATATCTTTAAACTATCAACCCAAAATATTTCAAAAATTCGTCATGAGTTAAATTAGGTTTTGGAACCGAAATTACTTTACCAAAAAAGGGGCGCATATTTTTGATAATATTTGATTGATTAAAGTGGGATAAAAAGCCAAAAAGATTTTTAATTTTATTTTTACCATGTTTTTAAAATTAATATTTAAATCTTAAATTAATATTGTAAACTTTGTAAAAAAAAAAAAATATTTTTAAAATTGTAAATATTTGAAAAATTAATATAAGTTTGGTATGAATTTATAATATAAATTTTTAAATTAAGTTTGGTGTGAATTTTTAATTTTTAAAAAATATAAATTTTTAATTTTATGCATTTTGAATTTTAAGTTTGGTGTGAATTTTTAATATAAATTTTGAATTTTATATTTAAGTTGTGTGAATTTAAAAACAAAAATTTACTTTATCTCATTAAGTTAAAAATATGATTTTTAAAATTCGTCGTAAGTTGAAGACTAGGTCTTTGAACCGAAATTGCTTTACCCGAGAGAGGGACGAGAACTTTTATTATCGTTATTTTTAATCTCATTTGAATTAAAGTATGCCAAAAACATTAAAAAACCCCAAAAATCTTAGCTTTTAAAACAATCGCTACAAAAAGACAAATTTTAAAATTTTGTCGAGGGACGGACTAGGACATCGATCCGAAACGACCTCGTCCTAAATAACAAGGGAAACAAAATTTTAAAATTAAGTACTTAATTGTTTCATAAGTTAATGATTATAAAAAAAAATATATATATATAGCAAACTCCGCGACTCGCGGAGTTTGAAGGCTTAAATGCCGCGAGTCGCGGGAGTACCGGGTTACAGAAAAAAAATAAAGAGCCGCAACAGCTCAGTTTCACACTCCACAACTCAAACAAACTGCGAAAAAAACCCACGAAAAACCCGAAAAAAACCCCCCAAAATCACAATATTTAACCGTTAATCACCAAATCTTTTACTAAAATCATGTTGAGAAGGATGCTATCTAGGAATTACTCAAGAAAAATGGTAAATTTCTACACCTAAACACCATTTAATTCGAAATTAGTGTTCTTGAGCAATTTTTTTTCCCAATTTGATTTTGATGCTTTTTAGTGTAATTAGGCTTAAATTGTTTATGTATTATGCTTGTATAACCTAGATTGATGCTATTTAACATGATTAGAAGCCTTAAACTTCAAATTTTGAATAATCTAGGGTTTGTGTTCCTGAGCAATTTGGGGCTTTTTGATATAAACAGGTTATGGCCGATTTTTGTCATGAATTGTTGCTAAATTAAGTAGTGTAACATGTTTAGGTAGTTAAATGATCCAAACTTTGAGCCTAAACATGATTTTGAGAATTAAAGTGGACTTTTTCAAGTCTAAAATTCATGAACTTGATTTTTGAAAGATAATGCCATTTGAAACTTGTTTAATTGCTAGTAATGATTATTTTGACATGTTATTTGAGTTGAATGCTTATGAACTTGGCGAACATTTTCGTATATGCTTATTTGAAAAAGTGTAGATTTGATAAAAATGTGAAAATAAGCTTAAGTTTAAAATGTCATTGTAATTATTTTGATTGATGATTTTACTGACACTAATGCATATTTGGATGCACAAAAATTGTGTTTGATGTGTTTTGCAGACTGAAAGGGGTGAATCTTCATCCCAAGCCCGTAATGCTCCTGCTGAGAATGCGGAACAACAGGAGGTGGATAACTACTACAAGCAGGATATACCTCATCCAGTCATGACCTTTTCCGATATGCACTTGGAAGAGTTGCACCCGAACCTGAGATTTGACAGACTTTGGATAGATTATCCAAAATATCAAAGGGGTTTGCATACTCTTCATTCTAAGGTTGTTGAGGTACCGAGGGTCATAGAATAGGGACCCTTAGAAGCTGTAGAATTGGCCGGGCCAATTAGGGAATTACTTGTACAAAGGTATGGTAATTCTACTTTTAATGACTGGGTACGTTTATTCACCATGCGTAGACCTGTATATAAAGTATGGTGTGAAGAATTGTTGTGTAGTATAGAGTTGAATGATCGGGTAGCTAGTTTAACCGATCGTTCTTTTATTAGATTTTTGTTAGGCGGTTCGATGCGCCACATGTCTTTACTAGACATGGCTTAGGCTTTACGTATATATACGCCTGAGGAGTTAGCATCTGCGGATTGTAGAGGGTTGATACTAAACGGTAGAAAGATATATGAAAATTTTGATACACACGGTGTGTGGAGTCAAATGACAAGCCATCACCGTTTCAAAGGGGGAAATTACTCTTATTTGGATATAGATAGAGCCGAATTAAGAGTGATACATAGGTTTTTAGCTAATTCGATTACACAAAGGGGTAAGAACAAGGAAAAAGTAAATGAACAGGATTTGTTTTACCATATGTGTATTCGAGACCCACAAAGCGCTGTAAGTATACCGTATTGTGTGGGTTATTATTTATCAGCTATGGTTCGGGGGATGCGACCGCATAGCATAATAGGAGGTGGTATTTTTATTACTTTGATTGGTGAATATCTCGGTGTGGACATAAGTCGGGGGGGATTATTAGTAGAAGAACCAGAACCCCGCGATACTATAGGTTTAAATGTATACCATGGTGCGAAAGTTTTGAAGAGGCGAAATAACGCCGCAGTACGATACCATGGTAGACATCCACAGGTGGAGAGAAACCAACAGCAAGGTAATGTAGGAGGGGGGAATGAGATGCAAGAAATGCAAAGGTTTATAGCTTCTCAGGAATACGAAAATGCTAGACAGAGAGCATTTGAAGATTGGCAAGTTCATCAGAACCAAATCATAGCTCATTGCCAACATATAGGTAGAAACTATATTCCTACACCGAAACCCATCTTCCCTCCCTGGTCTATAGAGATGCAGCCACCATATCCTACGTATAACCCTGCCGAAGCATTCTATAGCACCTATGGTTATGCCTGGAATCCCTATTGGTACCAGTATCATCCCTAGTATACTTATTTATTTTTATTTTTTGTAATTTGTAATTTGTAATGATTGATACGTTTAATACTTTTGTTAATATTGTAATAGTTTTTATAATTGTCTAACTTTTATTCTTAGATTTTAATAATTTTTGAATGTGGGGTAATATACCAAACTTCAAAAATATGTATATATGGTTGCAGTTTATCTTATGTACACAACAGGGTAAAACAACGCATTTTCAAAGACTGGCATTAAGTTCAGTAAAAGCAACTAATTTTGACGACAAGATGCAAAATATATGTGAAATAACAACAAGACGGAATGAACAAATGATGTGCACCATTTATCATTCAGCAAACAAACGCCAATATATTTGGAAACTTTGGTAAAAATTTAATCATTTTCACACAAATCACCCTCAATAATTTAAATTATTCCTGATTTCTTGCAAATGAGGGCATTGCAAGATCTTAAGTGTGGGAAGGGGTTAAATTCTTTCGGATTTTAAATTTTTTTTTACTTTATACACTTGGTTACCATTAAAAATACTAGTAAAGCAGTAGTTGTATTAGAATCTAGTGCTCTCTGATAAAAAAGAACAGCCCTAGTCTTATATACTAACTACCCAATTCTAGTAAAATTTTTCAAAATTTTCAATTAAATGAACTCAAAATCATGTTTATACATATTTATGAACGATAAAACTAGGTTTTAACACCGAAATTATTGTTACCTCGGAAAGGACATAAATTGAGAAACAAACTAAAATGTTAAAATTCATTTAAAATGGAATAGAGGACGATAAAAAGGAAAATAAAAGCCAAGTGTGGGAAAATTTACCAAGTTATCTTAAACATATGTCACATATATCTGTAACAAATAACTGAAAATACTTTTGCTTTGGACTAAACTAAACCGTTTTAACTGATGAAAGAAAAGAAGAGATGGATCTACACGATGAATCAATTCCATCATTAAAAGGAAGTAAAGTCTTCCGAAAAAGAAACGCGCTTCTTGATTTAGGTCATGAAGTTGTCGTCCAGACCAGCTGTAGGTTGACGAAAAATCTAGAAAAGTCATCACTAAAATCAGCAGGAAATCCACGGACCTCAGCATTAAACAGGGTCGCCAAGTGGTCAGATTTATCCTAACCATGAGAAGGATTTATCTCGTACAATGGGGGGGCACCATGCAAATTAGCTGGATAAGACTAATGAATCAGATCCCCAGAAAGGATAATCTCCTTAAAGATTAAAAATCAGCTTTTAAGACTGATATTACTCAATCCTTGAGATTGACCTTAAAGATTGAGAATTCAAACTCATGGAATTCAATGATATCTAAACTCGAGCTTGAACGAGAAAATATTTTGATCAAAATTACAAACCGATTTGTTTTCTGAAAACCCTATTTTCAATGCGTTCATTACCATTGAACGTAAAATCCTAGGAATTCACCTGGAATTCATTAGGTCACCTGAACTAAATCGGGTGTCAACCGTAAGAACGGTGGTTGCATAGTGGTAAAAGACAGGACCTTGTGTCATACCGAAAAAAAAAAAATTATTATAAGGGTGAGCTTTACTATTGCTCCTACCAAGGATAGTAATTGCGTCCGACACGTTATAGACCATAATTAAAAGCATATCAGGGGACATTGCCTTAACAGTTGCTTGTTCAAGGCTTTCCTTTCAACCGGACGGTAGTTTACCGAAAGGTAATATACGGGACAAGTAAACTGGACGTGTTGCTTTCCAAATACAAGGTTAGCAAGTGGATGACACAAAACCGCAAGTTTTGAGCTAAAATTTTCAAATCTGAAACCCACCAAACCCACAAAAATATTTTGCAAACACCGGTAAAGGGTTATTCCGGAAAACTTATCTAGGGTAAAAACTATATTTAATTTTCAAAAGATCAAATGTTTTCATAAAGATCCAATTTCCTTAATGGATCTAAATTTTTATAGTCATGTGGGACTGTAAACCATATCGTTACTACCATTGTTTATACCGCCGTATAGAAATTACTGATGTACAAAGTGTGAAGAATAAAGAAGTGATTCTAGTATTTCAAGACGATATTGCTTGAGGACAAGCAACGCACAAGTGTGGGAATATTTGATAATGCTAAAAACGAACATATATTTCATAGCATTATTCCTCAAGAAAGACAAGCTTTTAGTTACAATTGTTCTATTTACAAGTGATATTCGTTTAAATAATAAAAGGTGAAGACAAAAGACAGATTCGACGAATTGAAAACGCAAACGACCAAAAATCTCAAAAGTACAAAAGACAATCAAAGAGGTTCCAATTATTGATAAGAAACGTCTCGAAATTACAAGAGTACAAGATTCAAAATGCAAAGTACAAGATATTAAATTGTACGCAAGGACGTTCGAAAATCCGGAACCGGGACTAGAGTCAACTCTCAACGCTCGACGCAACGGACTAAAAATTACAAGTCAACTATGCACATAAATATAATTTAATATTTAAATAATTCTTATAATTATTTATATATTATAATAAATAATAAAAACCGTCGGCAAGAAAGACTCCAAAGGGACTGAGCTGTAATTTCATTCTCCGCGACTCGCGGAGTTTGAAGAGTATTTCACCGCGAGTCGCGGAGCCCCAAAAGTCGAATTTTCCTATAAAAGCAACCGAATTCTGATCGCAAATCATCATCTTTTTTTCTCCTCATTCATACGATATATTTATATTTATAATTTATATTTTAATTTTAATTTTAATAATTCTAATAATAAGGGTATGTTAGCGAATATTGTAAGGGTGTAAGTCAAAATTCTGTCCGTGTAACGCTACGCTATTTTTAATCATTGTAAGTTATGTTCAACCTTTTTACATTAATGTCTCGTAGCTAAGTTATTATTATGCTTATTTAAAATGAAGTAATCATGATGTTGGGCTAATTACTAAAATTGGGTAATTGGGCTTTGTACCATAATTGGGGTTTGGACAAAAGAACGACACTTGTGGAAATTAGACTATGGGCTATTAATGGGCTTTATGTTTGTTTAACTAAATGATAGTTTGTTAATGTTAATATAAAGATTTACAATTGGGCGTCCCTATAAATTACCATATACACTCGATCGGACACGATGGGCGGGGTATTTATACCAACGAATAATCGTTCATTTAACCGGACACGGGAATGGATTAATAGCCACTAGAATAATTAAAACAGGGGTGAAATTATGTACAAGGACACTTGGTATAATTGATAACAAAATATTAAAACCTTGGGTTACACTCAGTCGACATCCTGGTGTAATTATTAAACAAAGTATTAAAATCTTGTTACAGTTTAAGTCCCCAATTAGTTGGAATATTTAACTTCGGGTATAAGGATAATTTGACGAGGACACTCGCATTTTATATTTATGACTGATGGACTGTTATGGACTGTTATGGACAAAAACCAGACGGACATATTAAATAATCCAGGACAAAGGACAATTAACCCATGGGCATAAAACAAAAATCAACACGTCAAACATCATGATTACGGAAGTTTAAATAAGCATAATTCTTTTATTTCATATTTAATTTCCTTTATTTTATATTTAATTGCACTTCTAAATATCGCATTTTTATTATTATTGTATTTAATTGCACTTTTAATTATCGTACTTTTTAATTATCGCAAGTTTATTTTATCGCACTTTTATTATTCGCAATTTCATTATCGTTATTTACTTTATGCTTTAATTTAAGTCTTGTATTCATTTTTAATATTTTACATTTGGTTTTAACTGCGACTAAAGTTTTAAAATCGACAAACCGGTCATTAAACGGTAAAAACCCCCCTTTATAATAATAATATTACTTATATATATATATATATTTGTATTTTTATAAAAGTAAACTAATATAGCGTTAAGCTTTGTTTAAAGATTTTCCCTGTGGAACTAACCGGACTTACTAAAAACTACACTACTGTACGATTAGGTACACTGCCTATAAGTGTTGTAGCAAGGTTTAAGTATATCCATTCTATAAATAAATAAATATCTTGTATAAAATTGTAACGTATTTAATAGTATTTCCTGCAAAAAATTTAATAGTATTTTATACCACTCCGCTACCGCATCAAGTACACTAGTTTTCAATTGATTTGTCTTAACCAATTGGGTGCTTACTTGACCAAGGGGTAAACCGGGTAACAAAGATTAAACAAAATAGGGGTGAATTGTGTAGAGCGAACGCGTAACCAATTGAATCTTAATCTTGTAATTAGTTAATTACTAAGTCACAAACGAAAGAGGTCTTTGGTGAAAGGGAACCCTAAGCCAATAAATCCAAGTTTGATATGTTTGCTAAAAGAGAACTCTGGGTAAACTGACTCTGTAGTTGCATGTATTGATAAATTGAACTAGTTCTTAATAACAAATCATCCGACACTGCGAATAGGAGATCTAGGCGAACATTCTTTTATCCATTGAATTCAAATATCTTTACTTTTCGTTGAGTCAGCATTTATTTTTATAAATTTAAAAACACAAAAATATTATCTTTTACTTTTAATCAATCTTTGATTTGGCTAATCGTTAAATAGCCACAAAACAAACTATCTCGTACTTTCGATTTTCATATATTAACTTAGTTTATTTTATTAGTTACAATCTTAATTCTCACGTTTAAACTGTCCTTGGAACGATTTCGGAATTACCAACTTTATACTATTACACGATCGGGTACACTGCCCGTTAGTGTGTATTAATCTTTTAACCGGCATTTTCCGTTGATAAATAATATACACGATTTTACACATCACACCTCTATTTCTCAGACTTCCCGTTCTCAACATTTCAAATCAATCTGTTAAAAGAGCTGCGTTCTCAAGTTTGTTCTCTTCACAAACTGTTAAAAGAATGTGGGGATGATATTTTTGTCAAGTATCAGGATGAAGAAATTAATTTCAAATTCGATTTAGAGTCATTTTTCAGTTTTTGATAATGCTAAAAAGGAACATATATTTAGTATCAATATCCTTCCAATATGTAAAGCTTTTAGTTGCAATTGTTCTATTTTTATGTAATATTTGTTTAAATAAATAAGTGCGAAGACAAAAGAAGAAAACGACGATTTGAAGACGCAAATGACCAAAACGCTCAAAAGTACAAGATATAATTCAAGTGGTTCAATTTATTGATGAGAAACGTCTCAAAATTACAAGAGTACGAGCCGCAAAATGCAAAGTACAAGATATTAAATTATATGAAAGGACGTTCGAAAAACCGGAACCGGGACCTGAGCCAACCATCAACGCGCGACGCAACGGAGCTAAAATTACAATTCAACTATGCACAAGAATATAATATAATATTTAAATAATTATATAAATTATTTATATATTATATATTATATTAAATAACGTCGACAAACTAGCAAACAAAAAATGTGTGAGCTGGATCTGACGGCCATGCGATCGCATGGAAAATAGGCATAAAACTCATGCGAGTGCATGAGCCCATGCGAGTGCATGATATTTGCACTAAAATCTCATGCGACCGCATGAGTTACTGTAGCAGGCCACATCCTATAAATTCGCCAGTTTTCTGCGAGTTTTAATACATCTTTTTCTATTTTCTTTCTCTTATCTCTCAATTTATATTTATATTTATATTTTAATTATAATTTTAATTTAAATTAATAATAATAAGGTTATGGTAGCGAATGTTGTAAGTTTGTAAGTCGAAACTCTGTCCGGGTAACGCTACGCGATAAATAATCACTGTAAGCTATGTTCTTCCTTTTTAAATTAATGTCTTGTAACTAAGTTATTATTATGCTTATTTGAGCCGAAGTAATCGTGATGTTGGACTAAAAATTAAGATTGGGTTATTGGATTATGTACCATAATTGGGGTTTGGACAAAAGAACGACACTTGTGGAAATTAGACTATGGGCTATTAATGGGCTTTATATTTGTTTAATTAAATGATAGTTTGTTAATTTAATATAAAGATTTACAATTTGACGTACCTATGAATAATCATATACACTCGATCGGACACGATGGGCGGGATATTTATAGGTACTAATAATCGTTCATTTAACCGGACACGGGAATGGATTAATAGTCAATGGACTTATTAAAACAGGGATGAAATATATACAAGAAAAATTGGTGTAATTATAGTTTAAGTCCCCAATTAGTTGGAATATTTGACTTCTGATATAAGAATAATTTGACGAGGACACTCGCGCTTTATATTTATGACTGATGGACTGTTATGGACAAAAACCAGATAGGTATCAAATAAACCAGGACAAAGGACAATTAATCCGGGTAACAATTAATTAAAATCAAAACGTCAAACATCATGATTACGGAAGTTTAAATAAGAATAATACTTTTATTTCATATTTCATCGTACCTTTATTTACTGTCATTTTAATTACTGCAATTTACTTTATCGCAATTTAAATTCTGTCATTTATATTATCGTCATTTATCTTTACGCTTTATTCAAAATCGACAAACCGGTCATTAAACGGTAAAAAACCCCTTTTTATAATAATAATAATAATACGACTTATATATATATATATATATATATATATATATATATATATATATATATATATATATGTATATATATATATATATATATATATATTTATACAAATATAATTGTTTAAAAATATAGCGTTAAACTTGGCTAGTTCCCTATGGACGAACCGGACTTACTAAACACTACACTACTCTACGATTAGGTACACTGCCTATAAGTATTGTAGCAAGGTTTAGGTATATCCACTATATAAATAAATAAATAACTTGTGTAAAATTGTATCGTATTTAATAGTATTTCGTAACAAAAATATAACTATTTTGTATACACCTCTACGCACATCAAGTATTTTTGGCGCCGCTGCCGGGGACTGCTTAAACGCCGAAAGCGAAACGCTATATATAAAAAAAAGATTTTTAATAAGTTTTAATTTACGTTTGTAAAAATACGTTTTAAATATTAAAAATACAAAAATATAAAAATAAAAAAACAAAAAATATATATTTTTAAGAGTTGTTCAAAATATAAAAAAAATTAAAAAGTTTGTATTTTCTTTTAGTTACAAAACTAATAGGTAGTTTTTTTTTAAAAAAAAATAAGTTTTTATTTAATTTATATAAATATTTTATATAAATATTAAAACAGAAAAAAAAATATAATAATTGTATTCGGGCCCGAACACTGTAGCAGCCCAACTATCTGGCCTGATTTCTGGATCCATGCGACCGCATGGAAAATTAACCCTCAACTTATGCGATCGCATGAGCTGAGGTGAAACGTCTGAAACCTAGGACAACCGAATTAGGGTTAAGATTATTAATTATTATTATTATTATTAATTACCTAATTAGGGTTTATTTTAATAATAATTTTGTTTAGTTGTTATTTAATTTGTATTTTAAGTTTTATTTTGTTTTATTAATTAGTTAAAAATCAATACTTTTATAAAATAATAATATAAAAATAATATTTTTATAAAAATTGTATTTTTTCACAACTTTAAGTTTTATTTTTATATTTTATATCTTTTTATTCGTAATTTGTATTTTCGTTCGTATTTAGTTTTAAGTCTAGTTTTTGCCGTAGTTATTTTATATTTCTAGATTTTTAGGTTTTGCCGTAAAATCCCTTAAGTGCTTTTTCTTTAGACTAAGATTTAGGTGCTTTAGAATTTTGCGACGCCGTTTATATATTTTAGTGCCTTTTAAGTTATTGCCGTTTTGGATTTAGAATACCTTTTAAGCTTTAATACCTTTAGACGCAACTTTTAATTTTTAGTTTTTAGGCTTTTAAGTTTCGACGCTGCATTTTTTTTAATTTTTCGACGATTATTTTTCGACCTTTTATTTTTCGACGTTTTCCGACGCGCTCTTTTTCTTTCTTATTTCTCGACGCTCTAGTTTTTAGGACATAGAATTTTCTATTTCTTCTCTAAAAATTCAAAACGAAAAATTATTTTAAGCGGTTAAATTGATAGACATCCAAAATTTTCTGGTTCGTAGTAATAGTTGGATTTGTTAGTGGCGAGTTGTGGGCTTCCAATTTAAAGGGTCCTGGCTACCTGCTGCATCTATTGGCTATTCGAAATGTGGGTAAAATCAGAAAAGTCTATTAATTTGATAACTTATATAATTTTTATCTTTTATAACTAATAGGATATTCTGTGAATGCACCGAGCAAAACGTTCACCACCTTTCATACGTTCACCACCTGTAACTCGATCAAGACATCTAGCCAATATTGTCACCGCTGATTTTTCTTTAGAATCGTCATCTAGTCGACCAAGTACTCCAACTCAACTTTCCGATAATCCATTTTTTGAACCCGACTTCACTACCGAGAACCCGGAGGATATTCAAGGACAATTTCAAGATCCTGAACCACTAATCATTCCTCCTGAACCATAAACCGTTAAATCAGAATTCTCTAGTGATTCGTATTCAACAAATTCAATTATAGAAGTAACTGAACCTCTAAGTATGGAAGACCGAATGAGAGCCACACGCACTGGCCAAGGTCACACCATTATTAAGCCAGATATTAATGCACCAGATTATGAAATCAAGGGACAAATCTTACACATGGTAACTAATCAATGCCAATATAGTAGTACTCCAAAAAAAGATTCAAACGAACATCTTCGAACCTTTAATAGGATTTGTACTCTATTTAAAATCAGAGAAGTTGAGGATGAACAGATCTATCTCATGCTGTTTCCCTGGACTTTAAAGGGAGAAGCCAAAGATTGGTTAGAATCGTTACCTGAAGGGGCGATTGATACATGGGATGTTTTAGTTGAAAAATTTCTTAAACAATTCTTTCCGGCATCTAAAGCTGTGAGACTTCAAGGAGAAATTGTTACATTCACGCAGAAGCCAAATGAAACTCTATATGAGGCGTGGACAAGATTTGGAAAGTTGTTGAGAGGATGTCCTCAGCACGGTTTAGATACTTATCAAATAGTACAAATATTCTACCAAGGTGTCGATATTACTACACGAAAAGACATCGACATAGCAGCTGGTGGTTCCATTATGAAGAAAACCGCAACTGAAGCTCACAAGATAATTGATAATACAGCCTCCCACTCGCATGAGTGGCACCAGGAAAAAGATATTTTTCGTTCATCTAAAGCGGCTAGAGCCGATTCTAGCCATGACTTTGATTCCGTTTCCGCAAAAATAGATGATTTTGAGAGACGAATGGAAAAGATGAATAAAGATATTCACGCAATACGAATCAGTTGTGAGCAATGCGGTGGACCACACTTAACGAAAGATTGTCACATTGAGCAAACGATGAAACAACGAGAGAATGTTTCCTACATGACCCAAAGGCCGGGAAATAATTATCAAAATAATTATCAACTGCCAAGGCCAAACTTTAATCGAAATCAAAACATTCTTTACAATCCAAATGGACCCAACAATAACTCGTACAACCAACAAGGTCCGAATAACCAACCAACTCAAAAAAACACTTTCAATCAACAAAGACCTGGCTTGTATAAACCACCACAACAAACTGAAGAGAAAAAGCCAAATCTGGAAGAAATGATGGCAAAGCTAATGGAATCTCAAACACAATTTATTACATCTCAAACCTAAACAAATGAGAGGTTTGATCAGTCATTTAGAACTCAACAAGCTTCCATTTTGAATCTAGAAAAACACGTAGGTACTCTTGCTAGCATAATAAGTGAGAGGGAACAAGGATAGCTACCGAGTAATACTGAAGTAAATCCTCGGAGTGAGAATGTTAACATGGTGTCAACAAATTCCGAAAAACCAGCATCAGAAGATGGAAAGGTTTTAGATGTGAGTAACAATGAAGAAGTTACAACACCACCACCACCCGAGTATGTAAAGCCAGTGGTGGCACCATACAGAGGAACCATCCCGTTTCCAAGAGAAGGAGTTGAGTATGAGCAAGTAATAGGTAATAAAGTTTGTGATACCTCTGGAAAGAAGAAGAAGAAGAATAAGAAAATACAAGAAATAAAAATCGTAGAAGTAAACCCGGTGAAGACAGTTTCACCAAAACCTCCACCCTGGTTGGGTGATCCGGGTGAATTTATTGTTCCTTGTCTACTTAGTGATTGTGTCATGTATGATGCACTAGCAGATTTAGGTGCGAGTGTGAGTGTTATGCCTCTTTCATTATATAAGAGATTAGGAGTAGGTGAGTTAAGTCCAACAAAAATGAGTGTTAGACTTTTTGATCAAACCATTAAGCACCCAGTTGGAATTGCTGACAACCTACCCGTTCAAGTAGGTAATTTAACCTTTCTAGTCGAATTTATTGTCATTGACATAGAAGAGGACCCAAACATTCCTCTAATTTTAGGTCGACCATTCTTAGCGTCCACCCGGGTGTTATTTGATGTAAGAGAGGGTAGAATGACACTTAGTAATGATGAAAAATCGATCACCTTTGTGAGTCGAAAGTGTAAATCTCCACCAACCAAAACCGTTTAACCAACAAAAACGATTGGTAAGAACCATGTTGTTTTACCAACTCCAACGGTAGTGCTTAACAATAATAAAACGCCTAAGTGTGGGGAAGATGAAGTAACACCTAATGATGACCTGATAACAAAGAACCCCGCTGTTGATACGAAATTAAACGGCCCCGTTATTAATAGTTCATGAAGAAACTTATTAAACGGATTCGCGATGCTAGAACCAAGGGGAACTTTAAGTTATGTAACCGGTTAGTATCTAATCTATCGCCTAAAGAAAAGGCGAAACTAGTTGAATTTGTGGAAATTACACAGGAATCCGACCAATGGCTTAAAGCAAAAGTCACAGATATGCAGGTTGATTATGGTCCAAAAGAAATTGACGATGAAGTTAATCACAATTTCGACACCACAGCTACCTAAGTGTGAGAAGATTCAAATGTTCTAAAAGGAAAACGCTGTCTAAAGTTAGTTGTTCTGTTCTCGTGTAGTTCCGAGAATGGAACCCGATTGGTCTTTTCCACTAGCAGACACTAAAGAACTAGTTTTCTTTTCCCAATTCTGAATTTTTTTTTATTTTGTAGGTTTTGTATGAAATTTATATGCATTTTTAAATTTAATTTTTGTGTGATTTAAAAAAAAAAACAAAAATTACTTTATTTCATTAAGTTTAAAAAATGATTTCTAAAATTCATCGTAAGTTGAAGACTAGGTCATGGAACCGAAATTGCTTTACCCGAGGGCGGGGCGAAAAATTTTGTTATCATTATTTTTAATTTTATTGATCTAAAGTAAACAAAAAAAAAATTAAAAAACCCAAAAATCTTTCCTTTTAAAACAATCGCTTTAAAAACGACAAATTTTAAATTTTGTCGAGGGACGGACTAGGTAAACATACCGAAACTACCTAAAGTAAAAGGAAACAAAATTTTAAAAATTAATCATTTAAATTGTTTTAAAAAATAAAGGTTTTATAAAATATATATATATGTATATATATATATATATATATATATATATATATATATATATGTTTGTAGTTTATCTTATGTACAAAACAGGGTAAAACAACGCATTTTCAAAGACTGACATTAAAGTTCAACAAAAGCTACTAATTTTAACGACAAGACGTAAAATATCAAATGTGATATAAAACAATATGTTTGCAAACTCGGTATTTTTAATCATTTTTCTACACTAATTACCCTCATGAATTTAAATTTTTACTGATTTCTTGCAAATGAGGGCATTGCATGATCTCAAGTGTGGGGAAGGGTTATAAATTCTCTCGGGTTTATACTTGGTTTAATTGCCAAATTTTGCAAAAATTTGAAAAATTTTCAACTAAATGAATTGAAAATCATGTTTATACATATTTATGAACGATAAAACTAGGTGTTAATACCGAAATTATTGTTACCTCGGAGAGAACATAAATGGAGAAACAACCCAAAACGCTTGAATTCATTTAAAATGGAATAGAAGAGAATAAAAAGGCAAAGAAAAAAATAAATAAAAGCCAAGTGTGGGGAGAATGTACCAAGTTATTCAATTAAAAACTATCTATCACATGTTTCTGTAAAGTTATTGCAGGTGCTTTTGTTTTGGACTAAATTAACTATTTTACCCGGTTTATTGTAATAAAGATGAAAGAAAGATGGATCTACACAATGAATCAATTCCATCATTAAAAGGAAGTAAAGTCTTCCGAAAAAGACACGCGCTTCTTGATTTAGGTCAGAAAGTTGTCGTCCAGACCAGCTGTAGGTTGACGAAAAATCTAGAAAAGTCATCTCTAAAATCAGCAGGAAATCCACGAACCTCAGCATCAAACAGGGTCGCCAAGTGGTCAGACTTATCCTAACCATGAGAGGATCTGCCTCGTAAAATGGGGAGGGCGCCGTGCAAATTAGCTTGATAAGACTAATGAATCAGACCCCCAGAAAAGGATAATCTCCTTAAAGATTAAAAATCAGCATTTAAGCCTGATATTACTCAATCCTCGAGATTGACTTTAAAGACTGAGAATTACAAATTCATGGAATTCGATGATATCTAAACTAGAGCTTGAATGAGAAAATATTTTGATCAAAATTACAAACCGATTTGTTTTCTGAAAACCTATTTTCAATGCGTTCATTACCATTGAACGTAAAATCCTAAGTATTCACCGAAATTCATTAGGTCACCTGAACCAATTCGGGTGTCAACCGTAAGAACGGTGGTTGCATAGCATGGTCGAAGACAGGACCTTGTGCCAGACCGAAAAATTATAGGGTGATCTTTACTATTGCTCCTACAAAGGATAGTAATTGCATCTGACACGTTTTAGACCATGAACAAAAGCATGTCACGGGACATTGCCTTAACAGTTGCTTGTTCAACGCTTTCCTTTACAACCGGACGGTAGTTTACCGAAAGGTAATATACGGAGCAAGTATACTGGACGTGTTGCTTTCCCAATACAAGGTTAGCAAGTGGGTGACATAAAACCATAAGTTTTGAGCTAAAATTTTCAAATCTGAAACCCACCAAACCCACAAAAATAATTTGCAAACACCGGTGAAGGGTTATTTCGAAAAACTTATCTAGGGTAAAATCTAGAATGAATTTTTAAAAGATCAAATGTTTTTATAAAGATCCAATTTCCTTAAAGGATCTAAATTTTCATAGTCATGTGGGACTGTAAACCACATCGTTACTATCATTGTTCATACCGCCGTATCAAAATCACTGATGTATAAAGTGTGAAAATAAAAAAGTGATTCGAGTGAAGTGTGATTTAATTTCAAATTCTGTATTGCTTGAGGACAAGCAACGTTCAAGTGTGGGGATATTTGATAATGCTAAAATGGAACATATATTTAGTATCAATATCCTTCCAATATGTAAAGCTTTTAGTTGCAATTGTTCTATTTTTATGTAATATTCGTTTAAATAAATAAGTGCGAAGACAAAAGAAGAAAACGACGATTTGAAGACGCAAATGACCAAAAAGCTCAAATGTACAAGATATAATTCAAGTGGTTCAATTTATTGATGAGAAACGTCTCAAAATTACAAGAGTACGAGCCGCAAAACGCAAAGTACAAGATATTAAATTATACGAAAGGACGTTCGAAAAACCGGAACCGGGACCTAAGCCAACTATCAACGCGCGACACAACGGAGCTAAAATTACAAGTCAACTATGCACAAGAATATAATATAATATTTAAATAATTATATAAATTATTTATATATTATATATTATATTAAATAACGTCGACAAACTAGCAAACAAAAAATATGTGAGCTGGATCTGACGGCCATGCGATCGCATGGGAAATAGGCATAAAACTCATGCGAGTGCATGAGCCCATGTGAGTGCATGAGATTTGCACTAAAATCTCATGCGACCGCATGAGTTACTGTAGCAGGCCACATCCTATAAATTCGCCAGTTTTATGCGAGTTTTAATACATCTTTTTCTATTTTCTTTCTCTTATCTCTCAATTTATATTTATATTTATATTTTAATTATAATTTTAATTTAAATTAAAAATAATAAGGTTATGGTAGCGAATGTTGTAAGTTTGTAAGTAGTTTGTAAGTCGAAACTCTGTCCGGGTAACGCTATGCGATAAATAATCACTGTAAGCTATGTTCTTCCTTTTTAAATTAATGTCTTGTAACTAAGTTATTATTATGCTTATTTGAGCCGAAGTAATCGTGATGTTGGACTAAAAATTAAGATTGGGTTATTGGATTTTGTACCATAATTGGAGTTTGGACAAAAGAACGACACTTGTGGAAATTAGACTATGGGCTATTAATGGGCTTTATATTTGTTTAATTAAATGATAGTTTGTTAATTTAATATAAAGATTTACAATTTGACGTACCTATAAATAACCATATACACTCGATCGGACACGATGGGCGGGATATTTATAAGTACTAATAATCGTTCATTTAACCGGACACGGGAATGGATTAATAGTCAATGGACTTATTAAAACAGGGGTGAATTATATACAAGGAAAATTGGTGTAATTATAGTTTAAGTCCCCAATTAGTTGGAATATTTGACTCCGGATATAAGAATAATTTGACGAGGACACTCGCACTTTATATTTATGACTGATGGACTGTTATGGACAAAAACCAGATAGGTATCAAATAAACCAGGACAAAGGAAAATTAACCCGTGTAACAATTAATTAAAATCAAAACGTCAAACATCATGATTACGGAAGTTTAAATAAGCATAATACTTTTATTTCATATTTCATCGTACCTTTATTTACTGTCATTTTAATTACTGCAATTTACTTTATCGCAATTTAAATTCTGTCATTTATATTATCGTCATTTATCTTTATGCTTTATTTAAAATCGACAAATTGGTCATTAAACGGTAAAAAACCCCCTTTTTATAATAATAATAATAATACGACTTATATATATATATATATATATATATACATATATATATATATATATATACATATATATATATATACATATATATATATATACATATATATATATACATATATATATATATACATATATATATATATATATATATATATATATATATATATATATATATATATATATATATGTATATATATATATATATGTATATATATATATATGTATATATATATATGTATATATATATATATGTATATATATATATATGTATATATATATATATATATATGTATATATATATATATATATATATATATATAAGTCGTATTATTATTATTATTATAAAAAGGGGGTTTTTTACCGTTTAATGACCAATTTGTCGATTTTAAATAAAGCATAAAGATAAATGACGTCATTTATCTTTATGCTTTATTTAAAATCGACAAATTGGTCATTAAACGGTAAAAAACCCCCTTTTTATAATAATAATAATAATACGACTTATATATATATACATATATATATATATATATATATATATACATATATATATATATACATATATATATATATATACATATATATATATATATATATATATATATATATATGTATATATATATATATATGTATATATATATATATGTATATATATATATATATATATATATATATATATATATATATATATATATATTTATACAAATATAATTGTTTAAAAATATAGCGTTAAACTTGGCTAGTTCCCTGTGGACGAACCGAACTTACTAAAAATTACACTACTCTACGATTAGGTACACTGCCTATAAGTGTTGTAGCAAGGTTTAAGTATATCCACTCTATAAATAAATAAATAACTTGTGTAAAATTATATCGTATTTAATAGTATTTAGTAACAAAAATATAACTATTTCGTATACACCTCTACGCACATCAGTTTTCTCCCTCACTTCAGCAATAAGGAAGTTTCTCCAATTCATATAAACCGTTATGTCGCCGCAATGATATCTGAATTAGAATTTTGGATTGAAAGCAAGATACCTAACCCTATTTCAAAATATGAAAACCGAGATTTCTTCTACTTTGATCCAGCCTCATTTTTCATCAAAAGATTAATTGAAGTTTTTCCGGATTCTACCTAGGAAAGAATACATCAGAATTTCTTCGCAAAAAGAAAGGAAATATATTCTGAACTCGTACAAATCCTCGCTATGTCAAAATTTCCATTTACAACTCCGCAAAGAAAGATCATTCGGGAAATATCTGAAAATTTTAAATTTACTATCGATGATCCTGACTGAGCGGAAGATCTTTTATTTCAAGACACGGTGTCAAAACCTCTTTTTGAACTTAATTATCGAGATACTGGACCACGGGATGGAATTTCGAACATTAAAAAAGTTAGAAGGGATTTGGTTAAACTTATGGATGATATCGGAGATTTACAAAAGCTTGAGCACAAAATGTTAAGTGATTTTGAAATATTTTCAGTACACTCCACTGATTTACTCTGGATGGTCAAAGAAGCTTTAAACTTGTCTTTCTTTCCGCGTCATTTCTGGAACTTAGTAGTGGAACCAGTGTAATTTGTGTTTTTAATAAAATAAAAGATTTTAATTTTACTCCGTCCATTTGTCGTTTTCTTTTAAATTTTAGTCTATTTAATAAAATAACCGGATTAAAATCCGAAGCAAAATTTTATTTATCTTCTATTAACCTAGTTAAAATTTTAAATAAAAATTAGCGAGTCGAGTCGGGGAAATAAGCCCGTGAGCCGCACGGGCCCGTCTTTTTCTTCTTCTTTTCTCTCTTCCTTTCCTTTTATCCTTCCATTTTTCTTCTTCTTTTTCTTCCTCTTCCCTGTGACCTACGGCCGACGCCATCACCACCATCACTCCAAGCTCAAATCTTGGCCATTTTTGACAAATCAAAGCTCAAATCCGACTCTCTCTTGCCTCCTAAACATGTTTCCATCATCAATTTGGTGTAAAATGTACTCTTTCATGGTTAAAATTCGAGTTTTTACTCAAAGTCAAATTTTTGAGTTTTGAGAAAAATTGTGTTTTATGCCCAATTTTGGATTCCTTCATGCTTAGTTAGATAATGTAATTGTTATGTGTTAGTTTTTAAGTTCGATTGAAGCATTTTAGATAGTGTTTAGCTCTCGATTCGTTAGTTGAGGTTTTAGGCTAGGAATTGGTGAAATTTTTAGAAACTTGAAGTTTTGCTAGTTTATTTAAGCTTAGTGATTCATTTAGGATGCTTAGAAACTAATTTTGGAGCAATGTAGACTTGTTTGCTTGAATTTGACATTTTGATAAAACTACACTTAATTGGGATTAGGGTTATTCCTATAGTCAAAACGTTTTTAAAACTTAGAATTGCCTTAAAACTAGCCCAAATGAAGATATCATTGACTTGCTAATGAAAATGTAGCCTAGTCTTTGACTTTTCTTATTTTGTACATTTTTAGCAAAATGATTATTTTTCGGTAAAACGGTCTTAATCCTTGACTTAAGAATGTTATAGCTAAAAATCATCACATTTTAATCAAAATTGCTTATTATGACTAACTCGCTATAATTATTATTTTTAGTATTATTTATTGCAGTCACGGGTACGCTTTGAATTTTGCTTGAAAATAAGTTTGCAGTAAGATTAGATATTGTTTGTGGTAATTTTGGCTATAATTGACTATAACAGGAATTTGGAAAATGCCATTTTTAAAGCCTCATTTCGAATTTTTTTTGAAAAAATATATGCATTTTTAAATTCTAAGTGTTATTTTAAGTCTTATTATTTTGGAACATAACTTACGTTACTTGACCTTTGCAGATGACTAATTATATACGAGCAGAATATGATTTTCCCCATTACCTCCTCGGGCAAGATGATCCAGCAGACAATGAACCGTTTATGAGAAACTGGATTAATCGGCAAAAATGGGCCAACAAATATATTAATTGGGTAATAATGGAACAGTGTGAATGGGCCGATGAGCTTAGAACAATTTTGAACGTTACAGCATACGGGAAAACAAACAGAGCCTTACAAAAGCTGTTTGAGATAAATGAAAAGGTGTATGAGGAGCCATACTCAGAATTTATGGTAACTTGGAGTTTCGAGTCGAACGTTGACCAGGAAGATTACAATGATCACGAGTGCATCCATTTCCGCCATCAAAATCAGACGTATCACCTAACTCTTGCACAGTTCGCAAGGCATCTAGAACTGTACAAGACATCACACCTTAACCGTTCTGTATTCAAGAGAGGGTACACCACCCTGAACAACATAGACCATCAAGCTTTCTGGCGCGCCTACGCCTCCGATAATGAACCATGGAGGTCGAGTAAAAAGGCTTCGAAATTCACCAATCCCGTACACCGCATTCTTCACCATCTCATCGCCAAAACCCTTCACCCAAAAACCCAACATGGTGGTGCCGTTACCATTAATGATATGCGCTTGATGCACACCATGATCCACAACCAGAATATGCAAGTTGCACACCTTCTAGCCCAGGCATTCACCAATGAATGGAATGCCGCGAGAACAGTTGTGCCAGTTTTAGGAACCGTTGTTACCAAGCTCCTTCGTAGGATGCATGCTTTGGGGAGTGTTGAGAGATTTGGGTATAGGATCGGAGCCGAGTCAGAAGAGATAGGGTATAGGCTACTGAACACTTGGGAGTACATTCGTATTGAGGGTGTACAGTTAATAATTGCAACTAATTCGGCAATACCTGACTCAGAGGACCAGACAGTACCAGGGGTAAGAGTTAATGGGTTTAGGCCTGATACGAGGACGAAAGATGGTCGGAGACCGCGAGGTTCTCAGGAACCACGGGATGAGGATGATCCCACCACACAGGGACGACCCACTGACACCCGCCGACACTCATCAGTTAGGAGGGGATAGGCCGCGCTTTCCGCCGTACCATTATCACATGGGAGATCTACCTGGACATGAGAGTTGGTTTGCTCAGCATGCGATCTTTCAAAATCTGGATCAATTTACACATTATGCGGACATACAACTCAATGTTCTGCCATATCCTCATGAGTATCTGGTACTAGTATCTCACAGGGACCCCAGAAGCGCAAGCCCGAGCCATCAGTATACAGGACCCCCATCTCCACCTCGACATCATTACACGCAGCATACAGTCATCCCATCTCCTCCTTAGGAACAGAGCACAGGGGCCGCGGCTTTCGTCGACAACCTGTTCGACATATCCCACATGAGCACTCACAGAGATACATCCACCGACGCTCAGGCTTCCGTATGGGAGTAGGCTGCAAACCGATATACGACTGAGGGAGTCATGCAGGGTATAGACGGTATGGGTGTGAACCCACAGTGGGGTAGAGATCTGCAGGAAGGTATGGGTTGGCGTACAGGGCCTATGATTCACACGAGCACCTAATCGCTCACAGGACTGATCGCGCGATTGGATGAGATATAGTTCAGGATATCCTCGGGTATGAACGCGGCAGAATTGGCACAACAATTCACTACAGTTGATGAGATGACTGACGAGGGACAGTCCGCTTTGAGGAACCCGACGAGGCCGCTCACCAATGTATCTTACTCCCTTCCGCACCCTCTACCTCAGCCATAACTATCCTTATTTCTGAACTATTTTGATAATTACTTATAATACTAAATTACTCTATGTTTGTACGCCCGATCTCGGGCATAACTACTTTATGTTTTTGAGCATGAATGATATTTAAAATAAAATTGCATTATTAAAACATCACAAACAAACGACGATCGAGACCATACAAGATGGAAGCACAACTTGGAGCAAGGACGCGCTGAACGAGGATGACGCCAGCACGAGAACTGAAGAAACCATAATAGACACACCATCCGACTACACGCCTTGCAATCATAGGGGAGTACTACGTCTTCACCACTTTTTCAAAATAGAATATACGCAAACTACTATACCACTTCAAAAACTAAGTGTGGGATTGGCAACCCCATCAACATAAACTTTTAATAACAAAACACCTCTTTTAAAACCTAAAGTGTGGGATACGCCGTATCCTTAACATTGAAGACAATGTTATTTTAAAGTATGGGATAGCAAATGTTGCACATAACGATTCTTGTAAAACCCTCAAGTGTTGGTAAAACTAAATTTTTCACAAAATTTAAAACTTTCCGAAATATAAAACACTACGGATTATAAAATTCTATAAAAGATCAAAAAGTTTTTGCTACAAAAATAGACCAAAGAGTAAAACAAGGTTAAAAACTTTTTGCAAAAATCAAACCAAATTTTCCAAAAGAGCATTGCATAACGAAAGGCGTGATTCGACCCATTATAATTGTTGTGAGGCACCCCCAGATAAGGTTTTATAAGCACGCATTTTTAGTGCTTCACTATACTTCCGTTGAGTGCGCCGATGTTAACATCTCGGAATCAGAACTTGCTCTTGATCTACATTTCGGAATCACACATTTTGACGAGAATGACTAAGTTAGAACCTCGGCTATTCGTGAAAGACGAAAACATTCCTCCATTACACACCTTCATTTCCAATTCCATCCACCACTACCTATTTATTCTATTCGCTTCATAAATAAAGAAATAAACCCCGACAAAATCATTCCTTTCGGGAAACCCTCTATAAAACCGCATTAGAAAAATTTGAGCATCCGAGCCAACTATCAAAGAAGACTGCCAATGAAAGGAAACCTCGAAGAGAAAAGCGAAAGATGCTTGTTAAAATATATATATATATATATATATATATATATATATATATATATATATATATATATATATATATATATATATATATATATATATATATATATATATATATATTTCAATGAATAAAGGTTCTGAAAAAAGGAGCAGAACCAGAAAAGATTCGAGAAAAGAACTCCTGGCAGTCAAAAAGAAGGATGCTCACCGTGAAACTCCTGACAAAAAGCTGAAAGGATCACTGAAATTCGATTTTCAAAAGAAACTCCTGTCTATCAAAACCCTTAGCACCCAGAAACCTCCAAATCACCATCTCTTCACAATACAAGCTGAGTCAATAACAGAAAATTCTCTCAAATAAGTGATGAAGATTTGAGTCTTGATCAAGCCTATGACGAAGAATGTGAGCATGACTGGCTAAGAGCGATTTCATTTCTTAGAACTATAGGACACCCTAAACACTTTAGTGAAATGAGTGACCCGATTAAGATAGCGTTAGTTATGTAACCTCCTCTCATGCTTGTGAAAAAAGGTTTGAGAATAACAAAAAAAATAAAACTAAGTTTTCACTCCTCCGTCTTGCGGAACAAAAACCACTTGATCATTACGAATAAAAGTCTTCAGTGTTTAAGGTTCGAAAGTTTGATTGAGGACAAAAAATGTCTAAGTGTGGGATATTTGATATCGGCTAAAAAGTCATATTTTTACCCCCGATATTGAGTCCCAAAAACATAAAGTTCAAAACTTTGTCGGCAAAATAATCGCTTTTTCGATTAAATTTGTAGATAAAGTAATTACGAAGACGATGCGAGAAGAATCAAGAGAAATGGAGCTAAAACGAAGATTCTAGAGTGAAAACGGTGAAAGACAAGAAATCAAGTTACGATCCAGGAAAATCAGCTGACCAGGCAAGCCAAACAGCCTGCCAAATGGCCTGCCAAACTGCTTGCCTGGCTCACAAATGGCCTGCCAAAGGCCAGGGCAAACGGACCCTGCAAACGGGCTGGTCTTGCAAACGGCCCCTGCAAACGGCCTGCCAAACGGCCTGCCAGCCGTTTGCAGGCAAATTCCAAGTCTATTTAAAGGCTTTTTGTCATCCAATTTTAACAAACCTCTCCTCACTCTCTCACTACAATACACTTTCTCTCACTACAGCTTTCAAGGCCCTCTCACCTCTGAGCGGGAAATTAAGTACCCGGAGGCGAACGCCGAAGATTGTAATAGGAGCGGTCTAGAGGATGTCAGCACTTGTAATGGTCCAAATCTCGTCTGTAAACGGTGAATGCTTTTCTTAATTTAATGAAGTTGTCTTGTTATCTTAAGTTGCTTTCATCTTGCATGCCTATCTATATGTTACAAATGTTTATTATATGTTGAATATTATCTGAAACTTATCCTTTTGTTATGCTGAAACCCTGACGGTTTAGAAGTTTAATTTATGGATCACCCTTTCCGCTTATTCACGTGGCTATAACCTAGTATTAGGACCTGATCAACCCTAGGATACAAGGTAAGTAGTTATGTGTGCTTAACGTCACAATAGGGATACAGTACCTACGTACAAATAACCATTTATTTGTCAAAGAAGAGCTGTCCATTTAGGTTGTGATTATAGTAGGCAACATAGAGTTCAGTGAACACTAGCTCACTCAAAAGCATGATTCGCGTTAGAAGCAACGTTCTTCAGATGTTTTAAGATGATCCGGGGTTGAATAAGTGATCGCAAAGGAGAGACCTCTAATCCAATTAGCAGTACCTTAGAATATCTAAGATTGCACACCTGCTAATGTTAAGGCATAGTGTAGTATTAAGTGGTGGAATATTGCTTTAGTTAGATTAACTAGGATTAAGAAAAGCTGAGACCTTCCTTTAGGGATATACCACTTTGTTCATGTACCTAGGATTCTATCCATAAGGTCGCTTAAACCATCTAAGGTTAGCGTTGGGAGTAGGGATATCCGTCTTAGCCAGAACCTTCAAAGCCTAAACTCTTAGTGACAAATCAGTTAGGTTCATAGCCCAGTTGATTGAGGTTTAGTGTTTATTCTAGGAAGTTCAACTCTTGTGATAATTCTCCATCAGAATTTTATTCTCCATACCTATCTTCCTTTATCTTTACAAGTTAAATTACTGTTTTATTAGTTAATCCTAATATATCACCTCTTGTCACTAGGGTTAACTATATAGGCACTTTTGTCCCACGTTACTGAGCAAGCATACAAAAATACGAACCTGAGTTATATTTACCACTTACTCCTAAAAGGAAGACAAGTAGGTGAGTTATAGATAGGAACCCCAGCTAAATATAAATAATAAAACTACTACTCTCTTTTGGTAGCTAATTCTGACGTTTTGCGACCTAACGACACTGCACAAATAAATCTGTCCGTTTTTGCCATATCAACCACCACCATCGAACCACTCCTCCTCGCAATTCAACACCATGTTCCAACCACCACCGCCTCCGAACCACTCCCTTAGATCGCCAAAAATTCATCTCCCATCATTTGATGGTACCGTACCACTCGATTGGCTTTTTCAAGCCGATCAATATTTCAATTTTTATCGCATTCCACCCGACCAACGGGTCTCGTTGGCATCCTTTCACTTCCATGGCGAAGCGCTTAGTTGGTATAAATATCTTCATAACAATAACCTTCTTGGTGATTGGCCTCATTTCACGTGTGCTTTAAAACTCCGTTTCGGACCATCATCATTTGAAAAACACCAAGTCATCTTATTCAAACTCACACAAACAGGTTCCGTTGCATCCTACCAAGCCGAGTTCGAGCGTATTTGCAATTGTGTTACCGGCCTCTCACACACCGCCTTGCTTAACTGTTTTATTTCCGGGTTGAAGCCTTAAATTCAACGCGAGTTAGCAACCCGTCCTGTTACTACACTACACCAAGCCTATGGACTAAACATGTTGCAATAACTCAGAAAAAGTAATGGATTAAACAATTTGGCATAAGAAAAATGTGTCAATAATCACTTAATAATAATAGATTATAGTTCTTATTTTGATTTACTTCGGTTATAAGGACCAGCCCAAAAATCAAGCTCATAAGTGTGATCCGGCTTCTCAATAACTCTAGTATAACATTTAGGTAGAGAACCTTTGACTATAAAACTCATAGTGTAATGTAGACCCTCACTATTAGACATGGTATTACCATCTTTCACATGATCAAAAACCAGATTACTCTTCTCCAATTCGTTGTGTCTTGTTACTGCAAACTTGGCAGCGTTTACAATGTTGGGGTCATTTGGATTCTCGATATGTGTCCAATCTCCTAACGTAGGGGAGATGTGGAAGAAAACGATGTTAGGACTAATCGGTTATGTTACCTTATGTTAAATGAGAAAGTTTAGTTTAATTAAGGTTTGGCTTTATTAAGTATTTAATGGTTTATTAATTGTTCTTTTAAGTTAGAATTGGTAAAATTAGTGACCGAATTACATGAATGGAGTGTGAGACGTCGTGTGCATGTGGAGGAATGGTCAACACATTTTTAGGAGTAATGGGTTAGACTAGTGGGTCAAATAGTGGGGTGCTGATTTCATGGGATTTTATGTAAACGTACCGTAGGTTTCTTTGGCTATTTATAGCCTTTTATGACTTGTGAATAAAAGTAGTAGAAAACACAATGTAGTCGTTTGTGGCATATTGTTTCTTTAGTTCTTTTGTTTCTGCCATATTCATCTTTTACTTATTTTAATTCATTGTGTAAGTTATTTGCTTATTTGTTAACGGACCTGTGTCCCAACAATTGGTATCAAGAGCTAGGTGCAACTTCAACTAGGGTCGTGTTGTTCGTGGGATGAAACTGAACCGGGTACAAGAAATCGGTATAACTGGGTGGGTTTGTTTTCTTGGGTGGTAGAAGAGTTTCATGAGAAGAAGGTAAACCGGAGTACAAGAAATCGGTATAACCATGTGGGTTTGTTTTCTTGGGTGGTGGAAGAGCTTCTCGAGCAACTTGATCGGAAAAGTTGGAGTTGTCAAAAGTGTTTTTTTGTTGAAGCTCTCATAGCTGTTGAGAGGTTGGTAAAACTTGTTCGTGAAAAGAGACTAACCGGGGACAAGAGATCGGTATAGCCCGTGGCCAGGGTTTGGTTTCTTGGGTGGTGTAAAAGGCCTCTTGAAACAAGTTTGTGAAATGGAAAAGACACACGGTGTATACATTGTGGCTATGGAGGTTCAAACCGAGATGGCTGTGGACGTGACCGGAAAAGAGGTCGGGAGTCCGGGTGAGCCGAGATGGTGTTGAACAGTTCAAACCGAGATGGCTGTGGACGTGGCCGAGGATGAGGCCGGGAGTCCGGTGAGTCGAGATGGTGTTGAACGGGTCCGGGATAAAAGCCACGGTAAATGTTACAAGTGTGATGAACGAGTAATCTGAACTAACCGATTAGGGTGGTGATTGTTAGGACTAATCTGTTATGTTACCTTATGTTAAATGAGAAAGTTTAGTTTAATTAAGGTTTGGCTTTATTAAGTATTTAATGGTTTATTAATTGTTCTTTTAAGTTAGAATTGGTAAAATTAGTGACCGAATTACATGAATGGAGTGTGAGACGTCGTGTGCATGTGGAGGAATGGTCAACACATTTTTAGGAGTAATGGGTTAGACTAGTGGGTCAAATAGTGGGGTGCTGATTTCATGGGATTTTATGTAAACGTACCGTAGGTTTCTTTGGCTATTTATAGCCTTTTATGACTTGTGAATAAAAGTAGTAGAAAACACAATGTAGTCGTTTGTGGCATATTGTTTCTTTAGTTCTTTTGTTTCTGCCATATTCATCTTTTACTTATTTTAATTCATTGTGTAAGTTATTTGCTTATTTGTTAACGGACCTGTGTCCCAACAATTGGTATCAAGAGCTAGGTGCAACTTCAACTAGGGTCGTGTTGTTCGTGGGATGAAACTGAACCGGGTACAAGAAATCGGTATAACTGGGTGGGTTTGTTTTCTTGGGTGGTAGAAGAGTTTCATGAGAAGAAGGTAAACCGGAGTACAAGAAATCGGTATAACCATGTGGGTTTGTTTTCTTGGGTGGTGGAAGAGCTTCTCGAGCAACTTGATCGGAAAAGTTGGAGTTGTCAAAAGTGTTTTTTTGTTGAAGCTCTCATAGCTGTTGAGAGGTTGGTAAAACTTGTTCGTGAAAAGAGACTAACCGGGGACAAGAGATCGGTATAGCCCGTGGCCAGGGTTTGGTTTCTTGGGTGGTGTAAAAGGCCTCTTGAAACAAGTTTGTGAAATGGAAAAGACACACGGTGTATACATTGTGGCTATGGAGGTTCAAACCGAGATGGCTGTGGACGTGACCGGAAAAGAGGTCGGGAGTCCGGGTGAGCCGAGATGGTGTTGAACAGTTCAAACCGAGATGGCTGTGGACGTGGCCGAGGATGAGGCCGGGAGTCCGGTGAGTCGAGATGGTGTTGAACGGGTCCGGGATAAAAGCCACGGTAAATGTTACAAGTGTGATGAACGAGTAATCTGAACTAACCGATTAGGGTGGTGATTGTTAGGACTAATCTGTTATGTTACCTTATGTTAAATGAGAAAGTTTAGTTTAATTAAGGTTTGGCTTTATTAAGTATTTAATGGTTTATTAATTGTTCTTTTAAGTTAGAATTGGTAAAATTAGTGACCGAATTACATGAATGGAGTGTGAGACGTCGTGTGCATGTGGAGGAATGGTCAACACATTTTTAGGAGTAATGGGTTAGACTAGTGGGTCAAATAGTGGGGTGCTGATTTCATGGGATTTTATGTAAACGTACCGTAGGTTTCTTTGGCTATTTATAGCCTTTTATGACTTGTGAATAAAAGTAGTAGAAAACACAATGTAGTCGTTTGTGGCATATTGTTTCTTTAGTTCTTTTGTTTCTGCCATATTCATCTTTTACTTATTTTAATTCATTGTGTAAGTTATTTGCTTATTTGTTAACGGACCTGTGTCCCAACAAACGAACCCCAAAAAGAAGAAAATGATTGTAAAGAAGCGACGTTCTTGACTCAAACCCATTATACTAGTAAGTTCACATATCGTGTAAGAATATGGGGTTGTGAAAAAGAAATGAGCAAGGAAATTTTCAGCGGATTGGATCTGAATTTATACTAGTAAGTTCACATGAAAGAAAATGGTATAATCAAATGTGAATAACTTGTGACATTTGAAAGGACATTAAAACTTAACATGTGTGTGATCATGAGAAACATGTGAGATATGATGCCATACGTAAGTTTGTAAGTACAAAAGCATATGAAACACATGTAAAATATGATACCAAATATAAAAGGTTATATATAGAAAGATCATATTATAGTAAATATGTAAAATGTGATACATATGGTAATAACATGTGAAATGGGACGATGCTAGCTCATATTGAGTAGTCCATTTTACAAGAGATAATCATGTATTTAAATTCTTAAAACATTATATATATGGAAGATTTTGATTTTGATACATGTAAAAAACACTTAAAATACACTACATTTCATAACATAGATAGAAGAATATTGTAAGTTTCTAATGTAAAGAAACATAAAATGTTAATATCATTGTGCACACCAAATAAAACTACTTCTTTTAGTCACAGATGAGGGTTCGATCACGATGCCAGAATTCACACACCCGATCAGTTCCTGGGACGAATATTACAGTCTTGCCGCCCTTCAAGAGGAAATCCCCACGAATTTACCTCCGAGGCCCATGAAATGGACGAGTAACCTCAAGAAAAATATTTTCAACTCATAGAGGTCGAAACTTTGACCTCTCTTATGGAAAGTTAGGTCACCACCAATACACGTACATGATGTTCAAATTTAACTACTTCATGTATACAAATTCCTAAATATATCATTGATTGTAACTTGTGAGCAATTATACAACCTTCTGGCAATGTAAACCTTATGCTTTTACTCAAAATATAAAGTCATGGGAATATTATATCAAAATGCATTCAACTTTTAACAAATTTCTATTGTATGCATTCAACTTTCAAAACTCCTATTGTATGCATCCAACTTTCAAATATGTACTATTATATGCAAACAATGACTTATACAGCAGGTATCAGGTTACTAACCTTAATTTTTTGACGCAATTAGTCCCTCAATATAACGGCGGTTAGTTTTCGTTAATATCAGTCATGTCATGTGCTAAACACGTGAGAGTAACTTCTCATCCTACCACTCCCTTCATCTTCTTCATCACCAAAAAATAAGAACCTTAATTTTATAAACCTTAAATCAAAATCTATCTTTATTTATTTTCTTATTAAAAATCTCTAATCATTAATTATTAATTAATTAAACTAAATTTAATAGAATTTCGATTAGATTCAATTTTCTGGAATGGTCCGATTCTTCTAAACTAAGAAATAATCTTAATTCAGTTCAATTACCTTTTAATTTTATATATTTTCTCACATTTAATCTTCTTTAGATCCATTCCTTCATCAATTTCCTTCCATTTTATTAACCCTAATTCTTCTTTCCGTATAGTATTTACTTTACCACATATACCACGCATCTCCAACAATGCTTCACAAGAGTTTCAAACCGGCTAAATGGTAAACATTCCTACTTATTTTTTATTTTTATTTTTTGACATAATTATGTCTTCTTTGTTTGTATTTAGTGATTTAATTGATACTTACAGTAAGACGTCGTTAAAATTGGCGACATCTAGGATTAAATTGATGAAAAAAAAGTAAGGGGTACAGATGAAGAAAATAGATTTAGCACAGTTGCTTGAAACGGGACAAGATCGTACTGCATGAATTCGAGTACGTTATCTAATAATTTAATTTAATTAGATTGTTAATTGTTAATTTGAATGATAATGAACATGTATATGATTAGTTCCTTTCTAAAAGCGATGGCTGATCTTTCCATCGTGATTTAAGGTCTTCCCATGTTTACTATCAAGTCCATGTTTATGTGAACACTAGTAGATTTATTGTTTAACAGGCGTTGAGCATTAGGAAAGCAATTTTCAGATTTCAAAATATCTAGTAGTTTTCTATTAAATTTAGTTTAATTAATTAATGATTTGAGATTTTTAATAAGAAAATAAATAAAGATAGATTTTGATTTGGGGTTTATAATATTAAGGTTCTTACTTTTTGGTGATGAAGAAGAAGATGAAGGGAATGGTAGGATGAGAAGTTACCCTCACATGTTTAGCACATGGTTGATATTAAGGAAAACTATGTAGAGGGACTAATTGCGTCAAAAAATAAAGGTTAGTAACCTGATACCTGCTGTATAAGTCATTGCTTCCTTACAATAGTACATATTTGAAAGTTGAATGCATACAATAGGAGTTTTGAAAGTTAGATACATACAATAGGAATTTGATAAAAGTTCTGTGCATTTTAAAATAATATTCCCTAAAGTCATACCACCCATTTGTTTATTGTTATTGTTTTTCAACTGCTTTATTATATCCAAATTATTGATTAAGGAATAATAGTTATCATAAATAAATCATAATAGTTACCATATTTATCTCAATTAGAGCTAGAAACATATTTTTGCTAATATTATTATCTAGTTTGATTCAATGGAATTTAGTTATCTATCTACAGTTCATATTAAAATGCTAAAATAATAATATCATTATTAGGCTAATTCATTTGTTAAGAAAAAATAAAAAAGAAATAAAATCTAAGCATGGTGGTGATGTCATTAATCTAAACAATTTTGAATTAAAATTAAATCTTATTAATTAATTATTATTATTAAATCTTATTAATAATTATTTTAATTATTAAAATTAAATAATTTTTAATTATTTTGAATTGAGTACGGGAAGGTATAAAAGCTATGCAGAAAGAAACCAATTCTAAATTTATATTTTGATTTACACTTTTAGAGTTGTAATTCCTTGAATCCAATAATTTGCTTGAAATCCAACGGACCAATAAGAGCGCGATATGTGGCACGACAATCATATGTGATTGGAAAAAAAAAATTCAATTTTTTTTTTTAATTTAAAAAAAAAAATTTAGAAATTTTTTTATTTTAATTTTAGCATGTCATATCCAATCACATGTGATTGTAAAACACAATCACATGTAATTCTGCATGTCAAATCCAATCAAATGTGATTGAAAAAAAAAATTCAATTTTTTTTTTCAAAAAAACTTCAACCAAAACAAACTTTAATTCGGTGATTTGATCAAGTTTGTTAGCGTTTCATGATCATATCTTCAAAATTTCAGACTTTAATTCGGTGATTTGATCAAGTATTGATCAAAAACTTGGTGTTTAAAGGTTTTAGCACAAACTTACTGAAATTCATCATTTTACTTAAAAAAAAAAAAAATTTCAATCACATGTGATTGGATTTGACATGCAGAATCACATGTGATTGGGTTTTACAATCACATGTGATTGACATGCAGAATCACATGTGATTTATTGCATGTCAAATTCAATCACATGTGATTGACATGCAGAATCACATTTTAAAATTATTATTTTTTTAATTTTTTTCAATCACATGTGATTATCGCGCCACGTTTCGCACTCTGATTGATCCCTTGAATCTCAACTTAAAAGTTGGTTTCATTTGAATATTTTCTCTACACTTTTAAAATAAAATGACAACCAATATCATCTCTTATGATTGGATGTGGATTGTTTAATATGCATTTTAGGTGTTTGATGAAATGTTTAGCAGACGAGTTTCTTAGTCGGACTCTGTGATTCCACGGGTCATTAAACTAAATAACTTTAGCATTTACTTCTACTTAATACCTAAAACATATCATTAAACTGTTTCGTTTAAACAAACTCGCGGTTTCACGAGTCATTTCACTAGTTGTTATTATAATTCTAAGGGTAAACATTTTGATATGTCATCTTTTTGTAAATTTGATTTGTTAATATTGCTTTTGTTATAATATTGATAGTAGAGATAGAGATAGAGATTATTGTCTTTTTATATATATATATATATATATATATATATATATATATATATATATATATATATATATATATATATATATATTTTATCACGGATTAGTTTCCATAAATGATATATTGAAATATATAAAACCCTTTTAATGAAACATAACAATGTTTCCTTTTTCTCTCCTTTTTTTTAAAGGAAAAGTGCAATTTATTATCGTATACGATCTTCAATATTCGTTTAAATTATGGGTAAGTTATACGTGCTTGTAATATATTCCGATTTAATACTAAGAAAATTTAAGTGGGTGGTCAGTTACCACTACAAAGATGACAAAATGTTGCAATAACTATCGTATCAAAAGACATGTTAACAATTACTGGATTTTTTATATAATAGCATAGAGAAATAACTGACTACACATTTTGCAATCAAAATATGCAACCATAATCACATATCATATAGATAAAGCTCCAATACACTACAAGGGTCCTCCCCAAAGATAAAGCTCCAAAGACTCATTCGGCAGCTCAAGAACAGTCGCTATACACCGATGTGGTTCACCTTTGACTGTAAGGTTCATCCTAGTATATACACCATCATCGTTGGAAACATAATCAGCGCCATCCACGTGGTCCAAGACTAGATGAGTCTCTGCTATTTCATTGTGGTGTTCCACTGCAAACCTGGAAAACTTCACAACCTTTGGGTCATTATTAGGATCGTTGATAGGGGTCCAATCGGAGTCGGCAGATAATTTGACACCGAATGTGGTGGACATGTCGAAGAACATGAAGCCTAAGGAAAAGATGAAGAGGATTTTAAACAAACGAGTTTGACGACCCGAACCCATGATTTGTACGTACACGAAAATGGGGTTATGAAAAAAGAAAGGGGAATATGTGAGGGGTTTTGATTGGAATTTATAGCAATAAGATCACACAAAATACAATGATGTGATTAATTGTACTATAAAACATGTGACTTAGGAGTGTCCAGAAATGTCATAAAAGTACTGTACTTTCTATTTACTTTCTAGTTTTACCCTTACTTTTTCTTTCTCTTTTAATCATATTCACATACATTAAGGGCATAATTGAACTTAATCTTCTTATTCTTTTCTATTTATATAAGTGTACAAATTAATTTGCGACATCAAATGGAATACTGGACTATATATTTGGAACGGATGGAGTACTATTTTGCCAAAAAAAAGTCTTATGCAACTTAACATGTACTTCACACCTTCCAATTTAATAGTCCATAGACAAAAAATACATAGTTTAAGAAAAAGTGACTAACACATGTACTTTTTACTCTACTTTCCAATTTTACCCTTTACTTTTTACCTACATTTTTGTTTTACTTAAGTAAAGTAGGGATATAAAAGTATCTTAACCAACTATTCTTATATATTTATGAATGGACTATTAATTTGGAATAGAAAAAAAAGAAAAGAAATGAAAACTATCTAATTGGGACTTAGCAAGTATGCATTAGATCATATGATCATATTGTACATGTGATATATGATACTAAAGGTAAATTTTTTAAAGCAGGAAACATGTGAAATATAAATAATACCAAAGGTATGTTTATAAGTATCAAATAATAGGAAATATGTGAAACACGATATTTATTGGTAGTTTATACTTTCTCCGTCTCTAAAAGAGCATTAATCATTAATTATTATTATATATTTATTATTTTATTTATAATAGTTCTGTTGGCCTCGATTTACAACACGAAGTATTGTAGAGGGGTGAATACAATTTTTATTTTTGTTAATTAAAATGTTCAACAGTTAAATTAAGTAATTAACAAATAATCAAATCATAGTCAAAGTAAATTTTCAACGTTATTCTTTTTTGATATAATCTCAAAGAATTACGGTTATCTCTTGGCGGAATAGATAACCGGTTGATACAGTTTACACCTATATAGCTTTCGAACGATTAAGCTTATACAAGGTTGGACTCTCTCGATTTAATACTAAACGGTAAAGTAGATAAAGCAGATAAAGATAGATACGTTTATTTAGAATGACTGAATCAAGTAATAAAAATAGGGACTTTTAATAAGGTCGACTGTTTTGCCTAAAGAAAACACTAATCCTCTATCAGGTTAGTCTAGATTCTATCTTGATATGTTACTGAAAAATTGGTTATCGTGATTATGACAGAAACAGAATATCCTACACCAACGTCGTTCCTAAATGGAACCAAACAGCCTTTTCTGGGTTAAACCTAGGCTAATGCATAAGGTGATATATTGAATAACAAATTCGGCTTTTCTTAACTCCGAACAAGGACAATCTTCTAACTTAAGAGTGCTAATCCTCAAGAATAACTTACTCGATCCATATTAATGGCTAGTGGTTTCTAATCTTAACATTAATTTGGTGGAAACCTATTGATACAAATAAGACTATGATATCTCTCATTTGCGAAACATTTATCAAACCGCGGATCATATGACAATTCCTCTATGATATGCTTCTGACGCGGACCATGTCTTTCAGTAAGTTATAATACCTAAGCACTAACACTTACGTCGACCATGACCTCTATCGGAAAATCCACCATGAGCTTTAGACAGGAATATACAATTTACAAATGCATGCTCGTAGATTTGATATCGCTCAAAAAGTCGGTTACATTTGTCGTGTGACGAGGTCGACAAAACTAGTCTCAAGAGGGTTCTAGTTATTTAATTTATATGAGATGGGATGAAATCTATTCTTCCTTCCTATGGGTTAGCAAGGGTAAATATGACCTATGGTCGTTCCTTGAGCGGTCGAATTTGAAATGAATCTTATTTAGATAATTTAGTGATTAAGATGGGGGTTTGTACACAATTTAGTATCCAAGACAAGTGGCCAGGTAAACCTTTTGTGGAGAGTCAAGATCCTTTTGATCCCAATAAATTGGTGACTATTCGAAAAATTCAACAACCAAGTCCAACCGGTTTATTCTAGACACCACTTTGTCCGGAATAACAAATTATGTAAATACTATAGTTGGGTTGATTTTTTCTTGTAATTATAATTAAAATATTAAAGCAATAAAATTAAAGTAAGCTAGCTAGCAGGAAACAACTAGGGATAGAGAAGACTAGGTTCACCATGATTTAAGATAACGAAGTGTCAGGATGATTTTGTGACACTCATTAGATAGATATACCGTGTTGTAAACACTAGATTCCCTACTAATTGATTTCTCGATTAGCATGTCACGAGGAACTAGATTATCGCCATTCTGATTGGATGGACTATGCTCAACTCCCGACGCTCATCCGATAAAGGATATAAGTGGCCCTTCTTGGATGCAATGCATACCTTGGGCGCAAGAATAAAGTAGCATAGTCATATAAATTTTATATCCAACATTTCTTAACACCTTGGTGTATTACCCAAGTGAGCGGTTATGATTGTGTTTCGAACTACTTCATGCTAATGGTTTTGGTAAAATCTAAAAGTGTATAGAAAAATTAGAGCCTCTAATGGTTCTTCGTCATCCATAAAGATTAATAAACTAAGTTTCTAATGTAGTGCATTAAACTCCCATTTATGATGTAAACTAGCCCTTACGATCTACCCAATAAATCCCTTAGTTATTTACAATGTACTTCACTCATAGCGTTTCCTAGAATGTACTCTCATATAGAGTTTCCATAATGTACTACACCTATATCGGTTCCAAAACTTCTAACTTTGGCCATGCCCAAGTGATCCTATAGTACATCAACATTGTACTCTACTGTTGCAACATTGTTTCCTTGAGTCTTATACTCTTGACCAATGTCTTGATCTGGTCTCATGGTAATTTCCCACGTAGTTTATAGTATGTGTTCATACTTTGACCAATGTATAAACACAGATATTTAAATACCCTTATAATTATCGACTATATAAAAAGGTTTTAATCACGTTTATTGATGGAAGGGCAATAATAATGAGGTTTAATATCATAGACAAAAAGCGAAGTACGAAACGATAATCATCCCTAACTACCATTATCAAATCATGGCAAACAGTCAAGTAATTACTTACACATCATGGCAATAAACATTTCTATCATTAATATATAACAACTCAAACAAGATTATTATGAAAAATTAATAAAAGAAATGATAGATAGTAACGAATAATGTGGACAGAATAACATTTGTATTTCCTCTTGAGTATCGAAGCATTATAGTACCAAGCTAGTTACTACTACTAACTATTTCCTAACTCATCTCATGCTTCCCTCTCCATGGATCGATTAGAATAATCCAGATAGAGGAAGCCGAGAAATTCTAAAAGAGAAATAAACAAGAATTAAGGGAGTAAAATAAGGGAGTAAAATATAAATATTTTTTGAGAGTGTTTTTGGTGTTGGGATGTGTTGAATATGAGAAACAAGTGGACTATTTATAGGAAATCTGATAGCTGGCAGGCCATGTGACTAAGCCGTGTAAACTGGGCCAAACTGGGTAAGCCGTGTAAGCCAAGGGCAAGCCGTGTTGGCAAGCTGTGTAAGCCAAGGGCACTCCGTTTTGGTAGGTAGTGTGTCATGTCTTCCTTTGTCGTCTTTTACTGATTTACGGGATCTAACTTGAGTTTCATCGTTTTTGCTCTAGATTCTTCATTTTAAGCTCATTTTCTTCGATTCTTAGTGCATCGTCTTTATAATCACTTGATCTATCAAATAATGCAAATAAACGCTTAATTTGGCGATATAGTTAATTACTTTAATGTTTTAGGACTAAATATTGGGGGTAAAAACGTGACTTTTTAGCCGATATAAAATCTCCCACACTTAGACTTTGCTTGTCCTCAAGCAAACTTCTCATTTGTTTTGAGTTCAAGGATACTTTACAGGTTTCCTTTCTATAGATCAAGTAGCTTGCATTTTATTATAAGAGCAAAATCAGTCAAAGTCATCTTCTAAAAGGGTACTATCTCTTCAAGCACTAGGGGAGGTTACATGACTTTAGCTTCCTCACAACGGGTCACTCAAATCACTGAAGTGTTTAAGGTTCCCTATCATTCTATGAAATGAATTCACTGATAGCCAGTCATGCTGCAAGTATTGTCATAGGCTTGAATAATAATCAAATCTCCACTGATTAGAATAGGACAACACTGATCTTCTGCCTAATCATTTTTTCAAGAGGAAGAACCGGTTCAAAGGTTGGTTGGCGGAGAAAAATGAAGGTTTTGATACAGTGAAATGAGTGATTTTTGAATATTTGGAATTTTGAGAGATTCGATAGATTTCGATTTCTTGAGGATATCCTTTTTCTAGTAAAGATGATACTCTATTTTTTTGTTGAATAATTCCTGTAGAGGGTGCTGATTTTAGCGAAGACTTTTTGTCAAGAATTTGCTTAGCTTCTTTCCTGAGTCACAAACTTCATTTTCTTCAGGGATTTATGCGTTTATTTGAAGACTTTTCTCTTCTTTATATTGGAGACTTTTCTCTTTTTTGTTTTGCATATCCAATCTTCATAACTTTGTATATTTCTTCTTGTGCCCAGAGAAAGAGAGAGGTATTTTTAACCGAAAATAGGCTTTGTGACCTATCAAAAACAATTTGGTGTTTTGGAATTTTCGACAAGTGTTTCGAAGTAAACTTGGTCGATCTATCTCTCTTAATTTTTTAGTTTCGAAAATGAGAGAGGAAAAAAGGTGAATGTGTTAGGACCCCGAAGTTGTATAGTGTTAATGTGAAACATGCTTAAATGAAGGTTCCTTAGAAGAGGGCTATATAAGGAACCTATGTAGTCCTAATTAGATAGCCATTGTATTTTAACCGAGTTCTAGAAGCTGTGGAATGTAAATTTTACCGATTCTCTCTTACCGAGTCTTTTTCTTCTTTACCGAATCTCATTCTAACTTGTCATTTCTCTCAATATCAACATGATCTGACCTATCATTTGGTATCAGAGCTCCCAGGGAGTGATATTACATAACTAAATCGATCCAGAGATTGAAGATTACAGAATCGGATCACATTCGGTTAGATTGAATCAGATTCGGTATAATCGAATTTAATAATCTGATGTTCAGATTCTTGTGATAAGTTCAGCGAAGGTGTATTAGGTCTATTAGAAAGAGTTTCGATCATCATTACAGCTTTTTAACATCAATTATGGAGAATCAAGTGGATTTTTAGAGTTCGTGGCTAAAACTCTCGGTATTGCTTAATTCAAGCTTGATTCTGTATTTTAGTGAAGGTTTGAGGATTCAGTTGTGCTCGTGAGGTGTTAAATCACATTTCTGACGGTTCAATTTCATAAATTCTTCAAGTTTTGAAGATTCGATCAACATTCGGTATCTTAACTACCATACCGAATCTGCTTCATATCTGGAAATTCAGCTTAAGTGTTGCAGGTTGTGGTGTGTTTGTGATTCTATCACATTTGGTTTGATCATTCGCAGTTAATTGGTGTGGCTTGAGAAATGATTCTATTGTTTTTCTAAGTTTTACACTTAGACTCGGTATTGTCAACTGCTACAGTTGACATTCGGTATCCTGGACATTCGGTATCATTGATATTCCGTTTATTACAAACTTGTTTTCTTGTGCAGCAAGGTTACCAAATCTAATTCAAAGGAATTGGATTGTGTTTGCATTCAAAAGTTTACAGAATTTGACAACCGAGTCAAATACCGAACCAGAATCTCGGTATCACTTAATTCATTGGTTTAAGTGTTCTAAGGCTTCAAATTGTGTGGTTACCGAATCCATACCGAATGTTGGTGTGTTACTTGTGTTACTGATCAGTTTCTGTTATAGAATCTGGTTTACCGAACATTTACCGAATCTGCTACAGTACCGAACCATTTACCGAATCTGCTACAGTACCAAACCTTTACCGAATCTATTAAAGTACCGAATCTGACATTCTTGTTAGATTTTTAGTGAACCTTTATCCTAGATTTGTTTAATACCGAATCTATACCGAATCTACCTCAATTTAAGATGTCTACCCAAGATACTTTGATCATTGGATAAGATTCCCGACCTCCAATGTTTTTTGATGGCAAATACACTCAGTGGCTCCACCGTATCACTCAGTACATAGACTACAAGGGTGAGAAAGCTAAGTACATATGGGCTTCTTTGAGAGATGGTCCAGTTGTAGAGTTTCATTCGGATACTGGTATGCCAATTTCAGTCTATGAACTTTCAGGTGATAGACGAGAGAGAGCTCAGGGTGACATAGAGGTAAAGAATATTGTTATGCAAGCTATCCCATATGAGCTATTTGAAAAAGTTGATAGAAACACTACTGCAAAGGATATATGAGATGAGATCAAACGACAGCAAGAAGGTTATGACATGTCAGATGTTACTAAATTGAATAAGGCTCTGGAATTTTATGAGGATTTCAAGCAGGAACTTGAAGATTGTTAACACCTATTTCCTTATGAGGTAAGGCTTAGTATGTCAACAAGAGACTAGAAGTGATCTAGCTTTAGGAGGGCGGAGTGTTGCCGATTGATTTTTACCCTCGGGAAATAATCCCTGCAAACCCGGTTCACAAGTGTAGAAACTTGTGGGGTGGCTTAATCATTCTGTCGTCCGTAGAGCGTAAGAGTGCTAGCCTAATGACTTCTAGTGAGAGAAAGTAGAGAGAGAAAGAGAAGTGAAGACTCAGCTCTCAAAGTTGTCAGAATATCTGAACTTGTGTAAAATGACGACCCAAGGGGTCTATTTATAGTGTCAGATCTACCAGATTTGTTTGGGGACACGTGTCAAATGATGATACGTTCTGTTACATGTGCTCCGAAATTTATGCTAAATGCGGCGCTCTCCGGCCAGGGCTTATGCGCTAGGCGGCCTTCAGGGCTTACGCATGACGGAGCAGCCTGTACAGCGGAGAACGCTGGACGGACAATCTCCACAAAACTGTTGTTTCCAGCCTTCCTGATGCTATTTTTATGCAACTATTATGCCTTTTATGTGTGTATACAATAGGATACACCATTAAGTCCCCCCAGTTTAAGGACTTAAGCATTTGAAAAATGATTAAGTTGTTAAACTTTTGATAACGCATGCCAAACCAGCCTGTTCATTGCCCACTTACATCGGGGAAAACATTTTAGGCATTAAATGCAGATGAATTTTACTGACACTGTTATGATTAATTTTTTACGGCTAAGATCATCCACGCGCCTCCAGCTATAAAAAGTGTTATCTTGCACCCTTCGTTTAAACTCACCCATACACGTGTCTCAATCATGACCATAAAAATTGCACCGATGAACCCTTATAAAAACCGTCATAACCCTGTTACCATCACTTTTTTACCTTTGCCAAGATCCAAAAAGCATATTTCTCCCAAATCTTCATCGCCTTCTTCAATCTTCAACTTTTTAAGGTTTACCGTCTTCCAAGGTCAGTACACTTCATCTTACTGCTATTTTATTCTTGTTGATATCTGTTACTGTATTATCATGGCTTCTTCATGGAGTACTGGCCAAGAACACGCCAAGCCTTCTTCATCAAATACTGCTGACATTCCAGAAGTTAGCACGATGGCTTCATCATTGACTAGTGAATATTTAGATGGATTAAAGATTGCCTTTCGCCATCTCAATCAATACAACCCTGTTCTTCCCACCATCGGACAAACTGCTGACAACCCTCCTGAGGGGAAAATTACTTTATACGCTTTACAAATTACCCACGGCAACCTCCGTGTTCCCCTTACTAACTTTCTTCTTCGCCTTCTTAGATATTACGGGGCCTGTCTTAGTCAGATACATCCCCATGGTCTTCAAAAAATCATCCTTTTTGAAATGTACTGCAATGCTATTAATATAAAGCCTCGCATTAATGTTTTTATCTCTTTGTTTAGAATCCGCACGATTAGCGATTGCTGGCTTACTATTGATAGTAAGAAAAATAATCATTTTGTTGGTCTAAATAGAGTTTCAAACTTGAAGGACTGGAAAAGTCCATTTTTCTTTGTTGATGAAACTGTTATTCCGGAAGAATACTCCGTTGTCTGGGAGTGGGGTGCTATTGATGCTGGCATAGGAAAGGGTGTTAAAATTTCTCCCGCAGAACAGCGGATAGTAAATAGCTTGAAAGGACTCCGTATTCCACCCAGATCATACGAAAGGTATGAGGGAATCCTTGTGCTGTGCAAAGTGAGCCAAGAATGGCCAAGCAATTCTGTGCCAGTACTTCGTGAGAAAAAATAGGGTAGGATGTGATATGATCATCCTATTATATATATAGATTTTTGTCTACTGTTTGTCATGTGTACTTATATTGCTATTAATATGTAATCTTTGCAGGCAACTCCGTGATGCAGGTCCGCTTTGCTCTTTTATCCCCTGATCTTGATGATGATGTGGAGGTCACTGCTCGTGACAAAACTGTTGAAGAGCTTGAGGCGAAAAGAGTTGCAGCTGAAGCTAAAGCTGCTGCTGATGCTGAAAAGGGGAAAGAAATTGCTGTGAGCAGCTCAGACAGCGAATCCGGGTCTGATCACACAGACACTGAGCGGACAACGGATGATACCACCACCGCCGATCAGCAAACATCGGTATCAGTTGACATTACGGGTGAAACCAACCCTACTCCTCCTCCAATCCAAAAGACAAGAAAGAAGAGCATAGGCTCTAAAAGGGTGAAGAGTACTGAGGAGGGTAAAAAGCAAAAACGTAGGAGAAGTATGTCCATTCTGTTCTCTTTTGAAAATGCACATGTTTTTGCTTATAACTGTTATGTTTGTTCATAATACTAATTTGTTTTTGTTAGTAATTTTAGCAGAGTCGGATGATAGCCAAGGGAAGGCTACGGAGGGCGGTGACCGAAGGCCGGAGAGGAATCTTGAAAGTGAAGGAGAGAAGGGCCTAAAAATGCCTGACCCAAACTTTGCCCCCTTCGATGAATCTGAATTTCATGAAGATAGGCCTGAAGGCAACTCTGCTTATGATTCTCCTCTTCCTAATATCACTAATCCTGCTGTCACCTCCTCCAATGTTCAAGAGCCAACTCTTCCTGCTCATGTGAGGGCTTTGCAAGCCATCATTGCAAACCCCGCCACTAAAGATAAAGAATTTGCAACTCTTATTCAGGTATGAACGATAAGAACCTCTGCATATATATGCTTGTAATTTATTGATGTGAGCTGTTTGAAATAACTCATCCCTGAGCTGAAACCCCAATTCTCTGCTCTTCGTTCTCATCAACTCAGAGAATCAACTATAGCAGCTCATGTACTGCTAACCAACCACCTGGACTCTGTGCTGCAACTGCAGGAACATCAAGAGTCTATTCTTGCCTTTGCTCGTAAAGACATAGCTGAAAGTGCAAATGCTCGTAAAAGAGCTGCTGATGCTGAGCGTGCCTTAAATGATGCGCAGAAAATAATAAAGGCTAAAGAAGTTGAGTTAAAAAGTGCTCAAGATGTTGCTGCTGTTCTGCAAGGGGAAAAGGATGCTGAGCAGGTGAAAGTGGGTGAGCTGGAGAAACAGCTGAGTGCAGAGAGAGAGAAGTCTGCTGAGCTACTCCGGAGGGCGGAGAAAGGCGAGGGCAATTTTGCTGAGCTTAAGAAAGGTGTGCCAGGTCTGATAGCTAAGGTGCTTGGATCCAGTCTTGTAGGGAATCCCTACAATGATTATGTTGATGCTGCCTGCACCCATGCTATTGCTGATGTGACCGGCAAGCTGTTCAAACGCCTTGCTCCCAACCAAACTCCTTCTGCTGCCATTGCCAAACTTATGCCTCCTGGTACTCAAGAAAAAGTTGATGAGGCCAAGAACAAATTGATAAATCTGAAGATAAATGTTTATGATGAAGTATGCAGCAAAAAAGACTCTTCTGCTCAAGATGTGCTTGGCGTGCAGTTTAGTTGATCTTTGTAAAAATTTCAAACAATGTTTTGTAATAAATTTCTTACTGACTTTAACATTATATATATATACTGACTTTATTGTGATGACTATGTGTGCTTATATGCTTGTTGCAAATATTTTTATGCTTAATGCTTTAAAACCAATCAATTATGCACCTGAGCATAAAATTTCTATACACAATTGTACAGTGTATAATTTGAGCAAATCATTTTGAAAAGTGCATAAGGTAACTCATATGTAAATGCCTTGCAGTATCAAGAATACGATGTCTGATTATGCCTTCCATCATAAAATTAATGAGGAAGAATTATGAAGTGTTTTAGAAGAATGGCTATAAATCAATAAACTCTCCGTCTTACGCCTTCCGTCATAAAGTATATGAGGAAGAATTGCTAATTATTTTGCCTTCATACATAAAATATATAACTTCGTTCTGTGAAGTAATTTTTTATAATGTTTGTCATGACAAGTATCTGAGTTTTGTATCATGCCTCGGTGCGTTCTAGTAAAACTTAAACATTTTCTAGCCGATCCCTTGTGCCTTTACTGGCCGGCACAAAAGCTTCCGCCATCGGAGGTATTTAAAAATACGATCCTTCTGTGGGCAGGTTATAAATGAAATGTTTTACATTTGTCACGGGCAGCACTTTGCTTAAGAAAAATATAAAATTATTGTTCAGTACTGTGCAGTACATAAACGATTGATGATGACTTTTAGGTGGATCAAGCCTAATTAGTACGTCATGAATGTTTAATGTATGCAATTGCTAATGTATGCACTGCAAAATAACCACAATGGTTCACAGTAAGTTTGATAAACGCTGCTTCATCTTATAATTCGAAATGTGTTCTTCAAATGCCAAACAGGCATGAGTACAATGATTGTAAAAGACTGCTTTTATTGAAATGCTAAATGAAACTGCTCTTTATTGAAAAGATAAACACTGTTCTTGATAACTTGTTGACAAATTGCTTCTTCATATGCCGAGCGCCCAGCGCTGTCCGGCCTTCACACTTGCTTACGGAATGAAAAACTCCTGAACTTCTTCCTCGCTGAATAACCTATCACGCCTTCTCTGATTCATTCTGCCTTCTGGCCCATTTGCAAACGTTGATCTTTCCCTTGTTGGCTGCACATACTGTAAATGTATGGCTGCGACTCCATTTGGAGTGGTGAATCTGACCTCTGCATGGGCCGTTGATGTTATGGCGCCAAATTTTGCTATCGCTGTCCGCCCAAAAAGGACATTGAATCGAGAATTTCCATCTAGAATAGTAAAGTCAATCTTTTCTGCTCTCAATAGTGGAAATGTGCCCATAACAACTTCCAAACGAATCTGCCCCATGGCATTTATCGGTGCTCCGGTTAGTCCAGAAACTTTCAACCTCGTTTGCCTAGCTCTGCTCTGCACATGCCTTGGAAAAGTTCTCAAACAATGCCAGTAGATGATGTCAGCTTCACTTCCTGTATCTGTGTAGATACAATTGACAAACTTATTTGCTATCTCTGCTGAAATGATCACTGGTTGGACGGACAACGCCCAATTTTGAATTGGCTGAAAGATAATTGGGGCATATCTACAGCTGTCCAAATTGATGTTTGATGATTCACCTTCTTCATAATGACCATCGTTAATCCAAACCATCCTGATTACAACTTCTGGAGTTGTCTCACGCTCTGTGATCCGTTCTCCGTACTGCGGTTGGTTCCGATTATCTCTTCCACCATGCTGCTCTCTTCTGTTCTCTCCACGGCGTCCTCTGCTACCATCATTCCTTTGCCACGCAAATTTCCTGCGAGGATCATTCCTCCTGTACTGTTTGCCAGGCAACAAATGATTCAATTCTCCTGCTTGATTTTCGCTATAATTTCTCTCATCAAAGATTTGCAATTGTCCGTATCATGGCCCCAAGCCTCATGGAAATCACACCACAACTCACTCTTTGGACCCTCCCTCTCTTCCATAGGTGCTGGAGCATTGAAAGTGGTCCGAATTGGTTCAGTGAAAAGGATCTCTTTCGGCGTTTTAGTAAGCGCCATTATCAACGGGTGCCTTTCGATTGGCCTTCTGTTGTGGTGGAAATCATTAGGGTGATTTTTTCCTCTCCATCCTCCATTTGAATTATCATTCCTTCTCTGATTTCTGTAAAAATACCGTCCTCCGTTGTGCGGCTTGCTACTGCCACCAGTTTCAAACTTGTTTAACCCACGCTCACCAGCTCGAACATGCCTCTGTGCTACCTCCAACGCCTGATGCAATGTTTTTGGCAAGTCATACCGTAACGCATGAACAAGTGCACTAAACCGTCGCTGGTCCAGACAAAAAATGAAGCCAGATACAAGCTGTGATTCTGGACAATCAGGGATCTTCTGTGCTTCAAGTGTATAACGTTTCATAAAATTGCTCAAAGATTCATTATGATGCATTGTGATCTCGTGTGCATCAAGATGAGTCAGAGTACAGCTCCGAAGATTTTGGTATTGCATCACAAATTTTGCTCTCAAATCGAGAAAACTGGTAATACTCCTTGGCGGCAAACCAGCAAACCATTCACGTGCCATTTTCTGCAGTACCATAGGAAACATATGACACGTAGTTTCATCCTCCTAATGCTGCAACCTCATAACGCCTTCAAACATTGTCAAAAAGTCTTCCGAATCCGTTGTGCCATCATAAACTCCAATTGTTGGTATAGCAAGATTTCTGGGCAATGGATAATTAGCAATTCGATCAATGAAACACTGCGTTGATTCTGCCATCGCTGGTGGCTTGTTCTCCAGTAATGAGGGCAAAAAAGTTATCCACAGCCACAGCACGGAAGGCGGGTTGCGCTAAGCGTTGCTTGTATTTTGCTGGAGCTGTCTGCTTAAGAATGTCATTTAAAAGCAACACTGCCTGCTTTTCTGACATGAACTCATCTTTGTCAATTTCATCATCAGAGTCATTATTATCACAACTCAGGTCATTATCATCCCCGGAATCATCAATAAGACTGCCCAGCTTGTCAAGTAGCCTGGATAACTTGTACTTTGATATAGATTGCCTTTTCATTATCTGCTTGTCTTTGCCATCTGCCATCCGCCGAAAAGGTATAAATGACGGACATTGCCGTGGTTGCATCAATGGTCGTCGCTCTGGATTAGTAACAAAATTTGGAAGTCTTTCTGCACTTTTAGCTGTCGCTTCTTCGATTACTGGCCTTTTCTCCGAATTAGTTGCCAAATGTTTAAGCCTTTCTGTAGTTTCAGCAACTGTTTCTTCAATCGTACCATCTAGTGGTGAAATAGGTACATCTTCAACAGTGACCATGTCATCAGTTGATGGATTGTTGACTGCTTCAAGTACAAATAGAGCTTCAGCTGCTTTCGTTCCTTTTCCGTTTCATGTGTTCTTTGCATTAGTAGATGGCGCCATTGTTAACACCTATTTCCTTATGAGGTAAGGCTTAGTATGTCAACAAGAGACTAGAAGTGACCTAGATTTAGGAGGGCGGAGTGTTGCCGATTGATTTTTACCCTCGGGAAATAATCCCTGCAGACCCCGTTCACAAGTGTAGAAACTTGTGGGGTGGCTTAATCAATCTGTCGTTCGTAGAGCGTAATAGTGCTAGCCGGATGACTTCTAGTGAGAGAAAGTAGAGAGAGAAAGAGAAGTGATGACTCAGCTCTCAAAGTTGTCAGAATATCTGAACTTGTGTAAAATGACGACCCAAGGGGTCTATTTATAGTGTCAGATATACCAGATTTGTTTGGGGACACGTGTCAAATGATGATACGTTCTGTTACATGTACTCCGAAATTTATGCTAAATGCGGCGCTCTCCGGCCAGGTCTTATGCGCTAGGCGGCCTTCAGGGCTTACGCATGACGGAGCAGCCTGTACAGCGGAGAACGCTGGACGGACAATCTCCACAAAACTGTTGTTTCCAGCCTTCCTGATGCTATTTTTATGCAACTATTATGCCTTTTATGTGTGTATACAATAGGATACACCATTAAAGAACAACTCAAGGATACCTACCGTTGTTTCAATGATGTTCTCAATGAGTTGAAAAGGTGTAAGATCATAAAAGTAAATACAGAAGTCAACATGAAGTTCCTCAAAAAGCTCAATGTTGATTGGCTTCCTTATGGAACCATTGTTTGATTTACCAAAGAGATTGAAAAATGACTATTCATGAGCTTGTTGGAGTTTTTATGCATTATCAACCAGAGGTGTCTAAACTTCAAGAGGGAAGGAAAGAGTCATCTCTAAGTGATCCACTTGCTCTAATTGCCAAAAAGAAGAGCAAATCATCTACTTCTTCCAAAAGCTTATCCAAGAAAGTTCTTGTTGAAGAATCAACTAATTCTGAAGACTTAAATCTTTCTGATATTGATGATTCTCACCTTGACTTAGTCAAAATGGCCGCCATATTCACCAAAGCCTTGAACAAACACAAGTTCAAAGGCAAATCAAGTAATCAACGCAAGAACTCATCATCTTCCTCCTATTATAAGAAACCTGATCAATCAAAACAACAACGTGCTGATGATTCCAAGAAGGATGATTCAATCTGTTTCAATTGTGGCAGAAGTGGTCAATACTCTCGTGAGTGCAAGATGCCTAAGTAAAAGGATGCAGCTTACTACAAGAAGAAAATGTTGATGGCAAAGATTGTGGAAACTGAAGGAGAGCTGAAACCGGTTGATGATACTTAGTTTAACTGGACTGATGATTCAGATTCAGAGGTGGATCATGCAAATGTTTGCAAAGTGACTAAGCTCATCAAGGCTAAAGAAGCAATGGAGAATTCTGACTCAACATCTGATGATGATGAGGTACAATCAACTGAAATCTCACCTGATTTTATAAAAATGCAAAATGACTAGATGAAGAATCTGGTCTCAATGTCAAAAGAAGTCAAAGGCTTAAAATCTGAAAACAAGGTTTTGAAATATAAAATCAAACTAAATGAGACCAGACCATCTTCATCTATATTACAATCGGAGGTGCAAAGATTGACACTCCAACTTAGCTCTACGGAAACTGAGTTGGAAGATATTAAAAAGACAATTCATCCGATTACAGTCGAAAGGACTGATTATCATCTAAAATCGGAACGACTTACAGAAAAAGTACAATTATTAGAAAAAGATCTTTCTAATTTGAAAAACCAACATGAACCCACACTTTCAAAGCTAAACAAGAAAATTATTAATTTGGAAAACGCCATAATTAAGAAGAACACTGAAATTTCTTCATTGTCAAAAGAGTCTATTCAAATGAAAGCTTAACTTGCTCAATATGAGGAAAAGCTCTATCGCACAGAGCAATCTAAAGTTATCATTTATATGGAACTTTCAAAACAAACAATTTTCATGAATAGACCAAAAGCGATTCATGGTGAAAAGTGGGGGTTGGTTTATGAAGATCTTACGATTTTAGATGAAGCTTCCAAAAAGATTCCAGGATTATATCATTCTGATTATTTTCAAGCTGGTTTACCATCTCATTTTGTGCATGCTTCTGATGCTGATTTTGATGATGTTATTGTTAATCGCAAATCTAAAAAATACCATCAAATTAGCTTAATGTACGAGAAAATTAATGCTAAAATAGGTAAATCAAATCCTGATTTCTTGAAGGAACTTGTTGAAACTGAAAAGAATATGTAATGTGCTGACTATGTGCCTAAACGTAGATTGGTTTATATTCCTACACTTATGCTAGAAAAGTAAATTTTAATGCTTGAGAATGAAGTGTTTAACAAACCTAGTTCTAGCATTATTACCATAGATGAAGTGTTTGATGAACCAACTTTTGATGTGAAACCAATTCTACATACCTTACCTGCATGTCCAGATGATGTTTTCCGTGAAGACCTAGCACATGAACTAACTGTCTTCTTTGAGATAGAATCCCTAGGTCAAAATTCTTTAGATGAAAAGGTAGAACCTCAAGATGAACCAACTATTGAACCTTTGATAGGTTTTGAAAGAATAATTGATCCTTTGAATGAATTTTATACAAACATACCTGTTGTATGTAATTTGAATCGTATAGTAGCTATACTTGAACAGGAGAAAATTGACTTGCAACTTATGTGCCAATCATTAGAACAAATGCTTGCTTTGTGTGATAAATTGCCTCCACTTCCTAAGAAAGAATGTACTTATGCCTTTAAGGATGGTGCAGTGATAGTTTCTACTGAGGAATTATGTCTTGAGATTAAAAGCTTAAAACAAAAGATAATTCAACTAAAACAGGCTAACACTTAAGAAAACATCTACTGTTGAAACCAATGTTTCTGAATATGTTGATGGGATTACTAAGAAGGGGAAGGGGACAACAACATCTAAGGATGCAAAACCCATTACTATTCTTAAAAATCCTCTACGTTCTCAATTTGGTAACCGTGTTTCAAAAGTTGCACCTACAACACAATATGTTGTTAAAAAGGTTCATTCTCATGATGGTTCTGTGTCAACTAAAAAGATTCCTATGATTCCGATGTCAAATACATCAAAGGAGAGTCTTTTAACAAAATCAGTTAAGTCTACACAACACACGAGTCCTAAACCTGATTTGCGTGAATATGATGCAAATGAACGTAAAATCAAATTAGAAATATTACAAAATCAATCATCTTATGTGTCAACTGAAAAGTTTGGACGTCTAACTAACAGAGGTGTTTTTCATGTCACAGGTCATAATTCAAACTTGACTTATAAGTCTGTATGGGTTCCTAAGTCAACGACTAAGAAAGTAGCAAACAAACCAAAGAAATCTGCTAGTCGACCTAGGAAGTCATCACATGTATTTCAATTTTCTTCTGTGAACAAAACATCTGCATGGAATAAGTTGTGTGTTAAGACTTATGATAATAATGTAAAACTTGATATTGCGTATGATGCTTCATGTAATATGGTTTTAAATGATGCTTTATTGTCTAAATTGCATGATGCTTTACGTGATTATCTCATCGTTGATCCAAAGTTTATTGTTGATCCAAAGTTTATTGCTGGTACTAACCGTAAAGGACCCAAGAAACTTTGGGTACCTAAACTATAGGAAATTAACATTTACAGGGTTTCGACGTCTGTGTTTGGTATATCGATTCCGGTTGTTCTCAACATATGATAGGCGATAAATCCTTGCTTGTCAATTTCGTTGGAAAATTCCTAGGAACGGTTACATTTGGAAATGATGAGATTGCAGCGATAACGTGTTATGGAGATTATGTGCAAAATGGCATAACGATCAAACGGGTCTCATATGTTGAGGGCTTGGGGTGCAGTTTATTTAGTGTAAGTCAATTATGCGATGGAGATCTCAAAGTTTTATTTGAACGTCGTCAATGCTCGGTGCAATCCACCGAAGGAAATGATCTTCTTGTTGGTAAACGTTGTGCTTCACTATATACTATTGACCTTAATGATGCACCATCACATGAAACCATGTGTTTAGCTACTCGTTTCACAAAAGAAAATTCATGGTTATGGCATCATCGAATGTCACACCTAAATTACAAGGGTATTAATCACTGGTCTCTAAAGACTTAGTTGATGGTATTCCAACCTTTCAATATGATAAGCATCATGTGTGTCCATCATGTGCAATGGGTATGCTGAAACAGACTAATCACCCACTTAAGCAAAACCCCAGTACTTCATCGTCTTTGCAATTATTGCATATGGACTTATGTGGACCCATGCGTATTTCTAGCCTCGGTGGCCGGAAACATGTGCTTGTCATTGTATATGACTATACCCGATTTACATGGATTTTTCTTATGCGAACTAAGTCAGAAACCCCCGCCATTATCATTGAGTTCATTAAAAAGACTCAACGCTCTTTTAACAAACATGTTAAGAGCATCCGAACTGATAATGGGACGGAATTTAAAAATGACCTGCTTGATAGTTATTTGAAAGACAAGGTATTGTACATCAGATCTCTGCTGCTCGAACCCCCCAACAGAATGGAGTAGTCGAACGACGTAATCGTACGTTGTGCGAAGCATCTCGAACGATGCTTGCTTACTCCAAACTACCTCCAAAAATGTGGGGGAGGCCATTTCAACTGCATGTTATACCCAAAATCATTGTCTCATTAATAAATGTTTTGATAAAACTCCATATGAGTTACCATATGATAGACGCCCGAATGTCAAATATTTCCGTGTTTTTAGATGTATATGTTATGTGCTTAACGATTTTGACAGCCTTGGAAAGTTTGATCCTCATGACGATCTGGCCATATTTCTTAGTTATTCTTCGAACAAAGTTTCTTATCGTGTCTATCACAAACGGACAAAGTTGATCAAGGAAAATATTAATGTCAAGTTCGATGAATTTTTGGGAATGGCTTTTGAACAATTCAGTTCAAAACCTGATCCTAACCTGGCGACCAGTTCTTCCGCACAAAACTCAATTTTCTCGAAGAAGGGTGTTCCTACAGTAACAACAGAGGAACTGGATATCTTGTTTGAAAGTCTTTATGCTCCTCAATGTGATTCAAATGTTAATGCCATATCTGAAACACCAACTCAATCCACTATTGTGGAGACTCAACCAAGTCTCTTTGATGAAGATTCAACACCAACTGATTCACCCGTTGTTTCTTCATCCTCCCTCCCTCCTCCTACTGATAATCTTGAACCAATTCAAGATTCATCAAGTGATACAACTCCAGATGTCTCTCCAGATATTCAAATGAATCCATTAGAAAGTGTTACATCAGAACAAGTGGATCAAGGCTCAATGTCAATAATGGTTGATGTTTCAGTGATACCACTGATGTACATCCACTTCCACATAACAACCGATGAACTAAAAGTCATCCGATAGATCTTATCATTGGTGATGCTTCTGCTCCAGTCTCAACTCGAAGGGATACTCAGAATATGTGTTTATATACTGCCTTTCTTAGTAAGATTGAACCAACTACGGTTGATCAAGCTTTACTAGATCCAAAATGGGTGGTAGAAATGCAAGAAGAGATCAATTAATTTGAACGACTAAAAGTATGGCGATTAGTTCCACGACCAAAGGGTCAAAGACCAACAGGGGTTAAGTGGATTTTCAAGAACAAGAAGGATTTTGATGGAACCGTGGTTCAAAATAAGTCACATCTTGTGGCCTAGGGATACTGACAACAAAAGGGTATTGATTATGATGAAATGTTTGCTCCGGTTGCAAGAATGGAGGCTATTCGTCTATTTCTTGCATTTGCTTCTCATATGAAGTTCACGGTGTTTCAAATGGATGTCAAAACTGCTTTTCTAAATGGTCATCTTCAAAAGGAAGTTTATGTCGATCAACCAGAAGGCTTTATCGATCCCATTCATCTGAACCACGTCTATTTCTTAGAGAAAGCTTTGTATGGTCTAAAGCAAGCACCGTGTGCATGGTACGAGACCTTGACAAAGTACTTACTGGACAACGGCTTTTATCGTGGAACAATTGATACAATGCTCTTCATCCATAAAATCCACGGTCACATTCTCTTGGTTTAAATTTACGTTGATGACATTATTTTTGATTCTACGTCCCCGGCCTTAAGCAAAGAATTTGGTGACCTTATGGCCAGCAAATTCGAAATGCGCATGCTTGACCAGCTTAAATTCTTCTTGGGGTTACAAGTAAAACAATTACCAAACGGGATTTTTATCAGTCAAACAAAGTATATCAATGATATGCTAAAACATTTTAAAATGACTGTTTTAAAACCAATGACAACCCCAATGAGGACATTGCTGGATGCTGATACAAATGGGGAACCCTTTGATGTTACGCTTTATAGAAGCATGGTTGGATCATTAATGTACTTAACTGCGAGCAGACAGAACATTAGACTTACTGTGATGGTCTGTGCTCGCTTTCAGTCAAACCCTAAGAAATCACACTCCAAAGCAGTGGTTAGAATCTTTCAGTACCTAAAAGGTACACCTAACCTTGGAATCTGGTATCCTCATGGATCCGATTTCAATCTCACTGCTTACACAGATGCTGATCATGACGGTTGCCATGTTGATCGAAAAAGCACATATGGATCAATTCAGATGTTGGGAAATAGATTAGTCAGTTGGTCATCCAAAAAGCAGAACTGTGTTTCTTATCAACAGCTGAGTCTGAGTATATTGCTGCAGCTCACTATTGTTCACAAGTTCTGTGGATGCAAACTCAACTTTTGGACTATGGCTTTAAGATTTCTAAGACCCTAATTTACTGTGATTTACAAAGTGCTATTGCAATAACTAGCAACCTGGTCCAGCATTATAAGACTAAACACATAGATATTCGTTATCATTTCATTAAGGACCATGTAGAAAAAGGGGATGTAGAGTTATACTTTGTGCCTACCAAAGTGCAATTAGTTGACATGTTCACTAAACCCTTAGATGAACTTAGGCTAAAGTTCTTGATTAAAGAAATTGGCATGGTAGAATATTCTGCTTGACATTCCTTAGTTCTTTTTGGGACTTATACTTGAGATCTTGTGTTAAGGGGGAGTATATACTTTCTACGGGGAGCAAATTATTCCTAATGCTTTACTATCTTTGTTTCAAGGGGGAGCTTTTCTTTTTCTGTTAACTTCCTGGGCATTTTGTCTCAATAAGTTACAAAAGGGGGATGAAACTTATTGATATCATATTTCAAGGGGGAGTTAATTCATTTTCTTGGGAACATATCAAAATGATGATTTACTATATTGTATATCACATTTTGAGGGGGAGAAAATGGGAGAAAATGAAAAGAAAATTATTTTTTTAACAAAAGTGAATTCATAAAATGTTTGTTTCAAATATGAAATAATTCACTATGGCTTGTATACATCTCAGTATGCAACCCGTTTTAACAATTGGTATCACTAAAGATTTATACTTTGTACATAATGCAAAGTTTTTCTATGTACAAATCTTGTTTTGAGAAAATTCATACAAATTGAAAATGTAAAAAATCCAAAAAGATTTGAATTTTTACTAAATAAATGCTAATTTTAGCATTATACCGAATCTGACAACCAACAGTGCAGATTCGGTAAGTTCAAAATTTTCAAAAATTGTCTCAGAAATACATTTCTTGGAAAGATTGATAATCTTAAAAAATTCTAGATAAAGATTTGTCAAGATTTGAAGTTAAATTGATAAAATTTTGAAAAATGGACTGCATTCAGTATAATAGGCCCATTCGGTAAAGCCCATTATGTATCTTATCTTCGGTATCTATAAAAGGAGGGTCAAAGTCAAACTTACTCTCTTACTGTTCTTAATTACCTACCGAGTATGACTGAACATACCGAATCTGCCTAATCTACCGAATCTGTCCTTCTCTATCTTCAAATCTTTGGTATATTCTTGTTTTAATCAATGTTTAAGATGAATACTTGTAGATCAGAGATACTTGAATGATTATTAACCAGAAAAGATCAATATAACAGGATTATGACACTTAATTTTGAAATAATGTTGATTATACCGAATCTGAGTCGAATTCCTTTAATCTTTGATTAAACTCAAATGATTAGGATAATTAACATGAAATCTTGTCTAATATGAGTTAAATTGGTTGATCTATCAATTGACCGAGTCTGATTGCACGATTAATTGCTTATTTGATAGATTCTGTAGAATACCGAATGTGTTCTTACTACAGTACCGAATCTGTTTAAACAATTAACATGATTTTCTCTTTTAATTGAGTGGTTAATTGATTATGGTTATGTTCTTACATGATATGAGATTGAATATGCATGTTTGAGGGAATATCTGGAAATTTTGAAGTAACGAATCTGTTCAAACAATTAACATGATTTTCTGTATTAATTGAGTGGTTAATTGATTATGGTTATGTTCTTACATGATATGAGATTGAATATGCATGTTTGAGTGATTATCTGCAAATTTTGAAGATACCGAATCTGTTCTTGACTTCATTGGGAAGCCAGCGGCTTCCTTTGCCTTTTTCTTGATCAACAAGTTATTTCAATTTTTATTGATTCTGGTACTTTCAACACCAAAGCCGGCGGCTTCATTATCACCATGCCGGCGGCTTCATCTTGCCAATTTGCAATTTTCTTCATTTTTGATCCAGTTTAATACATAACTTGGACATAATCATTAGAAATATCTTTTTTTTCCATTTTTACCCATCTTAGTGTGTTTTGACATTAAAATGACTCAAAAATACTAAGATAACTCCTCAAAATGTTATCAAAAAACCGTATAATTTAGGAGTTATCAAATTCCCCACACTTAAACCTTTACTTGTCCTCAAGTAAACCATATAAATTATATCATGGGTATTAAAGTAAAATTGCAAAGTCAAAAGTATGTTTTAATAAGAAGTTAGTATTTATTGTTCATAAGAACTAGTCTGAATCAGGCCAAGGATTACAAGTAGTCCTAAAGGTTATTAAGTCAAATTTATACAGTTTGGTCATCATTGGACTCTTTTGTTTTCTAACTTTAAAAAGTGTATGGTTCTCATTTGAACTCTTTTCTTTCGTTGGCCTTCATTGGGCTCTTTTTCCTTTTATTTCTTTTGCTTTCATGCTTAGCTTTTAGCTTTACACTTTGCAAATTTACTAAATTGGCCCTTACTTTAGACTCTTTTGTTGCCTCAGTGGTCCATGCTTCTTATGCCATATGGTAGTTGTGATGACCCGTCCAAATCCATTTGGACGAATACATCATTCATCGATTTCACAGTGAGGTGCTGACCTCTACATGATACGTTTTGTAATCATTGCATTCTTTTGGTACGACACACCATAATTGAATATCAAATTCCAAGGTATTTGACATTTGATGATTTCTACATATAGACAATCATCGTAGTTAATAGTTTACAATACTACATCCGTTGATAATGCAGTCAAAATAAGATACATGGTGATGATTTTATGAATGCAACATTTTCTCAAATAAAGCATGTATGACTCCATGCACATAACTTGTATCACATATAAGCAAACAGCGGAAGACTTCTAGGAACCTGAGAATAAACATGCTTAAAAGTGTCAACACAAAGGTTGGTGAGTTCATAGTTTTAATGTTGCGCATAATCTGTATATAAAGGTGGATCACAAGATTTCAGTTGTTTCATCCAGAAACGTTTATCAAAATATTCTACAAGATTGAGCACCCTGGTAACTAAACTTTAACGTATATATAATAAGTACCCCTGTTTTAACATACATGCAACCAACATGTACAATACACGCAAACCAACGTGTACTAAACTCAAATAGCATACGTTTGTTTTACAGTTCAGGCTAGGGTTTCTATACCTGGAACAGACGGGGATGTCAAACCCTATGGATCCATATATAACAACTCGCGCCCACAAGTTCTTATAACTGGCAGTTACTAGTTACCAAAGCTAAGGGATTTTCGGTTTAAACTCGGTGTAGAATTTAGTATGTACTTGTATCCATTGCGTTTAAAATAAAGTGCATGTATTCTCAGCCCAAAAATATAGATTGCAAAAGCAATTAAAAATGGAGCAAATGAAACTCACCTTAGCAGTACATAAGGTCATTCACTGAAATGTGACCGAAACTTGGAATTTCAAAATAACCGTAGATCTCAACCTAGAGAACATATGTTGGTCAATACAGGTCTAACAAGCTAGGTCAGGTCATAGTGTATCACAATCCTAATGCTCGAGACCGACATGCAAAAGTTAACAAAAGTCATCTCTAAAGTCAACCTGACCCAATATAATCTTTAAATCTATACATGTTTATCATATTAACATAGTATCAATCTTGCACGAATTTATAGTTTATCAAACTCAAAACATTATTTATTTTCAGGAGTTATATTATATTTGAATGATCATGGCAATTGAATATATTTTAACGTTTCATATAGTTTCCCTGTAAAATCAGACTATAGTTTTTATAAGGATATGATAAAACAGTCAACTTTGACAATTGTTCAATGAGACGTGCCTTATATAAGAATTCATTTACTCGACTAATAATATTTGAAAATTTGAAAATCTAATTTATCAATCTCATAAACAAGTTGTTTAAATATCAATTGCAGATTCAAAAACAATTTCAATTAATATTAATCATAATTCAGTTGACCATAACTTTTAATCCATTCATCGAAATCACGCGATTTCTAAATGAAAAGTTATAAATTTTTCGCCAGTTTTCCAATAACATGCATATCATATAACTTATATCAGTAGTATATGTATTAAATTCGTGATTCATCATAAAACTATCTAATGACGAAATTTAGCATACCAGCAAGCACTAGACATGGATACACTATTAATATATAAAAGATAAGATATGAATGCTCACGTATCAATATTGTGATTCAATATTGCCTGAAAGTACGTAGACGCAACGCAGATGATAAACACTAGGGTTGACTTGCGAACAATACCGACTCATGACCTCGTCGTAATATTTTATGTATAATAATAATAATAATAATAATAATAATAATAATAATAATAAGATTAATAATAATAATAATAATCTTTAATAATAGTAATAATACATATATATATATATATATATCTCGAGAGAAAAATGGATGAATTCGTCGACCGAAAAAGTTGAGATTTATAGGCCAGGTCTGGAATCCCAAGCTCCGCGATCGCGGAGTGTTTGTGAGTATCTGGGCCGCGATCGCGGCACACTAGTCTCCAGCTCACACTTGTTTTGTTATTTAGTTTGTCGACATAATTTTATAATTATATATAATTATATATAATTTATATTAATTAATTAAATATTATATTATATTTTCGTGCATAGTTGATTTGTAATTTTTGTTCCGATGACTCGTACGTTGTCACTCGACTTATGTCCCAGTTCCGATTTTTCGAATGAAGTTTCATACGCTTAGAAAACTAGCACTTTACGTTTCGTGATGTGTACCTTTATCAAAAATTAGACTTAATCATCGATAAATTATATTACTCGAAGTATAACTTATACATTTGAGTATTTTGGTCATTTGCTTCTATAAATCAACTTCTCGTTATTTATTAAAATATATTTAATAATATCGAAATGTTATATATCTATTTTAATTCTATACATTATCATATTGTAAAATATATATATTTTCGTTTAGAAAAATATAAATTTGTGCATCTTATATATATTTAATTATCAAATGGAATAATAAACGGGTGTTACAATTGTTTACAAAAATAATTTCGAACCCTAATATATATACAATATATATAAACATTTTTTTTATATACATTGCAAGTTATTTATATATTTAATTCAAATACAGTCAAAAGAGGGAGATTTCCTAAATCAAGATGGACCTCTCAACAAGGACTTATACTAATATCACAATACTTACGGGATTTATAAATGTTGAAATATCTACTAATCCAATCATTGGTATAATCTTCTAATTCCATAGATGAATATATTAAGTATTTATTGAGACAAATACATTTAATGTAAAATATTATACATTTAATACATTGCTAACGTTTTCAAGTTATATATACATATATATATATACATATATATATATATATTCATATCCAGTTATATAATGGTTCGTGAAGCGTCGTAATCTGGTTGAGGTTAAATGAATACATGAATATAGTTCAAAATATTTGAGATTTAACTTAACAGACTTTGCTTATCGTGTTGGAATCATATAAGATTACGTTTAAATTTGGTCGAAAATTTTAGGGTTATCACAGTACCTACCCGTTAAAGAAATTTCGTCCCGAAATTTGATTGGGATCGTCATGGCTGACAATAAGTATGTTTTCATGACTCGTATGAGTTGAAAAGTAGAGTTTTATCATTATTGACTAATATAGATAAAACGATTCGATTATGTGAAGCGTACGAGTAAAGCTGTCACAAAAGGTTGAAATAGAGATTTAACTTTTGACATAGTCAAGGTGGATTTTCGGATTTCAAGGAATTTAAAGATAATCCTGGAAATCTATAAAAGATTTGATTCTCCGGTAATCAAGGAAATTATGATCCGCTTTGATTAAATGCGGTAATCTGCCTCGATTGCTATGTCTGATATTTCGCTATAAATTGACCTCTTCCGTTTCATTTATTTTCACCACTCCTATAATCTTCTTCCTTATTTCATACATCCCGATAGATTGTAAAAATGCTAAATTCAGTCCTGATTCTTGACATTTTCCTGGCTATAGTATCCTTCATTCTTCTTTTTCATCTGCCTCCAGAGGAAGTTATTTTCTTCTACTATTACCTTGGGGTTATAATGTTTTTAATTCTCCCGTGTCTTTACGTTGCAATACGTATTGATATATACGGTCTGTAATTTATGTATTGTTGTCAAGCTTTATATTTTCCCTTTTATGTAGGAGCTCCATGCTTTTGTTTCTTCTTCCCGACACCAAGTTAAGCGAATAATGGTCCAGAATTCGCAGGTATGGAGTTTTGTATGGAGTTTCGAATGATCATAATATACAAAGTAGAATGGAAAGGTAATAGTATGATTTGATTTGTCAAATTACCAGAATATCCGGAAAAAACTGAATCATCAAGAAAAATATTTTCTTGATAGTTTAGAGGTTAAATAGAATGAAAGAGTTATGTAACATGATTCATGATGAGGGTATGATCTGTGAACCTTTATCACGTTACATTAGAAACTCAGCATGACTTACTGTAATATAATCACGTTGATCAGGTGTCATTATATTATACTAACTCATGCTTCAATTCCCAACACTACTTCAAAAACATTCATATTTTCAATTTCGATTTTTTTTCATAGATTTAGAAACTAAAATAGTTACCTTTATGACGTAACGCAGATAGCGCGAAGAGATAAATGATTTCAGATAAGAATGGTTATGAAAATATCTTCAGAAATATCGAGAATCTTTATAATGAAAGATACGATGATATCTTAGAATTTCTAATGTCGAAAGATGATAAAGAAGATTTGTCCGTAAAGATTTAGAGTCAGGAGCAAGGTATTCGTTAATGACTTCAGCAGATGCTGAATCATTTGGATTCTTTGAAGGCAGGTTTAGTCTTTATGATTTGTCCATAGCCTCCTTCATGGTTTGCTCAATCCGTTTTCCAGTTCCAAACCTTCTATTTTTGCTGAGCTTTGCCAACACATTATTCTTTATCATCAAACTTTTGACTGTTAAGGTCATTTACAGTTTTTGCTGCTTCATTAGCATTTTTTCAAAATTCAGAGAACTAGTTCACAGTTTAGGGTGTTTTTCAGAAACTTCACATTCGAAGTGTGTAAGTCTAGAAGATAGATGTTATATGTACATATATAACTGTTAGCGTAGAATTGCTGGGAAATTTGAGAATAACAATTGAAGCTTTTTGGTATGACAATTACCGTTACAAGATGCAGATGAGTACATGATAGGGTTTCAATGAATATAATGATTTTTCGGAAAGTTAAAGATCAATGATGTTGCTGGTAAGTTTACTGCTAATGTGGTGGAATATAAACTGTTCCCTGGTAACGATGACGAAAAGAGAAAACGTATATATCACAGTTATAATAAGGCTTATTCGGATGAAAAGTCGAAGTTGATTTGCTGAATCAGAATCGAAGAATGTAACATATTAATTGTGAATTTATATATCTCTCGGGTATTACCTACCCGTTAAAAGTTTTACAAGTAATATTTTGTACCAGAAAATTTTATTACAGTCTTTATGAAAATATATGTATGTATATTTTCTTCAGATATAATACAGATTTAATGAGTTAATATCATATTAAGCTCATTTGATTTTCGGCTGGATTATAAATGAATAATCTCTAAAACATTAAAGATTTCATAATCTTCGCAGAGTATTTCACTAATGAAATCAATACTTCATTATTCAGTTTTATTGATATTTCCTCAGTGAATCATGTTGGTGCTCATGGAACTCTTGCTAACTTTGCAAGGTACGAATGCTGTTGTTAGAAAGTTTCGAGTACATCGAAGATGAAAGTGTAAAATCAAACATATAATTGAATAATACACTTGGTTTATTATGAAATGGAATTTATTGAATTGAAACCGAGATTTTAGTTAACGATGGTTAAGTTGCTGACGAAGGATGTACATTATAGCATATTAGTAATATGAATTTAACTGAGTAGTATCTACCCTTCTTCAATTCATACATAATAGCTTAGTACGAAAAGATTTATTTTGATCTCAAAATTCATATATATATATATAAAATATACATATAATTTCTTCAGGGGGAATGAGTTAGTACTTCATAACTCATTGATACCATATACGCGTTGTTGATTTGTGATGATGTTGGTGATTATGGAATTGGCGGAACTTGTAGTGCTATAGGTTTTGCCGGTGTTGGCGATACTGATGGTACTGTTGATGCTGTTGGTAAAACAAGTCTAGCTTGTAAATCGTGCACCATTCCGGTCAGGGTTTCTACTCTTCCTTCTATCATTTCGGTCCACTCATCTGATTTATGGTTACGGCTGGAATACATAATCTCTAAGACTTTAGATATTACATAATCGCCGAAAAATGTTTCTCCAATGAAGTTATGAATCAATACTTCATCGGTTATTGTTGTTGGTACTCCTTGGTATATGTGGTGCGTATGACGTTGATGCTCGAGGTACAGATTGTGATGTTGAGGTGTGGGATGCGGATGTTGTTGTTGGTGGTGGTAATGGTACTTTTGCTGTTGATGATGGTGGTACAATTGATGCCGGTGATGCTGCTAGTGCTTGTAACCTTTGCACCATATTTTTCAAGGCCACTACCCGAGTGCGAAGCTCGTTGACTTCTTCTATTACACCGGGGTGGTTGTTGGTTCGGACGAGTTGACGAATAAGATCTAGAATTTGAGATAGTATATAATCATGATGAGATACTCTAAAAATGAGAGAGAAAATGGTATTACGAATAGGTTCGCCGGTAAGTGCTTCAGGTTCCTCGCCAAGGGGGGAATGTGGTGGATGGAAGGGATCACCTTCTTCTTGTCTCCAATGATTAAGTAGACTACGAACCCATCCCCAATTCATCCAGAATAGATGATGGCTAATTAGTTGATCCATTCCGATCACACTGCTTTTGGAGCTCGAGTGAAACTCCATATCGAAATAGTTGTCAGAATCTAAGGAAGTTGAACTAGATACAGGATTCATTTTGTGTAATCAAGGAAAAGATTTTTGGAATGAAATAGATTATAGGACTAATTTGGTATTCCTCAATACATAGTTTACATATGTATTTATAATACCAGAATTCCATAAGTTACGGAGGATTTTACGGAAGATGTCAGGCAAAGTTTACTGTAATAGATATGCCAAGATATGAATTTTGTCTATACACTATCTATGCAATCAATGCAGTAAGACGTGTTTAGACTTAAGATGATAAACAGGTAATTTCCAACAAGAAATGATAAGCAAAACTCGGTAAAAATAGATACGATCATAGTCCAGACTCACTAATGCATCCTAACAATTACCAGTTAAACACACTAATGCAAATTCTGGTTCCCTATGACCTCAAGCTCTGATACCAACAGTGATGACCCGTCCAAATCTATTTGGACGAATACAACATTCATCAAAATCACAGTGAGGTACTGACCTCTACATGATACGTTTTGTAATCATTACATTCTTTTGAAAAGGCACACCATAATTGAATATCAAATTCCAAGGTTTTTGACGTTTGATGATTTCTACATATAGATAATCAAAGTAATTAATAGTTTACAATACTACATCCGTTGATAATGCAGTCAAAATAAGATACATGGTGATGATTTTGTGAATGCAACGTTTTCTTGAATAAAGCATGTATGACTCCATGCACATAGCTTGTATCACATATAAGTAAACAGCGGAAGACTTCTAGGAACCTGAGAATAAACATGCTTAAAAGTGTCAACACAAAGTTTGGTGAATTCATAGTTTTAATGTTGCACATAATCTGTATATAAAGGTGGATCACAAGATTTCAGTTGTTTCATCCAGAAACGTTTATCAAAATATTCTACAAGATTGAGCACCCTGGTAACTAAACTTTAACGTATATATAATAAGTACCCCTGTTTTAACATACATGCAACCAACATGTACAATACACGCAAACCAACGTGTACTAAACTCAAATAGCATACGTCTGTTTTACAGTTCAGGCTAGGGTTTCTATACCTGGAACAGACGGGGATGTCAAGCCCTATGGATCCATATATAACTACTCGTGCCCACCAGTTCTTATAACCGGCAGTTACTAGTTACCAAAGCTAAGGGATTTTCAGTTCAAACTCGGTGTAAAATTTATTATGTACTTGTATCCATTGCGTTTAAAATAAAGTGCATGTATTCTCAGCCCAAAAATATAGATTGCAAAAGCAATTAAAAAGGGAGCAAATGAAACTCACCTTAGCAGTACATAAGGTCATTGAAATGTGACCAAAACTCGGAATGCAAAATAACCGTAGATCTCAACCTAGAGAACATATGTTGGTCAATACATGTTTAACAAGCTAGGTCAGGTCATAGTGTATCACAATCCTAATGCTCGAGACCGACATGCAAAAGTTAACAAAAGTCATCTCTAAAGTCAACCTAACCCAATATAATCTTTAAATCTATACATGTTTATCATATTAACATAGTATCAATCTTGAATGAATTTATAGTTTATTAAACTCAAAACATTATTTATTTCAGGAGTTATATTATATTTGAATGATCATGGCAATTGAATATATTTTAACGTTTCATATAGTTTCCCAATACTTGTAAAATCAGACTATAGTTTTTATAAGGATATGATAAAACAGTCAATTTTGACAATTGTTCAACGAGACGTGCCTTATATAAGAATTCATTTATTCGACTAATAATATTTGAAAGTCCAATTTATCAATCTCATAAACAAGTTGTTTAAATATCAATTGCAGATTCAAAAACAATTTCAATTAATATTAATCATAATTCAGTTGACCATAACTTTTAATCCGTTCATCGAAATCACACGATTTCTAAATGAAAAGTTATAAAATTTTCGCTAGCTTTCCAATAACATGCATATCATATACCTTATATCAGTAGTATATGTATTAAATTCGTGATACATCATAAAACTATCTAACAACAAATTTAGCTTACCAGCATGCATAAACATATATACTCGAGCACTAGAAATGGATACACTATTAATATATAAAAGATAAGATATGAATGCTCACGTATCAATATTGTGATTCAATATTGCAGGAAAGTAAATAGACGCAACGCAGATGATAAACACTAGGTTTTCCTTGCGAACAATACCCACTCATGACCTCGTCGTAATATTTTATGTATAATTCTAATAATAATAATAATAATAATAATAATAATATTAATAATAATAATAATAATAATAATAATAATAATAATAATAATAATAATAATAATAATAATAATAATAAGATTAATAATAATAATAATAATCTTTAATAATAATAAGAATAACATATATATATATATATATATATATATATATATATATATATATATATATATATATATATATATATATATATATATATATAGAGAGAGAGAGAGAACTCGAGAGAAAAATGGATGAATTCGTCGACCGAAAAAGTTGAGCTTTATAGGCCAGGTCTGGAATCTCAAGCTCCGCGATCGCGGAGTGTTTGTGAGTATCTGGGCCACGATCGCGGCACACTAGCGTCCAGCTCACACTTGTTTTGTTATTTAGTTTGTCGACATAATTTTATAATTATATATAATATATATAATTTATATTAATTAATTATATATTATATTATACTTTTGTGCATAGTTGATTTGTAATTTTTGTTTCGATGACTCGTACATTGTCACTCGACTTATGTCCCGGTTCTGGTTTTTCGAACGACGTTTCATACACTTAGAAAACTAGCACTTTACGTTTCGTGATGTGTACCTTTATAAAAAATTAGACTTGATCATCAATAAATTATATTACTCGAAGTATAACTTATATGTTTGAGTATTTTGGTCATTTGCTTCTATAAATCAACTTCTCGTTGTTTATTAAAATATATTTAATAATATCGAAACGTTTTATATCTATTTTAATTCTATACGTTATCACATTGTAAAATATATATATTTTCGTTTAGAAAAATATAAATTTGTGCATCTTATATATATTTAATTATCAAATGGAACAACAAATGGGTGTTACAATTGTTTACAAAAATAATTTTGAACCCTAATATATATACAATATATATAAACATTTTTTTTATATACGTTGCAAGTTATTTATATATTTAATTCAAATACAGTCAAAAGAGGAAGATTTCCTAAATCAAGATGGACCTCCCAACAAGGACTTATAATAATATCACAATACTTACGGGATTTATATGTAGCGATCCGACCAAATCATGTTTGACGGCGCCGACTACTTAGGTCCCGTTGCGTGGTCGTAGTCCCTATATGAGACTCGTTTGACCAAAATTATGTCGCGTTCATTTGAAACGTATCATGCTTGCAAAGTTTAGTTTACAAAACCGTTCGACGACAAGTTTAAGTTTACAAAAGTATAAAGTATAAATGAAATAACTTGCGACATAATTAGTTGAAAATCACGGTTTCTATAAATAGCGTAAGTAGGTAGACAAAAATTTGAATCCAAAGGTGCTATCACTAGCGTATGTATGTATGTATGCTTGACTCCAAGCAAGTATGAGTGTATGCGGAAGCATGTATCAAATAGCCAAGTATGAATCTGAGAAACATATAGAAAACTGTCAACGAAAAACGTTGGTGAAATCATAGGTGTTTTAGTAAACGTTTCATTTGAACCACAAGATTTAATATAAGATGATTATCAAAATCATTTGCATTCCAAAGTTGTTATTTGTATCGCGGGCACCCAATTATCAAACTTAACTATTTTGCACCCTTTGCGTAGTGTTAGAACATACACTAGACCCGAAAATATATTTCATCTGCTAACTGTAGCGAACCGTCTGAATGAGGCTCGTCAAGCCCATGTGATCACATAATATAAGTTCACGTTTACACCCTGCAAGTGTAACTAATGATAATTGAATTGAGGCTTTTTGTTCAAACCCGTACGTAGAATGTTCGTTTCCGTACTTGTGTTCAAAGTGTAGAAGTATGATACGTATATGTTTCTCATCCCATAGTTTAAAGGATAAAAGTTGTTTGAAAGATGGGACTATGATCTCACCTCAAGTGCACGAGTATAAAAGTACTTCACAAAGTAAATGTGTGCAAGATAGTTGCTTAGCCTTGACCTAAACAAGTAAGTTGTATTAATACCGGGTAAGACACAAACAAGGTCGGTCGAAATGTGTTCAATTAGTCCTATGGCTCGTTACGACTTGAATAGTATAGCATGTGAATCACGTTGTCAAGTTTCATGCAAGAATCAAGTATAAAAGAAGATTAGAACGATTGCATAAACGTTTGGTTAAGTTTAACTAAAAGTCAAACTCGGTCAAGTCAAAGTCAACAAAAAAGTCAACATGTTCGGGTCGGGTCCCGAACTATTTTTCTATGCTTAGAAGTCATATTTGAGCATGTTGGTCAAGTTACATGTTAATCGGAGGTGCGTAGCATAGTTGGAATTAAACGAAAAAGTGTAAAGTTGAACAGTCCCCAAACACGGCCATTGTCGCGCCGCGACAGAGGAGGACCGCGACGCGACATTAGGCGTGGCCTGGTACCTGGGCTGTTTCAAAAGTTCAAGTCTTGATCCAAAATTCTTTATAGCACAAAATACAAACCGTAAACACTTAGAATGCGTATCTTATATCGTTGGAAATCTCTTTTGACAAGGAATACAACTAACTACTTTTCACCAAGCAAAAACATCAATTACAAAAACCGAAATCTCGTCAAGTGATCAATAAAGGTTTATTTTTAAAGTTTCAAGTTCATCAAATGCATTTTAAGTTTCGGGAATCCAATTCACACATATGATATGCCGTTTTGAAGGTAATGAAACATACATTACAACTAAACACTTACTAATAACATTTCATGGCATTCAAGCATCAAAAAGTTCGTTTTAAGTCTATCAAACCCTAACCAAAATCCACAAAAATCAATATTCATGTTTTTGAAATTTTCTTAATCAACCTACGCATCAAAACGAAGCTAGTGTTACTAGTAATACAATAAAAACATGAACTTTAACAATTTAACAACATTAACTCATCCAAAATCAAAGATTTAGCACACCCATTTCAAATGTTCAAACTAGTTACTCAAAATAACGAATCGAGCAAATAAAACATATATTCATGTTATACACGAGCCATAGACACTAACTAACACTATTTCAAGTAAAAAACACGAATTTAGAGAAATCTAGATTTTTAGAAATGTTACCCAAATGAGATGAAATTGGTACCAAAATGTAGAGGATGAAAAGAGGATCACGGAAATGTAATTTGTTTTGATGTTTGCTTCTTGAATCGGGTTTAGATGATGATTCCTTGATGAAGATGAAAATGGGGTTTTGTTGCTAGAGAGAAAAGAGAGGTGGGAGGTGAAGAGTGAATGAGTGGTGATGGTGTGGTTTGACTAGTTGACCTAGTCAACTAGTTAGGCCCCCTTGCAACTTTGGTCCCTCAAGTTTCAAAGCGGGTGCGGGAATTAACCAAACGAATATTTTAAAAACGCTCAAGTAAACGAGTGATGTTATAATTAAATAACGAGAATATTATGAACGTTTGTCAACGGAATCTACGAATATAAACAACGAAAGATATTATTTAAAAAAAAGATAGTGTTAAAAATAAATTTAACGGAAAAACGCGGGATGTTACATTACCTACACCTTAAAAGAAATTTCGTCCCGAAATGTAGTTGGAAGTAGTAGTTGTTGTTTCTTCTTCGTAACCTTGCGTTGCAAATTCTACGGATATGTGAAGGTACTTCCTTGGGCATTTCAACGAACTTTGACAGTCGGGATTTTACGTTGGTTTTAAGTTTGGCTTCACGATTTATAGTTTCAATCGGTCCTCCTAGGAAGTGAAGTATATCGTTAATAGTAAGTTCTTCGAAGAGGATAACAAGTTCTTGTTTCGCAAGACACGCCTTTAAGTTTGATACATAGAATGTAGGATGAACGGAATTTGTGAGTCGGAAGTGCGAAGCGGTAAGCAACGGGTACAACATGCCCCAAGATTTCAAAAGGACTAAAAATATCGCGGATTAGCTTTCTACGTTTCCCAAAACGGATTACACCTTTTCAAGGTGCGACTTTTAACGTTACGCGGTTTCCCACATGGAATTCGAAAGGTTTACATCTAACATTGGCATAGCTCCTTTGGCGACTACGGGCCGTCTCGAGCCTTTCTCGGATTGGAACAATTTTAACGGTTACTCCATGAATGAGTTCGGGTCCGGTGGTTTGCTTGTCACCTACTTCGGTTCAACGATTAAGAAAATGACAATTATGGCTATATGAGTTCTCGAAAGGTGTGGCGTTAATACTCGGATGAAAATTATTGTAGTAAGAGAATTCGGCTAAAGACAAAAACTTTCCCCAAGTAAATTTCAAGTTGATAACGCAAACTCGTATTATGGTTTCCAAGGTTTGAATCGTATGTTTGCTTGGTCCTTCGGGTTGTGGTTGATGTGTTGTACTCAGGTCTAAACGTGGTCCCGAGGCTCTTGTAAGGTACTCCGAAATCTAGAAGTGAAACGAGGATCTCGATCCGAAATGAGGTACAGTTCTGTAAGGTATATTCGAACAAGTTTGTTAGGACTTGAAAACGTTTGTTGGAACAAGTTTTTTTTGTTTCTCAAGAATTTCGCACCGCGAAAGATTTATCGATTTCCGAAAACGTTTGTTAGGACTATTCATCTTCGTGGCGAATGTTAGTATAATGTGAAGAGTCTCTCTCTCCATTGAGAATCTAAATAAAAGATTTCCTTAAACGGAAGTGCGAGTGTGATGCGAGAGGAGTTTCTGCCTCCATGTGAGCATGACAAGCATATTGTAGTTCGTCGATAAAACTGTGCGAAAACGAGATAGTATACACGTGTAACATATGTTTGATGTTGAAAGAATTAGCCATTCGTTCGGAATCATAAGTATGGTTCGACAATAATCGAAGGTGTGTCCCTGGTATAGTTGTTATCAGTATTCTCGGAGTTTTCGGATATCCAACAAGAAAAATGAAGTCATGTACATGGCACATGGTGGTGATTAGGTTGATCGAGTCCAATCACCATCACGTGTCATTAGAACTTTGGTATGACTTACCGTAATATAACTACGTTGATCGAGTGTCGTTATATTACGCTAACTCATACCTCCATCCCCACACCACTCCATAGGTTCAAGTTCATGTAATCGTGAAGATTTAAAATGAACAAAGTGAAACGACGTCCCTAACGTGACTCGTATTGAATCGAAAGAATTAGTGCAACTTTAAAGAAATGTTCCCCGAGGGAAGTGTATAAATGATTGTTCACGTTAATTCGGTTCAAGTCAAACGGTAACGTATTTAGGTATGAAAAGAGTAAGAAATCATGATAACGAATAGTACGTAACCGTATTGATAAATAGTGACGAAGATACTCACCTAGAGTAGCGATGGTAGTAACAAGAAGTGGTGGATAGTAAGGAACACTGGTGTGACACCGATAGTAAGTTGAAACGGTGGTGAATAACAATCTGGGAGACAGAGTTCCCGAACAACTGTGACTAATGAAGTCGTCGTCATCCTTACGCGTATGAATCTTGAATTTACGTGTGTTACCAGAAAGTGGCAGAATACGGATTCGTATGATGAAAACTTGGTACCATTAAGAGGTTCACCTAAGAATGATTCAAGTATAATGAACAAATAGTCAAGTAAGTGCTATCTATAGCAAATGTATGTCAGAGTGCAATGGCTAACTATCCGGTTATAGTCTAGATTCACTAATGCGTCCTAACGACTCTGTCAGACACACTAATGTACATCCTAGTTCCCTACAACCAACGCTCTGATACCATCTGTAGCGACCCAACCAAATCATGTTTGACGGCTCCGACTACTTAGGTCCCGTTGCATGGTTGTAGTCCCTATATGAGACTCGTTTGACCAAAATTATGTCGCGTTCATTTGAAACGTATCATGCTTGCAAAGTTTAGTTTACAAAACCGTTCAACAAAAAGTTTAAGTTTACAAAAGTATAAAGTATAAATGAAATAACTTGCGACATAATTAGTTGAAAATCACGGTTTCTATAAATAGCGTAAGTAGGTAGACAAAAGTTTGAATCCAAAGGTGCTATCACTAGCGTATGTATGTATGTATGCTTGACTCCAAGCAAGTATGAGTGTATGCGAAAGCATGTATCAAATAGCCAAGTATGAACCTGAGAAACATATAGAAAACTGTCAACGAAAAACGTTGATGAAATCATAGGTGTTTTAGTAAACGTTTCATTTGAACCACAAGATTTAATATAAGATGATTATCAAAATCATTTGCATTCCAAAGTTGTTATTTGTATCGCGGGCACCCAATTATCAAACTTAACTATTTTGCACCCTTTGCGTAGTGTTAGAACATACACTAGACCCGAAAATATATTTCATCCGCTAACGGTAGCGAACCGTCCGAATGAGGCTCATCAAGCCCATGTGATCACATAATATAAGTTCACGTTTACACCCTGCAAGTGTAACTAATGATAATTGAATTGAGGCTTTTTGTTCAAACCCATACGTGGAATGTTCGTTTCCGTACTTGTGTTCAAAGTGTAGAAGTATGATACGTATATGTTTCTCATCCCATAGTTTAAAGCATAAAAGTTGTGTGAAAGATGGGACTATGATCTCACCTCGAGTGCACGAGTATAAAAGTACTTCACAAAGTAAACGTATGCATAATAGTTGCTTAGCCTTGAACTAAACAAGTAAGTTGTATCAATACCGGGTAAGACACAAACAAGGTCGGTCGAAATGTGTTCAATTAGTCCTATGGCTCGTTACGACTCGAATAGTATAGCATGTGAATCACGTTGTCAAGTTTCATGCAAGAATCAAGTATAAAAGAAGATTAGAACGATTGCATAAACGTTTGGTTAAGTTTAACTAAAAGTCAAACTCGGTCAAGTCAAAGTCAACAAAAAAGTCAACACGTTCGGGTCGGGTCCCGAACTATTTTTCTATGCTTAGAAGTCATATTTGAGCATGTTGGCCAAGTTACATGTTAATCGGAGGTGCGTAGCATAGTTGGAATTAAACGAAAAAGTGCAAAGTTAAACAGTCCCCAAACACGGCCATTGCCGCGCCGTGACAGAGGAGGGCCACGCCTCGACATTAGGCGTGGCCTGGTACCTGGGCTGTTTCAAAAGTTCAAGTCTTGATCCAAAATTCTTTTTAGCACAAAATACAAACCGTAAACACTTAGAATGCGTATCTTATATCGTTGGAAAGCTCTTTTGACAAGGAATACAACTAACTACTTTTCACCAAGCAAAAACATCAATTACAAAAACCGAAATCTCGTCAAGTGATCAATAAAGGTTTATTTTCAAAGTTTCAAGTTCATCAAATGCATTTTAAGTTTCGGAAATCCAATTCACACATATGATATGCCGTTTTGAAGGTAATGAAACATACATTACAACTAAACACTTACTAATAACATTTCATGGCATTCAAGCATCAAAAAGTTCGTTTTAAGTCTATCAAACCCTAACCAAAATCTACAAAAATCAATATTCATGTTTTTGAAGTTTTTTTAATCAACCTACGCATCAAAACGAAGCTAGTGATACTAGTAATACAATTAAAACATGAACTTTAACAATTTAACAACATTAACTCATCCAAAATCAAAGATTTAGCACACCCATTTCAAATGTTCAAACTAGTTACTCAAAACAACGAATCGAGCAAACAAAAAATATATTCATGTTATACACGAGTCATAGACACTAACTAACACCATTTTAAGTCAAAAACACGAATTTAGAGAAATCTAGAGTTTTAGAAATGTTACCCAAATGAGATGAAATTGGTACCAAAATGTAGAGGATGAAAAGAGGATCACGAAAATCTAATTTGTTTTGATGTTTGCTTCTTGATTAGGGTTTAGATGATGATTCCTTGATGAAGATGAAAATGGGGTTTTGTTGCTAGAGAGAAAAGAGAGGTGGGAGGTGAAGAGTGAATGAGTGGTGATCGTGGGGTTTGACTAGTTGACCTAGTCAACTAGTTAGGCCCCCTTGCAACTTTGGTCCCTCAAGTTCAAAGCGGGTGCGGGAATTAACCAAACGAATATTTTAAAAACGCTCAAGTAAACGAGTGATGTTATAATTAAATAATGAGAATATTATGAACGTTTGTCAACGGAATCTATGAATATAAATAACGAAAGATATTATTTAAAAAAAAAGTTAGTGTTAAAAATAAATATAACGGAAAAATGCGAGATGTTACATTATAAATGTTGAAATATCTACTAATCCAATCATTGGTATAATCTTCTAATTCCATAGATGAATATATTAAGCATATATTGAGACAAATACGTTTAATGTAAAATATTATACATTTAATGCATTGTTAACGTTTTCAAGTTATATATATATTCATATCCAGTTATATAATGGTTCGTGAAGCGTCGTAATCTGGTTGAGGTTAAATGAATACATGAATATAGGTCAAAATGTTTGAGATTTAACTTAACAGACTTTGCTTATCGTGTCGGAATCATATAAGATTAAGTTTAAATTTGGTCGAAAATTTCCGGGTTGTCACAGTACCTACCCGTTAAAGAAATTTCGTCCCGAAATTTGATTGGGATCGTCATGGCTGACAATAAGTATGTTTTCATGACTCGTATGAGTTGAAAAGTAGAGTTTTATCATTATTGACTAATATAGATAAAACGATTCGATTATGTGAAGCATACTTGTGAAGCTGTCACAAAAGGTTGAAATAGAGATTTAACTTTTGACGTAGTCACGGTGGATTTTCGGATTTCAAGGAATTTAAAGATAATCCTTGAAATCTATAAAAGATTTGATTCTCCGGTAATCAAGGAAATTATGATCCTCTTTGATTAAATGCGGTAATCTGCCTCGATTGCTATGTCTGATATTTCGCTATAAATTGACCTCTTCCGTTTCATTTATTTTCACCACTCCTATAATCTTCTTCCTTATTTCATACATCCCGATAGAATGTAAAAATGCTAAATCCAGTCCTAATTCTTGACATTTTCCTGGCTATAGTATCCTTCATTCTTCTTTTTCATCTGCCTCTAGAGGAAGTTATTTTCTTCTACTATTACCTTGGAGTTATAATATTTTTAATTCTCCCGTGTCTTTATGTTGCAATACGTATTGATATACACGGTCTATAATTTATGTGTTGTTGTCAAGCTTTATATTTTCTCTTATATGTAGGAGCTCCATGCTTTTGTTTCTTCTTCCCGACTTCAAGTTAAGCGAATAATGGTCCAGAATTCGTAGGTATGGAGTTTCGTATGGAGTTTCGAATGATCATAATATACAAAGTAGAATGGAAAGGTAATAGCATGATTTGATTTTTCAAATTACCAGAATATCCAGAAAAGACCGAATCATCAGAACCATCACTGTCATCACTATCATCTATATTAACAAAAGTAACCGCATTTACCTTTTCAAAACGAACTTCCTTAGAAACTTCAGATTCAACAGGAACTTTACTCTCGACAAGTTTGAATAACTTAGTAACATTGCGCTCTAAGTTTTGAATTGACGCTTGATGATTATTTTGTACTTGGGAAAGTTGAGCCTTTATGTTATCATTAGCTTCATTTTGATTTTTGATGAAAGTAAGGATGCTTTCTTCAAGATTAGACTTCTTATCATTATAAGAATTTAGAATGAAGGGTACTCTAACAGGAAAGAAACCAGGTGGGTTTTTATTATTAGCAGGATAAGGTGTATTATAATTATTACGGTAATTTTGGTTTCCTTGAAATTGATTCACATACGAAACATTCTCAACTTGCTCCATAGTAAGACTAGCAACATAATCTTTAGTAGCATGAGGACCTTGGCATTTTTCACAACCTACTTTAATCATATGCATCTCCTTAGTAAGCTTTTCAATTTGCCTTCCTAAATTACCCAATTGCACATTCATAGCCTTAACCATATCTTCAGAATCAAAACTAACAGATTTTACCGAACGAGAAATATCTAAGTCTTGGTGCCATTCATGGGAATGAGTAGTCAACTTATTAATCAGAGTTTCAGCTTCTTCGACAGTTTTGCTCATAATGTTTCCTCCAGCAGATGTATCAATCTCTCTTCTTGTAGCAATATCACAACCCTTATAGAAAGTAGTTACCTTTTTAAACTTATCCAAACCATGTTGTGGACAACCTCTAAGCATTTCACCAAATCGAACCCAAGAAGAATAAAGAGACTCATTAGTTTTCTGACGAAAATTAGAAATTTCAGTTTGAAGGGTGGCAGTTTCAGACGCAGGAAAGAATCAAGTGAGAAACTTCTCAACCATCGTATCCCAACTGTAATATCTCCTTCAGGTAACGAGTTCAACCATTCCCTAGCTTCATCTTTTAATGACCATGGGAAGAGACGAAGATAAATAATATTACTTTCTACATTATTAATGTTAAATAGATTACAAATATCTTTAAAATTCCGAATGTGAGCATTAGCATCTTCCTTCTCCGTACCCCTAAATTGATTATCTTTTAGCAAATGAAAAATAGGACCCTTAATATCAAAATTTTCTTTTATTTCGGGCTGAGTAATAGCATGACCTAATCCTTCCCGACCAGCTTTCATTAACGCTTCCATTGAATCAATCATTTTAATTTCTGACCAAAAAAGAGATCCCAAATTAGAATCAGGACTAGACGGAGGGCTAGATAATGAATCATCATTAGAAGTAGTTCCTTCTTGGAAATCTAATTTCTTAACAATTTTTGAATCCTTAGAAAGTTTAAATAATATATCAGGATTTGACAACGTTCTTTGTAAGACCGGTTTCTTGGACCGAGTAATCATGTGATCTAAAATCATATTTTAAGACCGGTTCCTAAAAGAAATGTTTTAGGAAAAAAATTTTTAAGCCTTAAAGGATTTATGTATTTAAGTTTTCTGTTTATGAAATATCTTAGGATATAAGTAAATTTTAAATATTAAATATTAAGGACATAATAAATATTATAAATATTAAATAACAACTTTTATCGCATAACAACGAATAATCAAACATACACGGCCTATTGAATCTTTCAATACTTAAGTGACACGTCAGCGTCTAGGTTTGGGCATGAGCCTTTAAATCGGAACCCCAGCAACCCTCCCCTAAAGGAAGACAGTCATCACCCGTTTTCAAGAAATATCAATAACCAAAGTATATCTAACTTCCGTATTTACCGCGCTACACTTCCCCGGCAGTGGCGCCAAAAAGTTGATGTGTTTAAAGTGTGTGCAGTAGTGCTTAGCTTATTCCTCAACTTTTAAATTTATAAAACCTTTTAATTATTACACTTTAACACCCTAACGAGCAACAAAACCCGATCAGAGGTAGTAATGTAGGTTATCGTCCCAAGGGAAGTGCTAGGTAAGGATAAGAGTTGTTTTATTAATTAATTCTTATTAAAGAATTATAGATATATTTTTATGTCTTTTATGGGATAGATTTCTCTTAGGAAAGAGTTTGCTTTTAAAGATAAACAAAACAAAATAAGGAATTGAAGATTCAAAATAAAATACAAATAAAGATACAAGTGATTACATGGACAATCAGTTCATACGGGATTCATATTAGATAAGTTTCATGACTTATATTAACACAAAGTAGAATAACAATCATAGACCAATTATTATCCCTTAATAAGTTAAACTAAGTGTTGCATATTAATCAATATGTATGATTTAACGCATATGCTAGATATGTGATGTGCATAACTAACATCTTAATTCTTCATGTTCAATTCAATTACATGATACATATCAATCTTGTGATGAGGATCAATATGCAAATAGACTGACAAATTATATAAGCTATTAAACACCAAGCAGATCAACTCAAGTTACTAGCTGAAAGTGAATTACTACTAAGTTTTCATGCAATCATTAATTAAACAAATCTAAATGAAGGATCTTCGATTAAACCTAACAATATCAACTTCTATTATATAAGCGTAATTCAAATCAAATAAGTTTATCACTATTAAACTCTTTAACTTAGTTGCCGGCGGCTTCACTTGATTCGCCGGATCTTTCTGATTTTATCTTGATTTTATTTCCATTTTTACTTAAACTTGATCAATAAGTTGAGAAACCGTGTCAACCAGGCCGGCGGCTTCATTGGGAAGCCGGCGGCTTCCTTTGCCTTTTTCTTGATCAACAAGTTCTTTCAATTTTTATCGATTCTAGAACATTCTGGTACTTTCAACACCAAAGCCAGCGGCTTCATTATCACCATGCCGGCGGCTTCATCTTGCCAATTTGCAATTTTCTTCATTTTTGATCCTGTTTAATACATAACTTAGACATAATCATTAGAAATATCTTTTTCCCATTTTTACCCATTTTAGTGTGTTTTGTCATTAAAATGACTCAAAAATACTAAGATAACTCCTCAAAATGTTATCAAAAAATTGTATAATTTAGGAGTTATCATCCGCCAAACAGTTACTCCAACCATTGTTGATACAGACCGAGACTTAGAGCCTAATAGGTCACCCTCACCCATTTCCATATCACATCCAATAAAAACATTACGCCCTACACTAAATGAAGCGCAAGCTTTGGTAGGCAAGATAGCTGAAAGCAAGGATGGTAAAAAGACCAATAAGCCCATCCAATCTAAACATGTTTTAATAATAAATCCCACTAAGCAAGGTACTTCAGTATCTAAGGAAGTAAAGTCTTCCTCTGCTGTAAAGTCTGCGTTGACTCAATCGATTGAGGAACCTCAATCATTGAAGTCCAGAATGGCCGAAGGGGAGCCGAAAAATCTTGAAAAGGCACCCTGCATATCGGCTGGAAATCCTCCTGATATACATCATCTAAGTGATGATGTAGTTCCTCAACGTACAACAGGGCCTGGAGGTCCGGTTTATCTTGATGAGGGAGATCTGCCGCATCCCATGGAAACGAGTCAACATGACAATCCTTCGAGATATTTATCAGACTTCTAGCAGACTGTTCCTTTGGTTCAAGAAATTGATCCATTGGTTCAAACCACTTCTCTTCCGAATTCTGAAACTCAGGATCTGGGAGACAAGTCTTTAAATGAAAGAGATATGCCACCTCATGATATGTCAATGACTTCAGGGGTCGGGGATGAAATGTCCCATTCATATTGATTATAAACGTTCCATATTAATTAATTTCGTTACGAGGTTTTGACCTCAATATGAGACATTTTTCAAAGACTGCATTCATTTTTAAAACAACCATAACATTTATTTTATCAATAAAGGTTTTAAAAATATTACGTAGATTATCAAATAGTGATAATCTAAAATATACTGTTTACACACGACCATTACATAATGGTTTACAATAGAAATATATTACATCGACATATGTTTCTTGAATGCAGTTTTTACACAATATCATACAAACATGGACTCCAAATCTTGTCCTTATTTTAGTATGTAACAGCGGAAGCTCTTAATATTCACCTGAGAATAAACATGCTTTAAACGTCAACAAAAATGTTGGTGAGTTATAGGTTTAACCTATATATATCAAATCGTAACAATAGACCACAAGATTTCATATTTCAATACACATCCCATACATAGAGATAAAAATCATTCATATGGTGAACACCTGGTAACCGACATTAACAAGATGCATATATAAGAATATCCCCATCATTCCGGGACACCCTTCGGATATGATATAAATTTTGAAGTACTAAAGCATCCGGTACTTTGGATTTGGTTTGTTAGGCCCAATAGATCTATCTTTAGGATTCGCGTCAATTAGAGTGTCTGTTCCCTAATTCTTAGATTACCAGACTTAATAAAAAGGGCATATTCGATTTCGATAATTCAACCATAGAATGTAGTTTCACGTACTTGTGTCTATTTTGTAAATCGTTTATAAAGCCTGCATGTATTCTCATCCCAAAAATATTAGATTTTAAAAGTGGGACTATAACTCACTTTCACAGATATTTCCTTCCTCGAAAATAAGACTTGGCCACGGATCGATTCACGAACCTATACAAATATGTACATATATATCAAAGTATGATCAAAATATAATTACAACCATTTTTATTATGTTTTAAAGATTTGAGTGTATTAAGTCAGCTGTCCTCGTTAGTAATCTACAACTAGTTGTCCATAATTAGATGTACAGAAATAAATCGATATATATTATCTTGAATCAATCCACGACCCAGTGTATACACGTCTCAGGCTAGATCACAACTCAAACTATACATATTTTTAGAATCAACCTCAACCCTGTATAGCTAACTCAAATATTACTGCATATAGAGAGTCTATGGTTGTTCCAAATAATATATATAGATGGGTCGATATGATATGTAAAAACATTTGCATATGTGTCTATGGTATCCCAAGATTACATAATATATTAGAATACATGTATAATACAATATAAGTTAGCTAGGATATGATTAATATAGATTTGTTACCAATTTTCACGTAGCTACAACAAGCAAAAATAACCAATCTTGTTTTACCCATAACTTCTTCGTTTTAAATCCGTTTTGAGTGAATCCAATTGCTGTGGTTTCATATTGGACTTAAGTTTATAAATCTATACAGAAAAAGTATAAGTTTATAGTCGGAGTTACAGGTTACAAGTCGTTTTTGTAAAGGTAGTCATTTCAGTCGAAAGAACGACGTCTAGATGACCATTTTGGAAAACATACTTCCACTTTGAGTTTAAACATGATTTTTGGATATAGTTTCATGTTCATAAGAAAAATAATTTTCCCAGAAGAACAACTTTTAAATCAAAATTTATCATAGTTTTTAATTAACTAACCCAAAACAGCCCGCGGTGTTACTACAACGGCGTATATCCGGTTTTATGGTGTTTTTCGTGTTTTCCAATTTTCAATCATTAAGTTAGCATATCATATAGATATAGAACATGTGTTTAGTTGATTTTAAAAGTCAAGTTAGAAGGATTAACTTTTGTTTGCGAACAAGTTTAGAATTAACTAAACTATGTTCTAGTGATTTCAAGTTTAAACCTTCGAATAAGATAGCTTTATATGTATGAATCGAATGATGTTAAGAACATCATTACTACCTCAAGTTTTGTGGATAAACCTACTGGAAAAGAAACAAATGGATCTAGCTTCAAAGGATCCTTGGATGGCTTGAAAGTTTTTGAAGCAGAATCATGACACGAAAACAAATTCAAGTAAGATCATCACTCGAAATAAGATTGTTATAGTTATAGAAATTGAACCAAAGTTTTAATATGAGTATTACCTTGTATTAGAAAGATATATTACTGTAAATAAGAAAGATTTCTTGAGGTTGGATGATCACTTTACAAGATTGGAAGTAAGCTAGCAAACTTGGAAGTATTCTTGATTTTATGAAACTAGAACTTATAGAATTTATGAAGAACACTTAGAACTTGAAGATAGAACTTGAGAGAGATTACTTAGATGAAAAAAATTGAAGAATGAAAGTGTTTGTAGGTGTTTTTGGTCGTTGGTATATGGATTAGATATAAAGGATGTGTAATTTTGTTTTCATGTAAATAAGTCATGAATGATTACTAATATTTTTGTAATTTTATGAGATATTTCATGCTAGTTGCCAAATAATGGTCTCCACATGTGTTAGGTGACTCACATAGGCTGCTAAGAACTGATTATTGGAGTGTATATACCAATAGTACATACATCTAAAAGCTGTGTATTGTACGAGTACGAATACGGGTGCATACGAGTAGAATTGTTGATGAAACTGAACGAGGATGTAATTGTAAGCATTTTTATTAAGTAGAAGTACTTTGATATGTGTCTTGAAGTCTTTCAAAAGTGTAAGAATACATATCAAAACACAACATGTATATACATTCTAATGGAGTCGTTAAGTCTTCGTTAGTCGTTACATGTAAGTGTTGTTTTGAAACCTTTAAGTTAACGATCTTAATTAATGTTGTTAACCCAATGTTTATTATATCAAATGAGATGTTAAATTATTATATTATCATGATATTATGATGTATGAATATCTCTTAATATGATATATACATTAAAATATCGTTACAACGATAATCGTTACATATAAGTCTCGTTTCGTAATTCTTGAGTTAGTAGTCTTGTTTTTACATATGTAGTTCCTTGTTAACACACTTAATGATATATTTAAATATCATTTTATCATGTTAAATATAGTGTATCAATATCTTAATATGCTACATATGTATTTAGTAGAAGTTATCATAACGATAATCGTTATATATATCATTTTGAGTTTCTTAACTTAGTAATCTCATTTTTTATGTATATCACACATTGTTAATATACTTAGTGAGATACTTACTCATCATAATCTTATGTAAACCATATATATATATGTCTATATATACCACAACATGTAGTTTTTACAAATTTTGTAACGTTCGTGAATCGCCGGTCAACTTGGGTGATCAATTGTCTATATGAAACTTATTTCATTTAATCAAGTCTTAACAAGTTTGATTGCTTAACATGTTGGAAACACTTAATCATGTAAATATCAATTTCATTTAATATATATAAACATGGAAAAGTTCAGGTCACTACAGTACCTACCCGTTAAATAAATTTCGTCCCGAAATTTTTAAGCAGTTGGAGGTGTTGACGAATCTTCTGGAAATAGGTGCGGGTATTTCTTCTTCATCTGATCTTCATGCTCCCAGGTGAACTCGGGTCCTCTACGAGCATTCCATCAAACCTTAACAATTGGTATCTTGTTTTGCTTAAGTCTTTTAACCTCATGATCCATTATTTTGACGGGTTCTTCAATGAAGTGAAGTTTTTCGTTGATTTGAATTTCGTCTAACAGAATAGTGAGATCTTCTTTAGCAAAACATTTCTTCAAATTCGAGACGTGAAAAGTGTTATGTACAGCTGCGAGTTGTTGGGGTAACTCAAGTCGGTAAGCTACTGGTCTGACACATTCAATAATCATGAATGGTCCAATATACCTTGAATTTAGTTTCCCTCGTTTACCAAATCGAACAACGCCTTTCCAAGGTGAAACTTTAAGCATGACCATCTCGCCAATTTCAAACTCTATATCTTTTCTTTTAATGTCAGCGTAGCTCTTTTGTCGACTTTGGGCGGTTTTCAATCGTTGTTGAATTTGGATGATCTTCTCGGGAGTTTCTTATATTATCTCCGGACCCGTAATCTGTCTATCCCCCACTTCACTCCAACAAATCGAAGACCTGCACTTTCTACCATAAAGTGCTTCAAACGGTGCCATCTCAATGCTTGAATGGTAGCTATTGTTGTAGGAAAATTCTGCTAACGGTAGATGTCGATCCCAACTGTTTCTGAAATCAATAACACATGCTCGTAGCATGTCTTCAAGCGTTTGTATCGTCCTTTCGCTCTGCCCATAAGTTTGTGGATGATAGGCAGTACTCATGTCTAGACGAGTTCCTAATGCTTGCTGTAATGTCTGCCAAAATCTTGAAATAAATCTGCCATCCCTATCAGAGATAATAGAGATTGGTATTCCATGTCTGGAGACGACTTCCTTCAAATACAGTCGTGCTAACTTCTCCATCTTGTCATCTTCTCTTATTTGCAGGAAGTGTGCTGATTTGGTGAGACGATCAACTATTACCCAAATAGTATCAAAACCACTTGCAGTCCTTGGCAATTTAGTGATGAAATCCATGATAATGTTTTCCCATTTCCATTCCGGGATTTCGGACTGTTGAAGTAGACCTGATGGTTTTTGATGCTCTGCTTTGACCTTAGAACAGGTCAAACATTCCCCTACGTATTTAGCAACATCGGCTTTCATACCTGGCCACCAAAAATGTTTCTTGAGATCCTTGTACATCTTCCCCGTTCCAGGATGTATTGAGTATCTGGTTTTATGAGCTTCTCTAAGTACCATTTCCCTCATATCTCCAAATTTTGGTACCCAAATTCTTTCAGCCCTATACCGGGTTCCGTCTTCCCGAATATTAAGATGCTTCTCCGATCCTTTGGGTATTTCATCCTTTAAGTTTCCCTCTTTTAAAACTCCTTGTTGTGCCTCCTTTATTTGAGTAGTAAGGTTTGTGTGAATCATTATATTCATAGATTTTACTCGAATGGGTTCTCTGTCCTTTCTACTCAAAGCGCCGGCTACTACATTCGCCTTCCCGGGTGGTAACGAATCTCAAAGTTGTAATCATTCAACAATTCAATCCACCTGCGCTGTCTCATATTCAGTTGCTTTTGATTAAATATATGTTGAAGACTTTTGTGGTTGGTATATATAATACTTTTGACCCAATATAAATAATGCCTCCAAGTCTTTAATGCAAAAACAACAGCACCCAATTCCAAATCGTGAGTTGTATAATTTTGCTCGTGAATCTTCAATTGTCTAGACGCATAAGCAATCACCTTTGTTCATTGCATTAATACACAACCGAGACCTTGCTTTGATGCGTCACAATAAATCACAAAATCATCATTCCCTTCAGGCAATGACAATATAGGTGCCGTAGTTAGCTTTTTCTTTAATAACTGAAACGCCTTCTCTTGTTCATCCTTCCATTCAAATTTCTTCCCTTTATGCGTTAATGCGGTCAAGGGTTTTGTTATTTTGGAGAAATCTTGGATGAATCTTCTGTAGTAACCAGCCAATCCTAAAAATTGACGTATATGCTTCGGAGTTTTTGGGGTTTCCCACTTTTCAACGGTTTCAATCTTTGCCGGGTCCACCTGGATACCTTTTTTGTTCACTATGTGACTGAGGAATTGAACTTCTTCCAACCAAAATGCACACTTTGAAAACTTAGCGTACAGTTTTTCTTTCCTCAATACTTCTAGCACTTTTCTCAAATGTTCTTCGTGCTCTTGATCATTCTTTGAGTAAATAAGTATGTCATCGATGAAAACAATGACAAACTTGTCAATATATGGCCCACACACTCGGTTCATAAGGTCCATGAACACAGCTGGTGTGTTAGTCAATCCAAACTGCATAACCATAAACTCGTAATGACCATAACGCGTCCTAAAAGCAGTTTTTGGAATATCATCCTCCTTTACTCGCATTTGATGATATCCAGAATGTAAATCGATTTTTGAATAAACCGACGAGCCTTGTAGTTGATCAAATAAGTCATCAATTCTCGGTAGTGGATAACGGTTTTTGATGGTAAGTTTATTCAATTCTCTGTAGTCAATACAAAACCTAAATGTACCATCCTTCTTCTTGACAAACAAAACAGGAGCTCCCCATGGTGATGTACTTGGTCGAATGAAACCACGTTCTAATAGTTCTTGCAGTTGGCTTTGCAGTTCTTTCATCTCGCTGGGTGCGAGTCTGTAAGGAGCACGAGCTATTAGTGCAGCAGCTCCTGGAACAAGATCTATTTGAAATTCAACAGATCGATGTAAAGGTAGTCCCGGTAATTCTTTCGGAAATACATCGGGAAATTCTTTTGCGACGGGAACATCATTGATGCTCTTTTCTTCAGTTTGTACTTTCTCGACGTGTGCTAGAACATCAATGCAACCTTTTCTTATTAGTTTTTGTTCCTTCAAATTACTAATAAGATGTAGCTTCGTGTTGCCCTTTTCTCAGTACACCATTAAGGGTTCTCCTTCTTCACGTACAATGTGAATTGCATTTTTGTAACATACGATCTCTGCTTTCATCTCCTTCAGCCAGTCCATGCAAACTATTACATCAAAACTCCCTACTCTACTGGTATCAAATCAATCTTAAATATTTTGCTACCAGTTTAATTTCTCGATTCCAGCATATATAATCTGCTGAAATTAATTTACCATTTGCTAATTCGAGTAAAAATTTACTATCCAACGACGTCAATGGACAACTTAATTTAGCAAAAAAATCTCTACTCATATAGCTTCTATCCGCACCCGAATAAAATAAAACGTAAGCAGATTTATTGTCAACAAGAAATGTACCCGTAACAAGCTCCGGGTCTTCCTGTGCCTCTGCCGCATTAATATTGAAAACTCTTATGCGGCCTTGTCCATTCGTGTTCTCCTGGTTCGGGCAATTTCTAATAATGTGGCCCGGTTTTCCACATTTATAACAAACTACATTGGCATAACTTGCTCCGACACTACTTGCTCCGCCATTACTCGTTCCGACACCATTTGTTCATTTCGTTCTGTTAACCCCTGGTCCGTAGACATCACACTTCGCCGCGCTATGACCATTTCTTTTACACTTGTTGCAAAATTTGGTGCAGAACCCTGAGTGATACTTTTCACACCTTTGGCATAGCTGCTTCTAATTGTTGTTGTTATTGCGGTTGTTATTGTTGGGATGATTGTTGTAGTTGTTGTTATTGTTGTTTTGCCGTTTGTTGTAGTTGTGATTGATGTTGCGATTGTTGGGATAGTTGTTGTTGTTTTGGTGACTCTTATCAACATTTTCCTCCCACTTTCTTTTAACTAACTTCACGTTGGCCTCTTCGGCTGCCTGTTCTTTAATTCTTCCCTCAATCTGGTTCACTAGTTTGTGAGCCATTCTACATGCCTTTTGTATGGAGGCAGGCTCGTGTGAACTTATATCTTCTTGGATTCTCTCCGGTAACCCTTTCACAAATGCGTCGATCTTCTCTTCCTCATCTTCGAATGCTCTCGGACACAATAGGCACAATTCTGGGAATCGTCTTTCGTACGAAGTAATATCGAATCCCTGTGTTCGTAACCCTCTAAGTTCTGACTTGAGCTTATTGACCTCAGTTCTGGGACGGTACTTCTCGTTCATCAAGTGCTTGAATGCTGACCACGGTAGCGCGTAAGCAGCATCTTGTCCCACTTGCTCTAGATAGGTATTCCACCATGTTAACGCAATACCTGTGAAGGTATGCGTAGCATACTTCACTTTTTCTCCTTCAGCACACTTACTTATGGCAAACACTGATTCAACTTTCTCGGTCCACCATTTCAATCCGATTGGTCCTTCGGTCCCATCAAATTCTGAAGGTTTGCAGGCAGTGAATTCCTTGTAGGAGCATCCTACACGATTTCTTGCACCGTTAGCTGTATTGCTAGATTCAGAGTTATTGTTGGTATGTAGCGCGACCTGTACTGTGGCTATGTTTGAAACAAGAAAGGCACGAAATTCCTCTTCGCTCATATTCAAGGTGTGTCAAGTAGTCGGTGCCATTTCCTTCAAAATAGTCAAATGAAACAATTTAATCATACAGAATATTAAGAGTAGTAAATAATATCTCATAGCATAATATGAACTAATTTATAAAAGCTTTTTCTTCATATTAGCGTTTTATAAGTTTAAATTCGGGTACTACCTACCCGTTAAGTTCATACTTAGTAGCTAATATACAATTCAACTACTACAATTCCATATGGAAAACTGATTATAATAATATATCACATACAAATATTCTTCAAACTTACAACTTCGCTATATTACATATAACATGAAATATAGTACACTATGATACAGGACAGTTTTGAAGATAAATCTAGTTAATACGCAAGTTGTTCAGCAAAGGAAATAAAGACACGTAATTCATAAGTCCAGAAACAAGTCATGCATTCTGGTTTTACTAAGACGACTTCCCATCCTTGGTCTTGTGGAAAATAACCGTTATGACCATTGGCTAGGTAGCATGTTGTAATGTCATCAAAAGGACGAGGGTTTCGTAATGTCCAACAGCCCGTAATAATCTAAAAACCTTGTTTCTCACCCCAACTACTGAATCCGTCACTTGTGGGAAAGTTTTATTTAAAATCTGCAATCCGATGTTCTTTTTCTCACTTTGGTAAGAAGCGAACATCAGTAACCCGTAAGCATAACATGCTTCTTTATGTTGCATGTTAGAAGCTCTTTCTAATTCACGAAATCCTATGTTGGGATATGTTGAGTCAAAATAGGTTCTTAACCCGTAAAATTGCATTTGGGTTCCCCGCATTTAACGCTTTAAAGAAAACACAGCGTAACCTACGGTCTCCCCAATGTGATATACCCCACCTATCAAAGGAAAGCCTTTTATAAACTAAGGCATTTCTGGAAAGTCTTTCAAATGTTTGACAAGTTAATTTCTCCATAACTAAATGTGCTGATGAATTCTGACCGACTCTATACAAGATTTCCTCAATCATATCCTCTGGTAGGTCTTCTAAAATATTCGGTTGTCTACCCTTAACATCCATTTTGTTTTTATACTGTAAAATATACAGGGATTAGATTTGTAATAACAAACAATACAAGCAATTTTTACATAGAACATAAAAATACAAGCACACTACAATACATTTATTACACAACATGCTCACACCTCTCTAATCTGAATCACTGGTTTCTTCTTCTTCGGACTTGGTTCTTTTTCCTAATCTTCTAGGGATATATGATGTTCCTCTAATATGAGTCGTCGTTTTCCACATTGGTTTAGAAAAACCTGGTAGTTTAGAGGTTCCCGGGTTATTGTCACGATATTGAAAATACGGGTGTTGACGGTACATATAAAGTTCATCTGGGTCGGAATCAGATTTCTCTATTTTGATGCCTTTTCCCTTATTATTTTCTTTTGCCTCATTAAATTAGGTCGGGGTAATTTCTATAACATCATCGAAATCCTCATCAGGATCCGATTCATCGGAAAATTGGTAATTTTCCCAATATTTTGCTTCCTTAGCGGAAACACCATTGACCATTATTAACTTTGATCCATTGGTTGAGGATTTTCTTTTATTTGACTGGTTTTCTGTGGTTCCTACTATTCCCCCCTCCGGAACCTCTTCTTCTTCCGGTTCCTCTTCTTCTGGTTCCTCTTCTTCCGGTTCCTCTTCTTCCGGTTCCGTTTCCTCTTCTTTCGGTTCTTCGGGAACTTGTGAATCTTGCCAATATATATTCGACTCTTCGTTATTATTAGGTGAGTCAATGGGATTTTTACTAGAGGTAGACATCTATCACACAATATCAAACATGTTAAGAGAATAATATATCACATAATATTTACATGTTAATAATATATAGTTTCCAACAAAAATGTTAAGCAATATTTTTTAAAGAAAACTCGGTCGAAGTCCAAACTCACTAATGCATCCTAACAAACTCGATAAGACGCACTAATGCAAATTTTCTGGTTCTCTAAGAACAACGCTCGGATACCAACTGAAATGTCCCGTTTATATTGATTATAAACGTTCCATATTAATTGATTTCATTGCGGGGTTTTGACCTCTATATGAGACATTTTTCAAAGACTGCATTCATTTTTAGACAACCATAACCTTTATTTTATCAATAAAGGTTTTAAAAACATTACGTAGATTATCAAAAAATGATAATCTAAAATATACTGTTTACACACGACCATTACATAATGGTTTACAATAGAAATATATTACATCGACATATGTTTCTTGAATGCAGTTTTTACACAATATCATACAAACATGGACTCCAAATCTTGTCCTTATTTTAGTATGCAACAGCGGAAGCTCTTAATATTCACCTGAGAATAAACATGCTTTAAACGTCAACAAAAATGTTCGTGAGTTATAGGTTTAACCTATATATATCAAATCGTAATAATAGACCACAAGATTTCATATTTCAATACACATCCCATACATAGAGATAAAAATCATTCATATGGTGAACACCTGGTAACCGACATTAATAAGATGTATATATAAGAATATCCCCATCATTCCGGGACACCCTTCAGATATGATATAAATTTCGAAGTACTAAAGCATTCGGTACTTTGGATGGGGTTTGTTAGGCCCAATAGATCTATCTTTAGGATTCGCGTCAATTAGGGTGTCTGTTCCCTAATTCTTAGATTACCAGACTTAATAAAAAGGGGCATATTCGATTTCGATAATTCAACCATAGAATGTAGTTTCACGTACTTGTGTCTATTTTGTAAATCATTTATAAAACCTGCATGTATTCTCATCCCAAAAATATTAGATTTTAAAAGTGGGACTATAACTCACTTTCACAGATATTTCCTTCCTCGGAAATAAGACTTGGCCACGGATCGATTCACGAACCTATACAAATATATACATATATATCAAAGTATGATCAAAATATAATTACAACCATTTTTATTATGTTTTAAAGATTTGAGTGTATTAAGTCAGCTGTCCTCGTTAGTAATTTACAACTAGTTGTCCATAATTAGATGTACAGAAATAAATCAATATATTATCTTGAATCAATCCACGACCCAGTGTATACACGTCTCAGGCTAGATCACAACTCAAACTATATATATTTTTGGAATCAACCTCAACCCTATATAGCTAACTCCAACATTACTGCATATAGAGAGTCTATGGTTGTTCCAAATAATATATATAGATGGGTCGATATGATATGTCAAAACATTTGCATACGTGTCTATGGTGTCCCAAGATTACATAATATATTAGAATACATGTATAATACAATATAAGTTAGCTAGGATATGATTAATATAGATTTGTTACCAATTTTCACGTAGCTACAACAAGCAAAAATAACCAATCTTGTTTTACCCATAACTTCTTCGTTTTAAATCCGTTTTGAGTGAATCCAATTGCTATAGTTTCATATTGAAATTAAGTTTATAAATATATACAGAAAAAGTATAAGTTTATAGTCGGAGTTACATGTTACAAGTCATTTTTGTAAAGGTAGTCATTTCAGTCGAAAGAACGACGTCTAGATGACCATTTTGGAAAATATACTTCCACTTTGAGTTTAACCATGATTTTTGGATATAGTTTCATGTTCATAAGAAAAATCATTTTCCCAGAAGAACAACTTTTAAATCAAAATTTATCATAGTTTTTAATTAACTAACCCAAAACAACCCGCGGTGTTACTACAACGGCGTATATCCGGTTTTACGGTGTTTTTCGTGTTTTCCGGTTTTAAATCATTAAGTTAGCATATCATATAGATATAGAACATGTGTTTAGTTGATTTTAAAAGTCTAGTTAGAAGGATTAACTTTTGTTTGCCAACAAGTTTAGAATTAACTAAACTATGTTCTAGTGATTTCAAGTTTAAACCTTTGAATAAGATAGCTTTATATGTATGAATCGAATGATGTTAAGAACATCATTACTACCTCATGTTTTGTGGATAAACCTACTAGAAAAGAAACAAATGGATCTAGCTTCAAAGGATCCTTGGATGGCTTGAAAGTTCTTGAAGCAGAATCATGACACGAAAATAAATTCAAGTAAGATCATCACTCGAAATAAGATTGTTATAGTTATAGAAATTGAACCAAAGTTTGAATATGAGTATTACCTTGTATTAGAAAGTTATATTATGGTAAATAAGAAAGATTTCTTGAGGTTGGATGATCACTTTACAAGATTGGAAGTAAGCTAGCAAACTTGGAAGTATTCTTGATTTTATGAAACTAGAACTTATAGAATTTATGAAGAACACTTAGAACTTGAAGATAGAACTTGAGAGAGATCACTTAGATGAAGAAAATTGAAGAATGAAAGTGTTTGTAGGTGTTTTTGGTCGTTGGTATATGGATTAGATATAAAGGATATGTAATTTTGTTTTCATGTAAATAAGTCATGAATGATTACTAATATTTTTGTAATTTTATGAGATATTTCATGCTAGTTGCCAAATGATGGTTCCCACATGTTTTAGGTGACTCACATGGGCTGCTAAGAGCTAATCATTGGAGTGTATATATGATGTTATGCGAGGTGTATATAAAATAGCTTTATATTTTACTAGGAAAAACTATTAAATACGATACAATTTTACACAAGATATTTATTTATTTATAGAATGGATATACTTAAACCTTGCTACAACACTTATAGGCAGTGTACCTAATCGTAAAGTAGTGTAGTTCTTAGTAAGTCCGGTTCGTTCCACAGGGAAATCTTTAAACAAAGCTCAACGCTATATTAGTTTACTTTTATAAAAATACAAACATATATATAAGTAATATTATTATTATAAAGGGGGGTTTTTACCGTTTAATGACCGGTTTGTCGATTTTAAAACTTTAGTCGCAGTTAAAACCTAATGTAAAATATAAAATAAATACAAGACTTAAATTAAAGCGTAAAGTAAATAACGATAATGAAATTGCGAATAATAAAAGTGCGATAAAATAAACTTGCGATAATTAAAAAGTACGATAATTAAAAGTGCGATTAAATAACAATAAATAAAAGTGCGATAATTAGAAGTGCAATTAAATATAAAATAAAGGAAATTAAATATGAAATAAAAGAATTATGCTTATTTAAACTTCCGTAATCATGATGTTTGACGTGTTGATTTTAGTTTTATGCCCATGGGTTAATTGTCCTTTGTCCTGGATTATTCAATATGTCCGTCTGGTTTTTGTCCATAACAGTCCATTAGTCATAAATATAAAGTGCGAGTGTCCTCATCAAATTATTCTTATACCCGAAGTTAAATATTCCAACTAATTGGGGATTCGAATTGTAACAAGGTTTTAATACTTTGTTTAATGAATACACCAGGTTATCGACTGCGTGTAAACCAAGGTTTTACTACTTTGCTAACAATTACACCAATTACCCTTGAATGTAATTTCACCCCTGTTTTAATTATTCTAGTGGCTATTAATCCATTCCCGTGTCCGGTTAAATGAACGATTATTCGTACATATAAATACCCCGCCCATCGTGTCCGATCGAGTGTATATGGTAATTTATAGGGACGCCCAATTATAAATCTTTATATTAACATTAACAAACTTTCATTTAGTTAAACAAATATAAAGCCCATTAATAGCCCATAGTCTAATTTCCACAAGTGTCGTTCTTTTGTCCAAACCCCAATTATGGTACAAAGCCCAATTACCCAATTTTAGAGATTAGCCCAACATCATGATTACTTCGTTTTAAATAAGCATAATAATAACTTAGCTACGAGACATTAATATAAAAAGGTTGAACATAACTTACAATGATTAAAAATAGCGTAGCGTTACACGGACAGAATTTCGACTTACACCCTTACAACATTCGCTAACATACCCTTATTATTAGAATTATAATTAAAATTAAAATTAAAATATAAATTATATATATATATTTTACGTATATATGAGAGAAGAGAGAAATAGATTATGAATTGTGATCAGAATTCGGTTGGCTTTATAGGGAATTTCGATTTTTGGGGCTCCGCGACTCGCTGTGAATTTTGCCTTCAAACTCCGCGAGTCGCGGAGGTTAGTTTTACAGCTCAGAGGAGTTTGGCTCTTTGTTTACCGACGGTTTATAATATATATATAATATATATATAATTAATATAATTAATTATATATTATATTATATTTATATACATAGTTAACTTGTAATTTTTAGTCCGTTGCGTCGAGCGTTAAGAGTTGACTCTGGTCCCGGTTCCGGATTTTCGAACGTCCTTGCGTACAATTTTATATTTTGTACTTTGCATTTTGAATCTTGTACTCTTGTGATTTCGAGACGTTTCTTATCAATAATTGGAACCTCTTTGATTGTCTTTTGTTCTTTTGAGCTTTTTGGTCGTTTGCGTCTTCAATTCGTCGAATCTGTCTTTTGTCTTCACCTTTTATTATTTAAACGAATATCACTTGTAAATAGAACAATTGCAACTAAAATCTTGTCTTTCTTGAGGAATAATGCTATGAAATATATGTTCGTTTTTAGCATTATCAAATATTCCCACACTTGAGCGTTGCTTGTCCTCAAGCAATATTGTCTTGAAATACAAGAATCACTTCTTTATTGTTCACACTTTGTACATCAGTGATTTCTATACGGTGGTATAAACAATGGTAGTAACGATATGGTTTACAGTCCCACATGACTATAAAAATTTAGATCCATTAAGGAAATTGGATCTTTTATGAAAACATTTGATCTTTTGAAATCTAGTTTTTATCCTAGATAAGTTTTCCGGAATAACCCTTTACCGGTGTTTGCAAAATATTTTTGTGGGTTTGGTGGGTTTTAGATTTGAAAATTTTAGCTCAAAACTTGCGGTTTTTGTGTCACCCACTTGCTAACCTTGTATTTGGAAAGCAACACGTCCAGTTTACTTGTCCCGTATATTACCTTTCGGTAAACTACCGTCCGGTTGTAAAGGAAAGCGTTGAACAAGCAACTGTTAAGGCAATGTCCCGTGACATGCTTTTGATTATGGTCTATAACGTGTCGGACGCAATTACTATCCTTGGTAGGAGCAATAGTAAAGCTCACCCTTATAATTTTTCTGTCTGGCACAAGGTCCTGTCTTTGACCACTATGCAACCACCGTTCTTACGGTTGACACCCGATTTGGTTCAGGTGACCTAATGAATTCCAAGTGAATTCCTAGGATTTTACGTTCAATAGTAATGAACATATTGAAAATAGGGCTTTCAGAAAACAAATCGGTTTGTAATTTTGATCAAAATATTTTCTCGTTTAAGCTCGAGTTTAGATATCATTGAATTCCATGAGTTTGTAATTCTCAATCTTTAAGGTCAATCTCTAGGATTGAGTAATATCAGTCTTAAAAGCTGATTTTTAATCTTTAAGGAGATTATCCTTTCTGGGGATCTGATTCATTAGTCTTATCAAGCTAATTTGCACGGTGCCCCCCCATTGTACGAGATAAATCCTTCTCATGGTTAGGATAAATCTGACCACATGGCGACCCTGTTTAATGCTGAGGTCCGTGGATTTCCTGCTGATTTTAGTGATGACTTTTCTAGATTTTTCGTCAACCTACAGCTGGTCTGGACGACAACTTCATGACCTAAATCAAGAAGCGCGTGTCTTTTTCGGAAGACTTTACTTCCTTTTAATGATGGAATTGATTCATCGTGTAGATCCATCTCTTCTTTTCTTTCATCGGGTAAAACAGTTTAGTTTAGTCCAAAGCAAAAGTATTTTCAGTTATTTGTTACAGATATATGTGACATATGTTTAAGATAACTTGGTAAATTTTCCCACACTTGGCTTTTATTTTCCTTTTTATCGTCCTCTATTCCATTTTAAATGAATTTTAACATTTTAGTTTGTTTCTTAATTTATGTCCTTTCCGAGGTAACAATAATTTCGGTGTTAAAACCTAGTTTTATCGTTCATAAATATGTATAAACATGATTTGAATTCATTTAATTGAAAAATTTTACTAGAATTGGGTAGTCAGTATATAAGACTAGGGCTGTTCTTTATTATCAGAGAGCACTAGATTCTAATACAACTACTGCTTTACTAGTATTTTTAATGGTAACCAAGTGTTTAAGATAAAAATTTTAAAATCCGAAAGAATTTAACCCCTTCCCACACTTAAGATCTTGCAATGCCCTCATTTGCAAGAAATCAGTAACAATTTAAATTATTGAGGGTGATTTGTGTGAAAATGATTAAATTTTTACCAAAGTTTCCAAATAAATTGGCGTTTGTTTGCTGAATGATAAATGGTGCACATCATTTGTTCATTCCGTCTTGTTGTTATTTCACATATATTTTGCATCTTGTCGTCAAAATTAGTTGCTTTTGCTGAACTTAATGCCAGTCTTTGAAAATGCATTGTTTTACCCTGTTGTGTACATAAGATAAACTGCAAACATATATACATATTTTTGAAGTTTGGTATATTACCCCACATTCAAAAATTATTAAAATCTAAGAATAAAAGTTAGACAATTATAAAAATGATTACAATATTAACAAAAGTATTAAACGTATCAATAATTACAAATTACAAAATAAAAAAAATAATAAGTAAACTAAGGATGATATTGGTACCAATAGGGGTTCCAGGCATAACCATAGGTGTTATAGAATGCTTCGGCAGGGTCATACGTAGGATACGGTGGCTGCATCTCTGTAGACCAAGGAGGGAAGATGGGTTTCGGTGTAGGAATATAGTTTCTACCTATATGTTGGCAATGAGCTATGATTTGGTTCTGATGAACTTGCCAATCTTCAAATGCTCTCTGTCTAGCATTTTCGTATTCCTGAGAAGCTATAAACCTATGCATTTCTTGCATCTCATTCCCCCCTCCTACATTACCTTGCTGCTGGTTTCTCTCCACCTGTGGATGTCTACCATGGTATCGTACTGCGGCGTTATTTCGCCTCTTCAAAACTTTCGCACCATGGTATACATTTAAACCTATAGTATCGCGGGGTTCCGGTTCTTCTACTAATAATCCCCCCCGACTTATATCCACACCGAGATATTCACCAATCAAAGTAATAAAAATACCACCTCCTATTATGCTATGTGGTCGCATCCCCCGAACCATAGCTGATAAATAATAACCCACACAATATGGTATACTTACAGCGCTTTGTGGGTCTCGAATACACATATGGTAAAACAAATCCTGTTCATTTACTTTTTCCTTGTTTTTACCCCTTTGTGTAATCGAATTAGCTAAAAACCTATGTATCACTCTTAATTCGACTCTATCTATATCCAAATAAGAGTAATTTCCCCCTTTGAAACGGTGATGGCTTGTCATTTGACTCCACACACCGTGTGTATCAAAATTTTCATCTATCTTTCTACCGTTTAGTATCAATCCTCTACAATCGGCAGACGCTAACTCCTCAGGCGTATATATACGTAAAGCCTGAGCCATGTCCAGTAAAGACATGTGGCGCATCGAACCGCCTAACAAAAATCTAATAAAAGAACGATCGGTTAAACTAGCTACCCGATCATTCAACTCTATACTACATAACAATTCTTCACACCATACTTTATATACAGGTCTACGTATGGTGAATAAACATATCCTGTCATTAAAAGAAGAATTACCATACCTCTGTACAAGTAATTCCCTAATTGGCCCGGCCAATTCTACAGCTTCTAAGGGTCCCCATTCTATGACCCTCGGTACCTCAACAACCTTGGAATGAAGAGTATGCAAACCCCGTTGATATTTTGGATAATCTATCCAAAGTCTGTCAAATCTCAGGTTCGGGTGCAACTCTTCCAAGTGCATATCGGAAAAGGTCATGACTGGATGAGGTACATCCTGCTTGTAGTAGTTATCCACCTCCTGTTGTTCCAAATTCTCAGCAGGAGCATTGCGGGCTTGGGATGAAGATTCACCCCTTTCATTCTGCAAAACACATCAAACACAATTTTTGTGCATCCAAATATGCATTAGTGTCAGCAAAATCATCAATCAAAATAATTACAATGACATTATCAATTTATATCAAACTTAAGCTCATTTTCACATTTTTATCAAATCTACACTTTTTCAAATAAGCATATACGAAAATGTTCGCCAAGTTCATAAGCATTCAACTCAAATAATATGTCAAAATAATCATTACTAGCAATTAAACAAGTCTCAAATGGCATTATCTTTCAAAAATCAAGTTCATGAATTTTAGACTTGAAAAAGTCCACTTTAATTCTCAAAATCATGTTTAGGCTCAAAGTTTGGATCATTTAACTACCTAAACATGTTACACTACTTAATTTAGCAACAATTCATGACAAAAATCGGCCATAACCTGTTTATATCAAAAAGCCCCAAATTTGCTCAAGAACACAAACCCTAGATTACTCAAAATTTGAAGTTTAAGGCTTCTAATCATGTTAAACAGCATCAATCTAGGTTATACAAGCATAATACATAAACAATTTAAGTCTAATTACACTAAAAAGCATCAAAATCAAATTGGGGAAAAAATGACTCAAGAACACCAAATTTCGAATTAAATGGTGTTTAGGTGTAGAAATTTACCGTTTTTCTTGAGTAATTCTTAGATAGCATCCTTCTCAACATGATTTTAGCAAAAGATTTGGTGATTAACGGTTAAAAATTGGGATTTTTGGGGTGTTTTTGGGTGTTTTTTCGGGGTTTTTTCGTGCAGAATTCGCAGTATGTTTTTGGTTTGGGTTGGGGACTGATCTGTTCTGCGGGTATATTTTTTTCTGATTTTTAGACCCTCCGCGAGTCACGGTGAAATACTCTTCAAACTCCGCGACTCGCGGAGTTTGTTTTTTTTTTTTTTTTTTTTTTTTTATAATCATTAACTTTTGAAAACAATTAAGAAATTAATTTTAAAATTTTGTTTCCCTTGTTATTTAGGACGAGGTCATTTCGGATCGATGTCCTAGTCCGTCTCTCGACAAAATTTTAAAATTTGTCTTTTTGTAGCGATTGTTTTAAAAGCTAAGATTTTTGGGTTTTTTAATGTTTTTGGCATACTTTAAATCAATAAGATTAAAAATAATGATAATAAAAGTTCTCGTCCCTCCCTTGAGTAAAGCAATTTCGGTTCAAAGACCTAGTCTTCAACTTACGACGAATTTTAAAAATCATATTCTTAACTTAATGAGATAAAGTAAGTTTTTGTTTTTAAATTCACACAACTTAAATATGAAATTAAAAATTAATATTAAAAATTCACACCAAACTTAATTTAAAAATTCATATCAAACTTATATTAATTTTTCAAATATTTACAATTTTAAATATATTGTTTTTACAAAGTTTACAATATTAATTTAAGATTTAAATATTAATTTTAAAAATATGGTAAAAATAAAATTAAAAATCTTTTTGTCTTTTTATCCCACTTTAATCAATCAAATATTATCAAAAATATGCGCCCCTCTTTTCGGTAAAGTAATTTCGGTTCCAAGACCTAATTTAACTCATGACGAATTTTTGAAATATTTTGTGTTGATTGATTAAAGATATTTATACCTTAAGAATAAACGTTAAATTTCGCAGTGATGTAATAAATTTTTGAATGATATCAATAATTTCGGTCGCCAAACCTAATTTTATTCAATACCAATTTAATACTTTTTAGCGAACAAATTAGCGTTTATTATCAAAAGGTTAAAAATAAAAATAAAAATAAAAACTGTACAGACATACCTGTGAAATAGATTTCTTAGTTATATGATCTATCCCATTCATAAGATAGTCGGTTTAATTGGTTTTCCATAGCTACATAGGCGTAACCTCGAGCATTCAGTGTCTTTTCTTCTAAACATATGAATGGTCCGTCTCTGCATAAAGTAACAAATTCGGTATTTGAATAGGTTTGATTATTTGAACATTTACCTCCATGTGACCATTTTCCGCATTTGTGACATCGTTCTAGGTGTCGTGCTCTTCTTTTCGCTGCGGATTTTGATTTTCCTTTACCAAATTGTAACTTATTATCTTCGCATCTAGATTCTTTTCTAACTCCGTCCATTCTTTCTCTGATTACTGATACTATTTCACTCGGTAGTATGTCATTATTTCTTTTAGTGATCAAAGCGTGTAGCATTAGACCATGGTTTAGTTCACAGGCAGTCTTCATTTTGTAAAAACCTAAAAAAATAAAAATTCAGAATGGGGGGAGAAGACTAGTTCTTTAAGGTCTGCTAGGGAAAGACCATTCGGGTTCCATTTTCGAGAACTACACGAAAACAGACAATCTAACTCTAACAGAAATACATATTATCCTTTAAAGACTTGATTCTCCCCACACTTAGTTAGCTGTGGTGTCGAAATTGTGATTAACTTCGTTGTCGACTTCCATCGGACCATGTATGTAATGTTTAACTCTGTGACCATTAACTTTAAATTCAATCCCATTTGAATTTATTAATTCTATCGTTCCGTATGGGAAAACTCTTTTGACTATGAATGGTCCAGACCATCTTGATTTCAATTTTCCAGGAAATAGCTTGAATCGTGAATTGAAAAGAAGAACTCTGTCTCCTTCTTTAAATTCTTTTGAACTTCTGATTCTTTTATCATGCCATTTCTTCGTTCTTTCTTTATAGATTAACGAATTTTCGTATGCTTCATGTCTTAATTCTTCTAATTCGTTTAGTTGACTTAATCGTAGACGTCCGGCTTCATGTAAATCAAGATTACATGTCTTCAAAGCCCAAAATGCTTTGTGTTCAATTTCTACTGGAAGATGACATGTTTTTCCATAAACAAGTCTAAAAGGTGTGGTTCCAATTGGAGTTTTGTAGGCTGTTCTAAAAGCCCAGAGTGCATCCTCCAATTTAATGGACCATTCCTTCGGATTTGATCCTACGGTTTTCTCTAGAATACGTTTTAAAGCTCGGTTGGTATTTTCAACTTGTCCACTTGTTTGTGGATGATATGCGGTGGAGATTTTATGAGTTACTCCATATCTTTTAAGAACTTTCTCAAGTTGATTATTACAGAAATGAGTACCCCGATCACTTATTAAAGCTTTCGGTGTTCCAAACCTTGCAAAAAGACATTTTAAAAAGTTGACTACAACTCGTGCATCGTTAGTTGGGAGAGCTTGTGCTTCCGCCCATTTAGATACATAATCAATGGCTACGAGTATATATAGATTATTATGAGATTTTGGAAATGGACCCATAAAGTCAATACCCCAAATGTCAAATACTTCACATACTTGGATGACATTTTGTGGCATTTCATCACGTTGACTTATTTTTCCGGCCCTTTGACATGCATCACAAGATTTGCAAAGAAGGTGTGCGTCTTTGTAAATTGTAGGCCAATAGAATCCAGCTTCATAAACTTTTCTTGCTGTTAGTTGAGGCCCATAATGCCCTCCTGTTGGTCCTGTGTGACAATGGTTTAAAATTTTACTAGCTTCATCTCCAAATACACATCGGCGTATTATTCCATCGGGACAACTTTTAAACAGGTGTGGATCTTTCCAGAAATAGTGTTTTATATCACTGAAGAATTTCTTTCGTCTTTGGTACGATAATCCTTTTTCAAGGAATCCACAAACTAAGTAGTTTGCATAGTCTGCAAACCATGGAATTTCTTTATAATCTATCTTCAATAGATATTCATCAGGAAAGTTGTCTTGTATGGCTGATTCATTTAGAACTTCTAACTCAGGATTTTCAAGACGAGAAAGATGATCAGCGGCGAGATTTTCTGCTCCTCTTTTATCTCGAATTTCAATATCAAACTCTTGTAAGAGTAAGATCCAACGGATTAATCTTGGTTTAGCATCTTGTTTTGAAAATAGGTATCTAAGAGCAGAATGGTCGGTATAGACCACCGTTTTTGCTAGAACGAGATATGATCGAAATTTATCAAAAGCAAAGACAATAGCAAGGAGTTCTTTTTCAGTAGTTGTATAGTTCGTTTGTGCTCCTTGTAACGTCTTACTAGCATAATATATAGGTTGAAATCGTTTTTCAATCCTTTGCCCTAAAACGGCTCCCATTGCAAAATCACTTGCATCGCACATTAGTTCAAATGGTAGATTCCAATTTGGTGTTATCATGATCGGCGCATTAGTGAGTTTTTCTTTAAGAATATTAAAAGATTTGATACACTCATCTGAAAAGATGAATGGAGCATCCTTTTCTAGGAGTTTATTCATAGGAGTGGCAATTTTAGAAAAATCTTTTATAAAACGTCGGTAAAAACCGGCATGCCCTAGAAAACTCCTAACTCCTCTAACATTGGTGGGATGTGGAAGTTTAGCAATTACATCTACTTTAGCTCTATCCACTTCAATTCCTTCTTTTGAAATTTTATGTCCAAGAACGATGCCTTCTTTAACCATGAAATGGCATTTCTCCCAATTAAGTACTAGATTTGATTTTTCGCATCTAATTAGCATTCGTTCCAGATTAACTAGACATGATTTAAATGTATCACCGAAGACTGAAAAGTCATCCATGAATACTTCCATGCATTCTTCTATCATGTCGTGAAAAATCGCCATCATACACCTTTGAAAGGTTGCAGGGGCGTTACAAAGTCCAAATGGCATGCGTTTGTAAGCAAAAGTACCATAAGGGCACGTGAATGTGGTTTTCTCTTGGTCTTCGGGTGCTATTGGAATTTGAAAATATCCGGAAAATCCATCTAGAAAACAATAGTAACTATTTCCGGCTAATCTTTCCAACATTTGATCTATGAAAGGTAAGGGAAAGTGATCTTTTCTGGTGGCGTCATTTAATTTTCTATAATCAATACATACACGCCATCCTGTTACAGTCCTAGTAGGAATAAGCTCATTTTTCTCATTTGTAATGACAGTCATGCCACCCTTCTTCGGCACGCATTGAACTGGGCTTACCCATGGACTATCAGAAATTGGATATATCAAACCTGCATCTAGCAGTTTAATAATTTCTTTCTTAACTACATCTTGCATATTAGGATTTAGTCTTCGTTGGCGTTGCACATACGTTTTATGACCTTCTTCCATAAGGATTTTATGTGTGCAATACGAAGGACTTATTCCTTTAATATCATGAATCTTCCATGCAATGGCTGGTTTATGAGCTTTCAACACAGAAATGAGTTGTGATTTCTCATTTTCAGTAAGAGAAGACGATATTATTACAGGTAATTCAGATTCACCATGTAAATAAGCGTATTCCAAATGGTTTGGAAGTGGCTTTAACTCTAATTTCGGAGGTTCTTCTATCGATGATTTATATCGATATCTGTCTTCTTCTTTTAGCATTTGAATTTCTTCTGTTGTTGGTTCATATCCATTAGCTATAAGTGTAGCTAACATTTCAGCTTCATCAATTGGTTCATTACCTTCTCCTAAAGAACATTCTCCTGTTCCTTGTAATTCTGGAAATTCTTCTAATAATTCTGCATGTGCATCTATAGTTTGAATATAATAACATGTATCATCTGCAGATTGTGGTTGTTGCATTGCTCTATCAACTGAAAAGGTAACACTCTCATCCTCTATACTTAGGGTCAGTTTCTTACCGAACACGTCTATCATTGCTTTAGCCGTGTTTAAGAATGGTCTTCCTATTATGAGAGGAACTTGAGAATCTTCTTCCATGTCCAAAACAACAAAATCTACTAGAAATACTAAAGTACCAACTTTAACTAGCATGTTCTCCATTATCCCTCTAGGATATTTTATTGATCTATCGGCTAGTTGTATGCTTATTCTGGTTGGTTTCAATTCTCCAAGGTCTAGTTTAGCGTATAGTGAATACGGCATTAGATTTATACTAGCACCTAAGTCTGCCAATGCTTCTATTGAACTAAGACTACCCAGAAAACATGGAATTGTGAAACTTCCTGGATCAGATAATTTTTCTGGTATCTTATTCAACAGCACTGCTGAACAATTAGCATTCATAGTAACAGCCGAGAGTTCTTCCATTTTCTTTCTATTTGAGATTAGATCTTTCAAGAATTTAGCATATCTTGGCATTCCTGAAATCACATCAATGAAAGGAAGATTTACATTTATCTGTTTAAACATATCCAAGAATTTGGATTGCTCGGCTTCAAGTTTTTCTTTCTTCATTTTACTCGGGTAAGGAAGTGGTGGTTGGTATGGTTTAACATAAGGTTTATCCTTAACTGTGTTATTTTCATTAACCTTTTCAACTACCGGTTCTTTTTCCTTATCTTGATCAGGTTGTGGTTCTTGTGGAGTAGGAATAGTTTCATCAGAAGTTACAGGTATTTCAGGTGGTTTAAGTGTTGTACCACTTCTTGTGGTAATAGCTTTAGCTGTTTCATTTCTGGGGTTAGCATTTGTATCACTAGGTAGACTTCCCGGTTTTCTTTCACCTATTAACCTTGCTAGGTTACTTACTTCTTGTTCCAGATTTTGAATAGAAGCTTGTTGATTTCTAAATGCTTGAGCATTTTGTTCATTGGTTTGTTTCTGAGATGTGAAAAACTGCGTTTGAGTTTCAACTAGCTTCGTCATCATATCTTCTAAATTCGGCTTTTTATCATCGGTCTGTTGTGGTGGTTTGTTTTGAAAATTCGGTCTTTGCTGATTGTAAGTATTATTGGATACTTGTTGATTGCTAGGACCTTGTTGGTTGTTGTATGGAATATTTCGGTTATAATTCTGGTTTTGATTGTAAATTGGTCTTGGCGGTTGATAATTATTCTGATAATTATTTCCAGGCCTTTGGTTTATGTATGAAATATTCTCTCTTTGTTCCATTGTTAATTCAATACTGAGACAATCTTTTGTCAAATGTGGTCCTCCACACTGCTCACAACTAATTCGTATTGAGTGAATATCCTTAGTCATCTTTTCCATTCGTCTCTCCACAGCATCTATCTTTGCGGAAATGGAATCTAAGTCATGGCTAGAATCGGCTCTAGCTGCTTTAGATGATCTAACGATATCTTTTTCTTGGTGCCACTCATGTGAGTGGGAAGCAGTATTATCAATAATTTTGTAAGCATCAGTTTCGGTTTTCTTCATAATAGAACCACCAGCTGCTATATCTATGTCTTTCCTTGTAGTGATGTCGCATCCTTGGTAGAATATTTGTACTATTTGACAGGTGTCTAAACCATGTTGCGGACATCCTCTTAACAACTTTCCATATCTTGTCCACGCCTCATATAGAGTTTCATTTGGTTTCTGTGTAAACGTAACAATTTCTGCTTGAAGTCTTACGGCTTTAGATGCAGGAAAGAATTGTTTAAGAAATTTGTCAACTAAAACCTCCCATGTATCGATCGCCCCTTCAGGTAACGATTCCAACCAATCTTTGGCTTCTCCCTTTAAAGTCCAGGGAAATAACATGAGATATATCTGTTCATCCTCCACTTCTCGGATTTTAAATAGTGTGCAGATCCTATTAAAGGTACGTAGATGTTCATTTGGATCTTCCTTCGGCGCACCACTAAATTGGCATTGATTAGTCACCATGTGTAGAATTTGTCCTTTGATTTCATAATCTGGCGCATTAATGTCTGGATGAGTAATTGCGTGACCTTGGCCAGTGCGTTTAGCTCTCATTCGGTCTTCCATACTTAAAGGTTCCAGATTCTCCATAATTGAATTTGTTGAATCGGTATCACTAGATGATTCTGATTTAATGGTTCGTTCCTCAACAATCTCTGTTTGAATGATTGGTGGCTCCGGAGGAAAGTTTAATGGTTCAGGATCTACGAACCGTTCCTGAATATTCTCCGGATTCTCAATTGTGATGTCGGGTTCAAAAAATGGATTATCGGAAATTTGAACTGAAGTACTTAGTCGACTGGATGACGATTCTAAAGAAAAATCAACGGCGGTTATATTTGCTAAATGTCTTGATCTAGTTACAGGTGGTGAACGTACAAAAGGTGATGAACGTCTTGCTCGGTGCATTCACTGAATATCCTATTAGTTTTTAAAAGGAAAGAAAAATTATAATAAGTTATCCAATCAATAGACTTTTCTGATTTTGCCCACGTTTCGAATAGCCAAAAGATGCAGCAGAGGGGCAGGATTCGTTTGGTCTCAATATAATTGAGGACTGTTTGGCTCCAATAACCCGGTCCACGTACAAATCCAACTATTACTACGAACCAGAAAATTTTGATGTCTATCAATTTAACCATTTAAAATAAATTTTCGTAATTTTAAGAAATTTAGATAAGAAGTAGAAAAAATTCTAAGTCCTAAAAACTAGAATGGCGAGAAATAAGAGAGAAAAAGAGTTCTTCGCAAAAGGTCGAAAAAGAAAAAATGGTTGAAAAATAAAAGGTGACGGAAAAATAAAAAATAAAAGAAACTTATCAAAACTTAAAAATACTTAACTAACCTAACCTTATTACTACAACTAACTTAAAATTATAATCGCAAATTGAGATTACTAATTGGAATGATAATTGGTACATAGTAAAAGTCGTCTAAAAATATTAAAGCTTACAGGAAAAACTAAATCCCAAATGGAAATAACTTAAAAAGAAACTAAAACTTAAAAAGGCGTCGCAAAATTTTAAAGCACCTAAATCTTAGTCTAAAGAAAAAGCACTTAAGGAATTCTACGGCAAAGCCTAAAAATCTAGGAGTAAAAATGACTATGGCAAAAACTAAGTTTAAAATTAAATATGAGAGAAAAATACAAATATTATGCTACAATGATTAAAAAGGAACAAAATATAAAAATATACAAAAAGTTGTAAAAAGTACAATTTTTATAAAAATATTATTTTTATATTATTTATTTAATAAAACTACTAATTTTACAATTTAATTAAAACTAATTTAAACAAAATAAAACAAATTAAATAAAAAGTAAATCTTAAAATAAAACTAATAATAATAATAATAATAATAAGGGTTAAATAATAATAATAATTAATTAATACCCGTAATTAATGCTGAATTAGGGCTTCTGTCGTCTGTCAGAGAAGCTCCGCGACTTGCGGTAATTAAAACTTCAAACCCCGCGACTCGCGGGGTTCCAAAATTCAGATGACAGCTTATTTCTTCAACGCATTTTTCTTTATTTATTTATTTATTTTATTTTCTGTTTTCTGTTTTTTCTATATATAAAAGATATTTAATAAAACTTATATTTTTATAAATTAAAATAAGAATAAAGAAACTTATAAAACTTAAATATTTAACAAAATCTTAAAAATACTTATATTTTTGTTTTTCTTTTTATATTTTTGAATAATTAAAACGTATTTTTACAAAAACGTATTTTTAATAGAAGTAATCTAAAATTTTTTTTTTATATATTAGCGTTGCGCTTCCGGCGTTTAAGAGTGTCCCCGGCAGCGGCGCCAAAAATACTTGATGTTATGCGAGGTGTATATAAAATAGTTATTAATTTTAGCAGAAAACACTATTAAATACGATACAATTTTACACAAGATATTTATTTATTTATAGAATGGATATACTTAAACCTTGCTACAACACTTATAGGCAGTGTACCTAATCGTACAGTAGTGTAGTTTTTAGTAAGTCCGGTTCGTTCCACAGGGAAATCTTTAAACAAAGCTCAACGCTATATTAGTTTACTTTTATAAAAATACAAATATATATATAAGTAATATTATTATTATAAAGGGGGGTTTTTACCGTTTAATGACCGGTTTGTCGATTTTAAGACTTTAGTCGCAGTTAAAACCTAATGTAAAATATAAAATAAATACAAGACTTAAATTAAAGCGTAAAGTAAATAACGATAATGAAATTGCGAATAATAAAAGTGCGATAAAATAAAATTGCGATAATTAAAAAGTACGATAATTAAAAGTGCGATTAAATAACAATAAATAAAAAGTGCGATTATTAGAAGTGCAATTAAATATAAAATAAAGGAAAATAAATATGAAATAAAAGAATTATGCTTATTTAAACTTCCGTAATCATGACGTTTGACGTGTTGATTTTAGTTTTATGCCCATGGGTTAATTGTCCTTTGTCCTAGATTATTTAATATGTCCGTCTGGTTTTTGTCCATAACAGTCCATCAGCCATAAATATAAAGTGCGAGTGTCCTCATCAAATTATTATTATACCCGAAGTTAAATATTCCAACTAATTGGGGATTCGAATTGTAACAAGGTTTTAATACTTTGTTTAATGAATACACCAGGTTATCGACTGCGTGTAAACCAAGATTTTACTACTTTGTTAACAATTACACCAATTACCCTTGAATGTAATTTCACCCCTGTTTTAATTATTCTAGTGGCTATTAATCCATTCCCGTGTCCGGTTAAATGAACGATTATTCGTACATATAAATACCCCGCCCATCGTGTCCGATCGAGTGTATATGGTAATTTATAGGGACGCCCAATTGTAAATCTTTATATTAACATTAACAAACTATCATTTAGTTAAACAAATATAAAGCCCATTAATAGCCCATAGTCTAATTTCCACAAGTGTCGTTCTTTTGTCCAAACCCCAATTATGGTACAAAGCCCAATTACCCAATTTTAGTGATTAGCCCAACATCATGATTACTTCGTTTTAAATAATCATAATAATAACTTAGCTACAAGACATTAATATAAAAAGGTTGAACATAACTTACAATGATTAAAAATAGCGTAGCGTTACACGGACAGAATTTCGACTTACACCCTTACAACATTCGCTAACATACCCTTATTATTAGAATTATAATTAAAATTAAAATTAAAATATAAATTATATATATATATTTTACGTATATATGAGAGAAGAGAGAAATAGATTATGAATTGTGATCAGAATTCGGTTGGCTTTATAGGGAATTTCGATTTTTGGGGCTCCGCGACTCGCGGTGAATTTTGCCTTCAAACTCCGCGAGTCGCGGAGGTTACTTTTACAGCTCAGAGGAGTTTGGCTCTTTGTTTACCGACGGTTTATAATATATATAATTAATATAATTAATTATATATTATATTATATTTATATACATAGTTAACTTGTAATTTTTAGTCCGTTGCGTCGAGCGTTAAGAGTTGACTCTGGTCCCGGTTCCGGATTTTCGAACGTCCTTGCGTACAATTTTATATTTTGTACTTTGCGTTTTGAATCTTGTACTCTTGTGATTTCGAGACGTTTCTTATCAATAATTGGAACCTCTTTGATTGTCTTTTGTTCTTTTGAGCTTTTTGGTCGTTTGCGTCTTCAATTCGTCGAATCTGTCTTTTGTCTTCACCTTTTATTATTTAAACGAATATCACTTGTAAATAGAACAATTGCAACTAAAAGCTTGTCTTTCTTGAGGAATAATGCTATGAAATATATGTTCGTTTTTAGCATTATCAATATACCAATAGTACATACATCTAAAAGCTGTATATTGTACGAGTACGAATACGGGTGCATGCGAGTAGAATTGTTGATGAAACTGAACGAGGATGTAATTGTAAGCATTTTTGTTAAGTAGAAGTACTTGGATATGTGTCTTGAAGTCTTTCAAAAGTGTAAGAATACATATCAAAACACAACATGTATATACAGTCTAATGGAGTCGTTAAGTCTTCGTTAGTCGTTACATGTAATTGTTGTTTTGAAACCTTTAAGTTAACGATCTCAATTAATGTTGTTAACCCAATGTTTATTATATCAAATGAGATGTTAAATTATTATATTATTATGATATTATGATGTATGAATATCTCTTAATATGATATATACATTAAAATATCGTTACAACGATAATCGTTACATATAAGTCTCGTTTCGTAATTCTTGAGTTAGTAGTCTTGTTTTTACATATGTAGTTCATTGTTAACAAACTTAATGATATATTTAAATATTATTTTATCATGTTAAATATAGTGTATCAATATCTTAAATAGCTACATATGTATTTAGTAGACGTTATCATAACGATACTCGTTATATATATCATTTCGAGTTTCTTAACTTAGTACTCTCATTTCTTATGTATATCACACATTGTTAATATACTTAGTGAGATACTTACTCATCATAATATTATGTCAACCATATATATATATGTCTATATATACCACAACATGTAGTTTTTACAAATTTTGTAACGTTCGTGAATCGCCGGTCAACTTGGGTGATCAATTGTCTATATGAAACTTATTTCATTTAATCAAGTCTTAACAAGTTTGATTGCTTAACATGTTGGAAACACTTAATCATGTAAATATCAATTTCATTTCATATATATAAACATGGAAAATTTCGGGTCACTACAGGGGATACAATCTTCGCGAGAGCTAAATCGACGGGTAGTTCTGCTACTCTGTCAGAGTCCCATGAGACTAAAGTCATGGAGGCGGGTGATTCAATCGAATCTTCGCCGGTGACAACTCTGGTTGTTGCCCAACCTCCATCAAAAGGGGATATCAAAAATCTGACTAGTAGTATGTACAGCCCTACATATAAGAATAATACCACATGCTCATCCTTACCTGCCCTCACGTCAACTCAAACACTTCCACCGACATCGCCTTCAATAGATGCTGCTACTGCTATTCCTATGGTTACTTTACCACCATCACCCCCCCATTCACCAAATTATTATGATGCTTTATAGCAAGAATATTTCAGTCGTATATTTTCTAGAGTTAATCTCGATGTTCTTCGACGTACTTCACTTCAAGCAATGTTTCACGCTCGAGTACGACATCCACTTACTTCCTGCTCTTCTCCTCTAAGCCCTCACCGTGATGATGAACATGACGATTCTGATCCTCAGAATAGCCATGAGGGCGAGATATGAGTAGATGGAGAATTTTTAACGGTGAACATCTCAACTAGGGGTGGTGGTGTAAGGTCTACATCAGCTTCGCAAGCTCAACAGGTTCATATGGAACCAAAAATGATTTCTACTCATGATGATATTGATGACAAGGAACCTGAGCAAGTCATAATTCCATAATGAGGCTGATAGTGGACTGGTTGATGAGGATTTGAACTTAAGTGATTTTTATCTTGAAGAAATAGATGATGATGGATTTGTCATTCTAAGCAAGTTATCTACAGTATCATCTATTCCTGAGGATGTAGAAATTGTGGATGAAGGGAATCCTGATCAGGTAACGGAAAGTGATGATGAATTGGATTCTTCTGATGAAGATGAAGACAATCTACACGTTAATCCAAATGATGATGACATCTTTGATCATATTGAAGATGATAATGTTCCAACAGATGACATGACAAATCCTATTGATCATTCATCAAATTCTACACCATCATCGAGTTCAAATCCAACAAATGCAAATGAAAGTTCAACTTCTGGTACCTCTTCTTCAAGTGAAACAGTGAATTCCAAATTCAAATACAACAACGGTATATTCTTTAAGAATCGGGATCAAAGACTGCTATTGGGAGTTGAACATGATTTCATAACGTTACGAAACACATTCATTGAGGAAAATGCTTATAAGATCTTCTGCATTAATGAAACACCAAGAAGTAAAAGGTTTACCTATATAGGTTCACGATTGCTTCCTGCTAATGAAAGAAATTGGTATGAATTTATGTGGAGGAAACATATCAACAAGGATGAAGATGATTTGTGGCTTCAAAGGAAGTATCATATTTCATAAGTATTAAAGATTACTAGAGTCGAAGTGGAGATAAGTGAGAAAATAGACGTCATCAGTCAGTTCCATGTTATTAGAGAAAATGAGAAGGAATACAAGTTCACAGAAGCTGATTTTCAAAATCTAGATATGCTTGACATCATTCACATCTACAACTACCTCAGTATCATCACTAACAGACCTTTTGCTAAATCTTAAGCTTTGGAAGCAGTGAAAAGATACATGATGGAGAAAATTGAACCGATGAGACGTGAAGATTTTCAAATTGGTCTCGAAGCTAATAGGAAAAAGATTCGAATAACTTGTTCGAATCAATTTACAGAGGGACGGAAGGATATGATAATGTTTCAAATGCAGTTCGAACCAGAAGGGTTTGTATTTGTGAATTCTCAGAAGAAAAAAGTGTTCATCCGCACTGAAGAGTTAAATAAATATTCAGATGGTACACTCAAGGCTGCACTGAAGTATCTTAAAATACATCAAAGAAAGTTTGATGACACTGACATGAAAATGGGTCTTGGAGAGTTCATAAAGCATATCAGAGATCGTCTGAAGCTCTAGATTCATACTAGACAATTTGAGATTCTTCGTGGCCAAAGAAAAAGAAGGTATTTTAAAGAAATTGATGAATATCCATTACATGAGGGAGATCCAAGAAAAGCGTGGAGCATCTGAAAACCTTCTAAATAAATTTAAGAAAATCAAGTTGAAGTTTCAAAACCAGATGGCACACAATGGAAACTAACGTTTGGACCTCTCAAGATTACTCAATAGGATTATATTGTAAATTTCACATTTAACACCAAGGGGGAGATTGTTAGGACCCCGAAGTTGTATAGTGTTAATGTGAAACATGCTTAAATGAAAGTTCCTTAGAAGAGGGATATATAAGGAACCTATGTAGTCCTAATTAGATAGCCATTGTATTGTAACTGAGTTCTAGAAGCTATGGAATGTAAATTTTACCGAATCTCTCTCTTACTGAGTCTTCTTCTTCTTTACTGAATCTCATTCTAACTTGTCATTTCTCTCAATCTCAACATGATCTAACCTATCAGAAAGGGTAACGTATTTAATAGTGAATTGAGGGTAAGTATTTTCTGATTCATCAACTCTTTAGGGTGAGTTGGTCAGTTTAAATGCTTGGAGTGAAAACGAAAACGGAGGTTTTTGTCTTATCTCTTCAGAATGATTTTGGAAGGAGAATCGCACCTACACCATGTATGACACTTATAACCATTGGCCTTGAAATGTATATCAAGGTCAAGTTCTAACTCTAAATGCTAAAATCGGTACTCTCAACAGTTATATAGTGAAGCATTAAAAATGAGTCATTGGGCCTTTATTTTGTGGTGCCTCATAACAATTATATTGGGTTGAAAATGCCTAGTCATTTAGAGAATCGGTTCATCGTTAAGAAGATTTCTGTCCTTATTTGCCTTAATTTTAGAACAAGCATTCTTGATTTTCGAAAGTACTTTCTCAAGAAAGCATCTTTTAGTCAAAATCTTTGAAAAATCTACATTAAGGACAGAGAATCTAGATAGTAGGTATACTTGAAACGCTTAGTGATTTTTTTCAACTAAGAATATTTTCGAGCATACCATAGCTAATTACGATGTACTACACTGCCATCCCACACTTAAAGGAACTTTGTCCCTAATGTTCTTTCTTAGATTTTAGGGATCTAAAATCTCATACTTAGAGTTTGAACATGTCAGAAAATGTGTCTAAGCTCATATTGGGTTGGAATCCCACACTTAGTGATAAGCTTAGGATAAGGTACAATTTAAGAAAATAACAAAGCAAAATATAAGAGCGAAGAGAAAGAAATGAATTACTCTCCTTCGGTACGCCTGTGAGTTAAGGATCTAAAGGCAGTCTGAGTCAGAATCATTTTCTGTTGGATCTAAATCAGTCTTCTTGAATGGTACTCGAGCTCCTTAGGGCATACTCATCATCCATACACCATCCTCCAATAACTTTCAATGAAATAATCAATGGGTTTCCTTGTCATATCATTTTTATTCAAATAGTCTCTATCCATAGGCATCGGTTCTTGTCCAATACTTGTAAAAATATAAACTATCAATCCTAGACAGGTGATTAAGCTTCAGGTCATAAACTCACTAATTTGCATTTTGATGAAAAATTTATTTGAAAACTTGAAAGTTTCAAAATTAGGGTTTTGAAAATTCAAAAAACTAGTGTATGACTTAAAAGTTTAATCCCACACTTACAGTGTTGATTGCCTTTAATTTTAAGACTTTTGAAATAATGTAACAAATACTACAATTAAGCTCATGACAAGTAGGAGAAGCAAATTCGTCCTAAGAAACGTTGAAAATTTCATTTTAAGTTTCACTTTCCATTTATTTAATAACCTAATTATCCTAATCTAACTACTATGAAAGCTATTATAAATACATGGGTTACCTACCGAGAAGCGTTTGTTTTGGTTCGAGTCACTAGCCTGACTCTTGACTTATTTCTCAGAAAATTCAGGCGGCTCCCTTGCATCCATCAGTAGATACAAGAGGTAATAGTGGAACATATCGAAAATATTGGAGTATACATAGATTAGGTTATGTCTAATGAGAGGGAAAGGTGGCTCGAAGTGAATGCTTTGTTTAACTTGACGTATAACAAATCTCTCAACTTCTTCTACCTCCTTAATTGGTGTGGGTTGGTCAAAGAGGTTCTCATCACTCCATGTATGTCATTATGTGATGGAGTGATGTTTTATAGGGTATCCCTGACAAAAAACCCATCTCTTTTCTTAGTGACTTCATGTTGATGGTAATGTCGTACTCTAGGAATGGAGGTGAGACGATGTCCATTAACGTCTCCAAGTTGGTAGCAAAATTGTTAAAACTACCTCGGTGCTAGAATCCTCCAATTCTTTCTTCTCTTCCAGGCTCTCCATTTCAATTTCTTCATCCATTTCATCGTCACTCTGGTTGGGAGATTTAAGAATAATTGGTTCAGAGAGTTCTTCTAGAAAGAAGTCCTCTCCAGTCAATAAAAGATTGAAATAATGTGGAAGTGAATATTGGGTTGGTCGGGAGTGGTTATTCTTCTTGTCTTCTACTTCTATATTCTCCTCGTCATTCTCGTAAAAGGTGAATTTTCTAGTGTAAATGGTATTTATTTCGGCGTTCCCAACCGAAGGAAATACAGACGCGTCAATATCTTGAAAGTGACATCTTCTCCACGGGCTCATAAGGTGATAATCCATTTATAAACGTCAATGATTGCTTTGGCTGTATCCATGAAAGGCCTTCCTAAGTTTATTGGGGTTTTTTTTACGTCTTCTTTAATCCACAACCACAAAGTCGGTTAGAGAAAGGAATTTTTCAATCTTAACTATGATGTTCTCAGCTATTCCCTTAGGATATCTAATAGAATGGTCATCTAGTTGGAATCTCATTTTGGTAGGATTAAGGTTTCCAAATTCGAGTCTCTGGAAAAGTGAGTAGGGCATGAGATTGATGATGGCCCCAAGATGATCAAGAGAATAGATAGTACCAGATTTGTAAATAGCGCAAGGAAGGGTAAACGCTCGGTATCCCCTAGTTTTTCAGGAAGGGTGTTTAGGAGAATGGCTAAACTATTCGCGTTCTTCGGGACATTGGGTACTCCAGGTACCTTATCCTTGGTTAATAGAAGTTTCCTAAAATACTTTTTACTATGAGGATTTGTAAACACATTGTCTAAAATTTACCGTCAAGCTTGAAAGATTTCATCTAGTTGTGTCTTTGCTTGAGACGGTCTGAGAATAAAATGTGTGCTTTCTCATTGGGTTTAGGTAATGAATCAATAACTAGGGTCGAAGGGACATTAGTTTGTTTCTCCACCCGAGGAGGAACTGAAGGTTGGCTATGTGTCACCTTTGAGTCACTTTTTGACATACTGCCTAGAGAATCGAGATGTTGATTTAGCTGACTTATTTGATATTCAAGACTCCTCAAATGATTAGTCATGAATAGGCAACCGTTTCTTGTCTTTCCGTAATCATATTCATGATTCGCAGTAGGATTTCGTCTTTACTTGTCTCTGGTGGGGTAGATTTAAGAGGTTAGTTATGCGGATGAGCTACGAACTTTGTAGGATATACAACAAAGTCCTCACATACAGCCTTGTATACCTTGACATGATGTGGATTAGCAAAATTCTGGAATAATTTCACTTTAGACACATGTTGCGAGAGTGTGGGATATTTGATGGTTTCAGCTTCGATAGGATTGGAGGCGGAAAGTGGTGTTGCTGATGAAGCATGCTCTTCCATTTTTCAATCATGATGGTACATAGTCATCTCCTAGATCAATCTCCCGACCTCGTCAGCGGTGAATTTCATGAAGTTACCTTGAGAAACAACATCAAGAGTAGACTTGTTGTTCTGATTCAGGCCTTTGTAGAAGGTCAAAATTTGAACAGAACTCTCAAGACGGCGGTTCAGGCACTTTCGAAGCAAATGTTTGAATCTTTCCCATGTAGTGTAGAGTGATTCATCGCACGTGAAATGTCCCGTTCTTATTGATTAAAAATGTTCCATATTAATTGATTTCGTTGCGAGGTTTTGACCTCTATATGAGACGTTTTTCAAAGACTGCATTCATTTTTAAAACAAACCATAACCTTTATTTCATAAATAAAGGTTTAAAAAGCTTTACGTAGATTATCAAATAATGATAATCTAAAATATCCTGTTTACACACGACCATTACATAATGGTTTACAATACAAATATGTTACAACAAAATAAGTTTCTTGAATGTAGTTTTTACACAATATCATACAAGCATGGACTCCAAATCTCGTCCTTATTTAAGTATGCGACAGCGGAAGCTCTTAATAATCACCTGAGAATAAACATGCTTAAAATGTCAGCAAAAATGTTGGTGAGTTATAGGCTTAACCTATATATATCAAATCATAATAATAGACCACAAGATTTCATATTTCAATACACATCCCATACATAGAGATAAAAATCATTCATATGGTGAACACCTGGTAACCGACAATAACAAGATGCATATATATAAGAATATCCCCATCATTCCGGGACACCCTTCGGATATGATATAAATTTCGAAGTACTAAAGCATCCGGTACTTTGGATGGGGTTTGTTAGGCCCAATAGATCTATCTTTAGGATTCGCGTCAATTAGGGTGTCTGTTCCCTAATTCTTAGATTACCAGACTTAATAAAAAGGGGCATATTCGATTTCGATAATTCAACCATAGAATGTAGTTTCACGTACTTGTGTCTATTTTGTAAATCATTTATAAAACCTGCATGTATTCTCATCCCAAAAATATTAGATTTTAAAAGTGGGACTATAACTCACTTTCACAGATTTTTACTTCGTCGGGAAGTAAGACTTGGCCACTGGTTGATTCATGAACCTATAACAATATATACATATATATCAAAGTATGTTTAAAATATATTTACAACACTTTTAATATATTTTGATGTTTTAAGTTTATTAAGTCAGCTGTCCTCGTTAGTAACCTACAACTAGTTGTCCACAGTTAGATGTACAGAAATAAATCGATAAATATTATCTTGAATCAATCCACGACCCAGTGTATACGTATCTCAGTATTGATCACAACTCAAACTATATATATTTTGGAATCAACCTCAACCCTATATAGCTAACTCCAACATTCACATATAGAGTGTCTATGGTTGTTCCGAAATATATATAGATGTGTCGACATGATAGGTCGAAACATTGTATACGTGTCTATGGTATCTCAAGATTACATAATATACAATACAAGTTGATTAAGTTATGGTTGGAATAGATTTGTTACCAATTTTCACGTAGCTAAAATGAGAAAAATTATCCAATCTTGTTTTACCCATAACTTCTTCATTTTAAATCCGTTTTGAGTGAATCAAATTGCTATGGTTTCATATTGAACTCTATTTTATGAATCTAAACAGAAAAGTATAGGTTTATAGTCGGAAAAATAAGTTACAAGTCGTTTTTGTAAAGGTAGTCATTTCAGTCGAAAGAACGACGTCTAGATGACCATTTTAGAAAACATACTTCCACTTTGTGTTTAACCATAATTTTTGGATATAGTTTCATGTTCATAATAAAAATCATTTTCTCATAATAACAACTTTTAAATCAAAGTTTATCATAGTTTTTAATTCACTAACCCAAAACAGCCCGCGGTGTTACTACGACGGCGTAAATCCGGTTTTACGGTGTTTTTCGTGTTTCCAGGTTTTAAATCATTAAGTTAGCATATCATATAGATATAGAACATGTGTGTAGTTAATTTTAAAAGTCAAGTTAGAAGGATTAACTTTTGTTTGCGAACAAGTTTAGAATTAACTAAACTATGTTCTAGTGATTACAAGTTTAAATCTTCGAATAAGATAGCTTTATATGTATGAATCGAATGATGTTATGAACATCATTACTACCTTAAGTTCCTTGGATAAACCTACTGGAAAAGAGAAAAATGGATCTAGCTTCAACGGATCCTTGGATGGCTCGAAGTTCTTGAAGCAGAATCATGACACGAAAACAAGTTCAAGTAAGATCATCACTTGAAATAAGATTGTTATAGTTATAGAAATTGAACCAAAGTTTGAATATGATTATTACCTTGTATTAGAATGATAACCTACTGTAAGAAACAAAGATTTCTTGAGGTTGGATGATCACCTTACAAGATTGGAAGTGAGCTAGCAAACTTGAAAGTATTCTTGATTTTATGTAACTAGAACTTGTAGAATATATGAAGAACACTTAGAACTTGAAGATAGAACTTGAGAGAGATCAATTAGATGAAGAAAATTGAAGAATTAAAGTGTTTGTAGGTGTTTTTGGTCGTTGGTGTATGGATTAGATATAAAGGATATGTAATTTTGTTTTCATGTAAATAAGTCATGAATGATTACTCATATTTTTGTAATTTTATGAGATATTTCATGCTAGTTGCCAAATGATGGTTCCCACATATGTTAGGTGACTCACATGGGCTGCTAAGAGCTGATCATTGGAGTGTATATACCAATAGTACATACATCTAAAAGCTGTGTATTGTACGAGTACGAATACGGGTGCATACGAGTAGAATTGTTGATGAAACTGAACGAGGATGTAATTGTAAGCATTTTTGTTAAGTAGAAGTATTTTGATAAGTGTATTAAAGTCTTTCAAAAGTGTATAAATACATATTAAAACACTACATGTATATACATTTTAACTGAGTCGTTAAGTCATCGTTAGTCGTTACATGTAAGTGTTGTTTTGAAACCTTTAGGTTAACGATCTTGTTAAATGTTGTTAACCCAATGTTTATAATATCAAAAGAGATTTTAAATTATTATATTATCATGATATTATCATGATATTATCATGTATGAATATCTCTTAATATGATATATATACATTAAATGTCGTTACAACGATAATCGTTACATATATGTCTCGTTTCAAAATCATTAAGTTAGTAGTCTTGTTTTTACATATGTAATTCATTGTTAATATACTTAATGATATGTTTACTTATCATAATATCATGTTAACTATATATATAACCATATATATGTCATCATATAGTTTTTACAAGTTTTAACGTTCGTGAATCACCGGTCAACTTGGGTGGTCAATTGTCTATATGAAACATATTTCAAATAATCAAGTCTTAAAAAGTTTGATTGCTTAACATGTTGGAAACATTTAATCATGTAAATATCAATCTCAATTAATATATATAAACATGGAAAATTTTGGGTCACTACAGTACTTACCCGTTAAATAAATTTCGTCCCGAAATTTTAAGCTGTTGAAGGTGTTGACGAATCTTCTGGAAATAGATGCGGGTATTTCTTCTTCATCTGATCTTCACACTCCCAGGTGAACTCGGGTCCTCTACGAGCATTCCATCGAACCTTAACAATTGGTATCTTGTTTTGCTTAAGTCTTTTAACCTCACGATCCATTATTTCGACGGGTTCTTCGATGAATTGAAGTTTTTCGTTGATTTAGATTTCATCTAATGAAATAGTGAGATCTTCTTTAGCAAAACATTTCTTCAAATTCGAGACGTGGAAAGTGTTATGTACAGCCGCGAGTTGTTGAGGTAACTCAAGTCGGTAAGCTACTGGTCCGACACGATCAATAATCTTGAATGGTCCAATATACCTTGGATTTAATTTCCCTCGTTTACCAAATCGAACAACGCCTTTCCAAGGTGCAACTTTAAGCATGACCATCTCTCCAATTTCAAATTCTATATCTTTTCTTTTAATGTCAGCGTAGCTCTTTTGTCGACTTTGGGCGGTTTTCAACCGTTGTTGAATTTGGATGATCTTCTCGGTAGTTTCTTGTATAATCTCTGGACCCGTAATCTGTCTATCCCCCACTTCACTCCAACAAATCGGAGACCTGCACTTTCTACCATAAAGTGCTTCAAACGGTGCCATCTCAATGCTTGAATGGTAGCTGTTGTTGTAGGAAAATTCTGCTAACGGTAGATGTCGATCCCAACTGTTTCCGAAATCAATAACACATGCTCGTAGCATGTCTTCAAGCGTTTGTATCGTCCTTTCGCTCTGCCCATCAGTTTGTGGATGATAGGCAGTACTCATGTCTAGACGAGTTCCTAATGCTTGCTGTAATGTCTGCCAGAATCTTGAAATAAATCTGCCATACCTATCAGAGATAATAGAGATTGGTATTCCATGTCTGGAGATGACTTCCTTCAAATACAGTCGTGCTAACTTCTCCATCTTGTCATCTTCTCTTATTGGCAGGAAGTGTGCTGATTTGGTGAGACGATCAACTATTACCCAAATAGTATCAAAACCACTTGCAGTCCTTGGCAATTTAGTGATGAAATCCATGGTAATGTTTTTCCATTTCCATTCTGGGATTTCGGGTTGTTGAAGTAGACCTGATGGTTTCTGATGCTCAGCTTTGACCTTAGAACACGTCAAACATTCTCCTACGTATTTAGCAACATCGACTTTCATACCCGGCCACCAAAAATGTTTCTTGAAATCCTTGTACATCTTCCCCGTTCCATGATGTATTGAGTATCTGGTTTTATGAGCTTCTCTAAGTACCATTTCTCTCATATCTCCAAATTTTGGTACCCAAATCCTTTCAGCCCTATACCGGGTTCCGTCTTCCCGAATATTAAGATGCTGCTCCGATCCTTTGGGTATTTCATCCTTTAAATTTCCTTCTTTTAAAACTCCTTGTTGCGCCTCCTTTATTTGAGTAGTAAGGTTATTATGAATCATTATATTCATAGATTTTACTCGAATGGGTTCTCTGTCCTTCCTGCTCAAGGCATCGGCTACCACATTTGCCTTCCCCGGGTGGTAACGAATCTCAAAGTCGTAATCATTCAACAATTCAATCCACCTACGCTGCCTCATATTCAGTTGTTTCTGATTAAATATGTGTTGAAGACTTTTGTGGTCGGTATATATAATACTTTTGACCCCATATAAGTAGTGCCTCCAAGTCTTTAATGCAAAAACAACCGCGCCTAATTCCAAATCATGCGTCATATAATTTTGTTCGTGAATCTTCAATTGTCTAGACGCATAAGCAATCACCTTCGTTCGTTGCATTAATACACAACCGAGACCTTGCTTTGATGTGTCACAATAAATCACAAAATCATCATTCCCTTCAGGCAATGACAATATAGGTGCCGTAGTTAGCTTTTTCTTCAATAACTGAAACGCTTTCTCTTGTTCATCATTCCATTCAAATTTCTTCCCTTTATGCGTTAATGCAGTCAAGGGTTTTGCTATCCTGGAAAAGTCTTGGATGAACCTTCTGTAGTAACCAGCTAGTCCTAAAAACTGGCGTATGTGTTTCGGAGTTTTCGGGGTTTCCCACTTTTTAACAGTTTCTATCTTTGCCGGATCCACCTTAATACCTTCTTTGTTCACTATGTGACCGAGGAATTGAACTTCTTCCAACCAAAATGCACACTTTGAAAACTTAGCGTACAATTCTTCCTTCCTCAATACTTCTAACACCTTTCTCAAATGTTCACCGTGTTCTTGGTCATTCTTTGAGTAAATAAGTATGTCATCAATGAAAACAATGACAAACTTGTCAAGGTATGGTCCACACACTCGGTTCATAAGGTCCATGAACACAGCTGGTGCATTAGTTAAACCAAATGGCATGACCATAAACTCGTAATGACCGTAACGTGTTCTGAAAGCAGTCTTTGGAATATCATCTTCTTTCACCCGCATTTGATGATACCCGGAACGTAAGTCAATCTTTGAATAAACAGACGAGCCTTGTAGTTGATCAAATAAGTCGTCGATTCTCGGTAGTGGGTAGCGGTTCTTGATGGTAAGTTTGTTCAACTCTCGGTAGTCGATACACAACCTGAATGTACCATCTTTCTTCTTGACAAACAAAACAGGAGCTCCCCACGGTGATGTGCTTGGTCGAATGAAACCACGCTCTAAAATTTCTTGTAATTGGCTTTGCAGTTCTTTCATCTCGCTGGGTGCGAGTCTGTAAGGAGCACGAGCTATTGGTGCAGCTCCTGGTATAAGATCTATTTGAAATTCAACGGATCGATGTGGGGGTAATCCCGGTAATTCTTTCGGAAATACATCGGGAAATTCTTTTGCAATGGGAACATCATTGATGCTCTTTTCTTCAGTTTGTACTTTCTCGACGTGTGCTAGAACAGCATAGCAACCTTTTCTTATTAGTTTTTGTGCCTTCAAATTACTAATAAGATGTAGCTTCGTGTTTCCCTTTTCTCCGTACACCATTAAGGGTTTTCCTTTTTCTCGTATAATGCGAATTGCATTTTTGTAACAAACGATCTCTGCTTTCACTTCTTTCAACCAGTCCATACCGATTATCACATCAAAACTCCCTAACTCTACTGGTATCAAATCAATCTTAAATGTTTCGCTAACCAGTTTAATTTCTCGATTCCGACATATATTATCTGCTGAAATTAATTTACCATTTGCTAATTCGAGTAAATATTTACTATCCAAAGGTGTCAATGGACAACTTAATTTAGCACAAAAATCTCTACTCATATAGCTTCTATCCGCACCCGAATCAAATAAAACGTAAGCAGATTTATTGTCAATAAGAAACGTACCCGTAACAAGCTCCGGGTCTTCCTGTGCCTCTGCCGCATTAATATTAAAAACTCTTCCGCGGCCTTGTCCATTCGTGTTCTCCTGGTTCGGGCAATTTCTAATAATGTGGCCCGGTTTTCCACATTTATAACAAACTATATTGGCATAATTTGCTCCGACACTACTTGCTCCGCCATTACTCGTTCCGACACCATTTGTTCCTTTCGTTCTATTAACCCCTGCTCCGTAGACCTCACACTTCGCTGCGCTATGACCATTTCTTTTACACTTGTTGCAAAATTTGGTGCAGAACCCCGAGTGATACTTTTCACACCTTTGGCATAGCTGCTTCTGATTGTTGTTGTTGTTGTTGCGGTTATTATTGTTGTTGGGATGATTGTTGTAGTTGCTATTGTTGTTGTTGTTGTTGTTGTTGTTGGGCCGTTTGTTGTAGTTGCGATTGATGTTGCGATTGTTGGGATAATTGTTGCGATTATTGTTGTAATTGCTGTTGTTGTTGTATTGGTGATTCTTATCACCGTTTTCCTCCCACTTTCTTTTGACTTGCTTCACATTGGCCTCTTCAGCAGTCTGTTCTTTAATTCTTTCTTCAATCTGGTTCACTAGTTTGTGAGCCATTCTACATGCCTGTTGTATGGAGGCGGGCTCGTGTGAACTTATATCTTCTTGGATTCTTTCCGGTAATCCTTTCACAAACGCGTCGATCTTCTCTTCCTCATCTTCGAATGCTCCAGGACATAATAGGCACAATTCTGTGAATCGTCTTTCGTACGTGGTAATATCAAATCCATGGGTTCGTAACCCTCTAAGTTCTGTCTTGAGCTTATTGACCTCAGTTCTGGGACGGTACTTCTCGTTCATCAAGTGCTTGAATGCTGACCACGGTAGTGCGTACGCATCGTCTTGTCCCACTTGCTCTAGATAGGTATTCCACCATGTTAACGCAGAACCTGTGAAGTTATGCGTAGCGTACTTCACTTTGTCCTCTTCAGTACACTTACTTATGGCAAACACCGATTCGACCGTCTCGGTCCACCGTTTCAATCCGATCGGTCCTTCGGTTCCATCAAATTCCAAAGGTTTGCAGGCAGTGAATTCTTTGTAGGTGCATCCTACACGATTTCCTGTACTGCTAGATCCAAGGTTATTGTTGGTATGTAGCGCAGCCTGTACTGCGGCTATGTTTGAAGCTAGAAAAGTACGGAATTCCTCTTCATTCATATTCACGGTGTGTCGAGTAGTCGGTGCCATTTCCTTCAAAATAGTCAAATGGAACAAGTTAATCATACAGAATATTAAGAGTAGTTAATAGTATTTCGTAGCATAATATGGACCACAGGTCCGTTGGTTACAATGAGGTTATGATAATAAGAATAATAATACTAATCCTATTATTTCTATTACTCCGCGAGTCGCGGAGTATGAAATTCCAGCTCACTCCAATTTGGATCTCATTTATAAAAGCTTTTTCTTCATATTAGCGTTTTATAAGTTTAAATTCGGGTAGTACCTACCCGTTAAGTTCATACTTAGTAGCTAATATACAATTCAACTACTACAATTCTATATGAAAAACTGATTATAATAATATTTCGCGTTCAAACTTTTACACAATATTTTACAAACTTACAATACCGCTTATTTTACATATAGCATGAAATATAGCACACAATAAATTTGATACAAGATGGTTGTGAAGATAATTCTAGCTAGTACACAAGTCGTTTAGTAAAGGCAATAAAGACACGTAATTCATACGTCCAGAAACAAGTCATGCATTCTGGTTTTACTAGGATTACTTCCCATCCTTGGTCTTGTGGAACATAACTGTTATGGCCGTTGATAAGACAGCGTGTTGTAACGTCGTCAAAGGGACGAGGGTTACGTAATGTCCAACAGTCCCGTAACAATCTAAAAACCTCATTTCTTACCCCAATTACCGACTCCGTCACTTGTGGGAATGTTTTGTTTAATAGTTGTAGCCCGATGTTCTTGTTCTCACTTTGGTGAGAAGCGAACATTACTAACCCGTAAGCATAACATGCTTCTTTATGTTGCATGTTAGCCGCCTTTTCTAAATCATGAAGTCCTATATTCGGATACATTGAGTCAAAATAATTTCTTAACCCGTTGCGTAAAATAGCATTTGGGTTCCCCGCAATATATGCGTCAAAGTAAACACATCGTAACTTATGGGTTTCCCAATGTGATATCCCCCATCTTTCGAACGAAAGCCTTTTATAAACCAAGGCATTCTTGGAACGTTCTTCGAATGTCTTACAAACTGATCTCGCCTTAAATAGTTGTGCCGAAGAATTCTGACCGACTCTAGACAATATTTCATCAATCATGTCTCCGGGTAAATCTTCTAAAATATTGGGTTGTCTATCCATTCTGTATTTTTATACTGTAAAATAGACATGAGTTAGATTCATAAAAGATACTTATTAATACAAGCAATTTTTACATATATCATAAAGCATAAGCACACTATATTACATATATTACACCACACGAATACAACTATATTATTCCGACTCGCTTGTTTCTTCTTCTTCGGTTTTGGTTCGTTTTTCCAAGTTTCTAGGGATATATGATGTTCCTCTAATACGAGCCGTCGTTTTCCACATTGGTTTAGAAAAACCTGGTGGTTTAGAGGTTCCCGGGTCATTGTTACAACTTAAGGACTTCGGGGGTTGACGATACATATAAAGTTCATCGAGGTTGGAATTAGATTTCTCTATTTTTATGCCCTTTACCTTATTATTTTCTTTTTCCTTTTTAAATTCAGTTGGGGTAATTTCTATAACATCATCGGAATTCTCGTCGGAATCCGATTCATCGGAGAATTGGTAATCCTCCCAATATTTTGCTTCCTTGGCGGAAACACCATTGACCATAATTAACCTTGGTCGGTTGGTTGAGGATTCTCTTTTACTTAACCATTTTATTATTTCCCCCACCGGTTCTATTTCTTCTTCCGGTTCCGATTCTTCTTCCGGTTCCGATTCTTCTTCCGGTTCCGACTCTTCTTCCGGTTCCTCTTCAGGAACTTGTGAATCAGTCCACGAATCATTCCAATTTACATTTGACTCTTCATTATTATTAGGTGAGTTAATGGGACTTGTTCTAGAGGTAGACTTCTATCACATAATATCAAACGCGTTAAGAGATTAATATATCACATAATATTCACATGTTAAAAATATATAGTTTCCAACAAAATTTGTTAAGCAATCATTTTTCAAGTAAACACGGTCGAAGTCCAGACTCACTAATGCATCCTAACAAACTCGATAAGACACACTAATGCAAAATTCTGGTTCTCTAAGACCAACGCTCGGATACCAACTGAAATGTCCCGTTCTTATTGATTAAAAACGTTCCATATTAATTGATTTCGTTGCGAGGTTTTGACCTCTATATGAGACGTTTTTCAAAGACTGCATTCATTTTTAAAACAAACCATAACCTTTATTTCATAAATAAAGGTTTAAAAAGCTTTACGTAGATTATCAAATAATGATAATCTAAAATATCCTGTTTACACACGACCATTACATAATGGTTTACAATACAAATAGTTACAACAAAATAAGTTTCTTGAATGCAGTTTTTACACAATATCATACAAGCATGGACTCCAAATCTCGTCCTTATTTAAGTATGCGACAGCGGAAGCTCTTAATAATCACCTGAGAATAAACATGCTTAAAATGTCAACAAAAATGTTGGTGAGTTATAGGTTTAACCTATATATATCAAATCATAATAATAGACCACAAGATTTCATATTTCAATACACATCCCATACATAGAGATAAAAATCATTCATATGGTGAACACTGGTAACCGACAATAACAAGATGCATATATATAAGAATATCCCCATCATTCCGGGACACCCTTCGGATATGATATAAATTTCGAAGTACTAAAGCATCCGGTACTTTGGATGGGGTTTGTTAGGCCCAATAGATCTATCTTTAGGATTCGCGTCAATTAGGGTGTCTGTTCCCTAATTCTTAGATTACCAGACTTAATAAAAAGGGGCATATTCGATTTCGATAATTCAACCATAGAATGTAGTTTCACGTACTTGTGTCTATTTTGTAAATCATTTATAAAACCTGCATGTATTCTCATCCCAAAAATATTAGATTTTAAAAGTGGGACTATAACTCACTTTCACAGATTTTTACTTCGTCGGGAAGTAAGACTTGGCCACTGGTTGATTCACGAACCTATAACAATATATACATATATATCAAAGTATGTTTAAAATATATTTACAACACTTTTAATATATTTTGATGTTTTAAGTTTATTAAGTCAGCTGTCCTCGTTAGTAACCTACAACTAGTTGTCCACAGTTAGATGTACAGAAATAAATCGATAAATATTATCTTGAATCAATCCACGACCCAGTGTATACATATCTCAGTATTGATCACAACTCAAACTATATATATTTTGGAATCAACCTCAACCCTGTATAGCTAACTCCAACATTCACATATAGAGTGTCTATGGTTGTTCTGAAATATATATAGATGTGTCGACATGATAGGTCGAAACATTGTATACGTGTCTATGGTATCTCAAGATTACATAATATACAATACAAGTTGATTAAGTTATGGTTGGAATAGATTTGTTACCAATTTTCACGTAGATAAAATGAGAAAAATTATCCAATCTTGTTTTACCCATAACTTCTTCATTTTAAATCCGTTTTGAGTGAATCAAATTGCTATGGTTTCATATTGAACTCTATTTTATGAATCTAAACAGAAAAGTATAGGTTTATAGTCGGAAAAATAAGTTACAAGTCGTTTTTGTAAAGGTAGTCATTTCAGTCGAAAGAACGACGTCTAGATGACCATTTTAGAAAACATACTTCCACTTTGAGTTTAACCATAATTTTTGGATATAGTTTCATGTTCATAATAAAAATCATTTTCTCATAATAACAACTTTTAAATCAAAGTTTATCATAGTTTTTAATTCACTAACCCAAAACAGCCCGCGGTGTTACTACGACGGCGTAAATCCGGTTTTACGGTGTTTTTCGTGTTTTCAGGTTTTAAATCATTAAGTTAGCATATCATATAGATATAGAACATGTGTGTAGTTAATTTTAAAAGTCAAGTTAGAAGGATTAACTTTTGTTTGCGAACAAGTTTAGAATTAACTAAACTATGTTCTAGTGATTACAAGTTTAAATCTTCGAATAAGATAGCTTTATATGTATGAATCGAATGATGTTATGAACATCATTACTACCTTAAGTTCCTTGGATAAACCTACTGGAAAAGAGAAAAATGGATCTAGCTTCAACGGATCCTTGGATGGCTCGAAGTTCTTGAAGCAGAATCATGACACGAAAACAAGTTCAAGTAAGATCATCACTTGAAATAAGATTGTTATAGTTATAGAAATTGAACCAAAGTTTGAATATGATTATTACCTTGTATTAGAATGATAACCTACTGTAAGAAATAAAGATTTCTTGAGGTTGGATGATCACCTTACAAGATTGGAAGTGAGCTAGCAAACTTGAAAGTATTCTTGATTTTATGTAACTAGAACTTGTAGAATATATGAAGAACACTTAGAACTTGAAGATAGAACTTGAGAGAGATCAATTAGATGAAGAAAATTGAAGAATTAAAGTGTTTGTAGGTGTTTTTGGTCGTTGGTGTATGGATTAGATATAAAGGATATGTAATTTTGTTTTCATGTAAATAAGTCATGAATGATTACTCATATTTTTGTAATTTTATGAGATATTTCATGCTAGTTGCCAAATGATGGTTCCCACATATGTTAGGTGACTCACATGGGCTGCTAAGAGCTGATCATTGGAGTGTATATACCAATAGTACATACATCTAAAAGCTGTGTATTGTACGAGTACGAATACGGGTGCATACGAGTAGAATTGTTGATGAAACTGAACGAGGATGTAATTGTAAGCATTTTTGTTAAGTAGAAGTATTTTGATAAGTGTATTGAAGTCTTTCAAAAGTGTATAAATACATATTAAAACACTACATGTATATACATTTTAACTGAGTCGTTAAGTCATCGTTAGTCGTTACATGTAAGTGTTGTTTTGAAACCTTTAGGTTAACGATCTTGTTAAATGTTGTTAACCCAATGTTTATAATATCAAAAGAGATTTTAAATTATTATATTATCATGATATTTTCATGTATGAATATCTCTTAATATGATATATATACATTAAATGTCGTTACAACGATAATCGTTACATATATGTCTAGTTTCAAAATCATTAAGTTAGTAGTCTTGTTTTTACATATGTAATTCATTGTTAATATACTTAATGATATGTTTACTTATCATAATATCATGTTAACTATATATATAACCATATATATGTCATCATATAGTTTTTACAAGTTTTAACGTTCGTGAATCACCGGTCAACTTGGGTGGTCAATTGTCTATATGAAACATATTTCAAATAATCAAGTCTTAACAAGTTTGATTGCTTAACATGTTGGAAACATTTAATCATGTAAATATCAATCTCAATTAATATATATAAACATGGAAAAGTTCGGGTCACTACAGTACTTACCCGTTAAATAAATTTTGTCCCGAAATTTTAAGCTGTTGAAGGTGTTGACGAATCTTCTGGAAATAGATGCGGGTATTTCTTCTTCATCTGATCTTCACGCTCCCAGGTGAACTCGGGTCCTCTACGAGCATTCCATCGAACCTTAAAAATTGGTATCTTGTTTTGCTTAAGTCTTTTAACCTCACGATCCATTATTTCGACGGGTTCTTCGATGAATTGAAGTTTTTCGTTGATTTGGATTTCATCTAATGAAACAGTGAGATCTTCTTTAGAAAAACATTTCTTCAAATTCGAGACGTGGAAAGTGTTATGTACAGCCGCGAGTTGTTGAGGTAACTCAAGTCGGTAAGCTACTGGTCCGACACGATCAATAATCTTGAATGGTCCAATATACCTTGGATTTAATTTCCCTCGTTTACCAAATCGAACAACGCCTTTCCAAGGTGCAACTTTAAGCATGACCATCTCTCCAATTTCAAATTCTATATCTTTTCTTTTAATGTCAGCGTAGCTCTTTTGTCGACTTTGGGCGGTTTTCAACTGTTGTTGAATTTGGATGATCTTCTCGGTAGTTTCTTGTATAATCTCCGGACCCGTAATCTGTCTATCCCCCACTTCACTCCAACAAATCGGAGACCTGCACTTTCTACCATAAAGTGCTTCAAACGGTGCCATCTCAATGCTTGAATGGTAGCTGTTGTTGTAGGAAAATTCTGCTAACGGTAGATGTCGATCCCAACTGTTTCCGAAATCAATAACACATGCTCGTAGCATGTCTTCAAGCGTTTGTATCGTCCTTTCGCTCTGCCCATCAGTTTGTGGATGATAGGCAGTACTCATGTCTAGACGAGTTCCTAATGCTTGCTGTAATGTCTGCCAGAATCTTGAAATAAATCTGCCATACCTATCAGAGATAATAGAGATTGGTATTCCATGTCTGGAGATGACTTCCTTCAAATACAGTCATGCTAACTTCTCCATCTTGTCATCTTCTCTTATTGGCAGGAAGTGTGCTGATTTGGTGAGACGATCAACTATTACCCAAATAGTATCAAAACCACTTGCAGTCCTTGGCAATTTAGTGATGAAATCCATGGTAATGTTTTTCCATTTCCATTCTGGGATTTCGGGTTGTTGAAGTAGACCTAATGGTTTCTGATGCTCAGCTTTGACCTTAGAACACATCAAACATTCTCCTACGTATTTAGCAACATCGACTTTCATACCCGGCCACCAAAAATGTTTCTTGAAATCCTTGTACATCTTCCCCGTTCCATGATGTATTGAGTATCTGGTTTTATGAGCTTCTCTAAGTACCATTTCTCTCATATCTCCAAATTTTGGTACCCAAATCCTTTCAGCCCTATACCGGGTTCCGTCTTCCCGAATATTAAGATGCTGCTCCGATCCTTTGGGTATTTCATCCTTTAAATTTCCTTCTTTTAAAACTCCTTGTTGCGCCTCCTTTATTTGAGTAGTAAGGTTATTATGAATCATTATATTCATAGATTTTACTCGAATGGGTTCTCTGTCCTTCCTGCTCAAGGCATCGGCTACCACATTTGCCTTCCCCGGGTGGTAACGAATCTCAAAGTCGTAATCATTCAACAATTCAATCCACCTACGCTGCCTCATATTCAGTTGTTTCTGATTAAATATGTGTTGAAGACTTTTGTGGTCGGTATATATAATACTTTTGACCCCATATAAGTAGTGCCTCCAAGTCTTTAATGCAAAAACAACCGCGCCTAATTCCAAATCATGCGTCGTATAATTTTGTTCGTGAATCTTCAATTGTCTAGACGCATAAGCAATCACCTTCGTTCGTTGCATTAATACACAACCGAGACCTTGCTTTGATGTGTCACAATAAATCACAAAATCATCATTCCCTTCAGGCAATGACAATATAGGTGCCGTAGTTAGCTTTTTCTTCAATAACTGAAACGCTTTCTCTTGTTCATCATTCCATTCAAATTTCTTCCCTTTATGCGTTAATGCAGTCAAGGGTTTTGCTATCCTGGAAAAGTCTTGGATGAACCTTCTGTAGTAACCAGCTAGTCCTAAAAACTGGCGTATGTGTTTCGGAGTTTTCGGGGTTTCCCACTTTTCAACAGTTTCTATCTTTGCCGGATCCACCTTAATACCTTCTTTGTTCACTATGTGACCGAGGAATTGAACTTCTTCCAACCAAAATGCACACTTTGAAAACTTAGCGTACAATTCTTCCTTCCTCAATACTTCTAACACCTTTCTCAAATGTTCACCGTGTTCTTGGTCATTCTTTGAGTAAATAAGTATGTCATCAATGAAAACAATGACAAACTTGTCAAGGTATGGTCCACACACTCGGTTCATAAGGTCCATGAACACAGCTGGTGCATTAGTTAAACCAAATGGCATGACCATAAACTCGTAATGACCGTAACGTGTTCTGAAAGCAGTCTTTGGAATATCATCTTCTTTCACCCGCATTTGATGATACCCGGAACGTAAGTCAATCTTTGAATAAACAGACGAGCCTTGTAGTTGATCAAATAAGTCGTCGATTCTCGGTAGTGTAGCGGTTCTTGATGGTAAGTTTGTTCAACTCTCGGTAGTCGATACACAACCTGAATGTACCATCTTTCTTCTTGACAAACAAAACAGGAGCTCCCCACGGTGATGTGCTTGGTCGAATGAAACCACGCTCTAAAAGTTCTTGTAATTGGCTTTGCAGTTCTTTCATCTCGCTGGGTGTGAGTCTGTAAGGAGCACGAGCTATTGGTGCAGCTCCTGGTATAAGATCTATTTGAAATTCAACGGATCGATGTGGGGGTAATCCCGGTAATTCTTTCGGAAATACATCGGGAAATTCTTTTGCAATGGGAACATCATTGATGCTCTTTTCTTCAGTTTGTACTTTCTCGACGTGTGCTAGAACAGCATAGCAACCTTTTCTTATTAGTTTTTGTGCCTTCAAATTACTAATAAGATGTAGCTTCGTGTTTCCCTTTTCTCCGTACACCATTAAGGGTTTTCCTTTTTCTCGTATAATGCGAATTGCATTTTTGTAACAAACGATCTCTGCTTTCACTTCTTTCAACCAGTCCATACCGATTATCACATCAAAACTCCCTAACTCTACTGGTATCAAATCAATCTTAAATGTTTCGCTAACCAGTTTAATTTCTCGATTCCGACATATATTATCTGCTGAAATTAATTTACCATTTGCTAATTCGAGTAAAAATTTACTATCCAAAGGTGTCAATGGACAACTTAATTTAGCACAAAAATCTCTACTCATATAGCTTCTATCCGCACCCGAATCAAATAAAACGTAAGCAGATTTATTGTCAATAAGAAACGTACCCGTAACAAGCTCCGGGTCTTCCCGTGCCTCTGCCGCATTAATATTAAAAACTCTTCCGCGGCCTTGTCCATTCGTGTTCTCCTGGTTCGGGCAATTTCTAATAATGTGGCCCGGTTTTCCACATTTATAACAAACTATATTGGCATAACTTGCTCCGACACTACTTGCTCCACCATTACTCATTCCGACACCATTTGTTCCTTTCGTTCTATTAACCCCTGCTCCGTAGACCTCACACTTCGCCGCGCTATGACCATTTCTTTTACATTTGTTGCAAAATTTGGTGCAGAACCCCGAGTGATACTTTTCACACCTTTGGCATAGCTGCTTCTGATTGTTGTTGTTGTTGTTGCGGTTATTATTGTTGTTGGGATGATTGTTGTAGTTGCTATTGTTGTTGTTGTTGTTGTTGTTGTTGGGCCGTTTGTTGTAGTTGCGATTGATGTTGCGATTGTTGGGATAATTGTTGCGATTATTGTTGTAATTGCTGTTATTGTTGTATTGGTGATTCTTATCACCGTTTTCCTCCCACTTTCTTTTGACTTGCTTCACATTGGCCTCTTCAGCAGTCTGTTCTTTAATTCTTTCTTCAATCTGGTTCACTAGTTTGTGAGCCATTCTACATGCCTGTTGTATGGAGGCGGGCTCGTGTGAACTTATATCTTCTTGGATTCTTTCCGGTAATCCTTTCACAAACGCGTCGATCTTCTCTTCCTCATCTTCGAATGCTCCCGGACATAATAGGCACAATTCTGTGAATCGTCTTTCGTACGTGGTAATATCAAATCCATGGGTTCGTAACCCTCTAAGTTCTGTCTTGAGCTTATTGACCTCGGTTCTGGGACGGTACTTCTAATTCATCAAGTGCTTGAATGCTGACCACGGTAGTGCGTACGCATCGTCTTGTCCCACTTGCTCTAGATAGGTATTCCACCATGTTAACGCAGAACCTGTGAAGGTATGCGTAGCGTACTTCACTTTGTCCTCTTCAGTACACTTACTTATGGCAAACACCGATTCGACCGTCTCGGTCCACCGTTTCAATCCGATCGGTCCTTCGGTTCCATCAAATTCCAAAGGTTTGCAGGCAGTGAATTCTTTGTAGGTGCATCCTACACGATTTCCTGTACTGCTAGATCCAAGGTTATTGTTGGTATGTAGCGCAGCCTGTACTGCGGCTATGTTTGAAGCTAGAAAAGTACGGAATTCCTCTTCATTCATATTCACGGTGTGTCGAGTAGTCGGTGCCATTTCCTTCAAAATAGTCAAATGGAACAAGTTAATCATACAGAATATTAAGAGTAGTTAATAGTATTTCGTAGCATAATATGGACCACAGGTCCGTTGGTTACAATGAGGTTATGATAATAAGAATAATAATACTAATCCTATTATTTCTATCACTCCGCGAGTCGCGGAGTATGAAATTCCATCTCACTCCAATTTGGATCTCATTTATAAAAGCTTTTTCTTCATATTAGCGTTTTATAAGTTTAAATTCGGGTAGTACCTACCCGTTAAGTTCATACTTAGTAGCTAATATACAATTCAACTACTACAATTCTATATGAAAAACTGATTATAATAATATTTCGCGTTCAAACTTTTACACAATATTTTACAAACTTACAATACCGCTTATTTTACATATAGCATGAAATATAGCACACAATAAATTTGATACAAGATGGTTGTGAAGATAATTCTAGCTAGTACACAAGTCGTTTAGTAAAGGCAATAAAGACACGTAATTCATACGTCCAGAAACAAGTCATGCATTCTGGTTTTACTAGGATTACTTCCCATCCTTGGTCTTGTGGAACATAACTGTTATGGCCGTTGATAAGACAGCGTGTTGTAACGTCGTCAAAGGGACGAGGGTTACGTAATGTCCAACAGTCCCGTAACAATCTAAAAACCTCATTTCTTACCCCAATTACCGACTCCGTCACTTGTGGGAATGTTTTGTTTAATAGTTGTAGCCCGATGTTCTTGTTCTCACTTTGGTGAGAAGCGAACATTACTAACCAGTAAGCATAACATGCTTCTTTATGTTGCATGTTAGCCGCTTTTTCTAAATCATGAAGTCCTATATTCGGATACATTGAGTCAAAATAATTTCTTAACCCGTTGCGTAAAATAGCATTTGGGTTCCCCGCAATATATGCGTCAAAGTAAACACATCGTAACTTATGGGTTTCCCAATGTGATATCCCCCATCTTTCGAACGAAAGCCTTTTATAAACCAAGGCATTCTTGGAACGTTCTTCGAATGTCTTACAAACTGATCTCGCCTTAAATAGTTGTGCCGAAGAATTCTGACCGACTCTAGACAAGATTTCATCAATCATGTCTCCAGGTAAATCTTCTAAAATATTGGGTTGTCTATCCATTTTGTATTTTTATACTGTAAAATAGACATGAGTTAGATTCATAAAAGATACTTATTAATACAAGCAATTTTTACATATATCATAAAGCATAAGCACACTATATTACATATATTACACCACACAAATACAACTATATTATTCCGACTCGCTTGTTTCTTCTTCTTCGGTTTTGGTTCATTTTTCCAAGTTTCTAGGGATATATGATGTTCCTCTAATACGAGCCGTCGTTTTCCACATTGGTTTAGAAAAACCTGGTGGTTTAGAGGTTCCCGGGTCATTGTTACAACTTAAGGACTTCGGGGGTTGACGATACATATAAAGTTCATCGAGGTTGGAATTAGATTTCTCTATTTTTATGCCCTTTCCCTTATTATTTTCTTTTGCCTTTTTAAATTCAGTTGGGGTAATTTCTATAACATCATCGGAATTCTCGTCGGAATCCGATTCATCGGAGAATTGGTAATCCTCCCAATATTTTGCTTCCTTGGCGGAAACACCATTGACTATAATTAACCTTGGTCGGTTGGTTGAGGATTCTCTTTTACTTAACCGTTTTATTATTTCCCCCACCGGTTCTATTTCTTCTTCCGGTTCCGATTCTTCTTCCGGTTCCGATTCTTCTTCCGGTTCCCACTCTTCTTCCGGTTCCTCTTCAGGAACTTGTGAATCAGTCCACGAATCATTCCAATTTACATTTGACTCTTCATTATTATTAGGTGAGTCAATGGGACTTGTTCTAGAGGTAGACATCTATCACATAATATCAAACGCGTTAAGAGATTAATATATCACATAATATTCACATGTTAAAAATATATAGTTTCCAACAAAATTTGTTAAGCAATCATTTTTCAAGTAAACACGGTCGAAGTCCAGACTCACTAATGCATCCTAACAAACTCGATAAGACACACTAATGCAAAATTCTGGTTCTCTAAGACCAACGCTCGGATACCAACTGAAATGTCCCGTTCTTATTGATTAAAAACGTTCCATATTAATTGATTTCGTTGCGAGGTTTTGACCTCTATATGAGACGTTTTTCAAAGACTGCATTCATTTTTAAAACAAACCATAACCTTTATTTCATAAATAAAGGTTTAAAAAGCTTTACGTAGATTATCAAATAATGATAATCTAAAATATCCTGTTTACACACGACCATTACATAATGGTTTACAATACAAATAGTTACAACAAAATAAGTTTCTTGAATGCAGTTTTTACACAATATCATACAAGCATGGACTCCAAATCTCGTCCTTATTTAAGTATGCGACAGCGGAAGCTCTTAATAATCACCTGAGAATAAACTTGCTTAAAATGTCAACAAAAATGTTGGTGAGTTATAGTTTTAACCTATATATATCAAATCATAATAATAGACCACAAGATTTCATATTTCAATACACATCCCATACATAGAGATAAAAATCATTCATATGGTGAACACCTGGTAACCGACATTAACAAGATGCATATATATAAGAATATCCCCATCATTCCGGGACACCCTTCGGATATGATATAAATTTCGAAGTACTAAAGCATCCGGTACTTTGGATGGGGTTTGTTAGGCCCAATAGATCTATCTTTAGGATTCGCGTCAATTAGGGTGTCTGTTCCCTAATTCTTAGATTACCAGACTTAATAAAAAGGGGCATATTCGATTTCGATAATTCAACCATAGAATGTAGTTTCACGTACTTGTGTCTATTTTGTAAATCATTTATAAAACCTGCATGTATTCTCATCCCAAAAATATTAGATTTTAAAAGTGGGACTATAACTCACTTTCACAGATTTTTACTTCGTCGGGAAGTAAGACTTGGCCACTGGTTGATTCACGAACCTATAACAATATATACATATATATCAAAGTATGTTTAAAATATATTTACAACACTTTTAATATATTTTTATGTTTTAAGTTTATTAAGTCAGCTGTCCTCGTTAGTAACCTACAACTAGTTGTCCACAGTTAGATGTACAGAAATAAATCGATAAATATTATCTTGAATCAATCCACGACCCAGTGTATACATATCTCAGTATTGATCACAACTCAAACTATATATATTTTGGAATCAACCTCAACCCTGTATAGCTAACTCCAACATTCACATATAGAGTGTCTATGGTTGTTCCGAAATATATATAGATGTGTCGACATGATAGGTCGAAACATTGTATACGTGTCTATGGTATCTCAAGATTACATAATATACAATACAAGTTGATTAAGTTATGGTTGGAATAGATTTGTTACCAATTTTCACGTAGCTAAAATGAGAAAAATTATCCAATCTTGTTTTACCCATAACTTCTTCATTTTAAATCCGTTTTGAGTGAATCAAATTGCTATGGTTTCATATTGAACTCTATTTTATGAATCTAAGCAGAAAAGTATAGGTTTATAGTCGGAAAAATAAGTTACAAGTCATTTTTGTAAAGGTAGTCATTTCAGTCGAAAGAACGACGTCTAGATGACCATTTTAGAAAACATACTTCCACTTTGAGTTTAACCATAATTTTTGGATATAGTTTCATGTTCATAATAAAAATCATTTTTCTTAGAATAACAACTTTTAAATCAAAGTTTATCATAGTTTTTAATTCACTAACCCAAAACAGCCCGCGGTGTTACTACGACGGCGTAAATCCGGTTTTACGGTGTTTTTCGTGTTTCCAGGTTTTAATTCATTAAGTTAGCATATCATATAGATATAGAACATGTGTGTAGTTAATTTTAAAAGTCAAGTTAGAAGGATTAACTTTTGTTTGCGAACAAGTTTAGAATTAACTAAACTGTGTTCTAGTGATTACAAGTTTAAACCTTCGAATAAGATAGCTTTACATGTATGAATTGAATGATGTTATGAACATCATTACTACCTTAAGTTCCTTGGATAAACCTACTGGAAAAGTGAAAAATGGATCTAGCTTCAACGGATCCTTGGATGGCTCGAAGTTCTTGAAGCAGAATCATGACACGAAAACAAGTTCAAGTAAGATCATCACTTGAAATAAGATTGTTATAGTTATAGAAATTGAACCAAAGTTTGAATATGATTATTACCTTGTATTAGAATGATAACCTACTGTAAGAAACAAAGATTTCTTGAGGTTGGATGATCACCTTACAAGATTGGAAGTGAGCTAGCAAACTTGAAAGTATTCTTGATTTTATGTAACTAGAACTTGTAGAATATATGAAGAACACTTAGAACTTGAAGATAGAACTTGAGAGAGATCAATTAGATGAAGAAAATTGAAGAATGAAAGTGTTTGTAGGTGTTTTTGGTCGTTGGTGTATGGATTAGATATAAATGATATGTAATTTTGTTTTCATGTAAATATGTCATGAATGATTACTCATATTTTTGTAATTTTATGAGATATTTCATGCTAGTTGCCAAATGATGGTTCCCACATATGTTAGGTGACTCACATGGGCTGCTAAGAGCTGATCATTGGAGTGTATATACCAATAGTACATACATCTAAAAGCTGTGTATTGTACGAGTACGAATACGGGTGCATACGAGTAGAATTGTTGATGAAACTGAACGAGGATGTAATTGTAAGCATTTTTGTTAAGTAGAAGTATTTTGATAAGTGTATTGAAGTCTTTCAAAAGTGTATAAATACATATTAAAACACTACATGTATATACATTTTAACTGAGTCGTTAAGTCATCGTTCGTCGTTACATGTAAGTGTTGTTTTGAAACCTTTAGGTTAACGATCTTGTTAAATGTTGTTAACCCAATGTTTATAATATCAAAAGAGATTTTAAATTATTATATTATCATGATATTATCATGTATGAATATCTCTTAATATGATATATATACATTAAATGTCGTTACAACGATAATCGTTACATATATGTCTCGTTTCAAAATCATTAAGTTAGTAGTCTTGTTTTTACATATGTAATTCATTGTTAATATACTTAATGATATGTTTACTTATCATAATATCATGTTAACTATATATATAACCATATATATGTCATCATATAGTTTTTACAAGTTTTAACGTTCGTGAATTACCGGTCAACTTGGGTGGTCAATTGTCTATATGAAACATATTTCAATTAATCAAGTCTTAACAAGTTTGATTGCTTAACATGTTGGAAACATTTAATCATGTAAATATCAATCTCAATTAATATATATAAACATGGAAAAGTTCGGGTCACTACAGCACGCTTGTTGGAAATTTATGAAATCATTCCTAAATCTGATTTGTTTCGATGAGGGAAAGTACTTGGTTAAGAAATTGGTTTCCATATCCTCCCATGAGTTAATAAAGTTGGGTTTTAACCCCTCAAACCAGGTTTGTGCATGAAGAGTTAAGGAATAGGATAACAAATAGATGAACTATATTTTTCTCAACCCCGTTTTGCTTATATGAGTCGGATAAAGAGATGAATCTGTCTAGGTGAGAGTTCGGATCGTCATTAGGTAAGCCGCAGAAATGGCATTGCTTCTGAATGAGTTGCATAATGTTATGCTTTAGCACAAAAGATGTTCCGTTAATCTCTGAGTAGAGTATCGGTCATCCTCATCCTTATAATGAGTGTTTGGTGATGTCATCGAGAGCGATGCGTGTGGCCATCGTGGAACTATCGGCAGATAAGTGTGGTTCTCTGATATCGGCTAAAAAGTCACATTTTTACCTCGATATTAAGGCTCAAAAATAATAAAGTTCCAAAATTTATCGCCAAAATAATCGCTTTGTCGGTAATTTTGTAGATTTAGTAATTACGAAGGTGATGCAGAAAAAATCAAGTAAATCGGAGCAAAAACGAAGATTCTAGAGTGGAAACCGTGAAAGAAAAGTTACGACCCCGGAAACTAAGTTACGATCCTGGGAACGAGCAAGAAAATCCAAGAAAAAAGCAAACCAACACGAAAAACGTCCTGCCAGGCCGGCTTTCCATGCCGGCTTGACATCTGGCGCTGGGTTTCCAGATCAACCAGACACCGGGCACCAGAAATGGGCACGAGGACCGGCGTACCCAACACTAGGCACCAATGCCGAGCATAGGCGCAGCTTGTCAGACACAGCTTGCCAGGGGTTTTCAGCCCATTTGATAGAGATACCCCTATGCCACCTACTTTCCATGAGTTTTCAGCCCATTTTCCAACAAAAACATACTTGCTAGAATGACTCGCCAACAAAAACCTACTTGCCAGGGGTTTTAAGCCCATTTGCCAAGAGATACCCCATATGCCATGAAAGGACCCGTTCATATACATTATAAACGATTCACAATAGTTGATTACATCGCGAGGTATTTGACCTCTATATGATACATTTTACAAACATTGCATTCGTTTTTAAAAGACAAACTTTCTTTACTAGAGGTGTGCATGGTTCGGGTAGAACCGAAAAAAACCGAGAACCGAAGAGGAATGACCCAATACCGAAGTACCCGAATTTATTCGGTCCGGTCCTTGGTCCACATAATTACATTTTTTCGGGTTTCGGTCCGGTCCGGGCCAAACCCGAAAAACCCACGATTTGGACCGAACCGAGAAAACATATACATTTGTAGAGAGAATAATATCCTTGTTATTAATTTATTAATTTATTATTTATTTAGTCAACGATCCTACAAATTATGCTTTATATATATACTAAAGATATTTGTGAAAACAATATCTCAATAACAAATACTCAATGATTCCGTATAACAAATAACAAGAGGAATTGTAATATGATATATACTCTATAAGGTCAATTCTAATGTATTTAGATATACACACTCTTTTGTAATTAGTAGGGAAAACGAAAGGCTCCTCAATATTAAGTTGTGTTCTTATCGATGAATTATTAGTTTTGAACTATATTTTATTATTGAATTGGGTACTATTTGAAGTTTTGTTTTCTACTTTGATTTCGAACTTGGATTTATTTTATTTATATGATTAAGCTTATTCATTTATGTGTGTCATATACTGATGATTATATGAAATTCGTTGTAAATATCGGAATGAAATAATATATGTATTAGTTTTTCAGAAGTATATGTATGGTCCGGGTTTTTACCCAAACCGATAGGACCAGAGTTAGAACCGGACCGAATTGAACCATATATTAATGGGTCCAGTCCTCAGTTCCTATGTTCATAATAATTCGGGTTTCGGTCTGGTCCGGGTATAGTCTGGTCCGGTCCGGATCTGGACCATGCACAGCCTTATTCTTTACATCTAAAGTTGACGGCATGCATACCATTTCATAATACATCCAACTATAATTGACTTAATAATAATCTTGATGAACTCAATGACTCGAATGCAACGTCTTTCGAAATATGCCATGAATGACTCCAAGTAATATCTTTAAAATGAGCTAATGTACATCGGAACATTTCTTTAATACCTGAGAATAAACATGCTTTAAAGTGTCAACCAAAAGGTTGGTAAGTTTATTAGTTTATCATAATCCATCAATTCCATAATTTTAATAGACCACAAGATTTCATTTTTCATAAACAACCTTACACTCGCAAGTGTATAAAAATCATTCGTATGATGAACACCTGGTAACCGACATTAACATAATGCATATAGAATATCCCCCGCATACTCACAAGTATGCTATAAATATTGGCAATTGCAATCACCATTTAAATCGAAGTACTAAAGCATTCTAAATTCTAGAATGGGGTTTGTTAGGCCCATAGATCTATCTTTAGGATTCGCGTTAATTAGGGGTCATTTCCCTAATTCTTAGGTTACTAGACTTGAAGGGGCAATATTCGGTATAGTAATCTAACCATAGAATGTAGTTTTAAGTACTTGTGTCTATTTCATCAAACATTTATAAAAGCAGTGCATGTATTCTCAGTTCCAAAAATATATATTGCAAAAGCATTTAAAAAGGGAGCAAATGAAACTCACAATACTGTATTTTGTAGTAAAAATACATATGACGTCATTGAACAAGTGCAAGGTTGGCCTTGGATTCACGAACCTATATTAATTATATATGTTTATATGTTTGATAAATATCTGTCTAACAATTTAGGTCAAGTCGTAGTGTATCACAATCCTAATGCTCGAGACTAAATATGCAAAAGTCAACAAAAGTCATATTGACCAAAATGTCTTCCAAAATTTATACATGATTATTATATAGTTTAAATATAGTCGTTTTATATATTTAAATATTTTTAACAGATTTTATTAAAGTAAATAATATAGTTCTTTTATTAATAAATAAAATTTTATATAAAAATTTATATAATAAAAATATACTTTTATATATCTTAAGTAATAAAATTTATAAAGTTCATTTAATATCATAAAAATAATATGATAGGCATTATTAATGTAATTATATTATACATAGTAAAATATCTTTGTATCACATATTTATTTAATAAAATAATATTGATAATAAAAATAATAAGTAAAAGTTGTATTATTTTGTAATAATTATTATTATTCTACTAATAAAAATAACAATAATTATATTTTCTAAAAATGATAAAATGATAATTTTTATTAATAATAGTACTAAAATGATAATAATAATGATGTTCCATATTAACAATGATATTTTTATTAAAAATAATAATTTTAGTAAAAATGATAGTTTTAATATTAATAATACTTTTAATAATAATAATAGTAAAATAATAAAAACGATATTTTTCCTTTAAATCAATATCTTACAATATCTTAATTTCATCATGATACTCATACTCATTATTTCCTAATCACTTCGTTTAATAGCTTTTAGTCGTCTTTTATATCGCGTTCATATTAATAATAATAATAGTAATCATAATAATTAGATGTTACTAATATTAGTTTTAATTATAATAATACTAATAATAATAATATTAATGATAATACTAATAACTATTTGAATGATAATAATAATAATAATAATAATAATCTTACCGATAATAACGATAATAATAATAATAAAAATAACAATAATATCTTTTATTAATAACGACAATGATGATGATGATAATAATAATAATAATAATAATAATAATAATAATAATAATAATAATAATAATAATAATAATAATAATAATAATAATAATTAGATTATAACGACGATAACAACAACGATAATAATAATCATTTTTTACAAAAATTCAATTGACTATAACTTCTAAACCGTTCATCGAAACCATTTGATATCTAAATGAAAAGTTCTCAATTTTTCGCTAGCTTTCCAACGACATGCATATCATATACCTTATCTTAATAGCATATGTATTTAATTCAAGATTCGACATAACCTATCTAATGACAATAACGAACGTATAAGCATGCATAATCCTATATACTCGAGCACTAGTCACGGATACACTAATAATATATAAAAGTTAAGTTATGAGAGCTCACGTATCAATATTGAGATTCAATATTGCAGGAAAGGTACGTAGACGCAACGGGGATGATAAACACTAGTTTGACTCACGAGCAATACTCCTGAACCATACCCATAACCTCCATAGCTATAACCCATAATTTCCTTAGCTCTATCGCGCTCAAAAAACAATTTCAAAATCACTCGGACAGCACTCTGTCGTAATATTTTACGTATAATAATAATATCTTGAAATAATACGGAGTAAATATATATATGTAAATTGATTGAGAGAGTTTAAAGAAAAAATATTTTCAAGTTTCTATGAAATAATGAAACCTATTGAATTCAATTTATAATAGATTTTTGAATTATTAAAGTGAATTATTAAAGTATGAATTATTAAAGTGAATTATTAAAGTATAAATTATTAAAGTGAATTATTAAAGTATATTATTAAAGTATGAATTATTAAAGTGAATTATTAAAATTAAAGTAAAGTAAAAATAAAGTAAAGGTAAAGTTTAAGTATAGTAAAAGTATAAAACTATGTAAGTATAATACGCGTATAAATATATAATATTAATTTAAATTGTAATATATATTTAATAAAATAAAATATAAATATTGTTATCTTTATCATTCTGGTTAAGTAATGAGTTGTCAAAAGTGATTCTAGATATTTATAAAACTTATATACGTTTTAATAATAAAGTTCTTTTTAAACTGAAAACGTTTTTGTACGTTTGAAACTAAATCAAATAAATATGATAATTTTGTTTTTCAAAACTAAATATATTTAAGAATCATTTTGTTTAAAAGTTAAAATAATGGAAATTGTTATATCATAAAACGTTTTAGAAAAGTACAATCATATATATTCATAATAGGTTTAAAGTTTTTAAATTACAGTCTGTTGGTGAAGCATGGGATAAAGTCCAAAGGTTAAATAAACGTATGAAATCATTTTAATGAAAAATGCCGAGTTACTTAAATTGTCGATATCCAACATCTAAGTTATTTACACTCCACGTTCTTACTTATAAATCACTTTACCATTTTCCGAATGTTGTCAAAAAGAATAGATTTCTTAAATCACAGTGGACCCGTAATCATATCAAAATGTATCTGATAAATCAATCATTTGATATTATCTTCTAATTCCATCGATAAACATATTGAAACAAATACCTTCGTGTAAAATATTATACGTTTAATACTTTATTAATATTCTCAAGTTATAATATATATATATATATACATATATATACATATCTATTTATATATAACGGTTCGTGAATCATCGAAATTTGGTCGAGGTTATAATGAATGTTTGAACACAGTTTAAAATTCTTGAGATTTAACTTAACAAACATTGCTTATCATGTCGGAATAATATAAAGATAAAGTTTAAATTTGGTTGGAAATTTCCGGGTTGTCACAGCACCTACCCATTAAAGAAATTTCGTCCCGAAATTTGAATGAGATGGTCATGGCTGACAATAAGTTTGTTTTCATGACGTATACAAGTTGGAAATTACAGTTTTATTATCATCAAGTAATATAGATAAAGCAATTTGATTTTTGCGAAGAGTACGAGTGAAGTTATCACAAAAGAGTGAAATGAGTAAGCGTAGATTCGTCATATCTTTTGTCGTAGATGGGTTGATTTCCGGAGTTCAAAAGATTTGGAGAAAATCTTCGTAATAAGATTTGATTCTTCGGTAATTAAGGAAATTTAGGATCCGCTTTAAATGCGATCATCTGTTTTGATTGCTCTGTCAGATATTTTACTATAAATCCACCCTCTTCGTTTCTTTATTCTCACAGCTCACACCTTCTATTCTTCCTTCCTCAATTCATATTTTAAAACATACGTTAATATGCTCCATCCCGTTTTGATCCTTGATATACTCCTAATTTTCATATCTGTCATTCTTCTATTTCATCTACCACCGGAGGATTTTATTTATTTTTACTATTACCTTGGGGTTATAGTAATTTTAATTCTCCCGTGTCTTTACGTGGTGATACGTATTGATATGAACAGTTTGTAATTTATGTGTTGTTGTCGAGCTTTATATTTTCTTTTATATTCAAGAGTTCTATACTTTTGTCTCCTCTTTCTGACTTCAAGTCAAGCGAATAATAGTCCAGAATTCATAGGTATGGATTTTGAAATGAACATAGTTAATGTTCTAAGAAGGGAATTGTAATGGCACGATCTTGATTTGTCAAATTACCAGAATACCTCGGAAAAGGCCGAATCATCAAGGAAAATATTTTCTTGATATATTTAGAGTTTAAGTAGAATACAAGAGTCATGTAACATGGCACATGATGATGTTATGATCTGTGAATCATCATGTTTCATTTAGAAACTCAGCATGACTTACTGTAATATAATCACGTTGATCAAGTGTCATTATATTATACTAACTCATGCTTCAGTTCCCAACACTACTTCAAAAACATTCATAATTTAAACTCGAAGGTTTACAGAATATAGAAACTAAACAGTTTTCTTTTTGATGTAATACAGATAGCGCAAAGACATAAATGATTTCAGATAAGAATAGTTATGGAAATATCTTCAGAAATATGGAGGATATTTATAATGAAAGATTAGAATATCTAAGATCAGAGGATGATGAAGAATATTGCCCGCAAGAGTATTAAAGTAAGGAGTAACATATTCGCTAAAGACTTCAGTAGAAACTTAATCATTTAGATTCTTTGAAGGCCGGTTTAGTCTTTGTGATTTGTCCACAGCCTCCTTCATAGTTTGCTCAATCCGTTTTCCAGTTCCAGACCTTCTCTTTTTCTGAGCTTTTGCCAACACACTACTCTTTATCATCAACTTTTTAATGTTAAGGTTGTTTATAGTTTTTGCTGCTTCATCAGCATTTCGAGAACTAGTTCGCAGTTCAGGGTGTTTTTCAGAAACTTCACATTCATAGTATGTAAGTCCAGGAGATAGACGCTATATGTATAACTGTTGGCGTCGACATACTGCTAGATTTTAAAATACTGATTGCTATTTCCCAATGATTCGTATGGCAATTCTCGTTACAAGATGCAGATAGGTAAATGATGGGGTTTTGATAATTATAATGATTTTTCAGAAAATCAAAAATCAGTGAAGTTGTTGGTAAGTTTATTGCTAATGTGATGGAACATAAATGGTTTCCCGGTAATGATGGCGAAAGGGCAACATATATATCAAGGTTATAATAAGGTTATCTCGACTGTAAAGTCGAAGTTGACTTGCTGGAGCTGTGACAAAACTGACTACTTTGGAAAGGAATTGAAAAGTCATTTTTGGTAATAAATGCCAAAGGGTCTGACACGGATACGTGTTAACTATGACTTTGGTTTTATAAGTTTTTCAGCTACATAACTATGGGTAACATGTGGTTGGATCATCATCTCGATTGTTCATTATTTGAACTGTCTTCAGGAATTTCGGAGGGTTTGAACACAGATTGTAATCGTTAATATACATATGATGTTCTAGCACAGTTTTGAAGTCAAAGTATAACTTGGAAAGATATAGGAATCTAAGAGTGATGATACTGGTTATATTTCGAATTGAATTCTGCGATTTCAAGATCAGCATATGTAATTGAATTTGAATGAGTATGGTTGTTTTGATTTTTATAAAAGAATGTGTATTGTTGAGAAATTAGTGTGTATAGTTGTTGATTGCTGAATCAGATTCGAAGAATGTACCATATTAATTGTGAATTTATATATCTCTCGGGTATTACCTACCCATTAAATTTTTTTTCACAATTAATATTTTGTATAAAAGAATTTTATTACAGTCTTTACGAAAATAAATATGTGTATATTTTCTTTAGATGTAACATAGATTTAATGAGTTAATATTAAATTAAACTCATCTGATTTATGGTTGAAACTAGAATTGAGTAATCCCTAAAACTTTAGAAATTACATAAGTATTTCTTCAATAATATTATGAATCAATACTTCATTATTTGTTGATACATGATGCTGGTTTTGGTGAAATTCTTGTGAACTTCGCCAGGTATGAATGATGTTATTTGGAAAGTTTCGAGTACATCGATGATGAAAGTGTAAAATCAAACATAAATTTAAATAATACACTTGGTTTATTATGAGTTGGAATTTATTGAATTGAGACAGAAATTGTAGCTAACGATGGTTAAGTTGCGGACGAATGACGTACCTCATTGCATATTAGTAATATGAATTAACCGAGTAGTTAAGATTCACACATAATAGCTTAGTATGGAAAGTTTTATTTTGATTTCAAAATTTATATATATATATATATATATATATATATATATATATATATATATATATATATATATATATATATAATATACATATAATTTCTTCAGAGGGAGTGAGTTAATACTTCATAACTCGTTGATACAATATACGCGTTATTGATTCGTAATGATGTCCACATTGATTCTTGAACTGACGAAGTTTGTGATGTTACAGGTGCTGCTGATTATGATGATACTGACGGCACTGACTGTGATGGTGATGCTACGGTACTGTTGATGATGTTGGTAAAACAAGTCTAGATTATAAATCACATATCATTCTTGTCAGGGTTTCTACTCTTCCTTCTATCATTTCGATTCACTCGTCTGATTTGTGGTTAGGGTTAGAATAGATAATCTCTAAGACTTTAGAGATTACATAATCATCGCGGAGTGTTTCTCCAATGAAGTTATGAATCAACACTTCATCGTTTATTGTTATTGGTATTCCTTGGTATCTACAGGGTGTATGACATTGGTGTTCGATTGTAAAGTTGAGGTTTACGACGCGGTTGTAGTTGAGGGTGGTAATGGTACTATTGGCATTGATGATGGTAGCACTGGTTATGCTGCTGGTGCAGCTGCTGGTGTTTGTAACCCTTGCACCATATTCTCCAAAGCCACTATCCGAGCGCGAAGCTCGTTGACTTCTTCTATTACACCGGGGTGATTTTCGGTTCGGACGAGCGGATAAATAAAATCTAGAATTTGATGTAGTATATAATCGTGACGAGATACTCTGAAAATGAGAGAGAAAATGGTGTTTCGGACAGGTTCGTCGGTAAGTGCTTCAGGTTCTTCGCCAAGAGGGTAATGTGGTGGATGGAAAGGATCACCTTCTTCTTGCGGGAGTGTGGGATATTTGATGGTTTCAGCTTCGATAGGATTGGAGGCGGAAAGCGGTGTTGCTGATGAAGCGTGCTCTTCCATGTTCCAATCGTGATGGTACATAGTCATCTCCAAGATCAATCTCCCGACCTCATCAGCGGTGAATTTCATGAAGTTACCTTGAGAAACAACATCAAGAGTAGACTTGTTGTTCTGATTCAGGCCTTTGTAGAAGATCAAAATTTAAACAGAACTCTCAAGACGGCGGTTCGGGCACTTTTGAAGCAAATGTTTGAGTCTTTCCCATGTAGTGTAGAGTGATTCATCGCACGCTTGTTGGAAATTTACGAAATCATTCCTAAATCTGATTTGTTTCGATAAGGGAAAGTACTTGGTTAAGAAATTGGTTTCCATATCCTCCCATGAGGTGATAGAGTTGGGTTTTAACCCCTCAAACCAGGTTTGTGCACGAAGAGTTAAGGAATAGGATAACAAATAAATGAACTATATTTTTTCTCAACCCTGTTTTGCTTATATGAGTCGAATAAAGATATGAATCTATCAAGGTGAGAGTTCGGATCGTCATTAGGTAAGCCGCAGAAATGGCATTGCTTCTGAATGAGTTGCATAATGTTATGCTTTAGCACAAAAGACGTTCCGTTAATCTCTGAGTAGAGTATCGGTCATCCTCATCCTTATAATGAGTGTTTGGTGATGTCATCGAGAGCGATGTGTGTGGCCATCATCGAACTATTGGCAGATAAGTGTGGGTCTCTGATATCGGCTGAAAAGTCACATTTTACCTCGATATTAAGGCCCAAAAATAATAAAGTTCCAAAATTTATCGCCAAAATAATCGCTTTGTCGGTAATTTTGTAGATTTAGTAATTATGAAGGTGATGCAGAAAGAATCAAGTAAATCAGAGCAAAAACGAAGATTCTAGAGCGGAAACCGTGAAAGAAAAGTTACGACCCCGGAAACCAAGTTACGATCCTGGGAACGAGCAAGACAATCCAAGCAAAATAGCAAACCAACACCAAAAACGTCCTGCCAGGCCAGCTTTCCATGCCGGCTTGACAACTGGCACCGGGTTGCCAGATCAACCAGACACCGGGCACCAGAAATGGGCACGAGGACCGGCTTACCCAACACCGGGCACCAACGCCGAGCATAGGCGTTGTAGTGACCCAAAATTTTCCATGTTTATATATATTAATTGAGATTGATATTTACATGATTAAATGTTTCCAACATGTTAAGCAATCAAACTTGTTAAGACTTGATTAATTGAAATATGTTTCATATAGACAATTGACCACCCAAGTTGACCGGTGATTCACGAACGTTAAACCTTGTAAAAACTATATGATGACATATATATGGATATATATATAGTTAACATGATACTATGATAAGTAAACATATCATTAAGTATATTAACAATGAACTACATATGTAAAAACAAGACTACTAACTTAATGATTTTTAAACGAGACATATATGTAACGATTATCGTTGTAAAGACATTTAATGTATATATATCATATTAAGAGATATTCATACATGATAATATCATGATAATATAATAATTTAAAATCTCATTTGATATTATAAACATTGGGTTAACAACATTTAACAAGATCGTTAACCTAAAGGTTTCAAAACAACACTTACATGTAACGACTAACGATAACTTAACGACTCAGTTAAAATGTGTATACATGTAGTATTTTAATATGTATTTATACACTTTTGAAAGACTTCAATACACTTATCAAAATACTTCTACTTAACAAAAATGCTTACAATTACATCCTCGTTCAGTTTCATCAACAATTCTACTCGTATGCACCCGTATTCGTACTCGTACAATACACAGCTTTTAGATGTATGTACTATTGGTATATACACTCCAATGATCAGCTCTTAGCAGCCCATGTGAGTCACCTAACATATGTGGGAACCATCATTTGGCAACTAGCATGAAATATCTCATAAAATTACAAAAATATGAGTAATCATTCATGACTTATTTAAATGAAAACAAAATTACATATCCTTTATATCTAATCCATACACCAACGACCAAAAACACCTAAAAACACTTTAATTCTTCAATTTTATTCATCTAATTGATCTCTCTCAAGTTCTATCTTCAAGTTCTAAGTGTTCTTCATATATTCTACAAGTTCTAGTTACATAAAATCAAGAATACTTTCAAGTTTGCTAGCTCACTTCCAATCTTGTAAGGTGATCATCCAACCTCAAGAAATCTTTGTTTCTTACAGTAGGTTATCATTCTAATACAAGGTAATAATCATATTCAAACTTTGGTTCAATTTCTATAACTATAACAATCTTATTTCAAGTGATGATCTTACTTGAACTTGTTTTCGTGTCATGATTCTGCTTCAAGAACTTCGAGCCATCCAAGGATCCGTTGAAGCTAGATCCATTTTTCTCTTTTCCAGTAGGTTTATCCAAGGAACTTAAGGTAGTAATGATGTTCATAACATCATTCGATTCATACATATAAAGCTATCTTATTCGAAGGTTTAAACTTGTAATCACTAGAACATAGTTTAGTTAATTCTAAACTTGTTCGCAAACAAAAGTTAATCCTTCTAACTTGAATTTTAAAATTAACTAAACACATGTTCTATATCTATATGATATGCTAACTTAATGATTTAAAACCTGGAAACACGAAAAACACCGTAAAACCGGATTTACGCCGTCGTAGTAACACCGCGGGTTGTTTTGGGTTAGTTAATTAAAAACTATGATAAACTTTGATTTAAAAGTTGTTATTCTGAGAAAATGATTTTTATTATGAACATGAAACTATATCCAAAAATTATGGTTAAACTCAAAGTAGAAGTATGTTTTCTAAAATGGTCATCTAGACGTCGTTCTTTCGACTGAAATGACTACCTTTAAAAAAACGACTTGTAACTTATTTTTCCAACTATAAACCTATACTTTTTCTGTTTAGATTCATAAAATAGAGTTCAATATGAAACCATAGCAATTTGATTCACTCAAAACGGATTTAAAATGAAGAAGTTATGGGTAAAACAACATTGGATAATTTTTCTCATTTTAGCTACGTGAAAATTGGTAAAAAATCTATTCCAACCATAACTTAATCAACTTGTATTGTATATTATGTAATCTTGAGATACCATAGACACGTATACAATGTTTCGACCTATCATGTCGACACATCTATATATATTTCGGAACAACCATAGACACTCTATATGTGAATGTTGGAGTTAGCTATACAGAGTTGAGGTTGATTCCAAAATATATATAGTTTGATTTGTGATCAATACTGAGATACGTATACACTGGGTCGTGGATTTATTCAAGATAATATTTATCGATTTATTTTTGTACATCTAACTGTGGACAACTAGTTGTAGGTTACTAACGAGGACAGCTGACTTAATAAACTTAAAACATCAAAATATATTAAAAGTGTTGTAAATATATTTTGAACATACTTTGATATATATTTATATATTGTTATAGGTTCGTGAATCAACCAGTGGCCAAGTCTTACTTCCCGACGAAGTAAAAATCTGTGAAAGTGAGTTATAGTCCCACTTTTAAAATCTAATATTTTTGGGATGAGAATACATGCAGGTTTTATAAATGATTTACAAAATAGACACAAGTACATGAAACTACATTCTATGGTTGAATTATCAAAATCGAATATGCCCCTTTTTATTAAGTCTGGTAATCTAAGAATTAAGGAACATACACCCTAATTGACGTGAATCCTAAAGATAGATCTATTGGGCCTAACAAACCCCATCCAAAGTACCGGATGCTTTAGTACTTTGAAATTTATATCATATCCGAAGGGTGTCCCGGAATGATGGGGATATTCTTATATATGCATCTTGTTAATGTCGGTTACCAGGTGTTCACCATATGAATGATTTTTATCTCTATGTATGGGATGTGTATTGAAATATGAAATCTTGTGGTCTATTATTATGATTTGATATATATAGGTTAAACCTATAACTCACCAACATTTTTATTGACGTTTTAAGCATGTTTATTCTCAGGTGATTATTAAGAGCTTCCGCTGTCGCATACTTAAATAAGGACGAGATTTGGAGTCCATGCTTGTATGATATTGTGTAAAAACTGCATTCAAGAAACTTATTTTGTTGTAACATATTTGTATTGTAAACCATTATGTAATGGTCGTGTGTAAACAGGATATTTTAGATTATCATTATTTGATAATCTACGTAAAGCTTTTTAAACCTTTATTGATGAAATAAAGGTTATGGTTTGTTTTAAAATGAATGCAGTCTTTGAAAAACGTCTCATATAGAGGTCAAAACCTCGCAACGAAATCAATTAATATGGAACGTTTTTAATCAATAAGAACGGGACATTTCAGTTGGTATCCGAGCGTTGGTCTTAGAGAACCAGAATTTTGCATTAGTGTGTCTTATCGAGTTTTTTAGGATGCATTAGTGAGTCTGGACTTCGACCGTGTTTACTTGAAAAATGATTGCTTAACAAATTTTGTTGGAAACTATATATTTTTAACATGTGAATATTATGTGATATATTAATCTCTTAACGCGTTTGATATTATGTGATAGATGTCTACCTCTAGAACAAGTCACACTGACTCACCTAATAATAATGAAGAGTCAAATGTAAATTGGAATGATTCGTGGACTGATTCACAAGTTCCCGAAGAGGAACCGGAAGAAGAGTCGGAACCGGAAGAAGAATCGGAACCGGAAGAAGAATCGGAACCGGATGAAGAAATAGAACCGGTGGGGGAAATAATAAAACGGTTAAGTAAAAGAAAATCCTCAACCAACCGACCAAGGTTAATTATGGTCAACGGTGTTTCCGCCAAGGAAGCAAAATATTGGGAGGATTACCAATTCTCCGATGAATCGGATTCCGACGAGAATTCCGATGATGTTATAGAAATTACCCCAACTGAATTTAAAAAGGCAAAAGAAAATAATAAGGGAAAGGGCATAAAAATAGAGAAATCTAATTCCAACCCCGATGAACTTTATATGTATCGTCAACCCCCGAAGTCCTTAAGTTGTAACAATGACCCGGGAACCTCTAAACCACCAGGTTTTTCTAAACCAATGTGGAAAACGACGGCTCGTATTAGGGGAACATCATATATCCCTAGAAACTTGGCAAAACGAACCAAAACCGAAGAAGAAGAAACAAGCGAGTCGGAATAAGATAGTTGTATTCGTGTGGTGTAATATATGTAATATAGTGTACTTATGCTTTATGATATATGTAAAAATTGCTTGTATTAATAAGTATTTTTTTTATGAATCTAACTCTTGTCTATTTTACAGTATAAAAACACAAAATTGATAGACAACCCAATATTTTAAGAGACCTACCCGGAGACATGATTGATGAAATCTTGTCTAGAGTTGGTTAGAATTCTTCGGCACAACTATTTAAGGCGAGATCAGTTTGTAAGACATTCGAAGAACGCTCCAAGAATGCCTTGGTTTATAAAAGGCTTTCGTTCGAAAGATGGGGGATATCACATTGGGAAATCCATATGTTACGATGTGTTTACTTTGACGCATATATTGCGGGGAACCCAAATGCTATTTTACGCAATGGGTTAAGAAATTATTTTGACTCAATATATCCGAATATTGGACTTCGTGATTTAGAAAAAGCGGCTAACATGCAACATAAAGAAGCATGTTATGCTTACGGATTAGTAATGTTCGCTTCTCACCAAAGTGAGAACAAGAACATCGGGCTACAACTATTAAACAAAACGTTCCCACAAGTGACGGAGTCGGTAATTGGGGTAAGAAATGAGGTTTTTAGATTGTTACGGGACTGTTGTACATTACGTAACCCTCGTCCCTTTGACGACGTTACAACACGCTGTCATATCAATGGCCATAACGGTTATGTTCCACAAGACCAAGGATGGGAAGTAATCCTAGTAAAACCAGAATGCATGACTTGTTTCTGGACGTATGAATTACGTGTCTTTATTGCCTTTGCTGAACGACTTGTGTACTAGCTAGAATTATCTTCACAACCATCTTGTATCAAATTTATTGTGTGCTATATTTCATGCTATATGTAAAATAAGCGGTATTGTAAGTTTGTAAAATATTGTGTAAAAGTTTGAACGCGAAATATTATTATAATCAGTTTTTCATATAGAATTGTAGTAGTTGAATTGTATATTAGCTACTAAGTATGAACTTAACGGGTAGGTACTACCCGAATTTAAACTTATAAAACGCTAATATGAAGAAAAAGCTTTTATAAATGAGTTCATATTATGCTACGAAATACTATTAACTACTCTTAATATTTTGTATGATTAACTTGTTCCATTTGACTATTTTAAAGGAAATGGCACCGACTACTCGACACACCGTGAATATGAATGAAGAGGAATTCCGTACTTTTCTAGCTTCAAACATAGCCGCAGTATAGGCTGCGCTACATACCAATAATAACCTTGGATCTAGCAGTACAGGAAATCGTGTAGGATGCACCTACAAAGAATTCACTGCCTGCAAACCTTTGGAATTTGATAGAACCGCAGGACCGATCGGATTGAAACGGTGGACCTAGAAGGTCAAATCGGTGTTTGCCATAAGTAAGTGTACTGAAGAGGACAAAGTGAAGTACGCTACACATACCTTCACAGGTTCTGCGTTAACATGGTGGAATACCTATCTAGAGCAAGTGGGACAAGACGATGCGTACGCACTACCGTGGTCAGCATTCAAGCACTTGATTAACGAGAAGTACCGTCCCAGAACCGAGGTCAATAAGCTCAAGACAGAACTTAGAGGGTTACGAACCCAAGGATTTGATATTACCACGTACGAAAGACGATTCACAGAATTGTGCCTATTGTGTCCGGGAGCATTCGAAGATGAGGAAGAGAAGATCGACGCGTTTGTGAAAGGATTACCGGAAATAATCCAAGAAGATATAAGTTCACACGAGCCCGCCTCCATACAACAGGCATGTAGAATGGCTCACAAACTAGTGAACCAGATTGAAGAAAGAATTAAAGAACAGACTGCTGAAAAGGCCAATGTGAAGCAAGTCAAAAGAAAGTGGGAGGAAAACAGTGATAAGAATCACCAATACAACAACAACAGCAATTACAACAATAATCTCAACAATTATCCCAACAATCGCAACATCAATCGCAACTATAACAAAAGGCCCAACAACAACAACAACAACAACAACAACAGCAGCAACTACAACAATCATCTCAACAACAATAATAACCGCAACAACAACAACAATCAGAAGCAGCTATGGCAAAGGTGTGAAAAGTATCACTCGGGGTTCTGCACCAAATTTTGCAACAAGTGTAAAAGAAATGGTCATAGTACGGTGAAGTGTGAGGTCTACGGACCAGGGGTTAATAGAACGAAAGGAACAAATGGTGTCGGAACGAGTAATGGCGGAGCAAGTAGTGTCGGAGCAAGTTATGCCAATGTAGTTTGTTATAAATGTGGAAAACCGGGCCACATTATTAGAAATTGCCCAAACCAGGAGAACACCAATGGACAAGGCCGCGGAAGAGTTTTCAATATCAATGCGGCATAGGCACAGGAAGACCCGGAGCTTGTTACGGGTACATTTCTTATTGACAATAAATCTGCTTACGTTTTATTTGATTCGGGTGCGGATAGAAGCTATATGAGTAGAGATTTTTGTGCTAAATTAAGTTGTCCATTGACGCCTTTGGATAGTAAATTTTTACTCGAATTAGCAAATGGTAAATTAATTTCAGCAGATAATATATGTCGGAATCGAGAAATTGAACTGGTTAGCGAAACATTTAAGATTGATTTGATACCAGTATAGTTAGGGAGTTTTGATGTGATAATCGGTATGGACTGGTTGAAAGAAGTGAAAGCAGAGATCGTTTGTTACAAAAATGCAATTCGCATTATACGAGAAAAAGGAAAACCCTTAATGGTGTACGGAGAAAAGGGCAACATGAAGCTACATCTTATTAGTAATTTGAAGGCACAAAAACTAATAAGAAAAGGTTGCTATGCTGTTCTAGCACACGTCGAGAAAGTACAAACTGAAGAAAAGAGCATCAATGATGTTCCCATTGCAAAAGAATTTCCCGATGTATTTCCGAAAGAATTACCGGGATTACCCCCACATCGATCCGTTGAATTTCAAATAGATCTTGTACCAGGAGCTGCACCAATAGCTCGTGCTCCTTACAGACTCGCACCCAGCGAGATGAAAGAACTGTAAAGCCAATTACAAGAACTTTTAGAGCGTGGTTTCATTCGACCAAGCACATCACCGTGGGGAGCTCTTGTTTTGTTTGTCAAGAAGAAAGATGGTACATTCAGGTTGTGTATCGACTACCGAGAGTTGAACAAACTTACCATCAAGAACCGCTACCCACTACCGAGAATCGACGACTTATTTGATCAACTACAAGGCTCGTCTGTTTATTCAAAGATTGACTTACGTTCCGGGTTTCATCAAATGCGGGTGAAAGAAGATGATATTCCAAAGACTGCTTTTAGAACACGTTACGGTCATTACGAGTTTATGGTCATGCCGTTTGGTTTAACTAATGCACCAGTTGTGTTCATGGACCTTATGAACCGAGTGTGTGGACCATACCTTGACAAGTTTGTCATTGTTTTCATTGATGACATACTTATTTACTCAAAGAATGATCAAGAACACGGTGAACATTTGAGAAAGGTGTTAGAAGTATTAAGGAAGGAAGAATTGTACGCTAAGTTTTCAAAGTGTGCATTTTGGTTGGAAGAAGTTCAATTCCTCGGTCACATAGTGAACAAAGAAGGTATTAAGGTGGATCCGGCAAAGATAGAAACTGTTGAAAAGTGGGAAACCCCGAAAACTCCGAAACACATACGCCAGTTTTTAGGACTAGCTGGTTACTACAGAAGGTTCATCCAAGAATTTTCCAGAATAGCAAAACCCTTGACTGCATTAACGCATAAAGGGAAGAAATTTGAATGGAATGATGAACAAGAGAAAGCGTTTCAGTTATTGAAGAAAAAGCTAACTACGGCACCTATATTGTCATTGCCTGAAGGGAATGATGATTTTGTGATTTATTGTGACGCATCAAAGCAAGGTCTCGGTTGTGTATTAATGCAACGAACGAAGGTGATTGCTTATGCGTCTAGACAATTAAAGATTCACGAACAAAATTATATGACGCATGATTTGGAATTAGGCGCGGTTATTTTTGCATTAAAGACTTGGAGGCACTACTTATATGGGGTCAAAAGTATTATATATACCGACCATAAAAGTCTTCAACACATATTTAATCAGAAACAACTGAATATGAGGCAACGTAGGTGGATTGAATTATTGAATGATTACGACTTTGAGATTCGTTACCACCCGGGGAAGGCAAATGTGGTAGCTGATGCCTTGAGCAGGAAAGACAGAGAACCCATTCGAGTAAAATCTATGAATATAATGATTCATAATAACCTTACTACTCAAATAAAGGAGGCGCAACAAGGAGTTTTAAAAGCGGGAAATTTAAAGGATGAAATACCGAAAGGATCGGAGAAGCATCTTAATATTCGGGAAGACGGAACCCGGTATAGGGCTGAAAGGATTTGGGTGCCAAAATTTGGAGATATGAGAGAAATGGTACTTAGAGAAGCTCATAAAACCAGATACTCAATACATCCTGGAACGGGGAAGAGGTACAAGGATCTCAAGAAATATTTTTGGTGGCCGGGTATGAAAGCCGATGTTGCTAATTACGTAGGAGAATGTTTGACGTGTTCTAAGGTCAAAGCTGAGCATCAGAAACCATCAGGTCTACTTCAACAACCCGAAATACCGGAATGGAAATGGGAAAATATTACCATGGATTTCATCACTAAATTGCCAAGGACTGCAAGTGGTTTTGATACTATTTGGGTAATTGTTGATCGTCTCACCAAATCAGCACACTTCCTGCCAATAAGAGAAGATGACAAGATGGAGAAGTTAGCACGACTGTATTTGAAGGAAGTCGTCTCCAGACATGGAATACCAATCTCTATTATCTCTGATAGGGATGGCAGATTTATTTCAAGATTCTGGCAGACATTACAGCAAGCATTAGGAACTCGTCTAGACATGAGTACTGCCTATCATCCACAAACTGATGGGAAGAGTGAAAAGACGATACAAACGCTTGAAGACATGCTACGAGCATGTGTTATTGATTTCGGAAACAGTTGGGATCGACATCTACCGTTAGAAGAATTTTCCTACAACAACAGCTACCATTCAAGCATTGAGATGGCGCCGTTTGAAGCACTTTATGGTAGAAAGTGCAGGTCTCCGATTTGTTGGAGTGAAGTGGGGGATAGACAGATTACGGGTCCGGAGATTATACAAGAAACTACCGAGAAGATCATCCAAATTCAACAACGGTTGAAAACCGCCCAAAGTCGACAAAAGAGCTACGCTGACATTAAAAGAAAAGATATAGAATTTGAAATTGGAGAGATGGTCATGCTTAAAGTTGCACCTTGGAAAGGCGTTGTTCGATTTGGTAAATGAGGGAAATTAAATCCAAGGTATATTGGACCATTCAAGATTATTGATCGTGTCGGACCAGTAGCTTACCGACTTGAGTTACCTCAACAACTCGCAGCTGTACATAACACTTTCCACGTCTCGAATTTGAAGAAATGTTTTGCTAAAGAAGATCTCACTCTTCCGTTAGATGAAATCCAAATCAACAAAAAACTCCAATTCATCGAAGAACTCGAAATAATGGATCGTGAGGTTAAAAGACTTAAGCAAAACAAGATACCAATTGTTAAGGTTCGATGGAATGCTCGTAGAGTACCCGAGTTCACCTGGGAGCATGGAGATCAGATAAAGAAGAAATACCCGCATCTATTTCCAGAAGATTCGTCAACACCTTCAACAGCTTAAAATTTCGGGACGAAATTTATTTAACGGGTAGGTACTGTAGTGACCCGAACTTTTCCATGTTTATATATATTAATTGAGATTGATATTTACATGATTAAATGTTTTCAACATGTTAAGCAATCAAACTTGTTAAGACTTGATTAATTAAAATATGTTTCATATAGACAATTGACCACCCAAGTTGACCGGTGATTCACGAACGTTAAAACTTGTAAAACTATATGATGACATATATATGGATATATATATATATATAGTTAACATGATACTATGATAAGTAAACATATCATTAAGTATATTAACAATGAACTACATATGTAAAAACAAGACTACTAACTTAATGATTTTTAAACGAGACATATATGTAACGATTATCGTTGTAAAGACATTTAATGTATATATATCATATTAAGAGATATTCATACATGTTAATATCATGATAATATAATAATTTAAAATCTCATTAGATATTATAAACATTGGGTTAATGATAAGGCTAAAAAGGAACATATATTTCATAGCAATATCCCTCCTAAATAATAGGTTTTCATATGTAATTGTATTATATTTTCATTGTAATTGTTTAAATAAATAAGTGCGAAGACAAAAGGCGAAAATGAAGATTTGAAGACACAAACGTCCAAAAAGCTCAAATGTTCAAGATACAATTCAAAAGGTTCAATTTATTGATGAAAAACGTCTAAAAATGACAAGAGTACAAGTTACAAAACGCAAAGTACAAGATATTAAATTGTACGCAAGGACGTTCGAAAATCCGGAACCGGGACATGAGTCAACTATCAACGCCCGACGCAACGGACCAAAAATTACAAGTCAACTATGCACAAGAATATAATATAATATTTAAATAATTATATAAATTATTTATATATTATATATATTTAAAAATTATGTCGACAAGCTATGAGACAAATGATCCTGAGCTGGATTTTCAAACTCCGCGACTCGCGGAGTTTGAAGGCTAAAAACTCCACGACTCGCGGAGCTGTCAGAAATCAAAATTCCTATAAAAGGTCACGAATTCTGCGAGTAATATATACATAATAATAATAATACTCCCAAGTATAATATAAATAAATATATATATGTATATATAGTATAGATTAGTGCTATATTAGATTAGTTTGGGTTATGTAAAAGTTATTTTTACGGGTTTTTAAAGTCGGAGCTCTGTCCGTGTAACACTACGCGATAAATAATCAATGTAAGCTATGTTCTCCTTTTTAAATTAATGTCTCGTACTTAAGTTATTATTATGCTTATTTGAGCCAAAGTAATCATGATGTTGGACTAAATATTAAAGACGGGGTAATTGGGTTTTGTACCATAATTGGGGTTTGGACAAAAGAACGACACTTGTGGAAATTAGACTATGAGCTATTAATGGGCTTTATATTAAATTAACGATACCTCGTTAATTTAATATAAAGGTTATGATTTGAAGTATCTATATATAACCACATACGCTTAATCGGACACGATGGGCGGGATATTTATAAGTACGAATTATTGTTCATTTGACCGGACACGGGGATGGATTAATAGTCAATGGACTCATTAAAACAGGGGTGGATTACATTCAAGGGTAATTGGTGTAATTGTTAACAAAGTATTAAAACCTTGGTTTACACACAGTCGATAACCTGGTGTATTCATTAAGCAAAGTATTAAGACCTTGTTACAGTTCGAATCCCCAGTTAGTTGGAATATTTGACTTCGGGTATAAGGTTAAATTTGCCGAGCAGTTTATAATTATGACCGATGAACTATTATGGACAAAAACTAGATAGGTTTCAAATACATCCAGTACAAAGGACAATTAACCCAGGACAATAGATTAAAATCAAAACGTCAAACATCATGGTTACGGAAGTTTAAATAAGCATAATATATTTTATTTCATTTTTCCTCGTACTTTTATTTATTGTCATTTCAATTATTGTTATTTATTTTATATTGTTATTTAAATATCGTCATTTACTATACGCTTCGCTTAAAATATAAATCGACAAACCGGTCATTAAACGGTAAACCCCCTTTTATATATTATTATATATAATTATATATATTTTGTACAAATATAGTTGTTTAAAAATATAGTGTGCAATAAGCCCGCTCCCTGTGGAACGAACCGGACTTACTAAAAACTATACTACTCTACGATTAGGTACACTGCCTATAGTGTTGTAGCAAGGTTTAGGTATATCCCATTTGTAAATAAATAATTAAAACTTGTGTAATTTGTAACGTATTTCGTAGTAAAATATAGTACTATCACGTACCCCCACGCTACCACATCAAGTTTTTGGCGCCGCTGCCGGGGAAGTTGGCGAAACGCTATATTTTTAATATATATTTGTATAAATATATTTTTAGAAAAACAATATTAAAAAAAAAAAAAAAAAAACACGTCGAATTAAAAACTGTACCAGAGTTGAATTTAGGAACCCCGCGACTCGCGGGGTTTGCTGCTTGAAATACCGCGACTCGCGGAGACACTCTGACACACGTGACAGAACCCTAATTTCACATTAATTACGGATTTTATTATTATTATTAATAAACCCTAATTAGTTTAATTATTATAATTAGTTTAAGTTTTTTTTTAATTAAATTGTATTTTAAATTTTAATTAGTTTTATTATATGTAAAATTAATAGTTTTAATAAATAAATAATATAAAAATAATATTTTTATAAAAATTGTACTTTTTACAACTTTTTGTATATTTTTATATTTTGTCCCTTTTTAATCGTTTTAGCGTAATATTTGTATTTTTAGCTCATATTTAGTTTTAAACTTAGTTTTTGCCATAGTTATTTTTACTTCTACATTTTTAGGCTTTGCCGTAAAATCCCTTAAGTGCTTTTTCTTTAGACTAAGATTTAGGTGCTTTAGAATTTTGCGATGCCGTTTTTAGATTTTAGTGCCTAATTAAGTTATTGCCGTTTTGGATATAGAATTCCTTTAAGCTTTAATACCTTTAGGCGTAACTTTTTAGATTTAATTTTTAGACTTTTAAGTTACGACGCGCTATTTTCTTATTTTTATTTTTTTTGACGTTTTTCGACGCGCATTCTTTTTCTTTCTTATTTCTCGACGCTTTAGTTTTTAGGACTTAGAAATTTTCTCTATTTCTTATCTAATATCTCAAACAGAAAGAAAAATTATTTAAGTGGTTACATTAATGGACGTTGACAATTTTCTGCTTCGTAGTAATAGTTGGATTTGTTAGTGGCTGAGTTGTGAGCTTCCGATTTAAAGGGTTCTGGCTCCCTGCTGCATCTTTTGGCTATTCGAAACGTGGGCAAAAGCAGAAAAGTCTATTAATTGGACAACTTATATAAGTTTTTCTATTTTTATAACTAATAGGATAATTAGTAAATGCACCACATTGTAGCTAAAATTTGGCCATCGCAATAAAATGGAAAATTTTGAAAACAAGGCTATGGAAACTCTTTTTGATATCCAAAATCAATTAAATCAATACTCTCAAACGGGTGTCGATGACAATTCGTTCGGTCAATCTTGGATCACGAATGACGAAACAATAACTGGTTGTGAAATCTGTGGAAATTATCACTCAACATGGAAATGTTATTATTACGTTCCTATGGAAAATTACGCACCCACGGAACCTGAATGGAATGATTATGAAGAATACAATTCAAATTGGGATTATTCCCAAGAATATTTCCAAACTCAACAACCAGTAGACGAGGAAAATTACGTGTCTGAAAATTTATTAGACAATATGAAAATCAAACTCGAAGAACTCAATGCTCAAAATGAACAAATGAGAGAGTTTGTAAACCGGCAAGCTGAAACTCTATCAGACTACACACCTGTTGATCTGAGGAGTCGTGTGCAAGAAAATCTCATATCATCGAATTTTGATGAATTCGAGAGCTCCGAAATCACCAACTATCCCGATGATACTTTTTATTCAGTTTTACCAATTTCACAACATATCGACACATTAGCCTCTACCGACGAAATCATCGATCCATCAATGGATAAAGAAGAAGTAAGGGTGACAAATTGGTACTCTTGGGAAAACGATAACGTTAAAAACTTTACCCCCGAGACCAAAGTGGTGGGACCGATAAGTACCGTTCATGAAGAAGAATCTACTTCGATCCCGAAATTCACTATTCCACAACTTTCCAACCCAATATTCTCAATAGACGAGTCATCTACCAAAGATGAACTACGAGCTGTAATAGATAATGACACCTCGGATTTCACCCAATCGGGTAATAGAGGTGAAAACTTTGATCACGAGAATAAAAGGAAGGAAATATTAGGAATTGTCCACCCTATAGAAATATGTATGTCGGTGTATATCGATCCATTTGACCAAGAACCAGAAAAGAGATATATCCATTTACTAAAAGCTACACTTAAAAAAGAATTAAGTAGTGACAATCGGGCGAGTCTAAACTTTAAACCCATTGATATAATATATACCACCCGAGATGTAAATAACTGGCTCACTATTCTAATTCGTGGAACTTATTCTACCGACTTCACATGTCGTCAGCTAAGTGTGGGGAAGTCTAACCCCACTTAACGTTAAATTAGGGGTTCGGGTTAGTGCATAACTCGTTAATAAAAATGCATGATTAGGGTAAAAGACGCTTTTTCAAATATTAGTAAACAGTTCAGAAAATCAGCCGTTTTTGAAAAAAAAGCATGTGTGATAAAACAAGAAGGAATGAACGATGAGGCGCGCCATCTATCATTCGACGAGCTTTGTAATTACAAAATGGGTATTTTTAATCACTTTTCTACACTTATCAGCCTCGTGAATTTATAATTATAGTCTGATTTCATGCAAATGAGGGCATTGCATGATCTCAAGTGTGGGGAAGGGTTATAAATTCTCTCGGGTTTACACTTGGTTTATTTGCCAAATTTTGTGAAAATTTGAAAAATTTTCAACTAAATGAAGTCAAAATCATGTTTATACATATTTATGAACGATGAAAACTAGGTGTTAATACCGAAATTATCGTTACCTCGGAAAGGACATTAATTGAGAAACACCCTAAAACGATTGAATTCATTTAAAATGGAATAAAGGAGAATAAAAAGGCAAAGAACGAAACTAAGTGTGGGGAGAATGTACCAAGTTATTCAATTAAAAACTATCTATCACATGTTTCTGTAAAGTTATTTCAGGTACTTTTGTTTTGGACGATTTTAATCAGTTTTACCCGATTTACTGTAATATATTTGAAAGAAAAGATGGATCTACACGATGAATCAATTCCATCCTTAAAAGGAAGTAAAGTCTTTCGAAAAAGACACGCGCTTCTTGATTTAGGTCAGGAAGTTGTCGTCCAGACCAGCTGTAGGTTGACGAAAAATCTAGAAAAGTCATCACTAAAATCAGCAGGAAATCCACGGACCTCAGCATCAAACAGGGTCGCCAAGTGGTCAGACTTATCCTAACCATGAGAGGATCTGTCTTGTAAAATGGGGAGGGCACCGTGCAAATTAGCTTGATAAGACTAATGAATCAGATCCCCAGAAAGGACAATCTCCTTAAAGATCAAAAATCAGCTTTTAAGACTGATATTACTCAATCCTTGAGATTGACCTTAAAGATTGAGAATTACAAACTCATGGAATTCAATGATATCTAAACTCGAGCTTGAACGAGAAAATATTTTGATCAAAAATAAAACCGATTTGTTTTCTGAAAACCCATTTTCAATGCATTCATTACCTTTGAACGTAAAATCCTAGGAATTCACCTGGAATTCATTAGGTCACCTGAACCAAATCGGGTGTCAACCGTAAGAACGGTGGTTGCATAGCATGGTCGGAGACAAGACCTTGTGCCAGACTGAAAAATCATAGGATGATCTTTACTATTGCTCCTACAAAGGATAGTAATAGCATCCGACACGTTTATAGACCATAATCAAAAGCAAGTCATGGAACATTGCCTTAACAGTTTCTTGTTCATCGCTTTCCTTTACAACCGGACGGTAGTTTACCGAAAGGTAATATACGGAGCAAGTATACTGGACGTGTTGCTTTCCCAATACAAGGTTAGCAAGTGGGTAACACAAAACCACAAGTGTTGAGCTAAAATTTTCAAATCTGAAACCCACATAACCCACAAAAAAAAAATATTTTGCAAACACCGGTGAAGGGTTATTCCGGAAAACTTATCTAGGGTAAAAGCTAGATTGAATTTTCAAAAGATCAAATATTTTCATAAAGATCCAATTTCCTTAAGGATCTACATTTTCGTAGTCATGTGGGACTGTAAACCGCCTTTCAAATGTGCACTTTGCTTTGGAAACCGAAAGTAAATCGGCTATTTGATTGCAAGTGTCGTTGACCTAAACCCGAGGCAACTGTGGATGACACACCCACCTTTAACCATGGTTCTATCGTTACTATCATTGTTTATACCACCATATCAAAATCACTGATGTACAAAGTGTGATGAATAAAAAAGTGATTCATGTATGTTTTTATTTCAAATTTTGTATTGCTTGAGGACAAGCAACGCTCAAGTGTGGGGATGTTTGATAAGGCTAAAAAGGAACATATATTTCATAGCAATATCCCTCCTAAATAATAGGTTTTCATATGTAATTGTATTATATATTTTCATTGTAATTGTTTAAATAAATAAGTGCGAAGACAAAAGGCGAAAATGAAGATTTGAAGACACAAACGTCCAAAAATCTCAAATGTTCAAGATACAATTCAAAAGGTTCAATTTATTGATGAAAAACGTCTAAAAATGACAAGAGTACAAGTTACAAAACGCAAAGTACAAGATATTAAATTGTACGCAAGGACGTTCGAAAATCCGGAACCGGGACATGAGTCAACTATCAACGCCCGACGCAACGGACCAAAAATTACAAGTCAACTATGCACAAGAATATAATATAATATTTAAATAATTATATAAATTATTTATATATTATATATATTTAAAAATTATGTCGACAAGCTATGAGACAAATGATCCTGAGCTGGATTTTCAAACTCCGCGACTCGCGGAGTTTGAAGGCTAAAAACTCCACGACTCGCGGAGCTGTCAGAAATCAAAATTCCTATAAAAGGTCACGAATTCTGCGAGTAATATATACATAATAATAATAATACTCCCTAGTATAATATAAATAAATATATATATGTATATATAGTATAGATTAGTGTTATATTAGATTAGTTTGGGTTATGTAAAAGTTATTTTTACGGGTTTTTAAAGTCAGAGCTCTGTCCGTGTAACACTACGCGATAAATAATCAATGTAAGCTATGTTATCCTTTTTAAATTAATGTCTCGTACTTAAGTTATTATTATGCTTATTTGAGCCAAAGTAATCATGATGTTGGACTAAATATTAAAGACGGGGTAATTGGGTTTTGTACCATAAATGTGGTTTGGACAAAAGAACGACACTTGTGGAAATTAGACTATGAGCTATTAATGGGCTTTATATTAAATTAACGATACCTCGTTAATTTAATATAAAGGTTATGATTTGAAGTATCTATATATAACCACATACGCTTAATCGGACACGATGGGCGGGATATTTATAAGTACGAATTATTGTTCATTTGACCGGACACGGGGATGGATTAATAGTCAATGGACTCATTAAAACAGGGGTGGATTACATTCAAGGGTAATTGGTGTAATTGTTAACAAAGTATTAAAACCTTGGTTTACACACAGTCGATAACCTGGTGTATTCATTAAGCAAAGTATTAAGACCTTGTTACAGTTCGAATCCCCAGTTAGTTGGAATATTTGACTTCGGGTATAAGGTTAAATTTGCCGAGCAGTTTATAATTATGATTGATGAACTATTATGGACAAAAACTAGATAGGTTTCAAATACATCCAGTACAAAGGACAATTAACCCAGGACAATAGATTAAAATCAAAACGTCAAACATCATGGTTACGGAAGTTTAAATAAGCATAATATATTTTATTTCATTTTTCCTCGTACTTTTATTTATTGTCATTTCAATTATTGTTATTTATTTTATATTGTTATTTAAATATCGTCATTTACTATACGCTTCGCTTAAAATATAAATCGACAAACCGGTCATTAAACGGTAAACCCCCTTTTATATATTATTATATATAATTATATATATTTTGTACAAATATAGTTGTTTAAAAATATAGTGTGCAATAAGCCCGCTCCCTGTGGAACGAACCGGACTTACTAAAAACTATACTACTCTACGATTAGGTACACTGCCTATAGTGTTGTAGCAAGGTTTAGGTATATCCCATTTGTAAATAAATAATTAAAACTTGTGTAATTTGTAACGTATTTCGTAGTAAAATATAGTACTATCACGTACCCCCACGCTACCACATCAGTTAACAACATTTAACAAGATCATTAACCTAAAGGTTTCAAAACAACACTTACATGTAACGACTAACGATGACTTAACGACTTAGTTAAAATGTATATACATGTAGTGTTTTAATATGTATTTATACACTTTTGAAAGACTTCAATACAATTATCAAAATACTTCTACTTAACAAAAATGCTTACAATTACATCCTCGTTCAGTTTCATCAACAATTCTACTCGTATGCACCCGTATTCGTACTCGTACAATACACAGCTTTTAGATGTATGTACTATTGGTATATACACTCCAATGATCAGCTCTTAGCAGCCCATGTGAGTCACCTAACACATGTGGGAACCATCATTTGGCAACTAGCATGAAATATCTCATAAAATTACAAAAATATGAGTAATCATTCATGACTTATTTACATGAAAACAAAATTACATATCCTTTATATCTAATCCATACACCAACGACCAAAAACACCTACAAACACTTTCATTATTCAATTTTCTTCATCTAATTGATCTCTCTCAAGTTCTATCTTCAAGTTCTAAGTGTTCTTCATATATTCTACAAGTTCTAGTTACATAAAATCAAGAATACTTTCAAGTTTGCTAGCTCACTTCCAATCTTGTAAGGTGATCATCCAACCTCAAGAAATCTTTGTTTCTTACAGTAGGTTATCACTCTAATACAAGGTAATAATTATATTCAAACTTTGGTTCAATTTCTATAACTATAACAATCTTATTTCAAGTGATGATCTTACTTGAACTTGTTTTCGTGTCATGATTCTGCTTCAAGAACTTCGAGCCATCCAAGGATCCGTTGAAGCTAGATCCATTTTTCTCTTTTCCAGTAGGTTTATCCAAGGAACTTAAGGTAGTAATGATGTTCATAACATCATTCGATTCATACATATAAAGCTATCTTATTCGAAGGTTTAAACTTGTAATCACTAGAACATAGTTTAGTTAATTCTAAACTTGTTCGCAAACAAAAGTTAATCCTTCTAACTTGACTTTTAAAATCAACTAAACACATGTTCTATATCTATATGATATGCTAAATTAATGATTTAAAACCGGGAAACACGAAAAACACCGTAAAACCGGATTTACGCCGTCGTAGTAACACCGCGGGCTGTTTTGGGTTAGTTAATTAAAAACTATGATAAACTTTGATTTAAAAGTTGTTATTCTGAGAAAAGGATTTTTATTATGAACATGAAACTATATCCCAAAAATTATGGTTAAACTCAAAGTGGAAGTATGTTTTCTAAAATGGTCATCTAGACGTCGTTCTTTCGACTGAAATGACTACCTTTACAAAAACGACTTGTAACTTATTTTTCTGACTATAAACCTATAATTTTTCTCTTTAGATTCATAAAATAAAGTTCAATATGAAACCATAGCAATTTGATTCACTCAAAACGGATTTAAAATGAAGAAGTTATGGGTAAAACAAGATTGGATAATTTTTCTCATTTTAGCTACGTGAAAATTGGTAACAAATCTATTCCAACCATAACTTAATCAACTTGTATTGTATATTATGTAATCTTGAGATACCATAGACACGTATACAATGTTTCGACCTATCATGTCGACACATCTATATATATTTCGGAACAACCATAGACACTCTATATGTGAATGTTGGAGTTAGCTATACAGGGTTGAGGTTGATTCCAAAATATATATAGTTTGAGTTGTGATCAATACTGAGATACGTATATACTGGGTCGTGGATTGATTCAAGATAATATTTATTGATTTATTTCTGTACATCTAACTGTGGATAACTAGTTGTAGGTTACTAACGAGGACAGCTGACTTAATACACATAAAACATCAAAATATATTAAAAGTGTTGTAAATATATTTTGAACATACTTTGATATATATGTATATATTGTTATAGGTTTGTGAATCAACCAGTGGCCAAGTCTTACTTCCCGACGAAGTAAAAATCTGTGAAAGTGAGTTATAGTCCCACTTTTAAAATCTAATATTTTTGAGATGAGAATACATGCAGGTTTTATAAATGATTTACAAAATAGACACAAGTACGTGAAACTACATTCTATGGTTGAATTATCGAAATCGAATATGCCCCTTTTTATTAAGTCTGGTAATCTAAGAATTAGGGAACAGACACCCTAATTGACGCGAATCCTAAAGATAGATCTATTGGGCCTAACAAACCCCATCCAAAGTACCGGATGCTTTAGTACTTCAAAATTTATATCATATCCGAAGGGTGTCCCGGAATGATGGGGATATTCTTATATATGCATCTTGTTAATGTCGGTTACCAGGTGTTCACCATATGAATGATTTTTATCTCTATGTATGGGATGTGTATTGAAATATGAAATCTTGTGGTCTATTATTATGATTTGATATATATAGGTTAAACCTATAACTCACGAACATTTTTGTTGACGTTTTAAGCATGTTTATTCTCAGGTGATTATTAAGAGCTTCTGCTGTCGCATACTTAAATAAGGACGAGATTTGGAGTCCATGCTTGTATGATATTTGTGTAAAAACTGCATTCAAGAAACTTATTTTGTTGTAACATATTTGTATTGTAAACCATTATGTAATGGTCGTGTGTAAACAGGATATTTTAGATTATCATTATTTGATAATCTACGTAAAGCTTTTTAAACCTTTATTGATGAAATAAAGGTTATGGTTTGTTTTAAAATGAATGCAGTCTTAGAAAAACGTCTCATATAGAGGTCAAAACCTCGCAATGAAATCAATTAATATGGAACGTTTTTAAACAATAAGAACGGGACATTTCAGGCGTAGCTTGTCAGACACAGCTTGCTAGGGGTTTTCAGCCCATTTGATAGAGATACCCCTATGCCACCTACTTTCCAGGAGTTTTCAGCCCATTTTCTAGCAAAAACATACTTGCTAGAATGACTCGCCAGCAAAAACCTACTTGCCAGGGGTTTTAAGCCCGTTTGCCAAGAGATACCCCATATACCATGAAAGGACCCGTTCATATACATTATAAACGATTCACAATAGTTGATTTCATCGCGAGGTATTTGACCTCTATATGATACATTTTACAAACATTGCATTCGTTTTTAAAAGACAAACTTTCTTTACATTTAAAGTTGACGGCATGCATACCATTTCATAATATATCCAACTATAATTGACTTAATAATAATCTTGATGAACTCAATGACTCGAATGCAACATCTTTTAAAATATGCCATGAATGACTCCATGTAATATCTTTAAAATGAGCTAATGCACAACGGAAGATTTCTTTAATACCTGAGAATAAACATGCTTTAAAGTGTCCACCAAAAGGTTGGTGAGTTCATTAGTTTATCATAATCCATCAATTCAATAATTTTAATAGACCACAAGATTTCATTTTTCATAAACAACCTTACATTCGCAAGTGTATAAAAATCATTCGTATGATGAACACTTGGTAACCGACATTAACATAATGCATATAGAATATCTCCCGCATACTCGCAAGTATGCCATAAATATTGGCAATCGCAATCACCATTTAAATCGAAGTACTAAAGCATTCCAAATTCCAGAATGGGGGTTGTTAGGCCCATAGATCTATCTTTAGGATTCGCGTCAATTAGGGGCCATTTCCCTAATTCTTAGGTTACCAGACTGAAGGGGCAATATTCGGTATAGTAATCCATCCATAGAATGTAGTTTTAAGTACTTGTGTCTATTTCGTCAAACATTTATAAAAGCAGTGCATGTATTCTCAGTCCCAAAAAAATATATTGCAAAAACATTTAAAAATGGAGCAAACGAAACTCACAATACTGTATTTTGTAGTAAAAATACATATGACGTCATTGAACAAGTGCAAGGTTGGCCTTGGATTCACGAACATATATTAATTTTATATGTTTGATAAATATCTGTCTAACAATTTAGGTCAAGTCGTAGTGTATCACAATCCTAATACTCGAGACTAAATATGCAAAAGTCAACAAAAGTCATATTGACCAAAATGTCTTCCAAAATTTACACATGATTATTATATAGTTTAAATATAGTCGCTTTATAAATTTAAATATTTTTAACAGATTTTATTAAAGTAAATAATATAGTTCTTTTATTAATAAATAAAATTTTATATTAAAATTTATATAAAAAAATATACTTTTATATATCTTAAGTAATAAAATTTATAAAGTTCATTTAATATCATAAAAATAATATGATAGGTATTATTAATCTCATACCCCGTCCAAATTTTCCTGAACGAATACAATAACATCTGGTACCATTGCGATGAACGGACCTCTATATACCATGAACGACTCAATGTAATATGAGCAAATGCACAGCGGAAGATTTCTTTCATACCTGAGAATAAACATGCTTTCAAGTGTCAACCAAAAGGCTGGTGAGTTCATAAGTTTATCATAAAACAATAAAATTCAATATTTTGATAGACCACAAGATTTAAATGATGCATGGTACAAATGGGCCCGAATCCTATACCCACCTGTAATGTACATGCGATATCTTTTAAATACAGTACACCTTTCTCGTGTACGAAATCATCTTTCATAAATCTTAGTAACCGTACACATATCTTGTGCACAAAAAATAACATACACATAACCTGTGTATAAAATCAGTCTCTCGATACATAACATTCATATCAATTGGGAGCAATTATCATGTCCACATAATTCAATGGTGGCAATTATCCTGTCCACATAATTTAATGGTGGCAATTATCATGTCCACATAATTCAATGGTGGCAATTATCATGTCCACATAATTCAATAATAATCCGCAGAACTTCTGTCTGCATAATAATTCATTCGTGGAATGTTTTGCTTGTGTCTATCTCGTCAAACATTTATAAAAGCATTTCATATATTCGTAGATCAACATATATTTCAAAAAAAACATTTAATAAAACAGTTATAAAAGCAGCGCATGTATTCTCAGTCCCAAAAATGTAAAGAGTAAAAGGGAATCAAATGAACTCACCATACTGTATTTTGTAGTAAAAATACATATGACGTCATTGAACAAAAATAGGGTTGGCCTCGGATTCACGAACCTATATCATTTATATATATTAACACATATAAGGTAATCGAACAAATTATGTATTGATATTAATAATATATATATATATATATATATATATATATATATATATATATATATATATATATATATATATATATATATATATATATATATATATATATATATATATATATATTATTTTAATTGTTATATATTTTTATATATTTTGTATATATCTTTCATATAAATATTTGTTTGATAGAATGATAACAATAAAGATAGTGAATAACATGTTGTTTTATTTTATAATAATAATAATAATCATATTAATAATAATGATATTAGTAATAATAATAATAGTATACATAAAATAATACTAATAAAAGTAATAATGATAGTAATAATAATAATAATCTTAAAAATTTTGATAATCTTACTAATACTAATAAAATAAAAAAAATGATAATTTTGATAAGAATGATAATTAAATGTTATGATACTAGTAATAATAAAAATGATAATAATGATAATAATTACAATATTCATAAATTTATAGTAATACTCATAACATTATTATTTTTATATTATTTTCATTACAATATGATTTTATTCGTTGCTATGCCTTACGGTTCATTATCTTTTACTCGTTCCTTTCGTTATCGATAATGTATAGTCTTTTCTAAGTTCTAGAATTCATAATTTTTAACCATATAATAACTTGCACCTTATATTATCATTAAACTTAAAAGTTGTTACATTAATCTTTTATAATAATCTTCATGATATATAACCATAATACTTTTATATTTATCTTTTAATAATCATAATCATAATCATATTCATTTTCATAAGTTACTAATAATAATAATAATAATAATAATAATAATAATAATAATAATAATAATAATAATAATAATAAAATAATAATAATAATAATAATAATAATAATAATAATAATAATAATAATAATAATAATAATAATAATAATAATAATAATAATAATAATAATAATAATAATAATAATAATAATAATAATAATAATAATAATAGAGTAGCTACCTTCAAGCTTTTCCCTAAAAAAAACTGTCTCAAGCATGGCTCGAACCCACGACCTCTCGCTACCCTGAATCACCCATTAACCATTCAGCCATTAAAATTTTTCTGTTATAACCTCGCGGAGATAAATATATAACTCCTAATTCTATCTGTTCCTTTCTTCCTCTTCCCAAACTGAATCGATCAGGAATTGTCATATGGACTTTAGGCCCAACAGAAAAAAAAAACATACGGCCCAAATATGGAAACAGACACAAGGTAGCCCATACGGTATTTAAATCGATTAAATGGGTGTATTGACGTCAAACAACTTGAGATAATACGGTGTATTATTATCCCATCATCAAACCCTCATTATCACATCATCTTCCATTAACAATAACATAAAGGACAGCTCACCGACAGTTTGATTAGCAATACATTGGATGAATAAATAATTAATCGAGTGTGATTATAAGTATCCTCTTTTACATTGCTTCGTCATCATCATTCTTTTATTAACTTTTTCCTTCGGTTGTAGCTGGGTTAACGAAACAGAAAGAAAAAAAAAGAGGTGGAGATCTAAACGGTTGAGGTAATATTATCAGGTGTTTGGTTTGGTTTGGATCGAATAGAAGTTGAATAACAGCCAACCTGTGGTGGTTACTCAATAATTGGAACAGAATCATATAGTTGTTTGATGAATCTCGTGGTGTTTTAAGGCTGCAAAACCGACTACTATTAGTGATTATTGTGTTGCAAAACAGAAACAATTTACTGCAGCAGTAGTCACTGAAATCGATCCCCATGTCTAAAAGTAAAAAGAAAATATATGGTGGTGGCGGTTAGGGTTTCATGTTGATCGACTAGAAATCGTGAAGGGTTGTGATGGTTTTTCTTCGGCTTGAAACAGTAACAAAAAGTACAGCAGCTGCAACAGTGATTAAAGGGGTTTGCAGGTGGCGATAATGGTTTGTTTTAAGTTGTACAGGAAGTAGGAGAATATAGGTTATGGCTGTTATGGCGGTTTTCAAGAGAGAAGAGATGTTAGAGAGAAGAAGGTAGTGGCCAATGGTGGTGGTTTAAGGTGGACGATGGCTGTGGTTGTAATTCGAAACAGAAACAGAAATAGTTGCAACCAATATGTTGTCCGAGCAGTAGCATGTTGGTGTTTGTTTGGCCTGTTAAACTGAACAACCACGGTGGCAATCAAGTAACAGTTATGATGGTTTAATAAGGTGATTAAGGTGGGTTTATATTGCGTAAAAGAGGAGCTGTTGGGTTTGATTGAGAACCGAAATGGACTTAATTATATAGTAGCGTTTGTAGCATTTCAAAAAGGTGGTGGAGGATATATGCACATATGTATGTATAAAGAAGGAGGTGGTGTGAGTGTGTTATGGTTCCTGGTTACTCGAATCAAACAGAAACATACCAAAGTGGAAACGAATTGGAGGTTGATGATGGCTATTCCTTTCGAATCGCTGCAATAATAGCAATAATATAAAACGGTTTATGATGGGTTGCGGTTGAGACGAAACAGAAAATGGTACGCAATCGTAGTGGACGAAAGGGTGGCGTTGCCATGGTGACTAGTTGCAGTTCACGGTGGTGAAAAGTGGTGATTCTTAGACAAGAAGAGGAGAGGGAGGGATGAAGAAATGGTGATGATTGATTTTTTTTTTCTATTATGTTTTCTCAAACATTTATATATATAGATGTAGATTAATTAGATGGAAAAATCGATTGACTTTCTCTCCATAAATCAAGATGATAGTTTGTTTTATACAGAAATTAATTCAGCACTTGTTCACGGGCAAAACAGGAAAAGCAGAATCAATAATGATATCTGTTTGTTATATAAATCTCATTACGTACTTATTTGCTTTTATATTTTATATTTAATTAAAAAATATAAATATCAATAATAATAATACTTTTATTATTGTTTATAATATTAATAATAATAATACAAATAGCAAGGATGATGATAATAATATAAATACTAAATTTAATAATAATTACTGATAATGGTATTAATAACTATAAAGATAATGCATGATAATGATGATAAGTATAATAGCAATAATAATAATGTTAATACAATAACTATATTTTAACTTGTAATCATATATTATTTCAATTAATATTTCAAATTACTATATTTATCTATACATTTAAATATATATGTATCTATTTACAATTGGTTGTTCGTGAATCGTCGGGAACAGTCGAAGGTCAATTGCATGTATAGAAATAGTTCAAAAATTTTAAGACTCAGGATAACAAACTTAGCTTATCATGTCAAAATGTATTAAATCGTATCGAGAGTTCGGTTTAAAATTAGTCGAAAATTTCCGGGTCACTACAGTACCTACCCGTTAAAGAAATTTCATCCCGAAATTTGAGTGAGGTTGTCATGAATAACAATAAGAATGTTTTCATGACGAATATAAGTTGAAAATAAGATTTTATCAACATTGAGTATTATGGATAAAATAACTCGATGCTCGAATTGTTACGGCTGAAGCTATCACAAAAGAAAGAAATGAGAAAGACAAGTTTCATCATAACTTTTGACTAGTCATGGTTGAATTTAAGAAAAATAAGGTGTTTCTTTACTTTTGACGTTGTCTTGGTGGAATTCCGGAATTCCAGGGATTTAAAAGAAAATCTATGAAATCTATAAGACCTGATTCTTCAGTAAATGAGGAAATTAGGATCTCTTTAATTAAATGTGATGATCTGCCTCGATTGCTCTGTCTGATATTTTCATTATAAATTAAATCCTTCCGTTCCATTATACTCATCATTCCTATACTTTCTTTCTTAGTTCATACATCCAAACGATTGTGAAAATGCTTAATCCAGTTCTGATCCTTGTCCTCATACTTTCTATCGCAACAATCATTCTCCTTTAAAATTACCACCGGAGGAATCTGTTTTCTTCTACTTCACCCTTGGGGTTTTAATGTTTTTAATTCTCCCGTGTCTTTATGTTGAGATAAACATTGATATACACAGTTTGTAATTTATGTGTTGTTATCGGGCTTTATATTTTCTCTTAAATTTTGGATCTCTTTACCTTATTATTATCCTCTCGAACTCTAGTAAAGCGAGCAACGGTCCAGAATTCATAGGTGTGGAATTTTGAATGAGCTTAATGTTCTAAACAAGAAAGAACTTAATAGCACGATTTGATTTGTCAAATTACCAGAATATCCGGGAAAGATAGAACTATCAAGAAAATATGTTCTGGATATGTTTATATATCGGATAAAATGTAAGAGTCGTGTAACATGGCACATGATGACGTTATAATCTGTGAACCATCATGTCCCATTTAGAAACTCAGCATGACTTACTGTAATATAATCACGTTGATCAAGTGTCATTATATTATACTAACTCATGCATCAGTTCCCAACATTACTTCAATAACATTCATATTTTAAGCTCGAAAGTTTACAGAATATAGAAACTAACAGTTTCTATATGATGTAACACTTATATCATGAAGAGATTAATGATTTCAGATAAGAATAGTTATGAAAATATCTCAAGAAATATGGAGGATATTTATAATGAAAGATACGATAATATCTCAGAATATCTAAGATCAGCGGATGATAGAAACTATTGTCTGCAAGGGTTTAGAGTAAGGAGCAAGATATTCACTAAAGACTTTAGCAGACATTGAATCATTTGAACTCTTTGAAATCAAACTTATTCTTTATGATTTGTCCACGGCTTTCTTCATAGTTTCGCATAATCTGCTTTTCGGTACTAAATTTTCTCTTGAATGTTTCCAATATAATGATACACAGGAAGCACGAAGAGGTATATAATTTCGGACGAGAATATTTATGAAAATATCCTCAGAAATATCGAAGATATTGATGATGATATTTTGGAATTTCTAAGTTCGATGGTTGATGGAGAAAGATTTTCCGCAAATTTTAACATGACTTCGGGGCAAGATATTCTCTAAAGATTTCAACGGATCCAGAATTATCTGGATTCTTTGAATATAGGGTATGGTCCTTGTATTTGTCCTTGGTCTCCTTCATGGTTAACTCTATCCGTTTTCTAGTTCCAACGTTTCTGAGCTTTTCCAACATATTATTTTCTATCATCAAACTTCCGACGATTAAGGTCATTTACGGTTATCTACAGTTTCTGCTGCTTCATTCAGTTTTTTTTTCTCAAAGTTTAATGTATTAATTCGTAGGCTGGGTGCTTTTCAAAATTTTAGAATGGAAGATCATTATTCTAAAAGATAAATGTTATACATATAACTGTTGATGTAGATATGTTGTTAGGTTTCAAAGTACTGATTGCCGATTCCTCTACATTTACTGCTACCATATCTGAATCATTAGTTATCTATCCGAGGTGATTTCAAGAGAATTGTGTTTTTAGATGATTAAACGCTGACGGTAATATGGTGGAATATAAAAGGTTCCCTGGTAACAATAAAAGAACATACATATAAGTCAAGGTGATAATAAGGTTGTTTCGAACGAAAATTTGAATTTGATTTGCTGAAGATGTGACAAAATTTGCTACCTTGAAAAGGGATCGCAAAGTTATTTTTGCTAATAAATGCCAAAGGATCTGACGTGGCTACATGTTAAACTTTTACTTAGTTGTCGAGAGTTTCTCAGGTGCATAACTATATGCACCAATCTTTCCTTCCGTAGATGAAGTGCGGTTGATTCATCCTATCGATTGAGGTGTTTTCAAGAATCATGAAAGGTTTGAACGCAGATTGTAATCATCAAGATACTAATGAAGTTTAAAATGAAATCAAGTGGCAAACTTGAAGAATTGTTTAGTTTCATATGTTATGATCAATATTTTAATTTATTTTAATTGTCCAATGTTGATAGTCCTCAGTTAGCAGTGTACAAATAATAATTCATATATAGTTTACTATATAATATTCGAATTAATAATTAATATGTATCGTGACCCATGTACATGTCTCAGACTCGATCACAACTCAAACTATATATATTATTGTAGAATCAACCTCAACCCTGTATAGAGAACTCGATCATTACTGCATATAGAGTGTCTATGGTGATTCCAAATAATATATAGAGATGCGTCGATATGATATGTCAAAACCTTGTATACGTGTCCCGATATTTAAAGTGCGTAAAATAAATAACATAAATTAAATGATGATAAATTAAATGTGTAAAGTAAATAACAGAAATTAAATGATGATATATAAAATTGCGAGAATTAAAATTGCAATAATTAAATTGCGATAAATAAATTGCGATAAATAAAATGTAATCAGTTAGCTAGGATCAGTTAGCTGGAACAGTTAGCGTGGATTCTTAACAAAATTTTTGTAATTAATTTGTTTGTTTCTAACAAATTTTTATTTCGTCAAATGTTTTCTTCATTATGCCACTTGTTGGATTCTAATAGGTCAAAATTCAAATATGAAATTGAATGAAAATGGTTATTCTGCGGTGAACAGATACGTTTATTGGTGGTTGTAAGTAGGATAGTATATGACTGTTGAAACAGATTCGAAGAACGTACAATGTAACTTATTAATGTGAAATTTAAATAGTCCTCGGGTATTACCTACCCGTTAAAATATTTTCTACATTAACAGTTTGTAAAGAGAATTTTTAATTACAATCTTTATGAAAACATATATACATATATATTTTCTTCAGATGTATTCATGGATTTAATGAGTTAATATGATATTAAACTCATTTACTTTTCGGTTGGAACTAGAATAAATAATCTCTAAAACTTTAGAGATTACATATTCGCCATGTCGAACGAAGATAAATGATGTAAAATGATACGTAGAATGATGATTATGCTCGGGGTACATAATGATATGTTGAGGCGTGTGATGTTGAAACTTGGATTGTTGGTGGTACTGGTATTGATGTTGGTGGTACTGCTGGTGCCAGTGATGTTGCTGAAGCTAGTAAATTTTGAACCATATTTTTCCAAGACTATAACTCGGGCGCGAAGTTCGCTGACTTCTTGTATTACTCCGGAATGATTGTCAGTCGGAACAAATAGATGAATAAGGTTTAGAATTTCAGATAGAATATAATCGTGGTGAGATATTCGGGAAATGAGGGTGAAAATGGTGTTTCGGTGTGGTTCGTCGGTAAGTGCTTCAGGTTCTTCACCAAGAGGTGAATTTGGTTGATGGAAAGGATTGCCTTCTTCTCGTCTCCATTAATTAAGTCGACTACAAACTCATCATATGAATTGGGGATGGTTGGTTGGTTGATTCATTCTGGTAACGCTACTTTCGGAGCTTAGGTGAACGTCCATGTCGGAATACCTGTCGGAATAACTATCGGAATAGCTATCGGAATTCGAGGGACTTTAACTAGTTGAAGGATTCATCCCGTACAATCAGATGAAGAATTTTCGATAAGAAGTAGATTATAGGATGTAGATTAGTACCTTGCAATACATAATTTACATATGCATATATAATACTTAAATCCCATATGTTACGGTGGAATCTACGGAGGTTGTCAGGCAAAGTTACAGTAACAGATACGCTAAGATATGAAGTAGCAGATACTCTAAGATATGAATTTTGTCTATACACTATTCATGCAGTCAATGCAGTAAAACGTATCTAGACTAAGAATGATAAGCAAATAATTCCCTAAGAATGATAAGCAGATAATTTTTGACACGAAATGATAAGCAAAACTTTTGACATGCAGACACGGTTGAAGTCCAGACTCACTAATGCATTTAAACAACTATCAGTTAGACACACTAATGCAAGACCTGGTTCGCTAAGACCACCGCTCTGATACCACATGTCATACCCCGTCCAAATTTTCCTGAACGAATACAATAACATCTGGTACCATTGCGATGAACGGACCTCTATATACCATGAACGACTCCATGTAATATGAGCAAATGCACAGCGGAAGATTTCTTTCATACCTGAGAATAAACATGCTTTCAAGTGTCAATCAAAAGGCTGGTGAGTTCATAAGTTTATCATAAAACAATAAAATTCAATATTTTGATAGACCACAAGATTTAAATGCTGCATGGTACAAATGGGCCCGAATCCTATACCCACCTGTAATGTACATGCGATATCTTTTAAATACACTACACCTTTTTCGTGTACGAAATCATCTTTCATAAATCTTAGTAACCGTACACATATCTTGTGCACAAAAAATAACATACACATAACCTGTGTATAAAATCATTCTCTCGATACATAACATTCATATCAATTGGGAACAATTATCATGTCCACATAATTCAATGGTGGCAATTATCCTGTCCACATAATTCAACGGTGGCAATTATCATGTCCACATAATTCAATGGTAGCAATTATCATGTCCACATAATTCAATAATAATCTGCAGAACTTCTGTCTACATAATAATTCATTCGAGGAATATTTTGCTTGTGTCTATCTCGTCAAACATTTATAAAAGCATTTCATATATTCGTAGTTTAACATATATTTCAAAAAAAAACATTTAATAAAACAGTTATAAAAGCAGCGCATGTATTCTCAGTCCCAAAAATGTAAAGAGTAAAAGGGAATCAAATGAACTCACCATACTGTATTTTGTAGTAAAAATACATATGACGTCATTGAACAAAAATAGGGTTGGCCTCGGATTCACGAACCTATATCATTTATATATTTTAACACATATAAGGTAATCGAACAAATTATGTATTGATATTAATAATATATATATATATATATATATATATATATATATATATATATATATATATATATATATATATATATATATATATATATATATTATTTTAATTGTTATATATTTTTATATATTTTGTATATATGTTTCATATAAATATTTGTTTGATAGAATGATAATAATAAAGATAGTGAATAACATGTTGTTTTATTTTATAATAATAATAATAATCATATTAATAATAATGATATTAGTAAAAATAATAGTATACATAAAATAATACTAATAAAAATAATAATGATAGTAATAATAATAATAATCTTAAAATTTTTGATAATCTTACTAATACTAATAAAATAAAAAAAATGATAATTTTGATAAGAATGATAATTAAATGTTATGATACTAGTAATAATAAAAATGATAATAATTACAATATTCATAAATTTATAGTAATACTCATAACATTATTATTTTTATATTATTTTCATTACAATATGATTTTATTCATTGCTATGCCTTACGGTTCGTTATCTTTTACTCGTTCCTTTCGTTATCGATAATGTATAGTCTTTTCTAAGTTCTAGAATTCATAATTTTTAACCATATAATAACTTGCACCTTATATTATCATTAAACTTAAAAGTTGTTACATTAATCTTTTATAATAATCTTCATGATATATAACCATAATACTTTTATATTTATCTTTTAATAACCATAATCATAATCATATTCATTTTCATAAGTTACTAATAATAATAATAATAATAATAATAATAATTATTATTATTATTATTATAATAAAATAATAATAATAATAATAATAATAATAATAATAATAATAATAACAATAATAATAATAATAATAATAATAATAATAATAATAATAATAATAATAATAATAATAATAATAATAATAATAATAATAATAATAATAATAATAATAATAATAATAATAATAATAATAATAATAGAGTAGCTACCTTCAAGCTTTTCCCTAAAAAAAACTGTCTCAAGCATGGCTCGAACCCACGACCTCTCGCTACCCTGAATCACCCATTAACCATTCGGCCATTTAAATTTTTCTGTTATAACCTCGCGGAGGTAAATATATAACTCCTAATTCTATCTGTTCCTTTCTTCCTCTTCCCAAACTGAATCGATCAGGAATTGTCATCTGGACTTTAGGCCCAACAGAAAAAAAAAAAAACAAACGGCCCAAATATGGAAATAGACACAAGGTAGCCCATACGGTATTTAAATCGATTAAATGGGTGTATTAACGTCAAACAAATCGAGATATTATGGTGTATTATTATCCCATCATCAAACCCTCATTATCACATCATCTTCCATTAATAATAACATAAAGGACAGCTCACCGACAGTTTGATTAGCAATACATTAGATGAATAAATAATTAATCGAGTGTGATTATAAGTATCCTCTTTTACATTGCTTCGTCATCATCATTCTTTTATTAACTTTTTCCTTCGGTTGTAGCTGGGTTAACGAAACAGAAAGAAAAAAAGAGAGGTGGAGATCTAAATGGTTGCAGCAATATTATCAGGTGTTTGGTTTGGTTTGGATCGAATAGAAGTTGAATAACAGCTGATAATGCTAAAAACGAACATATATTTCATAGCATTATTCCTTAAGAAAGACAAGCTTTTAGTTGCAATTGTTCTATTTACAAGTGATATTCGTTTAAATAATAAAAGGTGAAGACAAAAGACAGATTCGACGAATTGAAGACGCAAACGACCAAAAAGCTCAAAAGTACAAAATACAATCAAAGAGGTTCCAATTATTGATAAGAAACATCTCGAAATTACAAGAGTACAAGATTCAAAATGCAAAGTACAAGATATTAAATTATACGCAAGGACGTTCGAAAATCCGGAACCAGGACCAGAGTCAACTCTCAACGCTCGACGCAACGAACTAAAAATTACAAGTCAACTATGCACATAAATATAATATAATATTTAAATAATTCTTATAATTATTTAATATATTATATTATTTATAAAACCGTCGACAGAAGAAAACAACCAAAAATGAGCCTCCCCAGCTGGCCTTGCGATCGCATGGCCTGGAAGGCATAAATCCATGCGATCGCATGAGCCCCAGTCCCAGCCCACATGCCTATAAAAATCGATCTTTGGTGCACCAAAAATCATAATCTATCTTTCTCTTTTCGCATTCATACGATATATTTATATTTATAATTTATATTTTAATTTTATTTTTAATTATAATTCTAATAATAAGGGTATGTTAGCGAATATTGTAAGGGTGTAAGTCGAAATTCTGTCCGTGTAACACTACACTATTTTTAATCATTGTAAGTTATGTTCAACCTTTTTACATTAATGTCTCGTAGCTAAGTTATTATTATGCTTATTTAAAACGAAGTAATCATGATGTTGGGCTAATTACTAAAATTGGGTAATTGGGCTTTGTACCATAATTGGGGTTTGGACAAAAGAATGACACTTGTGGAAATTAGACTATGGGCTATTAATGGGCTTTATATTTGTTTAACTAAATGATAGTTTGTTAATGTTAATATAAAGATTTACAATTGGGCGTTCCTATAAATTACCATATACACTCAATCGGACACGATGGGCGGGGTACTTATATGTACGAATAATCGTTCATTTAACCGGACACGGGAATGGATTAATAGCCACTAGAATAATTAAAATAGGGGTGAAATTATGTACAAGGATACTTGGTATAATTGATAACAAAATATTAAAACCTTGGGTTACACTCAGTCGACATCCTGGTGTAATTATTAAACAAAGTATTAAAATCTTGTTACAGTTTAAGTCCCCAATTAGTTGGAATATTTAACTTCGGGTATAAGGATAATTTGACGAGGACACTCGCACTTTATATTTATGACTGATGGACTGTTATGGACAAAAACCAGACGGACATATTAAATAATCCAGGACAAAGGACAATTAACCCATGGGCATAAAACTAAAATCAACACGTCAAACATCATGATTACGAAAGTTTAAATAAGCATAATTCTTTTATTTCATATTTAATTTCCTTTATTTTATATTTAATTGCACTTCTAATTATCGCATTTTTATTGTTATTGTATTTAATTGCACTTTTAATTATCGTACTTTTTAATTATCGCAAGTTTATTTTATCGCACTTTTATTATTCGCAATTTCATTATCGTTATTTACTTTACGCTTTAATTTAAGTCTTGTATTTATTTTTAATATTTTACATTTGGTTTTAACTGCGACTAAAGTTTTAAAATCGACAAACCGGTCATTAAACGGTAAAAATCCCCCTTTATAATAATAATATTACTTATATATATATATTTGTATTTTTATAAAAGTAAACTAATATAGCGTTAAGCTTTGTTTAAAGATTTCCCTGTGGAACGAACCGGACTTACTAAAAACTACACTACTTTACGATTAGGTACACTGCCTATAAGTGTTGTAGCAAGGTTTAAGTATATCCATTCTATAAATAAATAAATATCTTGTGTAAAATTGTATCGTATTTAATAGTATTTTCTGCTAAAATTTAATAGTATTTTATACCCCTCCGCTACCACATCAACAGCCGACCTGTGGTGGTTACTCAATAATTGGAACAGAAGCATATAGTTGTTTGATGAATCTCGTGGTGTTTTAAGGCTGCAAAACCGACTACTATTAGTGATTATTGTGTTGCAAAAAAGAAACAATTTACTGCAGCAATAGTCACTGAAATCGATCCCCATGTCTAAAAGTAAAAAGAAAATATATGGTGGTGGCGGTTAGGGTTTCATGTTGATCGACTAGAAATCGTGAAGGGTTGTGATGGTTTTTCTTCGGCTTGAAACAGTAACAAAAAGTACAGCAGCTGCAATAGTGATTAAAGGGGTTTGCAGGTGGCGATAATGGTTTGTTTTAAGTTGTACAGGAAGTAGGAGAATATAGGTTATGGCTGTTATGGCAGTTTTTAAGAGAGAAGAGATGTTAGAGAGAAGAAGGTGGTGGCCAATGGTGGCGGTTTAAGGTGGACGATGGCTGTGTTTGTAATTCAAAATAGAAACAGAAATAGTTGCAACCAATATGTTGTCCGAGCAGTAGCATGTTGGTGTTTGTTTGGCCTGTTAAACTGAAAAACCACGGTGGCAATCAAGTAACAGTTATGATGGTTTAATAAGGTGATTAAGGTGGGTTTGTATTGCGTAAAAGAGGAGCTGTTGGGTTTGATTGAGAACCGAAACGGACTTAATTATATAGCAGCGTTTGTAGCATTTCAAAAAGGTGGTGGAGGATATATGCACATATGTATGTATAAAGAAGGAGGTGAAGTGTGTGTGTGTTATGGTTCATGCTTACTCGAATCAAACAGAAACATACCAAAGTGGAAACGAATTGGAGGTTGATGATGGCTATTCCTTTCGAATCGCTGCAATAATAGCAATAATATAAAACGGTTTATGATGGGTTGCGGTTGAGACGAAACAGAAAATGGTACGCAATCGTAGTGGACGAAAGGGTGGTGTTGCCATGGTGAATAGTTGCAGTTCACGGTGGTGAAAAGTGGTGATTCTTAGACAAGAAGAGGAGAGGGAGGGATGAAGAAATGGTGATGATTGATTTTTTTTTCTACTATGTTTTCTCAAACATTTATATATATAGATGTAGATTAATTAGATGGAAAAATCGATTGACTTTCTCTCCATAAATCAAGATGATAGTTTGTTTATACAGAAATTAATTCAGCACTTGTTCACGGGCAAAACAGGAAAAGCAGAATCAATAATGATATCTGTTTGTTATATAAATCTCATTACGTAGTTATTTTCTTTTATATTTTATATTTAATTAAAAAATATAAATATCAATAATAATAATACTTTTATTATTGTTTATAATATTAATAATAATAATAATACAAATAGCAAGGATGATGATAATAATATAAATACTAAATTTAATAATAATTACTGATAATGGTATTAATAACTATAAAGATAATGCATGATAATGATGATAAGTATAATAGCAATAATAATAATGTTAATCCAATAACTATATTTTAACTTGTAATCATATATTATTTCAATTAATATTTCAAATTACTATATTTATCTATACATTTAAATATATATGTATCTATTTTCAATTGGTTGTTCGTGAATCGTCGGGAACAGTCGAAGGTCAATTGAATGTATATAAACAGTTCAAAAATTTTAAGACTCAGGATAACAGACTTAGCTTATCGTGTCAAAGTGTATTAAATCGTATCGAGAGTTCGGTTTAAAATTAGTCGAAAATTTCCGGGTCACTACAATTAATGTAATTATATTATACGTAGCAAAATATCTTTGTATCACATATTTATTTGATAAAATAATATTGATAATAATAATAATAAGTAAAAGTTGTATTATTTTGTAATAATTATTATTATTCTACTAATAAAAATAACAATAATTGTATTTTCTAAAAATGATAAAATGATAATTTTTATTAATAATAGTTCTAAAATGATAATAATAATGTTGTTTCATATTAACAATGATATTTTTATTAAAAATAATAATTTTAGTAAAAATGATAGTTTTAATATTAATAATACTTTTAATAATAATAATAGTAAAATAATGAAAACGATATTTTTCCTTTAAATCAATATCTTACAATATCTTAATTTCATCATGATACTCATACTAATTATTTCCTAATCGCTTCGTTTAATTGCTTTTAGTCATCTTTTATATCGCCTTCATATTAATAATAATAATAGTAATCATAATAATTAGATGTTACTAATATTAGTTTTAATTATAATAATACTAAGAATAATAATATTAATGATAATACTAATAACTATTTGAATGATAATAATAATAATAATAATAATAATAATAATAATAATAATAGTAATAATAATAATAATAATAATAATAATAATAATAATAATAATAATAATAATAATAATAATAATAATTAGAGTATAACGACGATAATAACGACGATAATAATAATCATTTATATAAAAATTCAATTGACTATAAGTTCTAAACCGTTCATCGAAACCATTCGATATCTAAATGAAAAGTTTTCAATTTTTCGCTTGTTTTCCAACCACATGCATATCATATACCTTATCTTAATAGAATATGTATTTAATTCAAGATTCGACATAACCTATCTAACGACAATAACAAATGTATAAGCATGCATAATCCTATATACTCGAGCACTAGTCAGGGATACACTAATAATATATAAAAGTTAACTTATGAGAGCTCACGTATCAATATTGAGATTCAATATTGCAGGAAAATTACGTAGACGCAACGGGGATGATAAACACTAGTTTGACTCACGAGCAATACTCCCGAACCATACCCATAACCTTCATAGCTATAATCCATAATTTCCTTAGCTCTATCCCGCTCGAAAAACAATTTCGAAATCACTCGGACAGCACTCCGTCGTAATATTTTATGTATACTAATAATATCTTGAAATAATACGGAGTAAATATATATATGTAAATCGATTGAGAGAGTTTAGAGAAAAAATATTTTCAAGTTTCTATGAAATAATGAAACCTATTGAATTCTATTTATAATAAATTTTTGAATTATTAAGGTCAATTATTAAAGTATGAATTATTAAAGTGAATTATTAAAGTATGAATTATTAAAGTGAATTATTTAAGTGAATTATTAAAGTGAATTATTAAAGTATGAATTATTAAAGTGAATTATTAAGGTAAAAATAAAGTAAAGGTAAAGTTTAAGTATAGTAAAAGTATAAAACTATGTACGTATAATACGCTTATAAATATATATAATATTAATTTAAATCGTTATATATATTTAATAAAATAAAATATAAATATCTTTATCTTTATCGTACTGGTTAAGTAATGAGTTGTCAAAAGTGGTTCTAGATATTTATAAAAGTTATATACGTTTTAATAATAAATTTCTTTTTAAACTAAAAACGTTTTTGTATGTTTGAAACTAAATCAAATAAATATGATAATTTTGTTTTCCAAAACTAAATATATTTAAGAATCATTTTGTTTAAAGGTTAAAATAATGGAAATAGTTATATCATAAAATGTTTTAGAAAAGTAGAATCATATATATTCATAATAGGTTTCAAGTTTTTAAATTACAGTCTGTTGGTGGAGCATGGGATAAAGTGCAAAGGTTAAATAAACGTATGAAATCATCTTAATGAAAAATGTCGAGTTACTTAACTTGTCGATATCCAACATCTAAGTTATTTATACTCCACGTTCTTACTTATAAATCACTTTACCATTTTCCGAATGTTGTCAAAAAGAATAGATTTCTTAAATCACAGTGGACCGGTAATCATATCAAAATGTATCTGATAAATCAATCATTTGATATTATCTTCTAATTCCATCGATAAACATATTGAAACAAATACGTTCGTGTAAAATATTATACGTTTAATACTTTATTAATATTCTCAAGTTATAATATATATATATACATATATATACATATCTATTTATATATAATGGTTCGTGAATCGTCAAAATTTGGTCGAGGTTATAATGAATGTATGAACACAGTTTAAAATTCTTGAGATTTAACTTAACAAACATTGCTTATCATGTCGGAATAATATAAAGATAAAGTTTAAATTTGGTTGGAAATTTTTGGGTTGTCACATGCCACCCACTTGCCAGCAGATACCCCCTATTGAACCTACTTGCCAGTTTTATTTACAACTTTGGCATCAAGCTTTCTTATAAATAGGTGGCACATCCCAACATTCCAACACACTTCTTCACTTCACTCATTAAAACATCTCTCTATTGTCGCTCTCTAGTGATCAGTTGGAGATTAGTTCTCTCTCTACTTTCTCTTTCTAGATTCTAGAGAGAGAAAAGTCAGAGATTAGGAATGTAATTATCTCTCTATTGTCGCTCTCTAGTGATCAATAGGAGATTAGTATGTAGTTACTAGTAGAAGCTATCAACCATTGTAACGCTATAGATATTATGAAGAGATACATGTGTTATTCTACCGGCATTATTCGGTAATATTTATCCTTTCTTTTATTAATTTTTTATAATATTCTTGTTCGATGTTTGTGATTAATTAATATTAGAAATGCTTGTTGTCATGATGTGTGAGTAATTACTTGATTGTTTGCCATGATTTAATAATGTTAGTTAGGGATGATTATCGTTTCGTACTCACTTTCTTTTATGATATTAAACCTCGTTATTATCGTCCTTCCACCAATAAACGTGATTAAAACCTTTTATAAAGTTGACATTTATAAGGTAATCAATTATCTGTGTTTATACATTGGTCAAGGTATGAACCCATCGGAAATACTATAAAGTATATGGGGAATTATCGTAGGACCAAATCAAGACATTGTTTAAGAGTATACGACTCGAGGAAATCCTGTTGCAACAAGAGAGTACAGTTTTGATGTAATATAGGATCACTTGAGCATGGTCTGTAAGACCCCAATATTTATTTTACACAGAGTTTTAAATGATGTACGTATCGTAGGTGAAGCGTGGTATGGAATAGAAGCTCAGAACCTGTTCAGAGGGTTGTGCGCGCCACGCACCTTGAGGTGAGCGTGCCGCGCACCTGGTCTGCGACAGAAATCTGTCTTTTTCAAATTAGAGTTTAATGAGGGGCTTTTTGGTCTTTTCACTTGAGGCCGGATTTGAGAGTTTATCAGTTGGTTTGAATCCAATTTTGGATCATTTTCACATCCACAAACACACACTAAACTATCTAGAGAGAGAGGGAGATTTCTAGAGAGAGATTTGGGGTTTTGGAGAAGAAGGAGCTTGAATTGATCAAAGTCTCGGGTTTTAAAGTTGTTCACCTCGTTCCTAGTTACGTTTTGGTGGTTGTGGTAAGTTCTAACTCCAAATTTCATTGTTTGATTTTGATAATCAAGTTAGGGTTTGAACTTAAATTGATGAGAAAGCCATTTAAACTCTTGGAGTGAGTTTAGTGATGCTAGTAATCGGGTTTGTTGTTATTGTTGGTGGATTTTGGGTTGGTGAACTAATTGGCCATGATTAGGACTTGAAATTGGGTTTAATCACTTAAGTTAGTGATTATGGAAGTATTGAAACCCATTTAGGGTTATTTGGTTGACTAGTTTTGACTTTGGGTCAAAATTCGGGTTTAGTGATGATTATGACCTAATTGGCAATTTAATGAGGTTTATAAACTTAAAATGGATTAAGTTGAAGTATAAAACCGAGTTAAAGGTGTTTTGGTGTCAAAACTTGTAAATAGTGAGATTTTGACCTTATGGGTCAAAATTAGGGTTTATGGGCAATTTGGAGATTTGTAAGTGTTTAACACTTGTGTTCGGGTTTAATTGGCGTGTTAGGACCATTCTCACTTGTGTTAGTGATTATTGGTTAATTTTGGGCACGGTTTGTACTTGGAAGTGCATTTGGATCGAATTTGCACTAAGTGTCAAATTGGGTTGGTTTGTAAATCCAATCTAAGTGTGTTGTTGAATTTGTGATAATGGAATAGGTACTTTCCATTGGCGAGTTGCGGTTTACTTGGAAGCATTCATCAAGGCGACAAGGTGAGTGTTAATATCCTATGTGCATATGTATGTGTAGGATGGGTGCGGGTCGGGTGAAGTGATTCTCGGCTATAGAGCTCACTTCACATATAGATGGATTTGATGGACTTTTGTATGAGTCCAATTGGCACGGTTGTGCGTTTTGGTTGACCATCTTTGGCGAAGTACGCGTTCGCGTGTACATTATCACACGTGTTTGTGATGTGGTTGATATAACCCCTATGGCGAAGGGTTTTGAGTTGGAGAAGTGAATCGCGTGTAGTTTGGATTCACGATGACGCGTGTAGTTGGGTCATCTTATCAAAATGAATCTCGTGTAGTTCGGATTCATGGTGACTCGTGTAATTCGGTCATCTTATTGAGGTAGTAATCTCGTGTGGTTTCGGATTACTAAGGCTCGTGTAGTTCGGCCAACCTCGATGTTGTGAAGATAGTAATCTTGTGTGGTTTCGGATTACTAAGGCTCGTGTAGTTCGGCCAATCTTCATTGTGGTGTTTTGGTATTTTGGTAATGGGTTAAGGGGTTAACCTTATTCGTTTATATATTGTTATATATATATATATATATATATATATATATATATATATATATATATATATATATATATATATATATATATATATATATATATATATATATATATATATTGTTGTATTGTCGTGATGTAGCTAACCCTCCGGGTGTAGCTTCTTGGCGTTGTTCACATCGTCGTTGGTGAACTTATGTTTGTTGATGCATATTTAGCTTGTTGCTTAGTGATCGTACGGTATGCTTAGATTAGCTTGCCTTTATGCTTGGATGCTCCGGTATGCGGTATTTGTTTATTTATGTGGCGTGTCCATTTTATGCATATATATGTATGTAGTATATTTTCACTCACTAAGCGTTAGCTCACCCTCTCGTTGTTAACTCTTTTTATAGATTGCATGCGGATGGTGGCTCGGGTAAGCGCGAGGATTAGAGGACTTGCATAGTTGCTTTAGAAGATCTTGCTTTTGGATTGATTAGGATTGGGTAGCGTATCCCCAATCGCCATGCTCGGTCTTTATTTTGTGTTAAAAGTCATGTGGTCGAAAACTTGTATTTTGTACGAAAGTCGTAAAACGGCCGATGTGGGCCCGGTCTCGTAAAACTCAATTTTATTATTGGAACGTGTTAGTTTTAACTAATATAAATTGTTGTGAAAAGCGTTTGGTCTAAAAGTGTCGGGAAGTCGAAGATCTTTTCGCGAAAAATGGACATTTTGATCAGAACTGTCTCAGGCCTTGTGCGCGCAGCGTACAGGCGGTGGTGCGAGCCGCGCACCCTCCAGATCAGTTTTAAATTTTTTTTATTCCGCGTTTTTGGTTGGTTAACGGGTTGGGTTGTTACATGGTCAAGGTTAGAAGCTATGTAACCACTAAAAGTGTAGTACATGGTGGATAACTAAGGGATTTATTGTGATAATGGAATAGGTACTTTCCATTGGCGAGTTGCGGTTTACTTGGAAGCATTCATCAAGGCGACAAGGTGAGTGTTAATATCCTATGAGCATATGTATGTGTAGGATGGGTGCGGGTCGGGTGAAGTGATTCTCGGCTATAGAGCTCACTTCACATATAGATGGATTTGATGGACTTTTGTATGAGTCCAATTGGCACGGTTGTGCGTTTTGGTTGACCATCTTTGGCGAAGTACGCGTTCGCGTATACATTATCACACGTGTTTGTGATGTGGTTGATATAACCCCTATGGCGAAGGGTTTTGAGTTGGAGAAGTGAATCGCATGTAGTTCGGATTCACGATGACGCGTGTAGTTCGGTCATCTTATCAAAATGAATCTTGTGTAGTTCGGATTCATGGTGACTCGTGTAGTTCGGTCATTTTATTGAGGTAGTAATCTCGTGTTGTTTCGGATTACTAAGGCTCGTGTAGTTCGGCCAACCTCGATGTTGTGAAGATAGTAATCTCGTATGGTTTCGGATTACTAAGGCTCGTGTAGTTCGGCCAATCTTCATTGTGGTGTTTTGGTATTTTGGTAATGGGTTAAGGGGTTAACCTTATTCGTTTATATATTGTTATATATATATATATATATATATATATATATATATATATATATATATATATATATATATATATATATATATATATATATATATTGTTGTATTGTCGTGATGTAGCTAACCCTCCGGGTGTAGCTTCTTGGCGTTGTTCACATCGTCGTTGGTGAACTTATGTTTGTTGATGCATATTTAGCTTGTTGCTTAGTGATCGTACGGTATGCTTAGATTAGCTTGCCTTTATGCTTGGATGCTCCGGTATTCGGTATTTGTTTATTTATGTGGCGTGTCCATTTTATGCATATATATGTATGTAGTATATTTTCACTCACTAAGCGTTAGCTTACCCTCTCGTTGTTGACTCTTTTTATAGATTGCATGCGGATGGTGGCTCGGGTAAGCGCGAGGATTAGAGGACTTGCATAGTTGCTTTAGAAGATCTTGCTTTTGGATTGATTAGGATTGGGTAGCGTATCCCCAATCGCCATGCTCGGTCTTTATTTTGTGTTAAAAGTCATGTGGTCGAAAACTTGTATTTTGTACGAAAGTCGTAAAACGGCCGATGTGGGCCCGGTCTCGTAAAACTCATTTTATTATTGGAAAGTATTAGTTTTAACTAATATAAATTGTTGTGAAAAGCGTTTGGTCTAAAAGTGTCGGGAAGTCGACGATCTTTTCGCGAAAAATGGACATTTTGATCAGAACTGTCTCAGGCCTTGTGCGCGCCGCGCACAGGCAGTGGTGCGCGCCGCGCACCCTCCAGATCAGTTTTAAATTTTTTTTTATTCCGCGTTTTTGGTTGGTTAACGGGTTGGGTTGTTACAAGTGGTATCAGAGCATGGTCTAAGGGATTTAGGTGACTTGAGATAGGTGCCTAGACTTAGACTTTTGTGTGTGCTTAATTTGTTGCAGGACTTGTAGGATTATGGGTCGGAATGAGTTATGGTTAGTGCCTTGCTTGTAGGTGGACTAACGTTTATATTAGTAATGCGGATATTATTAATATATTATTTGTGTTATGGTGTAATTCTCGCGCGTGTTTATATCGCGTAGAATTTTGTTTGTGTTTGTTTATATCATCGAGCGAAGCGGTCGTTGTACTAACGAGTTAATACGGCGTGTGTGCGTAATAAGGACTTGCAAACCATATTACGGGTGCAAATCGTGTCAAACAAGTGATGTACGACGAGTGTTTAGCAAGATGGGGCGGTGTGGTGCGTATGGTTTTATACGTTCATGGACTAATCGTTTTGCATTCTTAAGAATAGCGACGCGAAACGAGATCGAGACGAATGACGAAGAGTTTAATACTAGAGTTGCGGCCACCGTTGCGGAGCAAATGGGTGCGTTGGAAGAAAGAATGGAAAGGAGGTATTCCGAACTTCAAGGTAGTAGTGAAATGGAGCGTTATCTTAAGAGCTTCATGAGGACTAAACCCCCGATGTATGACGGGAAACCGGATCCTCTGGTAAGCACAACTTGGATTTCGGACGTCGAAGGGTGTTTCCGTACTATTGATTGCCCTCCCGAGAGAAAGACGAGACTCGCTACGAGTTTGTTGCGGGGTTGGGCAAGGGATTGGTTGGATGGTAAGATTGATCTTGTCGGTGGCGAGACGTTTATGGCTTTATCGTGGGATGACTTTAAGGAGGAATTCTTCGAGGAGTTCCGGACTTTGACCGATTTGTGGGAATTGCGTAATGAGTTGCGAAATTTGCGACAAGGATCTATGGATTTGAGTACTCTCAAGACGACCTTTATGGCGAAGGCTCGTTTTTGTCCGGAGTATTTGGGGAATGATCGTTTGTTGATGGGGGATTTCTATCGGACCTTGAATGATGACTTGAAAAGTAAAATTAGTCGGGGTCAAGCGAAATCGTTTTCGGAATTATTCGACTTGGCTAGAGGTTTCGAGTCGTATTCACGATCGAAAAAGGGTGAACCTTCAAGTGAGCGAAGGGTCATTTCTTATGGTGCTCCGAGTAAGAGGGCTAAGGGTCCGAGTGTGAGCAAGGGTGGTACGCGAACGGGTATGTCAGATTCTAGTGCGGCTAGATGTTACAATTGTGGCGTGAGGGGTCACAAGTCTTGGGAATGTTCGGTACCAAAGGGTGATGGTATGGTGTGCTTCAATTGCCAAAAAGAAGGACATCGTAAGTCGGAATGTCCCAAGTTAGCGGGGACGGGTGCGGCAAGGAGACGTTAAGGTACGTTTCAATTTAATAAATATGTCTTTTGATTATTTATTAAGTGCCGTTTGAGTTTGTGTAGTATGCCTTTTGTTGTGCATGTTATTGTTGTGGGTGACGTTCCTAAAGGAAGTACCATATGTTGATGTTTGATTGACGGGAAAAGGGCGTAAGACTTGGTGCAACCAAGCATTCCTTAGTATTTGGGAAACGTTTCTACCAAGCCACGAAAATGGTTTTGGTGTTTGGTTGTTAAGCGCGTGTTCGCTTTTATGATGAAGTGATGAATCATGAGGTTCGTCGGTTGGTTGGAACCCTTGAGATCGAGTGTTTTAAATCTCGATGTGTGTTGGTAATGGAGTCTTTATGACGCGACATTAGGTGTCTCTTTTATACCTACTAGCGTGGTGTTCGACTCCGATGGGGTTGTGGTTACATTGTACTTAGGGTACCTGGAGAAACCCTTAGGTACATGAGTGACTAGGTGAAATTTGACAAACTAAAGCAATTGGATGATTGCGAGGGTATGGTTTGTGAAATCGTAGTACACTTTTCGTTCGAAGTGTTTAAGGATGGTTTGGAATCCATCGTGTGCTCAAGGTTGGAGCAAGATGTGGTGATGGGTCGTGTGTACCCAATTGATGGTAAAGTCTACCTTGGTAGCATTGTACGGGTGTACAAGTTGTGATATTGGAACGTGGTTCCAAGTGGGGGAGTTACACTCCC